>NC_036449.1:26870666-27576666 GCF_002775205.1 Xiphophorus maculatus
ATAAGGTAAAGTTTTGGCTGATGCAGCTCTTCTACCTGTTACCTAGTTACATGGAGCTCAGCTCAGCATCAGCTCGCCTCTCCTCTCAACATCAGAAGAATGAACCAATCAGCCTTTTGAACTGAAACTTTCTGAAACCTTGACATCTTCCCAAAAAATTAATAATTTGAAGCTTGGCGCAAGGTTCAGGGTCAACGAGATATACATATGAAACAGGAGAAAGATTTCCTGACCATTTGGTCAGCACCTGGTTGACTGGAGGCGCAAGGATATGCAACTAGTCTCAATGTTATTTAAACATTTAAATAAATCAGTGGAAGCGAAAGTTGACTGTGCTTATTACTCTGTGTCCCAAATCAGTCATTCCTTTAATAAAAATATGAAGCAAACTTTGCTCATTGTTGGTAAAACGAGAAAAACTGGGCGGCAGGGTAGGGGGAGGGGGGAACAGAAAACTAAACATCAAAACACTGACATGCCATACTTTGTCGGAGATGTCTGTGACAGATGAAAGAAATTAAAATGAACAAAGTTCATTTTATTAGGACAGTTATTAGGAAGTGTGCTCAAGCTTTTACTGTTTGCAGGGTTTTTGTTATGTGACATATATTTTGGTTTTGAGCATTTTTAAAAGGGAAGCTTTTCTTTAAAAAATATTAAACAAGATTCTTAGTTTTGCACAAAATGATTGCATTTCTACAAACACATGAGACAGAAACACTTTTTAACATCTTGCAAAACTAAAGTTCTGTTGATGCCTATGAAAAGAACCTCCCTGGTGCCAGCATCCACAAGGCTGAGCCCACACCACATACTGTATGCCTCTGTGATGCATTTAACTATTAGAGCCAAAGGCCATTGGTAGGTTGGACAGTTCCAAAATGATCAGATTAACAGACACACATACTCTTAAGCAGATTCCCTTTGACCTAAACAAGATGGAACTGAAGGACTTTCTTGACAAAGCTACATGACACGTTAATTTTTTAGTGATTTGAACTTTGCACATAGATTTATCCTTACTATTTGAATTTCTGCTTCCTATAGATAGTCAGAGGTTTACAAGCTACACAAAACTGAATCCCAATTATATGTTCTTGCTACAGTGATTTGAAGTCAAAGTTTGGCAAATACTTGTCACACAACTTGTTAGAAGTTTCCAGTAAAATTCTTCTAGGATGGGATCATTCGGTTGTGTGTGGGTGTGCTGGACCTGTTTATCCTCTTTGTGGTATCTGAGTTTCCAGAGAACAAGTCAAAATTTTAAACAGAAACTTGGCATAAACAACAATGTGAACGTTCAACAAAGGTGAATCATCAACTGTCAGCACAAGAACAAATTCCAGTTTGTTCAGATATTATTTTCAACACTTTAATGAATGTTTCCTCATAAGTAAACAGGGCATGTCACTCCAGGACCATGCAAACCAAATCTTAAAGCAATGTCATTTTAAATGATTTTATTGTATATTCATACTCTAATAAAAAAATGTCAAAACTAAATCTAACATACAGCATTTATATCTTTATTATTATTTTTTTAAATTTATTTCGAACATGATAGTAGTATAAATCATGCACAAGAACAAGGAATGCAAAAGACATATTTTTGTATGACAATAATGTTAACATGCTCGAAAAGGAGAAGGAAGAAGTAAGAAACTCATGAACTCCGACCCCTAAACTCATACAATATTTTCAGATGGACCCTCATTAATGAATCCAATCAAAAACAAAAATAAACAGGTTAATTAATTTTCCATTTTATCTGGGTTTACATATGTCTAAATATATACATCCATACGCACACACTCATGTGCATTAGCCTCAATTAACATAAACACATTAGTGCTAATTCTCACTCATATTTCTATATCTTGTGAAAATTACCTCTTTATATTTCCTTTTAAATTGCATTAAATTTTGACTTTGTTTTAACTCCTCATTTTTACTAGTTCTGTAACTTTACCCCATGAATTGAAATACAAAAGCTCTTTCTAGTTTGTAAACTACGAATCTGTAAGTTTGAGTAACCCTTGAGTTAAATCTCCCTTCTCTTTCACAAAACATGCTCTGTATCTGCTCAGGTAGCAGTTTATTAGATGCCTTAAATATAATTTGAGCTATTTTAAATTCCACCAGCTCTTCAAATTTAAAAATGGTAGATTTTAAGAATAATGGGTTTGTGTGCTCATAATAACCAACATTATGGATGATTCTAACGGCTTGTTTCTGTATGATACTTAGTGGCTGTAAAGAGCTTTTGTAATTAGGCCCGAGCAGCAAAGCGCTGCGAAGGCCTATTGTATCTGTACTGTTTATTATTAGGCCCGAGCAGCAAAGCGCTGCGAAGGCCTATTGTATCTGTACTGTTTCTTATTAGGCCCGAGCAGCAAAGCGCTGCGAAGGCCTATTGTATCTGTACTGTTTCTTATTAGGCCCGAGCAGCAAAGCGCTGCGAAGGCCTATTGTATCTGTACTGTTTTATTATTATTCTTCCACCCATTTCGTGGGCCCATTTGGGGGCTTTATCATATTCAAAAACTCACCAAACTTGGCGGAAGCGACTAGGCGGTTTAAAAATTTTGAATTTTAAGGTCGCCGCAAAAATCGCAAAAAAAATTGCTCAACGGCGGCAACTAGCAATTTTCAAAAGACCCATTGCTATTCACTTACTTCATCGTAGAGACTTGAAATTCGGTACAGTTGTAGAGCTCACTAAGACGCTCAGAATTTACAAGTAATGTCATAGTGCAAGTATCGCAGGAAGTCGGCCATTTTGTATTGAAGGTCCATTTTTTACCTCGATATTGACGTTTACAGCCTTCGTATTTGATCGAACTCCTCCTAGGGATTTCGATTGATTGGCTTCAAACTCGGTCAGTCTGATCATAAGGCATGTCTGATTTAAAGTTATCAAATTGGTGAGTTTTGGAGCATGTTGAAGGGGGGTTAGCAGGGGTCAAAGTTCACCTACACGCCATGAAACAGAAAACTCTTATATTTCCTATACAAAAACACATAGAGGGACCAAACTTTCAGTGATTGGTCGTCATCGGGTGTCCTAAGATACCCTGTGGTGAAATTTTTTTTTTACGTAGGCCACGCCCCCTGAGAGCAGGAAGTGTAATGTTTTACTGTGAACGGTCGCTATCTTAGCCCTTTGACCTAATCAACATGAAACTGTGTCCAGAGACAGAAGACATGTTGGTGTGTTGTGGATTCCAACCCCGACCGGCTGCGATGAAGCAGGTGGGCGTGGCGGCGTTGCGAACGCCATCGAATTTCGTTTGGCTCTAAATTCCACAGTTTCGGGGTGAGCTGCTCCAAACTCACTAGGATGGATCCTTATCCATCCCCGAACAGGAATCCATAGCGATATTTGGTGGGCGTGGCCTAATTTTTCTATAGCGACCCCTAGAGTATTTTAAATGAACAGCCCCAAGCCATGCTTAAACCTAGAATTACGAAACTTGGTACACATGTGTATCTTGTCAGGACGTACAAAAAAGTCTCTTAGAGCCATGCTCTAAACCCAACAGGAAGTCGGCCATTTTGTATTGAAGGTCCATTTTGGACCTCGAGTTTGACGTTTACAGCCTTTGCATTTGATCGAACTCCTCCTAGGGATTTCGATTGATCGACTTCAAACTCGGTCAGTCTGATCATAAGGCATGTCTGATTTAAAGTTATCAAATTGGTGACTGTATGAGCTTGCTGAAGGGGGGTTACCAGGAGTCAAAGTTCACCTACACGCCATGAAACAGAAAACTCTTATATTTCCTATACAAAAACACATAGAGGGACCAAACTTTCAGTGATTGGTCGTCATCGGGTGTCCTAAGATACCCTGTGGTGAAATTTTTTTTTTACGTAGGCCACGCCCCCTGAGAGCAGGAAGTGTCATGTTTTACTGTGAACGGTCGTTATCTTAGCCCTTTGACCTAATCAACATGAAACTGTGTCCAGAGACAATAGACATGTTGGTGTGTTGAGGATTCCAACCCCGGCCGGCTTTGACATAGCAGGTGGGCGTGGCGGCGTGGCGAAGTGACCTGTAACGCCGTTGCCATACGTTTGGCTCTGAATTCCACAATTTCGGGCCCAGCTGCTCCAAACTCAGTAGGATGGATCCTTATGCACCCACCGACAGGAATTCATAACAAAATTTGGTGGGCGTGGCCTAATTTCTCTATAGCGACCCCTAGAGTATTTTAAATGAACAGCCCCAAGCCATGCTTTATCCTAGAATTACGAAACTTGGTACACATGTGTATCTTGTCAGGACGTACAAAAAAGTCTCTTAGAGCCATGCTCTAAACCCAACAGGAAGTCGGCCATTTTAGATTGAAGTTCATTTGACCTCGATTTTGACGTTTACAGCCTTCGTATTTGATCGAACTCCTCCTAGGGATTTCGATTGATCGACTTCAAACTTGGTCAGTCTGATCACAAGGCATGTTTGATTTAAAGTGATCAAATTGGTGAGTTTTGGAGCATGTTGAAGGGGGGTTAGCAAGGCTCAAAGATCCCCTGTGATTGACATATTACACAGTCAATTACAAAGGGGATATTTAGTCATTCCGTAGGGCAATGCTGCCCTCTGGTGTCGAATTACTGAAATAATGAAACTATTTCAGTAATTTCAGTAATTCGACACCAGAGGGCAGCATTGCCCTACGGAATGACAGAGTTCATTCCGTAGACAGAAGACATGTTGGTGTGTTGTGGATTCATTAGAGAATCAAGGTTCTCTAATCAAGAGAACCTTGATTAGGCTCTCTTGACCTAATCAAGGTGATTCTGTGTTGGATGACAGATAGGAAGTTGATCTTGCTTGCTTTAAAGTGCCAAGAGTTTTCAATGGCGGCAACGCCGTTCGTATACGTTTGCCTCTACATTCCACATATTTTGACCGAGCTGCATCAAACTTGGCCTGAGTGATCCTGGAGGCTTGCCCGTCAATCCTACGTCATCACATTATGACGTCATCTAAGCCCCGCCCCCTCGGAACCGGAAGTGCCGTTTTTTTCCTTGGAAAGCTCTGTTTATGGCTCTCTTGACCTAATCAAGTTGATTCTGTGTTGGATGACAGATAGGAAGTTGATCTCGCTTGCTTTAAAGTGCCAAGAGTTTTCAATGGCGGCAACGCCGTTCGTATACGTTTGCCTCTACATTCCACATATTTTGACCGAGCTGCATCAAACTTGGCCTGAGTGATCCTGGAGGCTTGCCCGTCAATCCTACGTCATCACATTATGACGTCATCTAAGCCCCGCCCCCTCGGAACCGGAAGTGCCGTTTTTTTCCTTGGAAAGCTCTGTTTATGGCTCTCTTGACCTAATCAAGGTGATTCGAATGATAAACTCTGTCAATGCTCGCTGCTGGCTGAACCGTGTAGGCGTGGCCAAATGGCGAATATCAGTCCCTCGCCATATGCATACGTTTGGCTCTTATTCACGCATAGATCATCCGATTGGCGCCAAACTGGATATGTATGACCTTTGTTCACCTCTAAAGAGCCCAACGAGGTTGAAATGTAATTTGGCTCCACTGTGCCCCCTAAGTTAATACATCGGCTGTATATCCTCGATGCATCGACCGATCTGCGCCAGATTTTTTGACAGTCGTCGGGGAGCGCTGCCGAACGCATTCACGCGTGTCGCCTGGTGGACTGGCGGGGAAAATGCGCGACAGCTTCTGCGGTGGCTGGCGGGCGGCGGTGCTGAAAACTGCGGCGGAGCTTCTGCGGTGGGGAGCGGGCTGCGGCTCTGGAAATCGTGCGAGAGCTTCTGCGGTGGCCGGAACCCCCGCGGTGGCCAACAGGCCGGAGCGGCGCTTGCTGCGAGGGCCGCCCGAGGCTGCTTGCAGCTTTAATTAGGCCCGAGCAGCAAAGCGCTGCGAAGGCCTATTGTATCTGTACTGTTTATTAGGCCCGAGCAGCAAAGCGCTGCGAAGGCCTATTGTTTTCATACTGTTTATTATTCTTATTATTCTTCCACCCAAATGAATTGCCTTTTTGGGGGCTTTATCATATTCAAAAACTCACCAAACTTGGCGGTCGCATAAAACGAGTTTTAAATTTAAGTACTGTAAGGTCGTCGCAAAAATCGCAAAAAAAATTGCTCAACGGCAGCAACTAGCAATTTTCAAAAGACCCATTGCTATTCACTTACTTCATCGTAGAGACTTGAAATTCGGTACAGTTGTAGGGCTCACTAAGACGCTCAGAATTTACAAGTAATGTCATAGTGCAACTATCACAGAAAGTCGGCCATGTTGGATTGAAGGTCCATTTCGGACCCTATTTTGGCCGTTTACAGCCTTCGTATTTGATCGAACTCCTCCTAGGGATTTCGATTGATCGGCTTCAAACTCGGTCAGTCTGATCATAAGGCATGTCTGATTTAAAGTTATCAAATTGGTGAGTTTTGGAGCATGTTGAAGGGGGGTTAGCAGGGGTCAAAGTTCACCTACACGCCAGGAAACAAAAACCTCTTATATTTCCTATACAAAAACACATAGAGGGACCAAACTTTCAGTGATTGATCGTCATCGGGTGTCCTATAATACCCTGCAGTGAAATTTTTTTTTTACGTAGGCCACGCCCCCTGAGAGCAGGAAGTGTAATGTTTTACTGTGAACGGTCGCTATCTTAGCCCTTTGACCTAATCAACATGAAACTGTGTCCAGAGACAGAAGACATGTTGGTGTGTTGTGGATTCCAACCCCGACCGGCTGCGATGAAGCAGGTGGGCGTGGCGGCGTTGCGAACGCCATCGAATTTCGTTTGGCTCTGAATTCCACAGTTTCGGGGTGAGCTGCTCCAAACTCACTAGGATGGATCCTTATACACCCGCCAACAGGAATCCATAGCGAAATTTGGTGGGCGTGGCCTAATTTCTCTACATCTCCCCCTAGAATATTTAGAAAAATCAGCCCCAAGCCATGCTTAATCCTAGAATTACGAAACTTGGTACACATGTGTATCTTGTCAGGACGTACAAAAAAGTCTCTTGGAGCCATGCTCTAAACCCAACAGGAAGTCGGCCATTTTGGATTGAAGGTCCATTTTGGACCTCGAGTTTGACATTTACAGCCTTTGCATTTGATCGAACTCCTCCTAGGGATTTCGATTGATCGGCTTCAAACTCGGTCAGTCTGATCATAAGGCATGTCTGATTTAAAGTTATCAAATTGGTGACTGTATGAGCTTGCTGAAGGGGGGTTACCAGGGGTCAAAGTTCAGCTACTCGCCATGAAACACGAAACTCTTATATTTCCTATACAAAAACACAGAGAGGGACCAAACTTTCATTGATTGATCGTCATCGGGTGTCCTAAAATACCCTGTGGTGAAATTATTTTTTTAAGTAGGCCACGCCCCCTGAGAACAGGAAGTGTCATGTTTTACTGTGAACGGTCGCTATCTTAGCCCTTTGACCTAATCAACATGAAACTGTGTCCAGAGACAGAAGACATGTTGGTGTGTTGTGGATTAAAGCCTTGACCAGCTGCGATGAAGCAGCTGGGTGTGGCGGCATGGCGAAGTGACCTGTAACGCCGATGCCATACGTTTGCTTCTAGATTCCACATGTTTCGACCGAGCTGCACCAAACTTGGCCTGACTCATCCTGGTGTGATACCTGACAATGCTATGTCATCATATTATGACGTCATCTAAGCCCCGCCCCCTCAGAATGAATTAGAGAGATCTTCTGTGTAATTACATAATAAACAGTCCATGTTCGTTGTTTGTAGGGCAATGCTGCCCTCTGCTGCCCACTGAAATAGTTTCATTATTTCAGTAATTCGACACCAGAGGGCAGCATTGCCCTACGGAATGACAGTTCACTGTTGTAATGGAGGAAAAAATTAAATAATTAGTAATTCTAACACAAAAACTCACAGAGACACCAAACGTTCAGTGATTGATCATAATCGAGTGTCCAATAATATCCAATGGTCAAATGATGACATCACTTAGGCCCCGCCCCCTCGGAACAGGAAGTGCTATTTTTTTACTTGGAAAGCTCTGTTTATGGCTCTCTTGACCTAATCAAGATGATTCGGATGATAAACTCTGTCAATGCTCGCTGCTGGCTGAACCGTGTGGGCGTGGCCAAATGGCGAATATCAGTCCCTCGCCATATACATACGTTTGGCTCTTATTCAGGCATAGATCATCCGATTGGCGCCAAACTGGATATGTATGACCTTTGTTCACCTCTAAAGAGCCCGACGGGTTTGAAATGTAATTTGGCTCCACTGCGCCCCCTAAGTTAATACATGGGCTGTATCTCCTCGACGCATCGACCGATCTGCACCAGATTTTTTGACAGTCGTCGGGGAGCGCTGCCGAACGCATTCACGCGTGTCGCCTGGTGGATGGGTGTGGAAAATGCGCGACAGCTTCTGCGGTGGCTAGCGGGCGGCGGTGCTGGAAACTGCGGCGGAGCTTCTGCGGTGGGGAGTTGGCTGCGGCTCTGGAAATCGTGCGAGAGCTTCTGCGGTGGCTGGAACCCCCGCGGTGGCCAATAGGCCGGAGCGGCGCTTGCTGCGAGGGCCGCCCGAGGCTGCTTGCAGCTTTAATTATTATTCTTATTTTTCTGCCCCCCCAAAGAGGCGCCTTTTTGGGGGCTTTATCATATTCAAAAACTCACCAAACTTGGCGGAAGCGACTAGGCGGTTTAAAAATTTTGAATTTTAAGGTCGCCGCAAAAATCGCAAAAAAAATTGCTCAACGGCGGCAACTAGCAATTTTCAACAGACCCATTGCTATTCACTTACTTCATCGTAGAGACTTGAAATTCGGTACAGTTGTAGAGCGCACTAAGACGCTCAGAATTTACAAGTAATGTCATAGTGCAAGTATCACAGGAAGTCGGCCATTTTGTATTGAAGGTCCATTTTTTACCTCGAGTTTGACGTTTACAGCCTTTGTATTTGATCGAACTCCTCCTAGGGATTTCGATTGATCGGCTTCAAACTCGGTCAGTCTGATCATAAGGCATGTCTGATTTAAAGTTATCAAATTGGTGAGTTTTGGAGCATGTTGAAGGGGGGTTACCAGGGGTCAAAGTTCACCTACACGCCATGAAACAAAAACCTCTTATATTTCCTATACAAAAACACATAGAGGGACCAAACTTTCAGTGATTGATCGGCATCGGGTGTCCTATAATACCCTGCAGTGAAATTTTTTTTTTACGTATGCCACGCCCCCTGAGAGCCGGAAGTGTAATGTTTTACTGTGAACGGTCGCTATCTTAGCCCTTTGACCTAATCAACATGAAACTGTGTCCAGAGACAGAAGACATGTTGGTGTGTTGTGGATTCCAACCCCGACCGGCTGCGATGAAGCAGGTGGGCGTGGCGGCGTTGCGAACGCCATCGAATTTCGTTTGGCTCTGAATTCCACAGTTTCGGGGAGAGCTGCTCCAAACTCACTAGGATGGATCCTTATACACCCGCCAACAGGAATCCATAGCAAAATTTGGTGGGCGTGGCCTAATTTCTCTACATCTCCCCCTAGAATATTTTAAAAAATCAGCCCCAAGCCTTGCTTTATCCTAGAATTACGAAACTTGGTACACATGTGTATCTTGTCAGGACGTACAAAAAAGTCTCTTAGAGCCATGCTCTAAACCCAACAGGAAGTCGGCCATTTTGTATTGAAGGTCCATTTTGGACCTCGAGTTTGACGTTTACAGCCTTTGCATTTGATCGAACTCCTCCTAGGGATTTCGATTGATCGACTTCAAACTCGGTCAGTCTGATCATAAGGCATGTCTGATTTAAAGTTATCAAATTGGTGACTGTATGAGCTTGCTGAAGGGGGGTTACCAGGAGTCAAAGTTCACCTACACGCCATGAAACAGAAAACTCTTATATTTCCTATACAAAAACACATAGAGGGACCAAACTTTCAGTGATTGGTCGTCATCGGGTGTCCTAAGATACCCTGTGGTGAAATTTTTTTTTTACGTAGGCCACGCCCCCTGAGAGCAGGAAGTGTCATGTTTTACTGTGAACGGTCGTTATCTTAGCCCTTTGACCTAATCAACATGAAACTGTGTCCAGAGACAATAGACATGTTGGTGTGTTGAGGATTCCAACCCCGGCCGGCTTTGACATAGCAGGTGGGCGTGGCGGCGTGGCGAAGTGACCTGTAACGCCGTTGCCATACGTTTGGCTCTGAATTCCACAATTTCGGGCCCAGCTGCTCCAAACTCAGTAGGATGGATCCTTATGCACCCACCGACAGGAATTCATAACAAAATTTGGTGGGCGTGGCCTAATTTCTCTATAGCGACCCCTAGAGTATTTTAAATGAACAGCCCCAAGCCATGCTTTATCCTAGAATTACGAAACTTGGTACACATGTGTATCTTGTCAGGACGTACAAAAAAGTCTCTTAGAGCCATGCTCTAAACCCAACAGGAAGTCGGCCATTTTAGATTGAAGTTCATTTGACCTCGATTTTGACGTTTACAGCCTTCGTATTTGATCGAACTCCTCCTAGGGATTTCGATTGATCGACTTCAAACTTGGTCAGTCTGATCACAAGGCATGTTTGATTTAAAGTGATCAAATTGGTGAGTTTTGGAGCATGTTGAAGGGGGGTTAGCAAGGCTCAAAGATCCCCTGTGATTGACATATTACACAGTCAATTACAAAGGGGATATTTAGTCATTCCGTAGGGCAATGCTGCCCTCTGGTGTCGAATTACTGAAATAATGAAACTATTTCAGTAATTTCAGTAATTCGACACCAGAGGGCAGCATTGCCCTACGGAATGACAGAGTTCATTCCGTAGACAGAAGACATGTTGGTGTGTTGTGGATTCATTAGAGAATCAAGGTTCTCTAATCAAGAGAACCTTGATTAGGCTCTCTTGACCTAATCAAGGTGATTCTGTGTTGGATGACAGATAGGAAGTTGATCTTGCTTGCTTTAAAGTGCCAAGAGTTTTCAATGGCGGCAACGCCGTTCGTATACGTTTGCCTCTACATTCCACATATTTTGACCGAGCTGCATCAAACTTGGCCTGAGTGATCCTGGAGGCTTGCCCGTCAATCCTACGTCATCACATTATGACGTCATCTAAGCCCCGCCCCCTCGGAACCGGAAGTGCCGTTTTTTTCCTTGGAAAGCTCTGTTTATGGCTCTCTTGACCTAATCAAGTTGATTCTGTGTTGGATGACAGATAGGAAGTTGATCTCGCTTGCTTTAAAGTGCCAAGAGTTTTCAATGGCGGCAACGCCGTTCGTATACGTTTGCCTCTACATTCCACATATTTTGACCGAGCTGCATCAAACTTGGCCTGAGTGATCCTGGAGGCTTGCCCGTCAATCCTACGTCATCACATTATGACGTCATCTAAGCCCCGCCCCCTCGGAACCGGAAGTGCCGTTTTTTTCCTTGGAAAGCTCTGTTTATGGCTCTCTTGACCTAATCAAGGTGATTCGAATGATAAACTCTGTCAATGCTCGCTGCTGGCTGAACCGTGTAGGCGTGGCCAAATGGCGAATATCAGTCCCTCGCCATATGCATACGTTTGGCTCTTATTCACGCATAGATCATCCGATTGGCGCCAAACTGGATATGTATGACCTTTGTTCACCTCTAAAGAGCCCAACGAGGTTGAAATGTAATTTGGCTCCACTGTGCCCCCTAAGTTAATACATCGGCTGTATATCCTCGATGCATCGACCGATCTGCGCCAGATTTTTTGACAGTCGTCGGGGAGCGCTGCCGAACGCATTCACGCGTGTCGCCTGGTGGACTGGCGGGGAAAATGCGCGACAGCTTCTGCGGTGGCTGGCGGGCGGCGGTGCTGAAAACTGCGGCGGAGCTTCTGCGGTGGGGAGCGGGCTGCGGCTCTGGAAATCGTGCGAGAGCTTCTGCGGTGGCCGGAACCCCCGCGGTGGCCAACAGGCCGGAGCGGCGCTTGCTGCGAGGGCCGCCCGAGGCTGCTTGCAGCTTTAATTAGGCCCGAGCAGCAAAGCGCTGCGAAGGCCTATTGTATCTGTACTGTTTATTATTATTCTTATTTTTCTGCCCCCCCAAAGAGGCGCCTTTTTGGGGGCTTTATCATATTCAAAAACTCACCAAACTTGGCGGAAGCGACTAGGCGGTTTAAAAATTTTGAATTTTAAGGTCGCCGCAAAAATCGCAAAAAAAATTGCTCAACGGCGGCAACTAGCAATTTTCAACAGACCCATTGCTATTCACTTACTTCATCGTAGAGACTTGAAATTCGGTACAGTTGTAGAGCGCACTAAGACGCTCAGAATTTACAAGTAATGTCATAGTGCAAGTATCACAGGAAGTCGGCCATTTTGTATTGAAGGTCCATTTTTTACCTCGAGTTTGACGTTTACAGCCTTTGTATTTGATCGAACTCCTCCTAGGGATTTCGATTGATCGGCTTCAAACTCGGTCAGTCTGATCATAAGGCATGTCTGATTTAAAGTTATCAAATTGGTGAGTTTTGGAGCATGTTGAAGGGGGGTTACCAGGGGTCAAAGTTCACCTACACGCCATGAAACAAAAACCTCTTATATTTCCTATACAAAAACACATAGAGGGACCAAACTTTCAGTGATTGATCGGCATCGGGTGTCCTATAATACCCTGCAGTGAAATTTTTTTTTTACGTATGCCACGCCCCCTGAGAGCCGGAAGTGTAATGTTTTACTGTGAACGGTCGCTATCTTAGCCCTTTGACCTAATCAACATGAAACTGTGTCCAGAGACAGAAGACATGTTGGTGTGTTGTGGATTCCAACCCCGACCGGCTGCGATGAAGCAGGTGGGCGTGGCGGCGTTGCGAACGCCATCGAATTTCGTTTGGCTCTGAATTCCACAGTTTCGGGGAGAGCTGCTCCAAACTCACTAGGATGGATCCTTATACACCCGCCAACAGGAATCCATAGCAAAATTTGGTGGGCGTGGCCTAATTTCTCTACATCTCCCCCTAGAATATTTTAAAAAATCAGCCCCAAGCCTTGCTTTATCCTAGAATTACGAAACTTGGTACACATGTGTATCTTGTCAGGACGTACAAAAAAGTCTCTTGGAGCCATGCTCTAAACCCAACAGGAAGTCGGCCATTTTGGATTGAAGGTCCATTTTGGACCTCGAGTTTGACGTTTACAGCCTTTGCATTTGATCGAACTCCTCCTAGGGATTTCGATTGATCGGCTTCAAACTCGGTCAGTCTGATCATAAGGCATGTCTGATTTAAAGTTATCAAATTGGTGAGTTTTGGAGCATGTTGAAGGGGGGTTACCAGGGGTCAAAGTTCACCTACACGCCATGAAACAAAAACCTCTTATATTTCCTATACAAAAACACATAGAGGGACCAAACTTTCAGTGATTGATCGGCATCGGGTGTCCTATAATACCCTGCAGTGAAATTTTTTTTTTACGTATGCCACGCCCCCTGAGAGCCGGAAGTGTAATGTTTTACTGTGAACGGTCGCTATCTTAGCCCTTTGACCTAATCAACATGAAACTGTGTCCAGAGACAGAAGACATGTTGGTGTGTTGTGGATTCCAACCCCGACCGGCTGCGATGAAGCAGGTGGGCGTGGCGGCGTTGCGAACGCCATCGAATTTCGTTTGGCTCTGAATTCCACAGTTTCGGGGAGAGCTGCTCCAAACTCACTAGGATGGATCCTTATACACCCGCCAACAGGAATCCATAGCAAAATTTGGTGGGCGTGGCCTAATTTCTCTACATCTCCCCCTAGAATATTTTAAAAAATCAGCCCCAAGCCTTGCTTTATCCTAGAATTACGAAACTTGGTACACATGTGTATCTTGTCAGGACGTACAAAAAAGTCTCTTGGAGCCATGCTCTAAACCCAACAGGAAGTCGGCCATTTTGGATTGAAGGTCCATTTTGGACCTCGAGTTTGACGTTTACAGCCTTTGCATTTGATCGAACTCCTCCTAGGGATTTCGATTGATCGGCTTCAAACTCGGTCAGTCTGATCATAAGGCATGTCTGATTTAAAGTTATCAAATTGGTGACTGTATGAGCTTGCTGAAGGGGGGTTACCAGGGGTCAAAGTTCAGCTACTCGCCATGAAACACGAAACTCTTATATTTCCTATACAAAAACACAGAGAGGGACCAAACGTTCATTGATTGATCGTCATCGGGTGTCCTAAAATACCCTGTGGTGAAATTATTTTTTTAAGTAGGCCACGCCCCCTGAGAACAGGAAGTGTCATGTTTTACTGTGAACGGTCGCTATCTTAGCCCTTTGACCTAATCAACATGAAACTGTGTCCAGAGACAGAAGACATGTTGGTGTGTTGTGGATCCAAGCCCTGACTGGCTGCGATGAAGCAGCTGGGTGTGGCGGCGTGGCGAAGTGACCTGTAACGCCGATGCCATACGTTTGCTTCTAGATTCCACATGTTTCGACCGAGCTGCACCAAACTTGGCCTGACTCATCCTGGTCTGATGCCTGACAATGCTATGTCATCATATTATGACGTCATCTAAGCCCCGCCCCCTCAGAATGAATTAGAGAGATCTTCTGTGTAATTACATAATAAACAGTCCATGTTCGTTGTTTGTAGGGCAATGCTGCCCTCTGCTGCCCACTGAAATAGTTTCATTATTTCAGTAATTCGACACCAAAGGGCAGCATTGCCCTACGGAATGAAAGTTCAATGTTGTAATGGAGGAAAAAATTAAATAATTAGTAATTCTAACACAAAAACTCACAGAGACACCAAACGTTCAGTGATTGATCATAATCGAGTGTCCAATAATATCCAATGGTCAAATGATGACATCACTTAGGCCCCGCCCCCTCGGAACAGGAAGTGCTATTTTTTTACTTGGAAAGCTCTGTTTATGGCTCTCTTGACCTAATCAAGATGATTCGGATGATAAACTCTGTCAATGCTCGCTGCTGGCTGAACCGTGTGGGCGTGGCCAAATGGCGAATATCAGTCCCTCGCCATATACATACGTTTGGCTCTTATTCACGCATAGATCATCCGATTGGCACCAAACTGGATATGTATGACCTTTGTTCACCTCTAAAGAGCCCAACGGGTTTGAGATGTAATTTGACTCCACTGCGCCCCCTAAGTTGATACATCGGCCGTATCTCCTCGACGCATCGACCGATCTGCGCCAGATTTTTCGACAGTCGTCGGGGAGCGCCGCCGAACGCGTTCACGCCTGTCGCCCGGTGGACGGGCGGGGAAAATGCGCGACAGCTTCTGCGGCGGCTGGCGGGCGGCGGTGCTGGAAACTGCGGCGGAGCTTCCGCGGTGGGGAGCGGGCTGCGGCTCTGGAAAACGCGCGAGAGCTTCTGCGGTGGCCGGAACCCCCGCGGTGGCCAATAGGCCGGAGCGGCGCTTGCTGCGAGGGCCGCCCGAGGCTGCTTGCAGCTTTAATTCTTCTTACGATTCTGCCCCCCTCTTCGTGCGCCTTTTTGGGGGCTTTATCATATTCAAAAACTCACCAAACTTGGCGGAAGCGACTAGGCGGTTTAAAAATTTTGAATTTTAAGGTCGTCGCAAAAATCGCAAAAAAAATTGCTCAACGGCAGCAACTAGCAATTTTCAAAAGACCCATTGCTATTCACTTACTTCATCGTAGAGACTTGAAATTCGGTACAGTTGTAGAGCTCACTAAGACGCTCAGAATTTACAAGTAATGTCATAGTGCAACTATCACAGAAAGTCGGCCATTTTGTATTGAACGTCCATTTTTTTCCTCGATTTTGACGTTTACAGCCTTCGTATTTGATCGAACTCCTCCTAGGGATTTCGATTGATCGGCTTCAAACTCGGTCAGTCTGATCATAAGGCATGTCTGATTTAAAGTTATCAAATTGGTGAGTTTTGGAGCATGTTGAAGGGGGGTTACCAGGGGTCAAAGTTCACCTACACGCCATGAAACAAAAACCTCTTATATTTCATATACAAAAGCACATAGAGGGACCAAACTTTCAGTGATTGATCGGCATCGGGTGTCCTATAATACCCTGCAGTGAAATTTTTTTTTTACGTAGGCCACGCCCCCTGAGAGCCGGAAGTGTAATGTTTTACTGTGAACGGTCGCTATCTTAGCCCTTTGACCTAATCAACATGAAACTGTGTCCAGAGACAGAAGACATGTTGGTGTGTTGTGGATTCCAACCCCGACTGGCTGCGATGAAGCAGGTGGGCGTGGCGGCGTTGCGAACGCCATCGAATTTCGTTTGGCTCTGAATTCCACAGTTTCGGGGTGAGCTGCTCCAAACTCACTAGGATGGATCCTTATCCATCCCCGAACAGGAATCCATAGCGATATTTGGTGGGCGTGGCCTAATTTTTCTATAGCGACCCCTAGAGTATTTTAAATGAACAGCCCCAAGCCATGCTTAAACCTAGAATTACGAAACTTGGTACACATGTGTATCTTGTCGGGACGTACAAAAAAGTCTCTTAGAGCCATGCTCTAAACCCAACAGGAAGTCGGCCATTTTAGATTGAAGTTCATTTGACCTCGATTTTGACGTTTACATCCTTTGCATTTGATCGAACTCCTCCTAGGGTTTTCGATTGATCGGCTTCAAACTCGGTCAGTCTGATCATAAGGCATGTCTAATTCAAAGTTATCAAAACGGTGACATTTGAACAGGTGGAAGGGGAGTTAGCAAGGCTCAAAGTTCCCCTGTGATCGACTGTGTAATACAAAGGGTATCCTTTGTCATGTGTAGGGCAATGCTGCCCTCTGGTGTCGAATTACTGAAATAATGAAACTATTTCAGTAATTTCAGTAATTCGACACCAGAGGGCAGCATTGCCCTACGGAATGAGAGTTCAATGTTGAATTGAACAGGAAAAAATTAAATAATTTGTAATTCTAACACAAAAACTCACAGAGACACCAAAGTTTGAGTTATTGATCATTATCTTGTGTCCAATAATATCCAATGGTCAAATGATGACATCACGTAGGCCACGCCCCCTGACAACAGGAAGTCTTGTATTTTACTGTGAACGGTCGATAGCTTCTGCACCAAATTTTGCACGAGTGACCCTGGTGGGATCCTTGACGACCCTATGTCATCATATTATGACGTCATCTAAGCCCCGCCCCCTCAGAACAGGAAGTGCCGTTTTTTTACTTGGAAAGCTCCGTTTATGGATCTCTTGACCTAATCAAGATGATTCGGATGATAAACTCTGTCAATGCTCGCTGCTGGCTGAACCGTGTGGGCGTGGCCAAATGGCGAATATCAGTCCCTCGCCATATGCATACGTTTGGCTCTTATTCACGCATAGATCATCCGATTGGCGCCAAACTGGATATGTATGACCTTTGTTCACCTCTAAAGAGCCCAACGGGTTTGAAATGTAATTTGACTCCACTGCGCCCCCTAAGTTAATACATGGGCTGTATCTCCTCGACGCATCGACCGATCTGCGCCAGATTTTTCGACAGTCGTCGGGGAGCGCCGCCGAACGCATTCATGCGTGTCGCCCGGTGGACGGGCGGGGAAAATGCGCGACAGCTTCTGTGGCGGCTGGCGGGCGGCGGTGCTGGAAACTGCGGCGGAGCTTCCGCGGTGGGGAGCGGGCTGCGGCTCTGGAAAACGCGCGAGAGCTTCTGCGGTGGCCGGAACCCCCGCGGTGGCCAATAGGCCGGAGCGGCGCTTGCTGCGAGGGCCGCCCGAGGCTGCTTGCAGCTTTAATTAGGCCCGAGCAGCAAAGCGCTGCGAAGGCCTATTGTATCTGTACTGTTTTATTATTATTCTTCCACCCATTTCGTGGGCCCATTTGGGGGCTTTATCATATTCAAAAACTCACCAAACTTGGCGGAAGCGACTAGGCGGTTTAAAAATTTTGAATTTTAAGGTCGCCGCAAAAATCGCAATAAAAATTGCTCAACGGCGCCAACTAGCAATTTTCAAAAGACCCATTGCTATTCACTTACTTCATCGTAGAGACTTGAAATTCGGTACAGTTGTAGAGCTCACTAAGACGCTCAGAATTTACAAGTAATGTCATAGTGCAAGTATCGCAGGAAGTCGGCCATTTTGTATTGAAGGTCCATTTTGGACCTCGATTTTGACGTTTACAGCCTTCGTATTTGATCGAACTCCTCCTAGGGATTTCGATTGATCGACTTCAAACTTGGTCAGTCTGATCATAAGGCATGTCTGATTTAAAGTTATCAAATTGGTGAGTTTTGGAGCATGTTGAAGGGGGGTTAGCAGGGGTCAAAGTTCACCTACACGCCATGAAACAAAAACCTCTTATATTTCCTATACAAAAACACATAGAGGGACCAAACTTTCAGTGATTGATCGACATCAGGTGTCCTAAAATACCCTGCAGTGAAATTTTTTTTTTATGTAGGCCACGCCCCCTGAGAGCAGGAAGTGTAATGTTTTACTGTGAACGGTCGCTATCTTAGCCCTTTGACCTAATCAACATGAAACTGTGTCCAGAGACAGAAGACATGTTGGTGTGTTGTGGATTCAAGCCCTGACCGGCTGCGATGAAGCAGCTGTGTGCGGCGGCATGGCGAAGTGACCTGTAACGCCGATGCCATACGTTTGCTTCTAGATTCCACATGTTTCGACCGAGCTGCACTAAACTTGGCTTGAGTGATGCTGGTGTGATACCTGAAAATTCTATGTCATCAGATTATGACGTCATCTAAGCCCCGCCCCCTCAGAACAGGAAGTGCTATTTTTTTCCTTGGAAACATTCATCTATGGCTCTCTTGACCTAATCAAGGTGATTCTGTGTTGGATGACAGATAGGAAGTTGATCTCGCTTGCTTTAAAGTGCCAACAGTTTTCAATGGCGGCAACGCCGTTCGTATACGTTTGCCTCTACATTCCACATATTTTGACCGAGCCGCATCAAACTTGGCCTGAGTGATCCTGGTGGGAGGCCCGTCGATCCTACGTCATCATATTATGACGTCATCTAAGCCCCGCCCCCTCGGAACAGGAAGTGCCGTTTTTTTCCTTGGAAAGCTCGCCCTAAACCATGCGAGAGCTTCTGCGGTGGCCGGAACCCCCGCGGTGGCCAATAGGCCGGAGCGGCGCTTGCTGCGAGGGCCGCCCGAGGCTGCTTGCAGCTTTAATTCTTCTTACGATTCTGCCCCCCTCTTCGTGCGCCTTTTTGGGGGCTTTATCATATTCAAAAACTCACCAAACTTGGCGGAAGCGACTAGGCGGTTTAAAAATTTTGAATTTTAAGGTCGCCGCAAAAATCGCAAAAAAAATTGCTCAACGGCAGCAACTAGCAATTTTCAACAGACCCATTGCTATTCACTTACTTCATCGTAGAGACTTGAAATTCGGTACAGTTGTAGAGCTCACTAAGACGCTCAGAATTTACAAGTAATGTCATAGTGCAACTATCACAGTAAGTCGGCCATTTTGTATTGAAGGTCCATTTTTTACCTCGATTTTGCCGTTTACAGCCTTCGTATTTGATCGAACTCCTCCTAGGGATTTCGATTGATCGGCTTCAAACTCGGTCAGTCTGATCATAAGGCATGTCTGATTTAAAGTTATCAAATTGGTGAGTTTTGGAGCATGTTGAAGGGAGGTTACCAGGGGTCAAAGTTCACCTACACGCCATGAAACAAAAACCTCTTATATTTCCTATACAAAAACACATAGAGGGACCAAACTTTCAGTGATTGATCGGCATCGGGTGTCCTATAATACCCTGCAGTGAAATTTTTTTTTTACGTAGGCCACGCCCACTGAGAGCAGGAAGTGTAATGTTTTACTCTGAACGGTCGCTATCTTAGCCCTTTGACCTAATCAACATGAAACTGTGTCCAGAGACAGAAGACACGTTGGTGTGTTGTGGATTCCAACCCCGACCGGCTGCGATGAAGCAGGTGGGCGTGGCGGCGTTGCGAACGCCATCGAATTTCGTTTGGCTCTGAATTCCACAGTTTCGGGGTGAGCTGCTCCAAACTCACTAGGATGGATCCTTATCCATCCCCGAACAGGAATCCATAGCGATATTTGGTGGGCGTGGCCTAATTTTTCTATAGCGACCCCTAGAGTATTTTAAATGAACAGCCCCAAGCCATGCTTAAACCTAGAATTACGAAACTTGGTACACATGTGTATCTTGTCGGGACGTACAAAAAAGTCTCTTAGAGCCATGCTCTAAACCCAACAGGAAGTCGGCCATTTTAGATTGAAGTTCATTTGACCTCGATTTTGACGTTTACAGCCTTTGCATTTGATCGAACTCCTCCTAGGGTTTTCGATTGATCGGCTTCAAACTCGGTCAGTCTGATCATAAGGCATGTCTGATTTAAAGTTATCAAATTGGTGACTGTGTGAGCTTGCTGAAGGGGGGTTACCAGGGGTCAAATTTCACCTACTCGCCATGAAACACGAAACTCTTATATATCCTGCACAGAAACTCACAGAGATACCAAACTTTAAATTATTGATCATCATTAGGTGTCCAAAAATACCCTGTGGTCAAATGATGACATCACTTAGGCCACGCCCCCTGAGAACAGGAAGTGTCATGTTTTACTGTGAACGGTCGCTATCTTAGCCCTTTGACATAATCAATATTAAACTGTGTCCAGAGACAGAAGACATGTTGGTGTGTTGTGGATTCAAGCCCTGACCGGCTGCGATGAAGCAGCTGGCTGTGGCGGCGTGGCGAAGTGACCTGTAACGCCGATGCCATACGTTTGCTTCTAGATTCCACATGTTTCGACCGAGCTGCACCAAACTTGGCCTGACTCATCCTGGTGTGATGACTGACAATGCTATGTCATCATATTATGACGTCATCTAAGCCCCGCCCCCTCAGAATGAATTAGAGAGATCTTCTGTGTAATTACATAATAAACAGTCCATGTTCTTTGTTTGTAGGGCAATGCTGCCCTCTGCTGCCCACTGAAATAGTTTCATTATTTCAGTAATTCGACACCAGAGGGCAGCATTGCCCTATGGAATGACAGTTCAATGTTGAATTAAAGAGGAAAAAATTAAATAATTTGTAATTCTAACTCAAAAACTGACAGAGACACCAAACCTGCAGTTATTGATCATTATCTTGTGTCCAATAATATCCAATGGTTAAATGATGACATCACTTAGGCCCCGCCCCCTCGGAACAGGAAGTGCTATTTTTTTACTTGGAAAGCTCTGTTTATGGCTCTCTTGACCTAATCAAGATGATTCGGATGATAAACTCTGTCAATGCTCGCTGCTGGCTGAACCGTGTGGGCGTGGCCAAATGGCGAATATCAGTCCCTCGCCATATACATACGTTTGGCTCTTATTCAGGCATAGATCATCCGATTGGCGCCAAACTGGATATGTATGACCTTTGTTCACCTCTAAAGAGCCCGACGGGTTTGAAATGTAATTTGGCTCCACTGCGCCCCCTAAGTTAATACATGGGCTGTATCTCCTCGACGCATAGACCGATCTGCGCCAGATTTTTCGACAGTCGTCGGGGAGCGCCGCCGAACGCATTCACGCCTGTCGCCCGGTGGACGGGTGGGGAAAATGCGCGACAGATTCTGCGGCGGCTAGCGGGCGGCGATGCTGGAAACTGCGGCAGAGCTTCCGCGGTGGGGAGCGGGCTGCGACTCTGGAAAACGCGCGAGAGCTTCTGCGGTGGCCGGAACCCCCGCGGTGGCCAATAGGCCGGAGCGGCGCTTGCTGCGAGGGCCGCCCGAGGCTGCTTGCAGCTTTAATTAGGCCCGAGCAGCAAAGCGCTGCGAAGGCCTATTGTATCTGTACTGTTTATTATTATTCTTATTATTCTTACCCCCCAAAGAGGTGCCTTTTTGGGGGCTTTATCATATTCAAAAACGCACCAAACTTGGCGGTCGCGACTAGGCAGTTTAAAAATTTTGAATTTTAAGGTCGATGCAAAAATCGCAAAAAAATTGGCTCAACGGCGCCAACTAGCAATTTTCAAAGGAAATTTTGCTATTCATTTACTTTATCGTAGAGACATGAAATTTGGTACACATGTAGAGCTCACCAAGATGCTCAGAATAAGGTATAGATTTAGAAGTGCAAATATCACAGGAAGTCAGCCATTTTGTCTTGAACGTCCATTTTTTTCCTCGAGTTTGACGTTTACAGCCTTCGTATTTGATCGAACTCCTCCTAGGGATTTCGATTGATCGGCTTCAAACTTGGTCAGTCTGATCATAAGGCATGTTTGATTTAAAGTTATCAAATTGGTGAGTTTTGGAGTATGTTGAAGGGGGGTTAGCAGGGGTCAAAGTTCACCTACTCGCCATGAAACACGAAACTCTTATATTTCCTATACAAAAACACAGAGAGGGACCAAACTTTCAGAGATTGGTTGTCATCGGGTGTCCTAAAATACCCTGTGGTGAAATTATTTTTTTAAGTAGGCCACGCCCCCTGAGAACAGGAAGTGTCATGTTTTACTGTGAACGGTCGCTATCTTAGCCCTTTGACCTAATCAACATGAAACTGTGTCCAGAGACAGAAGACATGTTGGTGTGTTGAGTAATCCAACCCCGACCGGCTGCGATGAAGCAGGTGGGCGTGGCGGCGTTGCGAACGCCGTCGAATTTCGTTTGGCTCTGAATTCCACAATTTCGGGCCCAGCTGCTCCAAACTCACTAGGATGGATCCTTATCCACCCACCGACAGGAATTCATAACAAAATTTGGTGGGCGTGGCCTAATTTCTCTATAGCGACCCCTAGAGTATTTTAAATGAACAGCCCCAGGCCATGCTTTATCCTAGAATTACGAAACTTGGTACATATGTGTATCTTTTCAGGATGTACAAAAAAGTCTCTTGGAGCCATGCTCTAAACCCAACAGGAAGTCGGCCATTTTGTATTGAAGGTCCATTTTGGACCTCGAGTTTGACGTTTACAGCCTTCGTATTTGATCGAACTCCTCCTAGGGATTTCGATTGATCGGCTTCAAACTCGGTCAGTCTGATCATAAGGCATGTTTGATTTAAAGTTATCAAATTGGTGAGTTTTGGAGTATGTTGAAGGGGGGTTAGCAGGGGTCAAAGTTCACCTACTCGCCATGAAACACGAAACTCTTATATTTCCTATATAAAAACACATAGAGGGACCAAACGTTCAGTGATTGATTGTCATAAGATGTCCTAAAATACCCTGTGGTGAAATGATGACATCACTTAAGCCACGCCCCCTGAGAACAGGAAGTGTCATGTTTTACTGTGAACGGTCGCTATCTTAGCCCTTTGACCTAATCAACATGAAACTGTGTCCAGAGACAGAAGACATGTTGGTGTGTTGTGGATTCAAGCCCTGACCGGCTTTGACATAGCAGGTGGGTGTGGCGGCGTGGCGAAGTGACCTGTGACGCCGTTGCCATACGTTTGGCTCTGAATTCCACAATTTCGGGCCCAGCTGCTCCAAACTCACTAGGATGGATCATTATCCACCCACCGACAGGAATTCATAACAAAATTTGGTGGGCGTGGCCTAATTTCTCTATAGCGACCCCTAGAGTATTTTAAATGAACAGCCCCAAGCCATGCTGAAACCTAGAATTACGAAACTTGGTACACATGTGTATCTTGTCGGGACGTACAAAAAAGTCTCTTAGAGCCATGCTCTAAACCCAACAGGAAGTCGGCCATTTTAGATTGAAGTTCATTTGACCTCGATTTTGACGTTTACAGCCTTCGTATTTGATCGAACTCCTCCTAGGGATTTCGATTGATCGGCTTCAAACTTGGTCAGTCTGATCATAAGGCATGTTTGATTTAAAGTTATCAAATTGGTGAGTTTTGGAGCATGTTGAAGGGGGGTTAGCAGGGCTCAAAGATCCCCTGTGATTGACTGTGTAATATGTTACACAGTCAATTACAAAGGGGATTATTTTGTCATGTGTAAGGCAATGCTGCCCTCTGGTGTCGAATTACTGAAATAATGAAACTATTTCAGTAATTTCAGTAATTCGACACCAGAGGGCAGCATTGCCCTACGGAATGACAGTTCAATGTTGAATTGAAAAGGAAAAAATTAAATAATTTGTAATTCTAACACAAAAACTGACAGAGACACCAAAGTTTGAGTTATTGATCATTATCTTGTGTCCAATAATATCCAATGGTCAAATGATGACATCACGTAGGCCACGCCCCCTGAGAACAGGAAGTGTCATGTTTTACTGTGAACGGTCGCTCTCTTAGCCCTTTGACCTAATCAACATGAACCTGTGTCCAGAGACAGAAGACATGTTGGTGTGTTGAGGTTTCCAACCCTGACCGGCTTTGAGATAGCAGCTGGGCGTGGCGGCGTGGCGAAGTGACCTGTAACGCCGATGCCATACTTTTGCTTCTAGATTCCACATGTTTCGACCGAGCTGCACCAAACTTGGCTTGAGTGATGCTGGTGTGATGTCTGAAAATTCTATGTCATCAGATTATGACGTCATCTAAGCCCCGCCCCCTCAGAACAGGAAGTGCTATTTTTTTCCTTGGAAACTTTCATCTATGGCTCTCTTGACCTAATCAAGGTGATTCTGTGTTGGATGACAGATAGGAAGTTGATCTCGCTTGCTTTAAAGTGCCAAGAGTTTTCAATGGCGGCAACGCCATTCGTATACGTTTGCCTCTACATTCCACATATTTTGACCGAGCTGCATCAAACTTGGCCTGAGTGATCCTGGAGGCTTGCCCGTCAATCCTACATCATCACATTATGACGTCATCTAAGCCCCGCCCCCTCGGAACAGGAAGTGCCGTTTTTTTTCCTTGGAAAGCTCTGTTTATGGCTCTCTTGACCTAATCAAGGTGATTCTGTGTTGGATGACAGATAGGAAGTTGGTCTCGCTTGCTTTAAAGTGCCAAGAGTTTTCAATGGCGGCAACGCCGTTCGTATACGTTTGCCTCTACATTCCACATATTTTGACCGAGCTGCATCAAACTTTGCCTGAGTAATCCTGGTGGTATGCCCGTCGACCCTATGTCATCATATTATGACGTCATCTAAGCCCCGCCCCCTCGGAACAGGAAGTGCCGTTTTTTTCCTTGGAAAGCTCCGTTTATGGCTCTCTTGACCTAATCAAGGTAACTCGGATGATAAACTCTGTCAATGCTCGCTTCTGGCTGAACCGTGTGGGCGTGGCAAAATGGCGAATATCAGTCCCTCGCCATATACATACGTTTGGCTCTAATTCACACATGGATCATCCGATTGGCGCCAAACTGGATATGTATGAACTTTGTTCACCTCTAAAGAGCCCGACGGGTTTGAGATGTAATTTGACTCCACTGCGCCCCCTAAGTTGATACATCGGCCGTATCTCCTCGACGCATCGACCGATCTGCACCAGATTTTTCGACAGTCGTCGGGGAGCGCCGCCGAACGCATTCACGCGTGTCGCCCGGTGGACGGGCGGGGAAAATGCGCGACAGCTTCAGCGGCGGCTGACGGGCGGCGGTGCTGGAAACTGCGGCAGAGCTTCCGCGGTGGGGAGCGGGCTGCGGCTCTGGAAAACGCGCGAGAGCTTCTGCGGTGGCCGGAACCCCCGCGGTGGCCAATAGGCCGGAGCGGCGCTTGCTGCGAGGGCCGCCCGAGGCTGCTTGCAGCTTTAATTATTAGGCCCGAGCAGCAAAGCGCTGCGAAGGCCTATTGTATCTGTACTGTTTATTATTATTTTTCTTCCCTACAAATGAATTGCCCTTTTGGGGGCTTTATCATATTCAAAAACTCACCAAACTTGGCGGACGCATACAGCGACGCTCAAATTTACGTATTTTAAGGTCGTCGCAAAAATCGCAAAAAAAATTGCTCAACGGCGGCAACTAGCAATTTTCAACAGACCCATTGCTATTCACTTACTTCATCGTAGAGACTTGAAATTCGGTACAGTTGTAGAGCTCACCAAGACGCTCAGAATTTACAAGTAATGTCATAGTGCAAGTATCACAGGAAGTCGGCCATTTTGTATTGAAGGTCCATTTTTTACCTCGAGTTTGACGTTTACAGCCTTCGCATTTGATCGAACTCCTCCTAGGGATTTCGATTGATCGGCTTCAAACTCGGTCAGTCTGATCATAAGGCATGTCTGATTTAAAGTTATCAAATTGGTGAGTTTTGGAGCATGGTGAAGGGGGGTTACCAGGGGTCAAAGTTCACCTACACGCCATGAAACAAAAACCTCTTATATTTCATATACAAAAACACATAGAGGGACCAAACTTTCAGTGATTGATCGGCATCGGGTGTCCTATAATACCCTGCAGTGAAATTTTTTTTTTACGTAGGCCACGCCCCCTGAGAGCCGGAAGTGTAATGTTTTACTGTGAACGGTCGCTATCTTAGCCCTTTGACCTAATCAACATGAAACTGTGTCCAGAGACAGAAGACATGTTGGTGTGTTGTGGATTCCAACCCCGACCGGCTGCGATGAAGCAGGTGGGCGTGGCGGCGTTGCGAACGCCATCGAATTTCGTTTGGCTCTGAATTCCACAGTTTCGGGGAGAGCTGCTCCAAACTCACTAGGATGGATCCTTATACACCCGCCAACAGGAATCCATAGCGAAATTTGGTGGGCGTGGCCTAACTTCTCTACATCTCCCCCTAGAATATTTTAAAAAATCAGCCCCAAGCCATGCTTTATCCTAGAATTACGAAACTTGGTACACATGTGTATCTTGTCAGGACGTACAAAAAAGTCTCTTGGAGCCATGCTCTAAACCCAACAGGAAGTCGGCCATTTTGGATTGAAGGTCCATTTTGGACCTCGAGTTTGACGTTTACAGCCTTTGCATTTGATCGAACTCCTCCTAGGGATTTCGATTGATCGGCTTCAAAGTCGGTCAGTCTGATCATAAGGCATGTCTGATTTAAAGTTATCAAATTGGTGACTGTATGAGCTTGCTGAAGGGGGGTTACCAGGGGTCAAAGTTCAGCTACTCGCCATGAAACACGAAACTCTTATATTTCCTATATAAAAACACATAGAGGGACCAAACGTTCAGTCATTGATCGTCATCGGGTGTCCTAAAATACCCTGTGGTGAAATTATTTTTTTAAGTAGGCCATGCCCCCTGAGAACAGGAAGTGTCATGTTTTACTGTGAACGGTCGCTATCTTAGCCCTTTGACCTAATCAACATGAAACTGTGTCCAGAGACAGAAGACATGTTGGTGTGTTGTGGATTCCAACCCCGACCGGCTGCGATGAAGCAGGTGGGCGTGGCGGCGTTGCGAACGCCATCGAATTTCGTTTGGCTCTGAATTCCACAGTTTCGGGGTGAGCTGCTCCAAACTCACTAGGATGGATCCTTATCGACCCGCCAACAGGAATCCATAGCGAAATTTGGGGGGCGTGGCCTAATTTCTCTATACGGTCCCCTAGAATATTTTAAAAAATCAGCCCCAAGCGATGCTTTAACTTAGAATTACGAAACTTGGTACACATGTGTATCTTGTCAGGAAGTACAAAAAAGTCTCTTGGAGCCATGCTCTAAACCCAACAGGAAGTCGGCCATTTTAGATTGAAGTTCATTTGACCTCGATTTTGACATTTAGAGCCTTCGTATTTGATCGAACTCCTCCTTGGGATTTCGATTGATCGGCTTCAAAGTCGGTCAGTCTGATCATAAGGCATGTCTGATTTAAAGTTATCAATATGGTGAGTTTTGGAGCATGTTGAAGCGGGGTTAGCAGGGCTCAAAGTTCCCCTGTGATCGACTGTGTAATATGTATTACAAAGGGGATCCTTTGTCATTCCGTAGGGCAATGCTGCCCTCTGGTGTCGAATTACTGAAATTACTGAAATAGTTTCATTATTTCAGTAATTCGACACCAGAGGGCAGCATTGCCCTACGGAATGACAGTTCAATGTTGAATTGAAAAGGAAAAAATTAAATAATTTGTAATTCTAACACAAAAACTGACAGAGACACCAAAGTTTGAGTTATTGATCATTATCTTGTGTCCAATAATATCCGATGGTCAAATGATGACATCACGTAGGCCACGCCCTCTGACAACAGGAAGTCTTGTATTTTACTGTGAACGGTCGATAGCTTCTGCACCAAACTTTGCACGAGTGACCCTGGTGGGATCCTTGACGACCCTATGTCATCATATTATGACGTCATCTAAGCCCCGCCCCCTCAGAACAGGAAGTGCCGTTTTTTTACTTGGAAAGCTCCGTTTATGGCTCTCTTGACCTAATCAAGATGATTCGGATGATAAACTCTGTCAATGCTCGCTGCTGGCTGAACCGTGTGGGCGTGGCCAAATGGCGAATATCATTCCCTCGCCATATGCATACGTTTGGCTCTTATTCAGGCATAGATCATCCGATTGGCGCCAAACTGGATCTGTATGACCTTTGTTCACCTCTAAAGAGCCCAACGGGTTTGAAATGTAATTTGGCTCCACTGCGCCCCCTAAGTTAATACATGGGTTGTATCTCCTCGACGCATCGACCGATCTGCGCCAGATTTTTCGACAGTCGTCGGGGAGCGCCGCCGAACGCATTCACGCGTGTCGCCCGGTGGACGGGCGGGGAAAATGCGCGACAGCTTCTGCGGCGGCTGGCGGGCGGCGGTGCTGGAAACTGCGGCGGAGCTTCCGCGGTGGGGAGCGGGCTGCGGCTCTGGAAAACGCGCGAGAGCTTCTGCGGTGGCCGGAACCCCCGCGGTGGCCAATTGGCCGGAGCGGCGCTTGCTGCGAGGGCCGCCCGAGGCTGCTTGCAGCTTTAATTATTATTATTATTCTTACCCCCTCTTCGTGCGCCTTTTTGGGGGCTTTATCATATTCAAAAACTCACCAAACTTGGCGGAAGCGACTAGGCGGTTTAAAAATTTTGAATTTTAAGGTCGCCGCAAAAATCGCAAAAAAAATTGCTCAACGGCGGCAACTAGCAATTTTCAAAAGACCCATTGCTATTCACTTACTTCATCGTAGAGACTTGAAATTCGGTACAGTTGTAGAGCTCACTAAGACGCTCAGAATTTACAAGTAATGTCATAGTGCAAGTATCACAGGAAGTCGGCCATTTTGTATTGAAGGTCCATTTTTTACCTCGAGTTTGACGTTTACAGCCTTCGTATTTGATCGAACTCCTCCTAGGGATTTCGATTGATCGGCTTCAAACTCGGTCAGTCTGATCATAAGGCATGTCTGATTTAAAGTTATCAAATTGGTGAGTTTTGGAGCATGTTGAAGGGGGGTTAGCAGGGGTCAAAGTTCACCTACACGCCATGAAACAAAAACCTCTTATATTTCCTATACAAAAACACATAGAGGGACCAAACTTTCAGTGATTGATCGTCATCGGGTGTCCTAAAATACCCTACAGTGAAATTTTTTTTTTATGTAGGCCACGCCCCCTGAGAGCAGGAAGTGTAATGTTTTACTGTGAACGGTCGCTATCTTAGCCCTTTGACCTAATCAACATGAAACTGTGTCCAGAGACAGAAGACATGTTGGTGTGTTCTGGATTCCAACCCCGACCGGCTGCGATGAAGCAGGTGGGCGTGGCGGCGTTGCGAACGCCATCGAATTTCGTTTGGCTCTGAATTCCACAGTTTCGGGGTGAGCTGCTCCAAACTCACTAGGATGGATTCTTATCCATCCCCAAACAGGAATCCATAGCGAAATTTGGTGGGCGTGGCCTAATTTTTCTATAGCGACCCCTAGAGTATTTTAAATGAACAGCCCCAAGCCATGCTTAAACCTAGAATTACGAAACTTGGTACACATGTGTATCTTGTCGGGACGTACAAAAAAGTCTCTTAGAGCCATGCTCTAAACCCAACAGGAAGTCGGCCATTTTAGATTGAAGTTCATTTGACCTCGATTTTGACGTTTACAGCCTTTGCATTTGATCGAACTCCTCCTAGGGTTTTCGATTGATCGGCTTCAAACTCGGTCAGTCTGATCATAAGGCATGTCTGATTTAAAGTTATCAAATTGGTGACTGTATGAGCTTGCTGAAGGGGGGTTACCAGGGGTCAAAGTTCACCTACTCGCCATGAAACACGAAACTCTTATATTTCCTATACAAAAACACATAGAGGGACCAAACTTTCTGGGATTGATCGTTATGGGGTTACCTAAAATACCCTGTGGTGAAATTATTTTTTTACGTAGGTCACGCCCCCTGAGAACAGGAAGTGTCATGTTTTACTGTGAACGGTCGTTATCTTAGCCCTTTGACCTAATCAACATGAAACTGTGTCCAGAGACAGAAGACATGTTGGTGTGTTGTGGATTCCAACCCCGACCGGCTGCGATGAAGCAGGTGGGCGTGGCGGCGTTGCGAACGCCATCGAATTTCGTTTGGCTCTGAATTCCACAGTTTCGGGGTGAGCTGCTCCAAACTCACTAGGATGGATCCTTATCCATCCCCGAACAGGAATCCATAGCGAAATTTGGTGGGCGTGGCCTAATTTCTCTACATCTCCCCCTGGAATATTTTAAAAAATCAGCCCCAAGCCATGCTTTATCCTAGAATTACGAAACTTGGTACACATGTGTATCTTGTCAGGACGTACAAAAAAGTCTCTTAGAGCCATGCTCTAAACCCAACAGGAAGTCGGCCATTTTAGATTGAAGTTCATTTGACCTCGATTTTGACATTTAGAGCCTTCGTATTTGATCGAACTCCTCCTAGGGATTTCGATTGATCGGCTTCAAACTCGGTCAGTCTGATCATAAGGCATGTCTGATTTAAAGTTATCAATATGGTGAGTTTTGGAGCATGTTGAAGCGGGGTTAGCAGGGCTCAAAGTTCCCCTGTGATCGATTGTGTAATATGTAATTACAAAGGGGATCCTTTATCATTCCGTAGTGCAATGCTGCCCTCTGGTGTCGAATTACTGAAATTACTGAAATAGTTTCATTATTTCAGTAATTCGACACCAGAGGGCAGCATTGCCCTACGGAATGACAGAGTTCAGTTTTGTGAGGAAGGGAAAAAATTAAATAATTTGTAATTCTAACACAAAAAATCACAGAGACACCAAAGTTTGAGATATTGATCATCCTCGGGTGTAGAATAATATCCAATGGTCAAATGATGACATCACGTAGGCCACGCCCTCTGACAACAGGAAGTCTTGTATTTTACTGTGAACGGTCGATAGCTTCTGCACCAAACTTTGCATGAGTGACCCTGGGGGATCCTTGACGACCCTATGTCATCATATTATGACGTCATCTAAGCCCCGCCCCCTCAGAACAGGAAGTGCCGTTTTTTACTTGGAAAGCTCCGTTTATGGCTCTCTTGACCTAATCAAGATGATTCGGATGATAAACTCTGTCAATGCTCGCTGCTGGCTGAACCGTGTGGGCGTGGCCAAATGGCGAATATCAGTCCCTCGCCATATGCATACGTTTGGCTCTAATTCACGCATGGATCATCCGATTGGCGCCAAACTGGATATGTATGACCTTTGTTCACCTCTAAAGAGCCCGACGGGTTTGAGATGTAATTTGGCTCCACTGCGCCCCCTAAGGTAATACATCGGCCGTGTCTCCTCGACGCATCGACCGATCTGCGCCAGATTTTTTGACAGTCGTCGGGGAGCGCCGCCGAACGCATTCACGCGTGTCGCCCGGTGGACGGGCGGGGAAAATGCGCGACAGCTACTGCGGCGGCTAGCGGGCGGCGGTGCTGGAAACTGCGGCGGAGCTTCTGCGGTGGGGAGTTGGCTGCGGCTCTGGAAAACGCGCGAGAGCTTCTGCGGTGGCCGGAACCCCCGCGGTGGCCAATAGGCCGGAGCGGCGCTTGCTGCGAGGGCCGCCCGAGGCTGCTTGCAGCTTTAATTAATATTATTCTCAACATAATTTAGATGAGTTGCTGTTTTTATTGCAGGTATTTCCTATATTCACAAAATAACCACTGGATTTACTTAAAACACTCTTTATATATTATATTAGAAGTTTTCCTTATAACATTATTTAAAATGTTATCATGTTGCCTTAATATTATTTTTACTACTATCCAATAATTTATTATAATATTCCTTTTTACATGCCTTTATAATATCACTTAACTCATTTTTATATTTCTGATATTTGTTTTATGATTCAGAAGTTCTACGTTTTATATAAATTCCCTAAAAACTTTGTTTTTCTTTCTATATGCATTTTGTATTCCTTTTGTAATCCACTGCGCATACACACACTTTTTATCTTATTTTCCTTAACTGTGCAGTTCTTATTCTATAGTAATTTAAATATTCTTATAAATTCTTCATATGCTGAATTCACATAATTTATTCTATAAATTACTCTCCAATCATGTCATCAAATCGGCTTTTAGTGCCTTCAATGACTCTTCTGACCCGTCTGTATTGTGATCTGATGTTTTGATTGGTTTCTCTTGCCGTTAGTCATTGACTGTAACTGCTCTAAGGTTATTTATTAAAAAATAAATTTAGAGCAGAATATTTCCACATATTGTATACTTTTCCCTAAGCTGATGAAGAGTAAGCTCAATGTTTTCAAATAATAGTACTGAGCAACATGTGAGAGCAGAGAGAAACGTTGTTTTTATAGGAGAAAACATCCAACAGAGATTAAATTACGTGCCTTTAAATGACATGAGTTGGAGCTATATATTGTTAGTAAACTAAATTGCAAGGAGTATGAAGGACAGAAAGGGAATTTAAAAAGCATACACACACTGGGATGCTAGAAGTGCCAGTCACTGGACAGCAGTTTTTTCTGTGAAAAACCTTTCAACAAAGACTAAGTATATAATAAAAAAGACTGAACCTTTAAATTCCTCACAAGCCACATTATACATGTAATAACCATGTTCAAATTTAAAAAACATTTTTGATATAATTTTTTTTTTACACTGCATTACATAGTACAGTAGAAACCTCCATATGAATATCTATAGGAGCTTAACTGGCAGAGAAGCAGCAAAGTGAAGGAAATCTAAACTGTCAGCATGAAAGCTGCCAAGCTGGTTTATGCACATTCTAACAGCCGCTCCCTTCACAACAGTCACAGCAACAAAAATTAAACACCTCTGTGAGGTTGGTACTTGGAAAAAGTTATGTTCTTCATAACCAGAGAAAAACGTAGTGGTTGGATTTTCAAGAATATAATGATCCTTGTGATTTTCCTACAAGGTAAGAAATGATTCTCTTAAAGGTCAACGGGTTGGGATAATTTTTAACCTTTTCTATTTAATACCCTCTAACAGATTGGTCATTTTGTACCTGGCAATTCACTGACGTACAAGAACATTAAAAAATTATCAGATTGTATTTTTCAGCTTGGCGCTAACAAGGCATGAAACTGTTAAACTTGGTTGTTCAGCTATGTCATTTCTTAATAAAACAACAGTATCAACCAGCATAGCTGGAAACTGTTTTATACCTTTAGAAGCTTAATAATAATAACATATAAATTTATTAAATGCATGACTAAAACAGACAGTGTTGCATCATGATGACTTTAGATAGTAATAATTTAATTTAAAATAAATTTTTGAGAAAATGCATTAACTAATTAAGTTAAAGGTATTTAAAAATAATTAAATCAAGCAATAAGCATTATTACTCCATGATGGTAATAAGTGTTCAGTAAGTGTTATTACTCCATGATGGTCTACAACAGGTTTTGTGCCATTGGGTAATAGACTCAGCAGATCCAGTGTAAAAAGCAATAATCAATCAAACAATGATCAATAAATTATAAAATCATTTATTAAATTTCTCAAAATTTTCAGCTAAAGATGAAAGAAGATAAATTAGTTGAGGGAGAGCTAGAAAATTCCTGATGCTTGGAATAGTAAGCACAATCAAACAGATTCAATTAATATTTTACTATATTAGAAATATTTTACTATATTTAAAATATAGTAAAATATTCAATTCAATATTTTACTATATCTATAATATAGTAAAATATTTCTAACATTTTACTATATTTTAATATAGTAAAATATAAACTTTAAGGTTTCAATCTCAGTGTTCCAGAAATTACCATATTATAACATAACACGGAGCTATGAGGAGTACCAGTTAAATTTGATGTAACTGATACCCCACCTCATGCTGAAAGCCACAGTTTCTGCCCAATCATATTCTACTTTTGAAGAGCTTGCAATGCCACAGTTGTTAAGTATGCTGACCTCTTGTTTGAACAACTTGGGTTCACAAAACATTTTAAATACCCGTGCCCATGGAGAATTAGTTACTGACTAATTCTGGTATGAAGGGCTGAAGGTGCCCAGAAAATACATAACTGGTGATTTATATACTGATGTAACCAAATGTCAGATAATTTGGCTTTGTTAATTTTTTGCTTTATTACGCTTGCTAAACTAAGTTTTAAGTTTTGGCAATATATTGCAATATAATAAGATTCTTGTACAATTAAACAATATTAAATATAGGTTATTTTGTAATGTAGAGCAGGGAAACTGGTACATGTTTACTGTTGATAGACCTTGCTAAAAGAATGTCACAAACATTAGCAATTAGGTGGATTGGCAGAGCTATAAAACAGCTTCAGCTATAAAACATCCACTACACCACTTTTCTAACCAAACCATTCCTGTATATCAACACTTTACGCTGCACTCTCTGAGGCTATAACTTAAACTTTTACTTAAATGATATTTGGAGAGCATGAAACCCAAAAAATATATTTTATGTTTCTCTCTACATCCCACAACATGCCATCCCATCTCATCCATGCACAGTAGCACAAATATAAGTTAAAAATAATTACATTTCACAGTTTAATACTGAGCTAAAGACTAACTTGACTATGTAACTAATGCTTTCATAGACTTGTTAACTGTCTGTGTTTTCTTCTCTTTAAGCCTCCCTGTATTCTTTTGCAATGGGAGAAAATGTTTTGGAGGGAGCAGAATCAGTTGTGCTGCCATGCCACTACTCAGGTATTTTACCAGAGCGAAACCCCACAGTGATCTGGAGACGCTATGATCTCAAACCACAAACTATCCATGTGCGCCGAGAAGATGATGATCTTCGTGGACAAAATCAACGTTTCAGTGGGCGAACGTCAATGAAATCTAATGCTTTAGATTCTCTTGACTTCAGCCTCACTCTGAGAAAACCTCACTTCTCTGACAGTGGTACCTACACCTGCAGCCTCAGGGACGACAGAGAAGATATCACACTAACAGATGTTCAACTGCAGGTTGAAGGTCGGTGCCTAATTTAAATGCAATACCTGTTGATGTGTTATGTTTACTGGCCATTGAGATAATGTTAGTGGCAGCACTGAATGGGGCTCATGAAAATTATGCAACTTATAAGTGCGTCCACCTCAAAAATAAATGGCTCAGCAATACTACACTGGAAATTTCACCAAGGGAATAGCAGCCCAACTAAAAGAGTGAGAGTTGAGCAGCCAAAGAGAAAAAAAGTGGATCCATGGCTCTCTGTTTCTTTCTCTGCCCATGCCTCTCATATGGTGTGGTCACTGCGCTGCTGTGTTTGTAGATCTTCCCTTGTACTGTAATGAAGTATGGCTCTCAGTGAGGAGTTGGCTCTATGAGTCGAAACATTTGTGACTGACCCATTGCTATAAAGCACAGATATACAAATAGTTTTTATCATGATTTGTGAAGGTGAGTAATGGATCAAGGTAGTTGCAACAATGGTTTCATTAAACTCTAAATCAGGGGTGCAACTTTTAGATGTATCTCTACTTCAACACACCTGAGTCAAATAATGAGGTCATTAGCAGGACTCTGGAGAACTTGACTGCACTTAGGAGGTGATTCAACTATTGGATTCAAGTGTGTTGGATCAGGGAGACATCTAAGAGTTGCAGGACACCGGCCCTCGAGGACCAGGATTGCCCACCCCTGCTCTAAATGCTACAGGATTCAAAGTCACAAGAGGAAGAGGAAGAAGGAGTAGAGACAGGGAGACAACGTAAGATCCAGGGAAAAACAATGACACATGGGAGACTATATACACACCGGGGCAATCAAGGAAATGACAAACAGTTAGAACCAATTACCAGAGAAACAATAACAAAAACGTTCAAGGTCAGTCTGGTGGCCTGATGTGCAGCCGGTGGAAACCACAAAGAGAATGTGGCAGTCGGCCAAATGGCCGGGGGCACCAATGGAGAACCTATGCAGGAGGCCGGAAGCATTGATGCAGGAAGCCACTGGAAGACTTGGGAACACTGGAAGGTTCGGAAAGAGCTGGAACACTTGGTGGATCACTGGAAAAAACAGAACCATGACAGTTCTGACATTTGAGACAGGATTCCGGAATTAGAAAATGTATTAAATTCTAGGTTAAAAATACTTTTTATAAAAAAAATTCCTCCTGCACTGAAAAAAAGTAAATAGTTAAACCAACTTAATTGAATTGTTTCAACTGGTAACAAGTAATTCAATTAAGTTTATCCAACTTAATTCATTAATTTGGTTTAACTTGACAAATTTAAGTCAGTCTTATGAAAATAACTTAGTTTACTTCAAATAAAGAAGCAAACTAATAAAATGTTTTTATAAAAAAAAATAGGTGGGGGGCATGAAAGGGGTTCTCAGGCAGCCTTTATTTGAGACTAGTTAGACAGAAACATGGATAATTAAAGAGTGGGAACACGTGCAGCAAAGGTATTCAGGCCAGGAATTGAACCTGTGACGGCCACATCGAGGACTAAGACCTCCTTATGTGAGTTGTGTTCTCTCAGCAAATTAGATGGGCTGTAGACAAATAAGAAAATGAATGTCTGAAGGGGCCGAATGGAGGTTTGGGCTCAGTCAGTTTTAAATTTTACCCACTCTCTAATTCTTGGCCACGACATATGTAATGCGCCAGTTCGACGCACTGAAGCTTACCGGAAATTGCCTGCACTGTAAACAACCAAGTGAGAAGCTCAGTCATCGGGGACGGACACAAAGTAGAGCAGCTGCTCCTTCATGTCAAGAGGAGTGAGTTGAGGTGGCTTGGGCATCTGGTTAGGACGCCTCCCTGGTGAGGTGTTCAAGGCGCATCCCATCGGGAAGAGGCCCCAGGGAAGACCCAGGACCGGAGGGACTACGTCTCTCGGCTGGCCTGGGAACACCTTAGGATTAGGTTTTTAAATAAACTGAACTGATTTGAAAAGCACCATGAGAAGTTAACTAAAACATGAACTGCTAAAGTCTGAACATTGGAAGAATATAATGGACAAAAATTTGCTCCACAGAATAAACTGCCTTTTTCTTTTATGAATAAGCCATGGCTCTACTTTAAAAAGTGAGAGAAGTGGGCAATAAAAATTGAGTCAGTTTCATTCTAAAATATCTAAGGAATCTTTAGGTTTGCAGTGAAAATGGACTCCTATTTACCTGTTACTTTTATGTTTTGTAGAGCTATATCTTTAACAATAATGTCTAGATAGAGATTTTATAGACATATCTATGTACTTTTATGTTGGGGTGCCAATAAAGAGATTGTGAAGAGGCCTGTAAATGTCCATACCTGAAAGTCATTCTTTGGTAAAAGTCAAGAAATGGTCAACTTCATTTTCCTTTATATTCCTGTTGCACTCAAAAAATCCAAGCTTTCAAATGACCAGATACCCTGACAGTGTTTTGTAAAGCTCACTTTAAAGAAGAATTTAAGTATTAGTAATACTTGTCATACCCATTGCAACTAGCAGTATGAATTATAGTCATGTAAAATTTAAATTAGCATTTTGTTTTCTCAGTTCAACAGGTAGAAGTAAAGGTGCAGGAGGGAGAAGAGTCTGGAGTTCTGCCCTGTAAAACAACAGCTCATGTGGAGGAGGATGACACTGTGGAGTGGACCCGTACTGAACCAGAATTCATGATTGCCTATGTGTATCAGAATGGCAGCAACAAAGCTAAAGAACAAGACAAGTTTTACTGTGAACGTACAATAATGAATAAAGAGCAAGTAAAAAGTGGAGACCTCAGTCTGACCCTCAAATACCCCACAGAGAGAGATAGTGGAGTCTACATCTGCACCTTCTACAAGAAAAGTGACGTCGTCAGACAGAAAGTGATTCTTCATCTTGTCAAAGGTCAGTGGTGCAGATGTACTGTACATGAAGCTTATCTTTGCAAGCTGGGAAACATTTCAGATGGAATCTATAGTTTTGAATGACTGAAGAGCTACAGTACCTGTACAGCACTCTGGTTTTTAAACCACTTTATTAATAAATTTTGATGATGATGATGATGATGATGATGATGATGATGATGATGATGATGATGATGAGGTAGGTTGCTAGAAAGAATATTTTTATGAACTTACAATGGAGTCAGTGTTTTTTTCCAGTTTTTATCCAGTCTTTTCAACATGTATTATCGTGAAGACAAACTTATTCCTTACTGTATTCTTATTAAACAAAGATCAAGAACAAGTCTTCTCTTTTATGCAAAAGCTCGTAGAAGCAGTTAAAGCTACAATAACTCTGTTGTTGTGTCCTGCTTGAATAGATGCGGAAGGAATTTGTAGAACTCCCATAAGAACCCATTATAGCATTTCACTACCTATACTTTGATTAGTGTTAGAACATATTGATTTTTTAGTTTAGTGGTTAATTTGCTGCTACACCATGATTGGGATTATTGTTATATTGATCACCCAGGACAGTTATATTGTTCTATTACATCATTAAGTGTTGTCATTTGATTAGAAAGGAGTTGTTCTTATTTGAATGTGCTAAGAGACATTTTTTGCTTTTTTACTTGCATATACGGTATATATGAAATTAACTGCCTCCCGGTCCTTGAATGCACCCTTACCTCCACCCCTCACACTATCCCCTCTTACCCCCTTCCCAGAGGTAGATAAAAATGTCTTTCTATCTTACTCTGGGACTTTGCATTGAATTTGTTCACATTCCACCCGTGAACAAATCAATTGTTGAAGTTATTTGCTTCAGTTCATTCACTCAAATGATTTATTCATTCGAACAAATTGCTCATGAATGACACAACACTAGTGTGTATGTAAAGGTAGGCTTACCAGTAAGCAGGCTGCTGGACGAAGCAAGTACACCAGATGGCAGACCAGTAATTTGGGGTTACCTTCCACAGAAACTTTAGCAAATAAGTTAATCTACAAATAGCTTATTAATGTGCAATCATTACAGAGATCTTACAAGTTTTTTGTTTGTCAACAGAAAAATTTCCACCATGGGCCAAAGCTTTCCTGGTTCTTTTTGTCGTTCTTCTTGTTTTTGGAGGCCTTTTCTTTCCCTTCCGCCAATATTTCAAGTCAGGTAAGATTTATTTTATAATGCTAACAGGTTCCTGTTAAGGTTTTGTGAGTGTTTTATTTTTTTTAGAAATTTCTTTTAGTATCAGAAATGATTTGTTAAGATATAGAATAAGAGACGCATGTTTGATAGTGAAAAAACCAGCAAGTCACCTCTCACACTCTAGGCAAGATGCCAGAGAGAACCAAACAACTGGTGTTTTGAGGTATTTAAATTAGGTATTTTATCACAGTTGTGTATTGCTGTGTATTGTCCATAGGTGCTCATGGAATAAATTATAACCACACAAATATTATAGAAAATGTATCTGATGCAACTATGTTGTCAAAGCAGCCGACTCTTTGGTTTGTGTTTTTTCAGTCTACAAGGTGGAGGTGGATTCAGGAATGAAGTCTGTTACGCTGCCCTGTAAAACCATAGTTCGTCTGCCCAAAGATGTAACAGTAACATGGAAAAATAACACCAGCCGATTAGTCCACCTGCATGAGGGCTGTGGTAAAAAGCTTGAAGAACAGCACAAGCAGTACAAAGACCGAACTGAGATGAAGGGAAATTTAAAATTTGGAGATTTTAGTTTGATCCTGAAGAACCCGACAGACAGAGATACAGACACCTACACCTGCACCATCTCCAACAGATGGGGGAAGATCTTGATCAAGAAACAAGTGCTGCTCTATGTCAAAGGTAAGAGCTGCACATGTAGGTTTCACAATTTACTTATTACTGTAGGTTGAATTCCAGCTTTCACCTACTAAGTGATAATGTGTCCGTGACCAAGGCACTTCCTAATTAGTTAATAATCTGTGTATCATATTTAAATGTCAGTGTGAATGGGTGAGCACATCGTTACGCCACTTTGAGTGGTCAATATAACAAGAAAAGCAATTTATAATTTTAGTCCACCTCCTGTTTTAGCTTTTTTGTCACATTTATTTCATTCATTTAAAAAAGCTATTCTGCAATAATAGGAAAATTGCCCAAACAGAACTTAGGAGAAGAGATTTTAAAAATCAATAGATTATCTACCAATCAAAAAAAATAAAAAATTAAGAACAAAAAGAGAAACAATGTAATTGGCATCTATAGTTTATCCCAGAATATTTACAACCCCTGGAAGATTTGGATTCAAATGATCCTCATTAAACCTGTTTTTTCCTGATAGGAAAGACAGAAAAATTGTACGCAATACAATATTATTCCCCTTTTACAACAACTTTTTTTGTGAGCATATTTTCACTTATCTTTTGACTGCCTTATGTGATGAGACAAATCTTTAAAGTTGGACCCACAATAAAATTATTGTTTGAAAATACAAATTATCATTTGGATTATTAGGTTAACTTTTTCTGATATTAAAATGTGTTTGCTCATTTGAAACATTTAACTGTGACAACAAAGAAAAAACAGGATATATATGTAATTCTTTCCCAGTTCAACTTGTGTAATTTGTTCAAATTTCAATGTGTGGTCTCCATTGTCTGGTTTTATGCAAGCAGGTTATGTATACTACCATGGATTGTCTTAAGTTTGATTATGCCATAATTAATTGTGATCAAAACAGTTCAGTCAGATCAACAGTCACTGTTTTTTTTCAGATTCTAACTTTCTTCTCATTTTCAACCAGCTGGAGCTGACTCTTTCATAATAGCCATAGACATTGGTTCAGGATACAGCAGCTATGCTTTCAATGTTAAACCCAGAGAGGAAGGAAGTGAGACCCAGATAAAGAGATGGGGTAAGGAACTTGGACTAGACACCCCAAAGACTTCTTCGTGCATCCTACTTGATGAACATGGAGGTTTCGTACATTTTGGTTATAAAGCCAAAACAGCATACACCAATATGACAAGAGAAGAAGCTGAGAAACATCATTTCTTTGAACATTTCAAGACGGCTCTTGATTGCGATGTAAGTTGAAAAAAGATCAGGGGCCTAATGTATAAATAGATGCGTACACACAAAAAATGTGCAGTGCCATATTATATGCACAAGTTGGCAGGTATAAAAATGAACGTTGAGTAAATCTATGCAAACCTCTTACCTGCCATGAAAATGTGCGGCAGCCATGCAAACTTTTTTTAGATGATAAAAAACTATGCAACTCCAAAACTCACCTAAATCCTGTGAAGCATGTCTTCAGTCATTGTTATTTAGACCAAGATGCATCAAACCCGATGTTATTCCATGATGTTATGGAGCCATATTTATATATGTAGGATCTACAACATGAGTCTATTAGAAGTATACTTATTAGGATTAACACAAACACTGGTTGGTGATTGTTTTTTGAATAATGTGCCACTTTATTACATTTTAATTTATGGATGGGCATAGCTGAGTATCAACAGCATAACCATTAAAATGTTTCCCATGCTACCTGATAATTTTACCAGTCAGAAGATCTTAATAGGTGTGTAATTCTATATAGGGCTGCTAGTGCAGGCTTCTATAAATCTGACAACGTAATCTATGTGTGAATACAATCTAATTTACTACTAAAATATATTCCCAGGACCTCAGGAATCAGAAAATTAAAGCAGCCAATAATAAGTCTCTTAAGGCCTTGAAGGTCTTCACAGAAGTTCTTGGATATCTAAAGGATGACGCTTTGGAAACCATCAAAGCCCAGGCCAAGGAGGGCGAGTTTACAGCCTCTGACTTCACCTGGGTGCTAACTATTCCTGCCTTCTGGGGTCATCCAGCTAAACGGTTTATGACAGATTCTGCAACCCAGGTAATATACTTTCAGAGAGCAGTTTAGGTCTGAAAAGCTGGGAACAATGACACTTTTAATATTTTTTTCAGGCTGGTCTTGTAACAAAAGGAACAAAAGGCAAACTGATGGTTGTTTTGGAGTCAGAAGCAGCTTTGACTTGGTGTTTGAAGCTTCAATCTGATGGTTTCATCACACAGAACCACAGCAGAGACTCACAGGATCAACCTGCAGGAGCAGCAGAACCTGATACCAGCTGTAACGGTACTGTGTGGATCTATAACATTAAGCATACAAACATTCAACATTTAACAGGTTTTAGTCTGTTTGATAGGACAAATGTAATAAATGAATGGATTCTTTATGTGATCTGTTTGAATTCATCCGATTGATAAACAATACCAATATATTTGTATTTGTTTTATATTTGTTCTGAAATGTTTTTGACCATCAACAGAATTTAATCAGGTAAATATAACCTGAGTAAGTACAAATAATAATTTTATCTTCATTGCCAAATCACTGGTTATGTCGCACGTAGCAGCTAAAACGTCTTTCTGGTTTTTATAAATCCAAAGCCTGCAATGCTTTATATGTTGTTTGGGTATGTTCTGTGAAAATCTAAATTTTTCATTTGTCTTTGAGTAAATTTTGTAGACCAGCAACTCCTAAGAAGGTTTAACCATTGGTTCATGCTTTCTCCAAGGCAATTCATTCATGTTAAGATAGAAACCAGAAATGTTTTACCTAAAATTAAAAGGAAGTAATTCTATGTTCACTTTGCATTTTTGCTTAAAGACAACCAGGAGAAACAAATACAACAATTATTTTAAAATGAACAATATCCAAAAATCAGTGTGCCATGTGAACACAAACAGTTTGTGGCTTTATTAAATTCAAACCCCTTTTAGTTTATCCACTAAAAAAATATTTTTATTTCAAACCCTTTAAGTGGAAACTTTGCTTCACTTGTTTTCCTTTAAATAACCCTAAATAGGAAAACATGGTATTAATTTCTTCACTACCTTTAAGATGAACATTCAGTAAAAGAATGAACCTGTGTGAAGGTAGATTGTTGCCTGTGTGTTCCAAAATGGCTGCCATGACAGAAAAAACCTACTTATACAATCTATGTCGTGTAACATACTGGAAAGTTTTAATACACAATGTTCTACATCCATCTTTCTCTCTGAAACAAATTTAATTGCAAAACTAAACAATACTTTTATTCTTCCTCCATTTTTAAGTAACTATTTTAATAGTATCATTCACAAAATTTGTTCAATTACCTTTATGAAATCTCTACAGAAAAATTTCACCACCATGAACGTTTGGTAAAAAAAAAATAAAAAAGAATTATCCATTTTAAAAATGCTTTAACAATCAACTCCTTAAACTTCACATTCATCAAATTCAAATAAAATTCATATGTAAACTTTGAAATTACTTGAGGTTGAGGAAATTGACCTCCCTTTTTCTCTTAAATTCAAATACACATAATGTTTACATAAATGAAAGAGGCTAAACAAAAACAACAACAAAATTTTTGAGGTAAATAAAATACTTGTTGTAAATGACTTGCTTTAGAACTGTTTTAGGCATCTTAAGTCAATTCTACCCAAGGTTTGGTGGAAGAATAGTCATGCCATTTATAAACATCATCTATTTTATGCTGTAAAACATCTGGAAGTGGTTTAACTTGAACAATGAAAGTCCATCTGCTGAATTGAAAATGCAAAATAAGTCAACAAGAAAACTGTATTGGTTTTAATTCAGAAATTAAAGTTCATGAAGTTGATTTAACAACAAGAGACAAGATGTCCAAACATAGATTATTTCTTTTCAAATTTATTTTGAATCATGAGTTTTAACTTAATGCTGCAATTTAAACCAAATAATTATTTTGCATTATGCAACAACCTTCACCTAGTTAAAGAGCACACATTTCTCTATTACTTTGCTCACATTATCAAGTTAAAACAACTACTTATTTTACTTCAGAATAATATAAATAATATAAACTGTTTCAAATTGCATGAACTTCATTTCTGACCTGATGAGGAATTTTATTAAACATCACAGTGATTTCTACTCAGAAACATTTTGTGTGAACAGAACATTATCCTTAAGCTTTAAAATAAACATTTGCTGTACAAAAGTCAGATCAATATAACACACTTCCATCTCACGGTGCAACACAGGATACAAAAATATGCCTCTAACTACTCGGAGATAGTTCCCACTTTTGTCTTTTACTTCTTTGAGTTTTTAAGTGCTAATCCAAAAAGCCAAGTTTATTCAACTCTTGTAGATTTGACTAAATTAATAAAAGGTTAACACAACTTAATGTGTAAGTTTATGTTTCACAAACACACATTTAGATTATAAATAAATAAATAAAAGATAGTTGGTAACTAAATGCAGCTTAAATCTTTTACACTGTAGGTGACACAGGAAAGACACACATTAACTGAGGCCTACTCAAAACAATCATGATCTGTCTAATATTTTAACATGCGCTAAAGTTAAACATAATTGAAACTAGCATAATTAAACTAATATTTAACCAACATACTGAAAAGAAATTACAAAATATCCAAAGATCTCACTATCTAGCTCAAATTTTTTCCTTAAGAAATTTATTTTTACACATTTGGTGAGGATGAAAATTTTCACTCTAAAGATGTGAAATTTTTAATGTACAAACTCTTCAAGTAATGCTCATCTGGGAAATTTGAAGAAATTATGTCTTAGAAAACTGGTGGGGCAACTGTGGAAGTCTATATCATAAAATGCCAATAGAGTGGAGAAAATATTTTACTAACAGACGTCTGACTAACACCCCTATCAGCACTTATCTAATTGTTTAATGGAGCTTCAGATGCATATTCTTTGTTTTTACAGGCTTACCCAAAAGTCAGGTGGCAGTAGATATGGTAATGAAACAAGAAGAAACCAAAGACCTGCTGAACAACCATCACAGAAACGGAAAAGGATATGTTGTTGTCGACTGTGGAGGTAACTGTTACTCATGATTATTCAAACAATTGACAAGTTAAACACTAACTGACATTTTGATGTGTTATGATGACACTTGGCATCTTTACACTGTGTTGTGTCTTCTATGACTTTGTATTTTTGTGTTTTTATTATGAAAACACTTTGAACTGGCTTGTTACTGAAATGTACTTTACAAATAAGCCTGATTGATTGAATTTTAGAAGGTTGGAACCAACAGGATCCCATTTCAAAGAGCGGATAAGTGAAAATCAGCTCAGCTCCACAGTCACATGGATGATAATTGGAGGGCGTGAGGTGGGAAGGAGCGTTATGTTTACATATCTTCAAGGAGATTGGACATATGCAGCCCAGGCAACACGGGAAAAGCCAATTCAGATACAAAATGTCTTAGGGCAGGTAGATAATAAATTTCACTCTTCCCTAAAGTCTCTCTGATGCATCTCAGTTGCATAATTATCCAAATTAGTTTGGTTGTTCCACTGAGCGGAAACTAGCAACTTCTCCAAGATCAATTCCATTCCGTTAGTGAGTGTTGGAGTCATCAGCTGGGCTGCAAGTCTCGCATCCAACTTGAGTCTCTGTACATACCAACAGCCTGAGTGTTGAGAGATCAGTTGACCGGCTCCATGATTTGTAGATTTGAAGGATGTGCAAAGAAAGGCAACAAAAATATAAAAAAAGACAAAAACAGAGCAAGCAGGGCAGGCAAGGGCAGTGAGGGAGCAGAGCAAAAAAGCGTTTGCCTTCATTGAGAGCAAGACAAAAAGAAGACCTGAGAGATCTGGAAGGTTGATGCAGCAACAGCTAGTGTTGTAGTCAAAACCATCTAACACGAGACCGAGACAAGACCAAGACCATTAGGGTCCGAGACCAAGTCGAGACCAAGACCGGTGTCCGGTCTTATTACATGACACAATAAAATGTGAAATATAATCAAAACTGTTTCCGAATGTGATTTGGAAAGATCCACATTCTCATTAAAACACCTAGATATTAAATGTTTAGAAGTGAAATAAATTGAACCAATATCACTATCAATTCAAACTCTTCATTCTGCTTTGCTTCCATCTCTGTGCCACAATCTGTGGAGGTCTCCTGCCATCCCTATAAAGATAACAACCTGAGCATTTGCCCATATCACCCATGTGAGAAACCGCCACTGTCTGCACTATAAAACATAGCGATTAATGTAATACAACTAACAGTAAACAACACTCAACTATGAACACTAACCAAGGGGCAACAAGCAAGAAGTAACCAAGCACAATGTGCGCACCATGACTGTTCTCACTCTGTCTCCTGCTGCATGAAGCCAGGCGGCGCACAGTGCTGTAATACCTGCCACCATGACAGGTGACGAAAACAATCAAAGAACTATGAGGATGCTCTTACGTTCTTGGGTTTTATTTATTTGCTTTTAAAATAAATATAAATGTATATAATTAAATAAAACAATAATGGCTACCGCAGTGTACGCAGAGCATTACAAGAACAAAGAACGGCTCTCAGTGAGGCTCCAGTTCTATCTTCTTAAGTAAAGAGAAGTTCAGAAGACTCGGATCGTTTGTGAATGTCACATCACTATATAGCAGACTTTTGGACACAATGTTGTCCCATATATGCGACACCTCAGTCAACACCGCCGCACAATAATTCAGTGCAGTGAGTGACAACATTTTTTCATAGCAAATGTAATTTGTCCCTGCACAGCTAGCTTTGCAGGGACATTAATAGGGATTTTAATATGTGTGTTTTGCATCCAGTGAAAACAAGGATGTTAACAAATTACCTGGACAAGATGCTGGTAATTTATTGACATTTCCATAGTTGTGGTCTTGACCAGTCTCGAAATAAAATCCCGAGTCCTCATCGCCCGAGACCAAGACAAAACTGAGACCAAATGCAGTCGAGTCCGAGACGAGACCCAGACCATGAAAAATGGTCTCAAGACTACAACACCAGCAATAGCAGATCTTTAATGTATTGTGCTATGCTGTTCAGTGATTTTTAAATAACAGTATTTTAAAGTCTACTCTGTGAGCTACAGGGAGCCAGTGTAGGGACTTTGGAACTGGGATGATGTGCTCTATCTTTCTGGTTTTAGTCAGAATGCTCAAACAGAGGATTTTTCAAACAGAGGAAGAAAAGATTGAATAATTGTATAGGAGACAAATCTAAAAAACCTTTGCATTGACACTAAAAATACTACGACATGTATTGATTATAACTTTTTGAGTGTTTGTTGAATGTGTAACTCCTTTTTTATTGAGGTTTATCCATTAATCAATTCTCTTACTGTTTGTAAACAGATGAAACAATTGACTTCACTGTTCACAAAGTTATGGAAGGAGGATCCCTCAAGAAGCTGTATGAGGCCCCTAAAAACGAACTGGGAGGACAAACTGTGGACAAAAAATTTAAATTGTTTCTGAAAGAAATTTTCTCTAATGGAGTCTGGGATGAATACGAACAAAGCTTCCCCAGTGAGGTTCAGAAAATCATGTATGATTTTATTTGTCTTAAACAGCTGGATGAAGATGTTCAGATCAACTGTCCATTTAACTTGGGAATGTTGGCTGAGGAACATAAAGAGATTGAAACGTTCTTTGATTCAGTGGAAGGAGCTTCCTGGGATGATGGATCTATCAGAATCTCCAGAAAGAAACTGAAATCTTTCTATGATGAGAGTCTGCAGGGAATCACCAAGAGCCTTGGAGAAATATTAAAAAAAGATCTCAACATTGGTTATATTGTGTTGGTGGGGGGTTTGGCTGAGAACCAGATTCTACGTCAGCACATCGCTGATCAGTTCGAACATCAGTATAAAGTCCTGTGTCCTCTTAGACCCCAGGAAGCGATCCTGAAAGGAGCCGTAGAGTTGGGGAGAAACCCAAAGTTGGTGGAGTCTCAGAAAAAATATCCAGCTTGGTTGAATTTCTTTTTTGAGAATTTTAAAGAGTAAAAAAAATGTGTTTCTTACTGTACTTTAACCGTGTACTGTACTGATAACAGTGTTCAGTATCTAGGAAACCAGGTGTAAAGAAGTTTGTTTTTTTTTGGTCAGCCTCTTTATTAACACATGTATCATCACCATACTACATGTGCATGTGTCATTGAATTTAATCAAATTAAGGAAATAAGAGGCATACTTTCAGAATTAACAGTCATCTGCTGCTGGAAAATTCTCCAAACAATACATTCTGTACAGTTACTATTTTCTGCTGTCAATTTATGTATCACTCTTTAACCTTTTTTGTTATGTTTGAGGAGAGTCTGCAAGCCTCAGTAACTGATGTTTGAACTTCTTTTTGAACTTGATGTGACATGCTAAGATTGGATCTATTTGTGTAAAGTGATATTTAAATCCATCATTTGTACATGACTGCTATAACTATCCAATAAAAATTTTGCAAAAAAAATTGTTTGGAATTGAAGACGGAGATGATCTGGGAATTTTTTGATTTTGTCTCTGTTCTCTGATTTTCTCTCTCAACTGTTCTTTCTGTATAATTAGGCCTTCCACTGATCCACTTTCAGTAGTATGTATTCCACTTTGAGTGTCAGTAATTAGTTTCAATCAAGAAACAGATTCTTCAATCAAGACGGCGGCTCGGATGTCTTTTCCTGAACACTTCTGTTCAGTTTTTTATTGAGGAGAAAACGGAGATAGCTGTTCGTTACCTAGCAACCAAATCAACAGAACCAGTTCCTGTTAAGTATTCTTTAAAAAAAAAAATTTCCTCAATCCAAATAAATTATAACTTGCACTTAAATATGTTTCACTTCAGCTTTTGTAATTATATACAATCATGCTAAATTCAAATAATAATCATCATCATATAAATTATGCTTAACATATAAATGTAAATCAGTCACTTATCATTCAAATTATACTTAACAACAAATAAGTGTAAAGAAGTCAAAACAGGTGCTTCATCTTTTGTTTGTCATCTATCATTTCTTGCCTACTTTCTGTTTCAGGTTCAAAATTGGCTTTTGGGGGGATTCGTGTCTGTGTTTTAGTAAGTTTTGTTTTATTAAATCAGCCTGACTCCATCCTTTAACTGCATTTGACTCCAACAATTTCTACAATATCACTAAAGTTTGCCATTTGGAAACAATTGTTCCTTCACGATCTGAAAAGTCAGATCTTCCACCTCAAAGATCTCCCCTGCAACTCAACCTTAATAAAAAGATAGTATATTATGTTTTCCATGCACGTAGTGCAACAGTATAGTACAATCAATTAACTACGTTACCTTTAATTGTTATAAAAATGCCTTATATATTAAATATGACTAAAATGAAATTTTACTTACTGATTTTATGCCTTTAAGTTGGGCCTCTGTCTATTTAAAAACTCCTGTTCTTTTGAAACTCTGCTTTCAGAAAGTCATCACATGTCTCCTCTATTAAGCCTTGAACAACATTGTTTCCTGTGTTGCACTGAGAAGTAGCTCGCTTTTTTAAATTCGCAGTTGTTCAGCTCCACCAGATGTTTGCTAATATCTGCTGGCTAGTCTGAAGGAGCTGAATGTGAGACTTGCAGGGGAGATTTGCTCTTTGAGGTGGAAGATTGGAAACTGCAGCTCTGAGGAGGAGCTACACCTCGAAGGTGTTGCTAGATTAATCCAGGTGTTTTGCACAGCTGAATGGTTGCCATGGAGATTAAAGGATTTCTCACACATCTGTGAATTAATCAAATTAACACTTCAGGTATGTTTTGGATGAGGAAGCAACATCGTAACATGATATAAAGCTCAATAAAGTCGTTTTTTCACAATGCTGCCCCTTTAAATCCAAAAACTAGTACAGAGGAAATAACAGCTTAAACTTACCAGACCTGCAACCACATTTTGGTCTGGCATATTCAAAACTTTATCAGATACGTTCCGCACAGAGTTGAGGCTGGACCCACTTCTGATTGTACTCGGAGTTTCTGTTCAGCTTTCTCAATTTAATAAATACCAACGACAATTATTATCTTATGCCTTTAACATAGGAAAAAAGCTAGTATTGAGAGGTTCCATCGGTTAAATTGTGGCTGGAGGAACTGGTAGGGCTCTCTCATCTGGAAAGAATACATTTCTCATTAGCAAATAACTTAAAGCGATTCAATAGAACTTGGCAACCCCTTCGGCAATATATTGATAACTCTATTTGTAGAGAATTTGATTTGATTCTCGGTGTGATAAGATCTAAGTCCTAGGGAAAGGGGAGGAGGGTCTAGAGAATGTCCTTGTTTATTTATGTCATTTTTGTTTTGATTTTGTATTGTCTTTATGTTTTATGCTCACATCAAAAAGAGGACAAATTTGTATTGTTGATGTTTCAATTTTTATGTCTGATTCCTCAATAAAACAGTTTGAAAACTGAACTTACCAGACCTGCTGAATTATTCCACCTAAACAGAAGAGGCCCAGCAGGTGACAAAAACCTTTTGATCTTCATCTTTTATTTAAAGTAACAAATGCTAGAACTTTTAAAAAGAACCCTGTTAAATTATTTTATCACATTAAGGGTTATAATTATACATTTGCACATGCAATTGTACATCCATAAATTATTTACTACTAATGTTGTGTAGCTGTTGATGTCATAATTAATGTAAATAATGTTTTTATGAGGAAAAGTAGGAAAATTGCTAACAAAGATCAAATTACACAACTTGGTAATTTGAGCCTGCAAGCTGCCCAAGTCAGAATGGCCTAGATCTATCTAAAGTCTAGATCTACTAACACAGAGAGCAGCTCAACTTGTATGGTCACAGTGAGTTTTGTTTTCGCTGTGGAACTTTAATGATGTTCGATCTCCAAACAAAAATCTCACAATATCACAAGTCTATAAGTGATATTTATACACAACTATATGAGTGGTAGAAATAAAAGACATACATTAATCTGAGTATATAAATCTCTTTTAAAACTTAAACTGAAGTTTCTGCATGTGAAACCAACCTTTCCTGTCTGAGCAGATAAACGGCTCCAGGGAGGAGGAGCTGACAGATAAAAAAAGAGTTGTTAACGTTCCCACTGGTATTCTGGTTTTCATCCTGACTTGCAGAACACGATCCTACAATGGGTGACTCCTATGTTATAGCCTTAGACTTTGGTACTGCTTACAGTGGATATGCCTTCAATATCACAACCAGCGAGCAAGAAAGTGATCCCAGAATAAAGAGTTGGGGAGCAGACCACGGACTGGACACCCCAAAGACTTCAACCTGCATCCTGTTTGATCAAAATGAAGAATTTCTGAAGTTTGGATATGAAGCCAAAACCACATATATCAAAATGAGAGGAGAAGAAGCAAAGAAACATTATTTCTTTGAAGGATTCAAGATGGCTCTCTATGGCAAAGTAAGTAAAGATTTAAATATTTATTCTTAATATTTTCTAATTACTGCTCAAGGTAACTGAGGAAGGGGTGGAGTCTATCCCAACCGACACTGAGTAAGATGCCTGTGTAGGACCTAAATGAAAATGTATGTTACACAGTATATTTAGTACATTAAGTAAGGTCTAAACTCCTGTCTTTTCCACACACTAAAACAGAAGCTTATGGTGAGTTGAGTAAAATCACAGGAAACATAATATGTGATATTTTATTACTTGCAGTTAATTGTTAGCAGAGCAGATGAACTGAAAACATGTAGGCTGCTGAAAATTACAGTTATTAAATTAAAGTATTTGTTATATTGTTCCCAGTGTAAAGCCAAAATTTGTTCACAGAAGGAATAAGATTAGAAAAATGTTTTCTGTGGAAAATCTGCCTATTTCACAAACCTGGAAGTAAAAGCAGTGTGTTTGTTAGTGTTGTGTACACAAAAAAAAACACTGCAATGGATGATTTTACACATTTTCAATGAAGTTGAAAATAACTAAATTTCATATGTTTAATAAATTTTCTCATAATTGTGATTTTCTAGGATCTTAACAAGAACTTTAAGATTAAAGCAGCAAATAATAAGGAAATGACAGCTCTGAAGGTTTTCTCTGAGTCCCTGAGATTCCTGAAGGATGACGCACTGAAAACAATCAACTCCAAGGCACCAGGACAGAATTTCACTCCCTCTGACTTCACCTGGGTTCTGACGGTTCCTGCCATCTGGGATGAGTCAGCAAAACAGTTCATGAGAGAAGCTGCAACTCAGGTAACATCAGGTTTTACAGAAACCAATAAAGTTCTGAAATGTTCAGCATTGATTAGATTATATTTCTCTTCCAGGCAGGAATTGTAACTGAAGGAACTGAAGACAAACTGATGATTGCACTGGAACCAGAAGCTGCTTCAGTCTGGTGTAAGAAGCTTCCATCAGATGGTTTCATCACAGAGAACCACAATAGTAACTCACTGGATCAGACTAAAGGATTTCAGACTATTATTGTTGATTGTGGAGGTAAGTGTGTGTAAATCTGATACAGTCTATAGTAACACTTTTAATAATAGTGACAGTATTGTTGTGGAAAACTAACAATTATCTACAATATGGAAAGTTTTATCACATTTTGTGGGTTTCAGGAGGAACTATTGACATCACTGTTCACAAAATCCTGAACAACGGAGCCTTAAAGGAGAAGCACAGAGCCTCTGGGAATAACCTGGGAGGACAAACTGTGGACAGAAAGTTCCAAGAGTTTCTGAGAGAGATATTCACTGATGGAGTCTGGGATGAATATGAAGAAACATATCCCAGTGAAGTTCAGAAAATGATATTTGAATTTAGTCGTCTCAAACAGGTAGATGAGGATATTGAGATCCCATGTCCATTTAATCTGGGGAAACTGGCGCGGAGAAAGAAAGACATAGAAAAGTTCTTTGAGTCAGTACAAGGAGCTTCCTGGAATAAAGGAGTCATCAAAATCTCCAGAGAGAAACTGAGATCTTTCTATGATGAGAGTCTTCAGGGCATGACCAAGAGTCTCAAAGAAATATTAGAAAAAGATCTCAAAATTGACTTCATTCTCTTAGTGGGGGGGTTCGCAGAAAGTAAAATACTGCGGCAGCACATTATTGAACAGTTTGTAGGAAAATATAAAATATTGTGTCCTGCTAGACCTCAGGAAGCGATCCTTAGAGGAGCTGTAGAGTTTGGAAGAAACCCAAAGATAGTGACATGTCGGAGAAGTCGCTTTACTTATGGGGTGGCCGTGTTAAAAAAGTTTGATGAGTCTGAACATAAACAAGAGAAGAAACTCTTAGCTGATGGAAAAGAGTGGTGTAAGGACATTTTTAAAAAACTGCTGGAAGTAGGTCAAGATGTAGCCTGGGATGAAACCAGAGAGCATCTCCTTAATGCAGCAGATCCAAAACAGACACAGATGAGTGTTAGATTGTTTAGGACTGAAAAAAAAAATCCAGAATATGTAGATGATAGTGGGGTGGAAGAAATAGGTTCATTTGTAGTTAAACTATGTAATTCTAAAACAAATCAAGAACGTAAAGTGAAAATAGAACTAAATTTTGGCTCAGCGATTAGAGCAACAGGGACTGACTTGAATACTGGAAAGAAAAGCACACTTAAATTTGAGTTCAAGAATGTCTGAAACATTTATAATATCACACTGCAGTGGTTTACAGTTGAAGGTTGATGTCATACCACAGGCCATAATGGTTTTATCTTATTTGTAATGACTATCAGCTTGTTTTGTGTTCAGGTTCACATTTTTACTTTTCACTTTTAGAAAACAAAGAACACATTGATTTGAGTATATTATATAGCAGAAACCTGTTTTCTGTGTTCTGTAAATTTGCTTTAATCTTTGTCTTTTCTTTGCTGCAATGTATTACTAAACCTTGTGTCATAAAATGGTTAGTTGGGTGGTCAGGATTAGATGCGGTGGACCCAGGTTGTAGTGGAAAATTATGGTTTTAATGAACAAAAAGTGAACAGAAATCCAGACACGGGTAGCACTAGAAGAGATGACACAGGGACAACGCAGCGAGGACAATGACACAAGAAAACTATAACGTACGATAATACTCGACAAGGATCCGATGAGAAAACACAGACACAGGTGAGTATGAGGAGAGGAGATAATCAAGGGAACGAGACACAGCTGAAAACAATAACATGGGGTCAGGGGCGCAACTACATACTTTCTGAGGAGTATGCGAACATGTCATGGGCTTCACTGTAATTGTTTAGCCTGGAATGTGTGTCTTCCCACTACCATCTGTATTTATGCCAGAGGTTTTGCTTCTAAGGACGGTGTAGCATCGGGTGGACATTTTAAAAAGACGTGGGTTGATAGCAGCTCACCGCGGCTCCGTCTCTAAGCAACCATGACAACAGGGTCAGTTCGTGGGGTTTGGGGAGGGGGGTTCTATTTAGGTCCTGCAATTTATTTGACCTTAATATTTCCTGTGTTTTGTTTGGGTGGTTATTATTACAATTATTATTGAGATGTGTGTGATAGGTGTGTCTACCAGACACTCTCTTGTTGATACACTGACATTACTTACCTACTGTCTTTCAGTCACTTTGAAAAGCTTTTCTTCGTCTCTCCAACATCTTTATCCCTCCCCCTCTTCCATTTTCTATTTTGTGCCCCAGAGTTTTTTTTTTTTTGCCGCCCCATCTTTAGCTCCCTGTTGTCGAGGCATTACTACAATTAAAATTTAAAAGAAAACAAATACGCCTCAGTGCGTTCTCAATGGGACGTGTGCCCAAGCTACCTGAATAGGAGGGGAGAGTGGCTGGTAGGAGGGCCTAATCAGTGCTGTTCCTCTGTTATTGATCATTTCATACACAAACAGCTGTTAAGTATATAAAATGCTGATTAGAAAAAAAATTCCCCACATCGTTTTTGTGCCCCCTCTAGTGCAAGTATCCGTTGCAAACGGTGCATACTCACTTTTTGCGCCACTGCATGGGGTCTAAATTAACCAAAAACACACATATCCTCACACCTTGTTCCAACCATGATATTTGGAAAACGTTTGCCCCCTTGTCTTTTGCCTCCATCCCAATTATGCCAATGGCGCATTGGTGACAAGTTGTTTCTTTTAGAAGTTTGGTTTTGACAAAGGGATTATCCACGTCTTTATTACATTTACATACATTTATTGATTATTAGCTATTATGTTTTACTAGTCAATGATTCACATGAGAGGCTACCTTGTAATGTGTGTGCATGTATTTGTGTGTTTTAAGTCTTGTATTCCTTCAGTGGTTCCCAAAGTGTGGGGCGCGCCCCCTAGGGGGGCACAGTGCCATTGCAGGGGGTGGGGGGCAATGGAAGCGGTATGGATGAGTGAAAAAAAAAAAAACAGTTAAGTGTTTCACTGTAAAAAATGGTTTGTATTGTGTTTTGTTGCAACCTGAAGTGTGAAATAAACTTCATTGGTGTAGTGATTTGAGTTTTTCGTTTTTCTGTGTGTTTATTTTAGGTTTCTGTGTCTGTGGAGTCTCTATGTTGTTCTCTCTACCCCTTAATTAATAACACCTGTTCCTTGTTTCTCCTGATTGTTTCCCTGTGTATTTAAACCCACCTGTGTTCCTTGTTCCTCGTCCTTTGACTCCTTCCAGTCTTGTTTCCATTGTCACCACAGCACAGAGACTGCCTTGTAAAAATGTTCAATAATATCCATGTACATAGGTGTAACTTCCTGAAGGACTGGTGTAGGCATGTCCCCACCAATATTTCCTGCACCTTTTTTTCTTTATGTGGCTGCATCTATGTAACTCGACAGCAGTTGCACGTTGTATTCAAAGTATTAACAGCTAGGTAATGCTTTTTAAAATTCACATAAAATGGTGCCATTCAGACAACTTGTCAAAATAATGAACGAGTAAATATACATGCAAAATATACATGCAACACTCTGCTGCATTAACTGATGTAAGTTATATGTGGTATTTTCATTAATACACAGCTGGTCTTTGGTAAGAACGTGATTTATCATCAATCACAATGACCTCAATCCTCTAGCTATTCTATAGTACCTTATTTTTCGGATTATAAGGCGCACTGGATTATAAGGCGCATAAAGCGAAACAAAATACAGTAGTCGGATAGGTCAGACTTTATTCAAATCATTAACAATAACTGTCAATATTACACAAAAAGTACACTCGCTTTTTCAATCATTCATCTTCTAAGATTCCATCAAATTCCTCGTCTTCAGTGTCAGAATTTAACAGGTCATCATCTTGTTTCCTCCACATCTGTACCATTGATTCATTAATGTTGAATTGTTTCGCAGCTGCTCTATTCCCATGTTGTACTGAGTGGCTGATGGCCTTGAGTTTGAAATCCAGGTCGTAAGCATGACTCTTAACAGGTGCCATTTTTCATATCAGAAAAAGTGGTTTGCCAACCCAAAACAAGTCTGTCTAGACAGCATAGAAAGCTGACTCCACGAGGTCTCTGGCCAGCAGCGATTATGCTTAGACAATCAAAGGGAGTGGCTTCGCCGCTTACCAAAGTCGTAATAAAACACACGATATACTGTTAAGACGCACCAGAATATAAGGCGCATTCCCGATTTTTTGGCAAATATAGGGATTTTATGTGTGCCTTATAGTCCAAAAAATACAGTAAGTGCCATGAAATATCAGCAAACAGGCCACTATCAAGACCACAGGTGTCAAACTCCAGTCCTGAAGGGCCACTGCCCTGCAACTTTTAGATGTGCCTCTCCTGCACCACATCTGAATAGAGTAATTAGGTCATTAGCAAGGCTCTAGAGAACTTATCTACACAAGGAGGAGGTAATTAAGCCATTTTATTCCAGTGTTTTGTACCTTTGGCACATGTAAAAACTGCAGGACAGCGGCCCTTGAGGACTGGAATTTGACACCTCTGATCAAGACAGTTCACAACTGAATTTGTTTTGAGGAGAAATTATTTTTAAAAATGTCTCTGACTGATTAAAAATAATAACCTAAACTAATTTTTGATATGTAGAGCCTGTATTTTCTACAGTCATGCATCAGTGTTAAACATATTTCATTCTGTTATCAAAAGGAGTCTCTTTTTTATGGATTTAAAGAAATTTTGTTCCAGAAATGTGTTACCCTCTTTGATCACATTTAAAAAAATAATCTTAGCTAAAGACTAGTTTCATGGAGAAACTTTAGAGCTGATATCAGGTTTGGCAAAGATGAGAAGGAAACAGCAGAGTGTGGATGTGTTGGACCTGCTGATCCGGTTTCTGGCTTTCTTTCCTTGTTCTTTGCGTTTCCAGAGAACTCACCTGAGGGTAAAAAGTGTTTTTCAGAACAGTGACAAAGGAGAGTCATCAAACTGATATTTGTTTTCTTAACTTTAACAGTTTTATCTGTAGACAAAATTCACCCCGTATGTTTTAGGAAACACCTTTAGTTCCCAAATTCTGCAACCATCTTATTTTATCTTCATTGTCTTTAGTGCCTTTCAATATACTGTAATTATTCTGTGACAGTTTTTCTCTTGTGATCCAGTGGTGTTTGATTTCCATTTATTCTATTCTGATCATTTTAGGTTGTGCATTATTGTTGTCAAGGTCTTTCCATCTAGGTTAATTTCTTTGTTTCAAGGTTGTTGCTTTTTTTTTTTTACTTTTTTCTTGTTCTCTGTTAATTTTGGTTTATATTTTTTTATCTTTAGGTTTGTGGAGTCTTTATATTTTGTTTAGTTCTCTCCCTAATAAATACTAATCTTTAGTATGTATTAGTCCTTCACTCAGTTTTGCGGTTCTACGTTGTCATTCTGCATTCCTTGATTAGACTCACCTGGTTTCCATGTCACACTTTCTCAGTATTTACGTTCCTTGGTTTCTGTTGTTTAGTGCTGGTTTCTTCCATTGCGCCCATCTTAGTTTTATGTCCAGATCTTTCTTATTATAAGTTTTATTTGTTGTCATTATTACTCCCTATTATTAAATTTCTCTGTTTGTGGTCCTCCTACAAACTTCCCTTAACATATTCACCTGATCTCTTAACCCTCTGAAGTCTGGGTTCTAATTAGCTGCTTTTGACTAATTTTGATTTTGCCCTTATATTTTCATTTTAAAAATGTGGCTCTTTAGTTAATTTCAAATGAATGAAACTGTAGGTAGCAGTTAGACTAATTGCAAAAAGTGTCAGATGTGTCATTATCAATTAGTTTAAATGTGATCAGCTTATTTGTAGACTCTTTGCATATTTTGACAAAACTCCATAAGATTACAATGTGGGCTGCAAGGAGACCAACAAACCCTGCTGCAAGTAGGCCATCAATTTTCTGAAAGGAAAAGGACGAACAACAAGTGACAGTAAACTTAGTACACTTTAAATTGTGCTTTTCTACAATTGAATTACTATTAAAATACACTAAGTACAAACTTAGTTGTTTCAAAATAACACACTTCAAGTATACTGATGATTAGTCTGGCTTCAAGTGCTCAAGTATGCTAAACTTTAACATGCTTAGTATATTTATTTTTCACCAGGGTTTGTCAAAGATGAGAAGGAAATATCTGTGTGTGGGTGTGTTGGATCTGCTGAACTGGTTTCTGCCACTCCTGTTTTATTAATCTTTGTGTGTCCTGAGAAGTCACTGTCAATCAAACCAGAAACTTCCTTGAGGGAAATTTGTTTGTTTTACAGCACAGTAATAAAGAAGAGTTATCAAACTGATCTTTGTTTCCTAAACTTTAAAAGTTTTGACAACATTCACCATGTAAGGATTCTGCAACTATCTTATTTTATCTTCATTGGATTTAATGACAATCAGTATCCTATAATTATTCTGTGACAATTGTGTCATAATCTGCTGGTTGTTTGTTTTCTATTGGTTTCCATTCTGATCACTTCTGGATTATTCATTACTTTTGTTATGATCTTGCCGACTGTGCTATTCTTTTGTTTTTAAACTTATTTCTTGTGCTCTGTTTTCTGTTCATTAATGTTGCTTCCTGAAGATTGTGTCCAATGGTGAGGCAACATGTGAGGCCTTCAGAACCTCAATGTTAAGCATTTTGTTGCTGTTGTATCTTTTTTCCTTTAAAAATATAATGAAATCAAAACTCTGGGAAAAATATCCAGTTAAAATTGATGAAAACGTATCATCCATCCATCCATCCATCTTCTTCCGCTGATCTGGAGTCGATTTGTGAGGGTAGCAGCCTAAGAACCGAGGCCCAGACTTCCCTCTGCCCAGCCACTTGTTCCAGCTCCTCCGGGGGAATCCAGAGTCTCCCCAACACACATCTAAATGCGTCTCTGTCCCACAGTATGTCATTCTGAGTGTTCGGTAGTTCATCAAAGTCCATCACAAATTTGTCAATATGTCAGGTACACGCAAGCTCCAAACAGCAGAAATTCTGTTATCATGAATAAATAAATGTACCTCGCTGGGTAAGTCCCCGCAATTGACATGACGCCGGCTTCGAGCAGTCCTCCGACAACCACACTGTTATTAAGGCAGACTAACGGACCTGAATGTGTTACCCTAGACATTTTTTAAGTCAATTTTGCCTTATAAACCAATGCTGAGGCAAAGACGGCGGGCAAGAAAATTCTGTAACTAGTCCTACGTCCGATCTGTAATGTTATTAGCGGGAAATAATGGAGAAATCAACAATAAAGACCAAGAGGACAAATGAGGGAGAAAAAGTCTGATTGGATGTAAGTGTGAACGCTGCGGGACAAAATGGGTGAGTAATTACTGAAATAATACCGGCTTGTGAAAATCTGCCTTCAGGAAAATGCTTAGAAATAAACAATAGTAAGAAACGGTGTTTAAATGCCAATATAGCAGTTAGCGCAGTCTGTTCTCATGATGCCATAGAGGTATCGTTGGAATCTACACGCATAAAATCCAGTATAACTACCTTCACTTATTGATCTGGAAATGATTAGATGTTAATATTGCTGTTTTAATTTAACTGAGTTGTGAGTCGATAGCACAGAGTTATTAGTAAGAATCGTTACTGAAGGTAATTACTACCAGTTACCTTCGTGGTGCTGACTAACGATGTAGTTCCCATCCATCAGTTTCATTCAAATGGACGTGAGGTCGGCTGCAGTCCATGATCCATTTCTTGCGTTATTCCAGACTCCTTTTTGATTTTGGAAATGTAATAAATTGTATTGGGCCCTCTGTATGTTCTGGGTGACGGCTGTTGGGATTGTATATTACCCACTGTCAAGTTGGACCGTGATTATCTATTATTTTCCTCAAAATCTCTCTGACCCCACCGTGTTTTCTATGGTAGATACTGTCAATATTGTCGGAGTACTGTACTTGGAACGCTGATTGGTCAGTTGCTGACAAATGCCCTGGAATGATTGGGGGAGGATTGCTCTATGTCAGCATGGGGGCAGAGCCGGCGTCATGTCAATTGTATTGAGTGACTAGTTAACCAGATCCATAATTTGTAGATTTGTAAGATGTGCAAAGAAAGGCTCCAAAAAAAGAGTAAAAGACAACAGAAAAACAAATCCAGCAGGGCAGGAAAGGGAGGAGAGAAAAAAAGCGTCCGCCTTCACAGAGAGCTAGAGGAAAAAATAAAAAAATAATTAAAATACCATTTATAATTTCAAAGTATATTGCATTTCCTCCACCTACTTCATAAGTTTATGGGTAAGTCAGCTCATCTTTTTATATATGATGATTTTTATGTCTCCAAATAAAATTAAAACTATTTATTAAAAGCATTAATCATCTTGGTCAATACAGGAAAAAAACAAACCGAGTAGAATCCAACCAAAGATTGAGCTGTTCCTCTGTAGTCACTTATTAGAATCAAATTTGGGTTCTCAGTACTGAGCATTGCAGGCCCTTGATCTACTAACAAAACAGTGCAAAATATATATTTTCTGTTGTATCATGATCCCCTGGGGACGAGTTTCAAACTTCACATTCCAGCACTAACAGTAGATGCAACAGACAGGATACTTTAAAGTGCAGTAAACAAGGTGTATTAAGTAAACTTGTATAAAGACAGTGAAAGTTTTATTCTTCAACAATTCTGGACTTATCTAATCTCTTAATAACTGTCTCACAATATCACAAGTGATATTTATAAAAACATAGTGTGACCAATACAAATGTCAAATTAACCTGAGCATATAAACCTCTTTTAAAAGTTAGACTGACGCTTTTGTACGTGAAACCAACCTTTCCTGTCTGAGCAGATAAACGGCTCCAGGGAGGAGGAGTTCAGAGTAAAAAAAAGAGTTGTTAGCGTTCCCACTGGTATTTTGGTTTTCATCCTGACTTGCAGAACATGATTCTACAATGAGTGACTCCTATGTTATAGCCATAGACTTTGGTACTGCTTACAGTGGATATGCCTACAATATCTCAACCGGAGAGAAAGAAAGTGATCCCATTTTAAAGAGATGGGGAGCAGAACAACGACTGGACACCCCAAAGACTCCAACCTGCATCTTGTTTGATCAAAATGGAGAATTTCTGAAGTTTGGTTATGAAGCCAAAACAGCATACATCAAAATGAGAGGAGAAGAAGCAAAGAAACATTATTTCTTTGGAGAATTCAAGATGGCCCTGAACAATAAAGTAAGTGAAGATTTAAATATTGTTAATGATTGTTTTTCCTGTTCAGAGTAACTGAGGTAGGAGTGGAGCCTATCCCAACAGACATTGGGTAAAATATATATGCAAGTACTAAATGGGAAGGTATGATATTTAGTGTATCAACACACATATGTGGGATCAATTTCCCAGGTAGATTTTCTATCTGGGTAAACCCAGGTAGGGCCACCATGGAAACCACCAACCAAACCTTTTGGGACTCATATTGTTTTCCCTCATTTATCTCATTTGGGGCCCTCGTATGCATGCTGACTGAAGGTCTTCACTCTTAAATTTTCCACATACTAAAAAGAATCTCATGGTGACTTAAGTAAAATAATAAGTATATATAAAATGTAATTACTTGCTACTGATTGTTAGTAGAGTAGATGAAGTGAAAACATTTTTGCAGCTGAAAATTACAGCTTTAAATAATTTTCATATTGTTGTTAGAGTAGTTCCCAGTGTAAAACCAAAACTATGTTCATAGTTATAAGAATAAAAAAAAAAGGGCAAGAGAAAAATCTGGCTAGCTAACAAACCAGGAAGTAAAACCAGTGTATTTGTCAGGTTTGGGGTTATAGTTTAATTACAGTACAATAACATATGTAAAGTTACAAAGCATTAAAGTTTTTTAAGAATTTTACAATATCTCCAAAAAAGTACCCCAAAATACTGCATTGGGTTGTTTTATATTAGTTTCAATTTTATACAGGTTTAATAAATATTTTTTATATAATTATGATTTTCCAGGATCTTAACAAGAACCTTAAGATTAAAGCAGCAAATGATAAGGAAATGACGGCTCTGAAGGTTTTCTCTGAATCCCTGAGATTTCTGAATGATGACGCACTGAAAACAATCAATGCCAACACAGCAGGTACAAAATTTACTCCCGCTAACTTCACCTGGGTTCTGACGGTTCCTGCCATCTGGGATGAGTCAGCAAAACAGTTCATGAGAGAAGCTGCAACTCAGGTAACATCAGGTTTTACAGAAACCAACAAAGTTCTGAAATGTTCAGCATTGATTATATTATATTTCTCTTCCAGGCAGGAATTGTAACTGAAGGAACTGAAGACAAACTGATGATTGCACTGGAACCAGAAGCAGCTTCAGTCTGGTGTAAGAAGCTTCCATCAGATGGTTTCATCTCACAGAACCACAATAGTAACTCACTGGATCAGACTCCAGGAACTCAGTATATTATTGTTGATTGTGGAGGTAAGTGTCTGTAAATCTGATACAGTCTATAGTAAAACATTTAATAATAGTGACAGTATTGTTGTAGAAGACTAACAATGATCTACGATATATGGAAAGTTTTATCACATTTTGTGGGTTTCAGGAGGAACTATTGACATCACTGTTCATGAAGTCCTGGAAGGAGGAGCCTTAAAGGAGCTGCACAAAGCCTCTGGAAACAATATGGGAGGACAAACTGTGGAGAGAAAGTTCAAAGAGTTTCTCAAAGACATATTCTGTGACGGATTCTGGGATGAATATGAAGAAAATTATCCCAGTGAAGTTCAGAAGATAATGTATGATTTTATTTCTGTCAAACAGGTAGATGAGGATTTTGAGATCCAATGTACAGATAATCTGGGGCAAATTATCGAGAAAATGGAAGACTTGGAAACGTACTTTGAGTCAGTACAAGGAGTTTCCTGGGATGAAGGAACCATCATAATCTCCAAAGAGAAACTGAGATCTTTATATGATGAGAGTCTTCAGGGCATCACCAAGAGTCTCAAAGAAATATTAAAAGAAAATCGGAACATTGGCTACATTCTCATAGTGGGGGGGTTCGCAGAAAGTAAAATACTGCGGCAGCACATTAATGAACAGCTTAGTGAAGAATTTAAAATCCTGTGTCCTGTTAGACCCCAGGAAGCGATCCTTAAAGGAGCTGTAGAGTTTGGAAAAAATCCATAGGAAAAGTCGCTTTACTTATGGGGTAGACACGTTAGAAAGGTTTGATGAGTCTAAACATAAACAACAGAAACACACAGATGTTATGTGGGCTGGGATGAAACCGAGGGGTATGTCCTTAATGTGTCAGATCTAAGTCATAAAATGATAATCATTAGTTTCTTTAGGATTGAAAGCAAAGATCCAAAATATGTAGATGTTTGGGGGTAGAAGAAGTAGCTTCACTTAAAGTTCTACTACATGATCCTTAAAGAAACAAAGAACGTAAAGTGGAACTGCAAATAAAATTTATTTCCACAGAGATAACAGCTACAGTGGCTGACTACAGAACTGGAAAGAAAAACACAATTAAATTTAATTTTATGAACTTATAAAAACATTTATCACATTGCAGCTGTTTACTGTTTAAAAAACTGAAGAAATGTTTGGCAACTGTTTTCATATTACAGTCCTCATGGCATAAATCAGATCTGTAACATCAAACAGTTTTGTGTTCAGGTTCAAAATTATGCTTTTCACTTTTTTAAAAACAAAGTGCCTTTATTGGAGCATATTAATACAATAAATGTGTTTTCTATATTTATAAGAATAGTGTTGCTTTTCTGTTTGCTTCTGTGTACGAATAAATCATCAGACAAAAACTTCATATTTTCTTTCTCCTTCATCTGTATTATAGGCCATCCATGCTACATTTGAGCCTCCTTTTTTCCCTTGAATGTTTTCTTTTGACAGACTCGGGAATCTCTATTTTAATTTATCTCGTCCATTATTGGATATATATACTGTATCTCCAGGAGTTAATTTCTGATAAGCCCTGGCACATAAACCAGGGTTCAATCTTTGATTACATCCAAAGCAATTATGATGATGATTGAAATTCTCTTCTTGTTAACTTTCTACTAAGTCACCAAAAATCAATAAAGATTTGTTGGAATAGTAGCCTGTTTGTTCCCATTTCCTTGTTTTCTCTATAGGATTATGCAGAAGTTGGCATATAGATATTAGCGTGGGTAGAAGGATATTTCTGCTTAAAGAAAATCTGCTCTACATCTGAACAGCTCAAAGTAAAAAAAAAATCTTCCTTGTTGCCAAAATTGTTCTGGAACATGGGGGCGTGCCGTGGTGGCGTAGCGGTTAGCGCGACCCGTATTTGGAGGCCTTGAGTCCTCGATGCGGTCGTCGCGGGTTCAAGTCCCGGACTCGACGACATTTGCCGCATGTCTTTCCCCGTTTCCTGTCAGTCTACTGTCATATAAGGGACACTAGAGCCCACAAAAGACCTCCTGGAGGGGTAAAAATAAAACAATTGTTCTGGAACATTCTAAACAAAAGGCAGAGTACAAAACACTGTATGACTGGCGGCATTTTTATTCTACTTGTGAAAACAGAAAACCTTTAAAGGTAAAAGGAAATCTAATTTACATGTACTACAAAGCTTTTGATAGGAGCCATGTTGTTATTTAATGTGTGAAGACTAATTCTGTCTTTTTTGCACTAGTTTAAATATAGGTTATTCATAAATGTGGTAAAATAGTCATTTTAAATCAATGGTTTGGATGAATAAACAAATACTTTATTTTAAGGATTTACTCTTCTGTGTTGAAAATTAGAATTATCTTACTTTGACAAAGACCGTGGATAAGAAGCAGTGTCACAAAAAACAAGCAATCTTTCTGACAAGAAATTGAATTACGAAGTGCCCCAAATTAAAATGTCAGGAATAACTTGACAAAACATCTGAATCCTTCCTTTGAGGCCAAACAGTTTATCTTTTGCCCTGGAAACTCTTAGTGTCCCTGTCTGGAGGAACCTTATTTGGAAAGTTCAATTGTTCATTTTAAGTCCATGTTTGTACGTTTTATTTATTCAATATGATTGTTCAGTCACCGACCAAGCCCCAGTTGATAAGGACCCCCATCCATGGCATCTTCCGCTTTCCAGCCGCGCTCATTCCAGCACGCATTCTCCATGTCTGACTTCGAGTCTGATATCCCACCGGTTTCTCCGGTTGCTTCTCTTAGGGATGTCAGTCCCCCCACCTCTTCCCCAGCTCGCCACAGCGCTCGCCTAGCCTCGCGCTCGGATCCCTTGTTCCCCACTTCTATCCTCATCAAGAGGGAGATTAGGCATTGCCCTCATCTCCGGTCTCCTTCAGTTGCCTCGCTTGCTGCTCTGCTACCATTCGGTGACTCTTCTCCGTCCCTTCCTCCACTAACATCCTCCCTGCCGCCTCCGGTCAGCGGAAAGAGATCCAGCAAGTCCTCTGCCCCTCCTGCCAAATGCCACAGGGGCCGTCCCTCCTCCTCTCAGTCGGCTCCATGTTCACTTGGACCTTCCTCACTTCCTGTTTCAGATCTTTCCACTCATGTTTCAAATCCAACCCCAGAAGCTCCCGGCCTGTCTTCAGGTCATCGCTCTCTATCCCCTCTCCTTCCACCCAGACGCACCTCTTCACATCCGCGCTTCTCACCTCCATGGACTCTCTCCAGCACTCTATATCTTCGCTCTCAGCTCTCCTACACCACAGCGTTCCCGACGCCATGAACACGTCCATAGTTCCCTTCACTTCCTCACCCGTCACCTCTCAGACCGCTCCTCAACTACCCCCTATGGCTTTCACCCTCGCCACCGCCCATCCTGCGCCCCCTCTAGGTAATTGCATCTCTCCTTTTTCCCCCTTCTCTCTATTTTCCCAGCTCATTAGCACGGCTTATACGCCTCTATGCTCAGATATCTCTGCCAGGCTCCGTACAACGATACTTCAAGGGCAGTATGTAAATCTGGCTTCCATGCTCTTACCCTCCCCCAAAGTTGACCAACTCGTCACTTCGACAGATCATTTTTCCACTATTCTCAAAACTTCAGACCCCTGTCTCCAAGGATCCAAGGATCTTTCCATTGGACAATTCCCAGTTGCATTCAGTGTTTTTAGAGACGTAATATGTTCTGTATACCTCGAACGCAGAGTTGAACTAGATCAGGGGTGTCAAACTCCAGTCCTCAAGGGCCGGTGTCCTGCAGTTTTTAGATGTGCCACAGGTACAAAACACTGGAATGAAATGACTTAATTGCCTCCTCCTTGTGTAGATCAGTTCTCCAGAGCCTTGCTAATGACCTAATTATTCCATTCAGGTGTGGTGCAGCAGAGGCACATCTAAAAGTTGCAGGACAGCGGCCCTCGAGGACTGGAGTTTGACACCCCTGAACTAGATGCTTATTTGGCTCTAATCGCCGACCTCCATATGCAATACGGTCGGTTGCTGTTCTATCAGTACCACAAAGCTTTTGCCGCAGTCCTCTCCCGTTCCGGTCAGTGTCTTAATTGGTCTATCCTGGATATGGAAATTCTCATCATGCTCACACAAGCAATCACATGCTAAATGTGTGGCTTTATCAGCCATCAGAGCTCGTTTTGCCCTTCTTTCCCTTTCAAACCTAATCCCACCGCCGTCACTCCTCCGCAGCCTCTTCTAAATCTTGACCCGCTTGATCACCACAGAAGAAAGTTGCAGGTACTTAACAATATGGCCATCTGTAATAACTTCAATGAAAGCATTTGTTCATTTCCCAATTGTGCTTTCCTTCACTTATGTAGTCTCTGCAGATATGCCCATCCAAAGTCAGTCTGTCCCGCCACCTGCTTCCCAACAAGAACCGTTGAGGTTTCAGGAATTAGTTTCCCGTTACCTCTCTACTCCTATCCTCGCCCCCGAATTAGCCACTCTTTTACAATGCCACCCAGATTACCCATTTGTTAATTTTCTAATTACCGATCTCTCCCAGGGTTTTTTAATAGGTGTTCCTCATTTCCCCGCCTCTTCCCTCGTCATTCCCTGTTGGATAAATTGTATTATTAGTAATTATCAAATATTTGTTGTATCATGTAGCCTTGTAGTTACATTTTAGATAATGTTTCTGTGTGTTAAATAACTTTGATTCTATCCTGAGACTTCCCTGGGAAATAGAGGTGACAGCTACTCTCGGCAGCTGTTGCCCTGCAGGACTTCCTACAAGACGGAGGTGTTAATTGCTCCCAGCAGAGTTTTACAGGCCTGACAATAAACTCTGCTCTGTGCTGCTTTGTGATACAAAGCCGTTGCTTTGAAGCTATTCAATGTGTCTTGTTCCACACCGGGCTTGGAGCAAGAAAGATTTAGAGTATAGATAACGTGTGTCTAGACTAGTGAATGTTATTTAGCGCTGCGACCATATGATGAATGCTTTGACCCCACCCCATAGGGTTGCAGCGCCCCGTGTGGCAGGGTTTCCTGAAATCAATAAAATAGAGGAGCGGGAGATGTGTTTTTCCAGAGCGGTTGGAGATTTGTAACTGGAAGCACATCTCTGTCTGCTCTCCTCGCGAGAAACAAAGAATCTAACTCTCTTGTCTTTCTTCTGTTTTGTTTAATTAGGTATTTAGACCTGACATTCCCAATCTCCAATCAGCTCTCCATGAACCGGCTAGAGTTTCCCAGCTCTTGCTGAAAGAAGTGTCTAAAGGTTAAGTGATCGGCCCCTTTGATTCCCCCCCCTCCACCCCTCTACCGCGTCAATCCTCTCGGCGTGGCAACCAGAAAATATTCAGGCAAAAAACGCCAAATCTGCGTTCTCTCTGCGCCTCATTCCAGTCCTCATTCTAGTATTAATAGTCTCACCCCGAAGCCACCCTTTTCCCTTTTTTACGCCACAATAGATCATGCTATTTCACTTATTAAAACTGCCAGTTGGGGCGCGTGGCTGGCTAAAGCTGACATTACTGATGCTTTCAAGATCATGCCCGTGCATCCCTCTCAGTGGCACCTACAAGGTGCTAAATGGGACGCCAAATATAATTTTTTCGTGCGCCTGACACAATTTTCACAATTTTATTTTTATGTCAATCTAGATTATAACATTACATCAGACAAATTCAAAGTATTTTCATGCAGAAATGTGGCTTTAAACTGTTGAAACTTTACTCAACAGTGTTCAGCCTCCCTGTCTGACCCTATTATTAGCTCTAGATAAACTGGTGAAGCATGCTGAAAACAAGCATGGAACGGCTTCATGATTTTTTAATACCACTGAAATTAAAGCAGAAAAAAAGAGGAATTACCAGCAAACCCACACTACACCAACTATGCTGTGCTGCAAAACTACTTTTCCTCTACATAACAGAAGCAGTTGTAATGTTTCGAGGGAAAATGTCCCAAGGATCCATCGAAGGAACGAGGTTCTTCCAGTCCGGCTGAAGAGGAGGATTGTTTAAAGCCATCAAGCAGCTCAGCCAGTAGCATTCAGATATCAGAGGTCTCAGATCCACCTTCACTTCCTCTGAGTACGGACCTCCAAGTTCAGGGAAACCAGGCTGTAGAGAAAATATTCAGTGTTACCTGTTTATTGTTCAGTTTTATCTCTGAATGAAGCTCTATGCTGTTTGGGTTAAAACTCTCTAACATCTATCCCACATACAGTACCTTCAGAAGTTCTTCTTTGTTTGTGTGGAACAGCGCCATCTGCAGGTTCTGAACTGTCAGCTGTCTGTACTCTTTAACCTGGAACACAGGAACCACACTGATGCTGCAGAAGTCTGCTTCCAGAGAGAAGCAGATTATTGCAGGGAAGATAACTGTCCTACAGTCCAATACCTTCTGTGCAGTCAGTCCACTGCTATATTCACTGAGTCCAAATGCCTCTTCAATCTGCTGGTTCCTTTTGTTTGCTTCACCTGCTGCAGTCCTAAAGGTTTCCTGCAGTTTAAATTTAAGACATTAAAACTGGATCATAGCCTAATAAATTAAAATGATTACTTTGGTTTTAGGTTAATCGTCTTATTTTCAGCAAAGCTGTATTCACTGGATGTCAAAACAACCCTGAAGTTTTGTCTAGCACCATGAACAGGGGAGAACGTAATTAATGTACACATGCAAAGAGTCTGGCCAGGTTGAAGTGTTCTTGAGTCAATGAGGGGAATGTAGGAACTACTCCTTTCTTTCTTCATTAGCTGCAGCTTGCATGATTTTAGTTTGGCCTGTTATCACAGATGAACAGATCACGGACAACACATCACTCTAAGTCCACAAGGAGCTAAGCAGAGGTGATTTGAAAACAAACAGCAACTTTAGTTTCTGGAAAACACCTGTATTTGCAAAATCAAAACCAGTATAAGTGTCAATATACATAAATTAATATAGTCTTTTCAACAAATACATTGTTCTTAATCTTATTGAGTATTTTCAGTTCAAGTATGTTACATATTAAACAAAGCAAGTAAACTACTTATTGAAACCCTGGCAGCAGTTTACTGTACCTGAATCAAACCTTCAACAACCTTTGATTGGATGTTTGTGGACTTCAGCTGATCTTTGACTTTTGGCCACTGCAGCAGTTTCAGGTTGTCGTACATCTCAGTCAGTCTGGTTTTACTGGCCGGGTTGTTCATGCTCTCAGTGTCTCCAGATTTAAATAAATATGACATGGATGCCAGTCTGAATAAAAACACTCTGTGATTAGTTAGGAGAATAGTTTATAACCAGGAAAACATGTTTTAGTTGTCAGGAGGTTCAGTACCTGTCTTTAATCGACTTTAGCTCTCTGTCTTTTTGTTTCTGAGCAACTCTGCAGAAAGAAATAAAGCACAGAAGGTTTTTTGTTTTACATAGAAAATAATGTCATTGACAAAAATCAAAGCATGCATCAGCGATGCAACTAATTGCCAAATAAATAATTGGCCAACATGTAGAGAAACACCAGTAAACTTTTGATTATAGAAAAGAAACCTAACGTGGCCTTATGAAGCTGCTCTTTAAGGGATGCTTCCATCTTGTAGGATGTTGTGTTTTCTCTTGAAACAGTGAGCTGGGCTGCCAATCTGTTTCAAGAAGAAATCAGATTCAGTCATTTTACTCAAACTGAAAGAGGCTGCAAACACTAAAAGATAAACTTTTACTGATAAGCAAAAATTCTGTAAGGGCAAATTATGTAAATTAAAATTCATGTGAAATTTAACAGTCAAGCAGGAACATCCAACAACATTATTTACTGATGAAATTTAATCCATAAACAAACTGAGGGAATAAGCTGATGTGAGTTAGGGAAAAATATCATGAAATAAATCAATAATCAACATCTGAATGATTAGCTGCAATAACTTTTATTTTTTTACCTGTCTTTAAAGGATTTCAATTCTTTATCTTTTCGTTTTAGAGCAGCACTGTTGGAAAATGAATAATGCGAAATGATTATTGGAACAGAAATACAATATTTTCTGAAATAAACATTCCTGAGCTATGAAAGTGATCAACAAATGAAAATACTGTTTATACAAGTAATAAAATATATAAAATTAACATCAAACAAATACACACCTCACTTCATCCAATTTCCGTTTGTAAAATATCTCAATCTCAGCAACACTGTAATTAGAAACATCAGAGGATAATGTTTAAACTTTTAAGAAACATAAGAAAAGCTGAGTAAAAAGTTAATCTGACCTCAGAACTTCTTATTTTTGAATTTGGTGAAGTTGGTCCAGACAAATTTATTACATGTTGTCTATTACATTTGCCCATTTAATTTCCTTATAGAAACAAACTTTGATTTTAAATGTAAATCTTATTGGGGCATGAAGAAGGTAACGTTTTGCTCCTAAATTTGCCTACCTGCATTTGATTTCTTCACGACTGTTTTATGACACACTGTGCATAGAAATATTTGTACCATTACAAATCTGCAATCTTTACAAAACTAAAACAATTACAAAGTGTAAGCTGGTGGTGTGACTACTCCAGTCTTTGCCTACCTTATTATATTACTTTTTGTTTATCAGGTAAAGTGGGTTTGGGGTGAACTCAACTAGGAATACTTGGACCCAATGTTTCCAGTCTTATTTAAAGCTGGCTGGTCCTCATCATCCTGTTTGTTTTACGCCACACACCAATTGTACATTTGCTCTTCTTCAAACATCCACACCACACTGTTGAGTCAAGGTTTATTTTGTGTCCTACTGCCTGGAAACATTTGATCCCACCTGTTAAAAGTTTTACATTTTAATTTCAAAGCTGCAAATGCAGCACAACTCTGGAAGAAACACACAAGGTTTGAGTAGAGGAAGAAAAAAAACAGGTACCATGAAAACAAGAACAGTGTAACAATCATTTAATAAAACAAAAAAGTGACAGATATTTTAGGAGACTATAGAAAAACAAAATGAATCGTTACCATGTAAATATTGGTAGCTTTCAGAAGCAAACTTAGAATTAAACAGCTGAAGGATTAAAGTGGAACAGACCCTTTCTCCAACCACCAGATCCAAACACCAGTTCTCTATAAAACAGATAATAGATTTAAAAGCCATTGAGAGGAAAACACCAATAATTTATTTCTAAAAAATACTAACATGACTGTAAATTTGGATAATGTTGTGCAGATCTGCTCATGTGTTCAGATGTGGCTGCATGAACACACACATTAGTGTGCCACGCTGCAGCACTTCTCAGCAGGTGAAAGAAATCTGGTCCAATCAGCAGCACCTGAACTCAGGTGATATAAGGAATCCACCAAACATTTGGCTGGTTTTGCAACAGAGCTGAGGAAAGCAGACAGTCTCCAAAGCAGCATTTCATGGGAGAAGGACTTGGATTTAACAAGGACTACCGGTAAGCCGTTCATTGGACTCAGTTGGAATTTGACTTTGGTTTTGCATTTGAAAAAAAGAAATGCAGAATTTATTGAAGGAACAGTTTGCACTACTAGTTTTTACAGTTTGGCTCTATTAAATGCATATTTAAGATATTTAATGTAAAAACTTTTGTCCTGATTAAAAGTAAAAAATCTAATTCTAAAATGCTTGGATTTGTTTGATTCAACCAAACATAATTAAATAATTTAATTCTTGAATTCATGATTAAAATTGTGAAGGAAATGTATGTCTAAGGTTAAAAATGGAATTGGTCGGGGCGTGCTGTGGTGGCGCAGGGGGTTAGCACGCCCCACGTTTGGAGGCCTTAGTCCTCGACGCGGACGTCGCGGGTTTGACTCCCGGTCCCGACGACCTTTACCGCATGTCTTCTCCCCTCTCCTCACCCTCCTTCCTGTCTGCCTATTGTACAAAAAATACGAGCCACTAGCGTTGCAAAAAAAAAAAAAAATGGAATATGTCATTAAGATAAATTATTAACTTTAAACCAAACATCTAAAATGTATGTTAAAGCTAGGTTTTTCACCTCGTTGATTCACACTCACTGGTGAAAATAAAAAAGTTTGAGTTAAATCCTGAAGTCTCTTAAAGTCCTAGTTTTTAAATGTGGGAAGCCATGAAATTATAAAACACTTGACAGAAAACATAAAGAAACCACTGAAATACCCACCAACTTTAATCAAGAGGTCAAACTGGAAAGATATTTTATATTGTACCAAACAGTTGTCATAATATCCACACTCTCATGGAAGTTCATAAAACAATAGATGTATGTCTCACAGAAAAACCTCATAATAAGTTACCTTGTGTCATAAGGTTTAAATCTGTACAATGTCTCAATCCCAGCAGCTCCTTTGTTTGCTGATTGGACAGTCATTGTGGAAACAGTGAGTCTGCTGGTCATCCTGAAACACAAACCCATGAACACAGAGAAGCGTCATTATAAATAATGTTCTACTATTCCTACTAATTTGTAGTCAATGCTCCTCTTCCTTTGTGTTTCAGCATTTAAGGAAAGGCAACAATCCAATGTCCTCATTGCTGTTTTTGTGCATTTTATATCCCCAGTTTTTACCCAAAGCTCAGGAGGGGTGCAGCAAATGTCACAGCCAGGAGACGGGTCTTCTTTTCTGTTCAGATTTTTTAGTTTGGGAAACTACACAAAAAAAAAAAACTCAGAAAAAGGCATATGGGGTCAGTTCGACCCTGCAGAACCGCACAGAGGGCGGGTCTAAATGACCCCATCTCTTAAGACCACAGGAGGATTCATTACCACAATAGAAACCTGAGAATAATGAAAAGAGGGTTGGATTCGTTTGCTGACTCTGTGGAGGTTTTAAACTGAGAACACATTTATTTTCCCTGGCTTTTCTGTCATGATTTTACTGTGCTTTTTATGCTTGTTTTATTGTTGTATGATTTAATGTTGTTTATCGTACAGCGCTTTGTGATTTTATGCCTGTGAAAAGAGCTTATCTACTTACTTTTTTTCCATTCCAGTCAATCTGTGTGAAATCAGAAGTTCACAGAAATATTTAAAGACAAAAAGAAAACAAAGGAACCATGTGAGTGAGACAGAAATATAAATGTTCATATTTCTGCATCATATTATGTTTACTACCTCTGTTTGACTGAGTTCAGCTCATTATCCTTTTGTTTCAGAGCAGCTCTGTGAAAAAGTAATTATTGTTTCCCATTGGTTACACCACAATATGAAAACAAAACATCAATTAATGTGTAATTCATTGGTTGATTTACAGTGAGTCTATTGAAGAACTGTTTTGAACTGTTTAGTGTTATAAAGCTGTTAGTGAAAATAAGATTTACAGACATCAGATGAAATACTTACTCTGCCTCACCAAGCCTCCCTTTGTACCATGTCTCCATCTCAGTCAACCTGCATGAAAGTAGAAAATGTGCAATAAGTTTAGTGTCAGGTGGATTTTTAGAGACAGAGTTGAAAACTGGAAAAGGAAATATTCTAAATGTTCCCTACCTGACTTTGACTGAGCTCAGTTCATCTTCCTTTTGTTTCAAAATGAGTCTGTGGGAAAATATTCATTAATGTTTTCTATTGGTAATAAAATAGGAAAACAAAGTATGGATTACGTCCCGTAGAAACAATTTTATCATGAGTTGTCTTGCAGGACTTTGTGATGATTATTTTATTACATTTTAGTCAATGATTTGGTTCTGTAACTTTTATTATAGTACTTACCCTGCCTCTTCCAGTTTTTCTTTGTAAAATGAATCCATTTGGGTGAAACTGTGTTAAAGGTAAATATGACATTTTAAATGGAGAATAGAATTCCCAAACAGTTTTATTAGACTTCAAATATAGAGTTGTTTACAATAACATCAGTCACAATGTACAATTAACACAAAGAACATCAAGAATGATAAAACTGAATTGCTAAAACATTTGTTGTGGAGAAAAGAAATTTGCCAAGTAATGTTGGACAAAACTCTTAACTTTGTTTAATACCATTCGCTGATGATACGAGAGCCACAAAATCAAAAACTCATTGAACAGGTCAGATTTAAACTCCATGAAAGATTCATAGTAGAGTCTAAGTCAGGGGTGTCCCAACGTTTTGCAAAGAGGGCCAGATTTGATCAAGTGAAGATGCCCGGGGGCCAATAGTTTGTTTGGACATTTTTTAACTACAAAAGTTTCATGCAAATACACACCGTTATAGAACAATTTTCATTGTCACAATTATCTTTATTTTTCAAATGACAAAAAAAAAACAAATAAAAGCCACTCAGGCAAATGAGAACAACTCTAGAAACACAAATTCTGCTTTTCTTTCATATCTGGAGAGTCAGATAACATTGAACAAACTGTATGAAATACCTTAAATTTACATGAGTTTAAAAATATCTGCCTCAAGAACATTTTAAACAGGAGTTATAAGTAATGCAAAGTTGTCTGTTATTATTAAATCTTAAAACAAGTGAATTTTGCTCTTGTCATTTACAATATCTTTCAGAAAGTAATAGTTTGTGTCACATCTACAGGTTCATAACATCAACAGTAATAACCAAATCTTACTCAAGAGTTTAATAAAAATAAGTGTCATAAATCCAAGTGCATAAATGTTCGATTGGCTTTTCACTGCTGATAGTGACAGATGTTACTATTCAAAATAATCAGTTTCATGTCCTCAGCTCTCAGTGCCACACTGTTACTGCCAGGCAAACATTCGCAAATTCTTGCTTCTTCTCAGGGCAAAATGTTCTCCACCATTTTCATAACACAGTCTTTGATAAATGTACCTTCAGTAAAAGGTTTGCCATGTTTAGCTATTAACATTAACATCGTAGCTTGCTTTGGTAGTATTTTCTTTTGACTCAGGCCCAAAGAAATCGCTGTTGTGATGCCAGTGCAGCTTGGAGCTGCTTCACTTTTTCAGCATGGTCACTTCCTGTTAGCTTGTTGTATGTGTTAGCATGTTTAGTCTGGTAGTGTCTCTTTGCGTTGAAATCCTTAAACAAGGCAACCGTCTCACAAATTAGACAAGCACAATTGCCTTGATTTTCAGTGAAGAAGTATTATAATTCCCATCTCTCTTGAAAGCGGCGGCCCTCACTGTCAACTTTCCTCGTTTTCTTTGCAGTGGCCATGGCAGAAATGAGCGGAGAGCGGTTCGCTGCATGGAGGCAGAGACTGATAGTATTAAAGTGGTGCTGCCACCATTTGGTGAAAGGAGGAATTACTGTTTCAAGTTTTATCATTTATTTATTCTGTTTGACAGTGCAGGCGGGCCATAAATAATACATTATAAGACCGAAGCTGCCAACCGTATGAAATCTGACCGCGGGCCGTGATTGGCCCCGGGCCGGACTTTGGACATGCCTGGTCTAAGTTAACACTGCATGGACTCAGAGTGGCTCTGAGTTGAACTCTGACAGCAGGCAGACAACAAAACAGTTTTATATCAAGGATAAGAAATTATAAACAACTGATACAAGAAAATAACATCCAACATTGTGTGTGCAACACAAACTGATCATTTTGAGAGCGTTCTTAAGAACTTAAAATAAAGACACAACATGACTAGCAAATGTTACCTGATAATAAAATTTTCCATCACACATTGTCACTTAACAAAACCTAATTTAGTGAGCAATAATAATCAAACTATTTGGAACCAGTAGTTTTATATAGAAGCACGTAGTAATGGGAATACCTGCTTCTAGTTGAGTTGAGTTCATCTTCATTTTGCTTCAGAGCAGCTCTAAAGGGAAAATACACAGTGAGAAATATTTTATATTTGCATCTGAGCACATTATACCACAGATTTATCAGTTGATTTACAATGAGTCTAATGAAGAACTGTTTTGAACTGTTTAGTGTTATAAAGCTGTTCGTGAAATAAAGATTTACAGACATCAGATGAAATACTTACTCTGCCTCACCAAGCCTCCCTTTGTACCATGTCTCCATCTCAGTCAACCTGCATGAAAGTAGAAAATGTGCAATAAGTCTAGTGTCAGGTGGATTTTTAGAGACAGAGCTGAAAACTGGAAAAGGAAATATTCTAAATGTTCCCTACCTGACTTTGACTGAGCTCAGTTCATCTTCCTTTTGTTTCAAAGTGAGTCTGTGGGAAAATATTCATTAATGTTTTCCATTGGTAATAAAATAGGAAAACAAAATCTGGATTACGTCCCGTAGAAACGGTTTTATCATGAGTTGTCTTGCAGGACTTTGATGATTATTTTATTACATTTTAGTCAATGACTCAGTTCTGTAACAGTTATTATAGTACTTACCCTGCATCTTCTTGTCTTTCCTTGTAAAATGAATCCATTTGGGTGAAACTGTGTCAAAGGTAAACAAAATGCCAATTGAAATGTAGAATACAACTGCAAAACAACTTTATTAGATTTCAAATATAGTTAGTTAGAATAACATCAGTTGTAATGTAAAATAAATACAAAGAACATCAGGAATGATAAAACTGAATTGCTAAAACATTTGTTGTGGAGAAAAGAAATTTGCCAAGTAATGTTGGACAAAACTCTTAACTTAATTTAATACCATTCGCTGATGATACGAGAGCCACAAAATCAAATCTCATTGAACAGGTCAGATTGAAACTCAATGAAAGATTCATAGAGTCTAAGTTGAATAAAGACACAACATGACTAGCAAATGTTACCTTATAACATTTTCCATCACACATTGTCACTTAAAACCTAATTAAGTGAACAATAATAATCAAACTATTTGGAACCAGCAGTTTTATACAGAAGCACATAGTAATGGGAATACCTGCTTCTAGTTGAGTTGAGTTCATCTTCTTTTTGTTTCAGAGCAGCTCTAAAGGGAAAATACACAGTGAGAAATATTTTATCTTCGCATCTGAGCACATTATACCACAGATTTATCAGTTCATTTACAATGAGTCTATTGAAGAACTGTTTTGAACTGTTTAATGTTATAAAGCTGTTAGTGAAAATAAGATTTACAGACATCAGATGAAATACTTACTCTGCCTCACCAAGCCTCCCTTTGTACCATGTCTCCATCTCAGTCAACCTGCATGAAAGTAGAAAATGTGCAATAAGTTTAGTGTCAGGTGGATTTTTAGAGACAGAGCTGAAAACTGGAAAAGGAAATATTCTAAATGTTCCCTACCTAACTTTGACTGAGCTCAGTTCATCTTCCTTTTGTTTCAAAGTGAGTCTGTGGGAAAATATTCATTAATGTTTTCTATTGGTAATAAAATAAGAAAAGAAAATCTGGATTACTTCCCATAGAAACATTTTTATCATGAGTTCTCTTGCAGGACTTTGTGATGATTATTTTATTACATTTTAGTCAATTATTTGGTTCCGTAACTTTTATTATAGTACTCACCCTGTCTCTTCCAGTTTTTCTTTGTAAAATGAATCCATTTGGGTGAAACTGTGTCAAAGGTAAATATGACATTTTAAATGTAGAATAGAATTCCCAAACAGTTTTATTAGACTTCAAATATAGAGTTGTTTACAATAACATCAGTCGAAATGTACAATTAACACAAAGAACATCAAGAATGATAAAACTGAATTGCTAACACATTTGTTGTGGAGAAAAGAAAATTGCCAAGTAATCTTGGACAAAACTCTTAACTTTATTTAATACCATTCGCTGATGATATGAGAGCCACAAAATCAAAAACTCATTGAACAGGTCAGATTTAAACTCCATGAAAGATTCATAGTAGAGTCTAAGTTAACACTGCATAGACTCAGACTGGCTCTGAGTTGAACTCAGACAACAAAACAGTTTTATATCAAGGATAAGAAATTATAAACAACTGATACAGTCTGGCTCACATGCAGATGCAAGAAAATAACATCCAACATTGTGTGTGCAACACAAACTGATCATTTTGAGAGCGTTCTTAAGAACTTAGAATAAAGACAAAACACAACATGACTAGCAAATGTTACCTTATGACATTTTCCATCACACATTGTCACTTAAAACCTAATTTAGTGAACAATAATAATCAAACTATTTGGAACCAGCAGTTTCATACAGAAGCACATAGTAATGGGAATACCTGCTTCTAGTTGAGTTGAGTTCATCTTCTTTTTGTTTCAGAGCAGCTCTAAAGGGAAAATACACAGTGAGAAATATTTTATCTTTGCATCTGAACACATTATACCACAGACTCATCAGTTCATTTACAATGAGTCTAATGAAGAACTGTTTTGAACTGTTTAATGTTATAAAGCTGTTAGTGAAAATAAGATTTACAGACATCAGATGAAATACTTACTCTGCCTCACCAAGCCTCCCTTTGTACCATGTCTCCATCTCAGTCAACCTGCATGAAAGTAGAAAATGTGCAATAAGTTTAGTGTCAGGTGGATTTTTAGAGACAGAGCTGAAAACTGGATAAGGAAATATTCTAAATGTTCCCTACCTAACTTTGACTGAGCTCAGTTCATCTTCCTTTTGTTTCAAAATGAGTCTGTGGGAAAATATTTATTAATGTTTTCTATTGGTAATAAAATAGGAAAAGAAAATCTGGATTACTTCCCGTAGAAACGGTTTTATCATGAGTTGTCTTGCAGGACTTTGTGATGATTATTTTATTACATTTTAGTCAATGATTTGGTTCTGTAACAGTTATTATAGTACTCACCCTGCCTCTTCCAGTCTTTCCTTGTAAGATGAATCCATCTGAGTGAAACTGTGTCAAAGGTAAATATGACATTTTAAATGTGGAATACAACTGCAAACCAACTTTATTAGACTTTAAATGTAGTACCGAATGAAAGTAGAAGTAGGAAATTTTGCATTGACTTTAGTCTCAGGCAGATTGTACAGACGAAGCTGAAAATTGAAATATGAAATGCTCTAAATTACCCCCACCTGGGAACGTTCCTCTTTTTTCTAACTCAAAGTACCAGAGGTTCTTTTTAGAACCCCCTCTCCGCTGATATGCCAGCCTTAACATCTGTTTCCTAAAAGGAATGTTTTTTTCCCCTTTCCCATCAACGTTTGGGTTTTTGGACATTGCTTTGACCCGACCGAGGAAGGAATCGTCTGAGTGAGATGGTTCCTTTATCTGGGCTGAATTAGTTGTTTAAAATAAGGTTGTCAGTAATTACTTTTCTATTATATGTTTGCTGAATGTTTTGCTGGTTATATGTTGTGATATTCTTATGTTATTGCTGTGTTGGTTTGAGTCTGCTATGTTTTACAGATTGTTTGGTATCGGAAAAATTAAATTCAACGCTGCTGGAATTCATTGGCTCCTTTCTCCTCCAATCATTCCTTCTCCTTCTCCCTGCTGCTCCTTCTGCACCTTTATTTCTTTGTTGTTTTATTAATAAATGCATATCCACTTTGTGCTCAGACAAGGTCTAAAACCATGTTTCCTTTTTCTAGCTTGAGGTTTTCCAGAAACATTGATTGAGCTGAGTTTTATGACGAATAAGAGTTTCAGTGATCTTTCCTTGTTGTGTGCAGAGTTTCTTCTGCCTGTGGCCTGAATTCCTTCCTTCCTGAGAGTCTGAGTTTGACTTATGATTCCGCAGACACTGGAATTGGTGCCCCGATTAAACAAAAGATTTATGACTTTATTGATCATTTAATTAATAACAAATTTTTGATGGCAATTTTTATAAATACCCTAAATGTATTTTGTTATCTGGATTGTTCCTATACCTGACTAAACATCTTAGAAAATTTGTGGTTGTTGTTTAGTGTATAAACTAAGTTAACTGCAGAGTTTATTACTAGATTCCATCAAGATATTCTTTAAGGCACTGACATTAAATATAAAATTGTGTTTTATTCATCCATTTTACAGTTTTCTTCGCTGCATTTAAATGAGGTCAAGCAGTAAACTATAAATGTTAGTACATGCTTTCCAGTGTTTATGCCGTTGTTACACTGACATGAGAAAACTGAAGCCATAGAGGTCACTGTTGCATCTTAAACCAAATATTTCTAGTGTATTCAGAATAAATATGTTGGCCATTATAACTTACAAGATGTACAATGGAGTACATCTTGTACAATGTGTGATATATTCTGTGAACATATTACACATAATATGTTCTGTGTAACATATTTGTAATATTTGTGTAAAGACTGACCAAAAATATATTATTAGCATTATTATACACATTTATACATAGCTACATAGAAGATTAAAAAGGCTCATAAAAGACTGAAGAAAGTAATCAGTGATGGTACTAAATAAAATGAAAGTGCACATGTTCAGATTGAGGTGTTATATCTTATAGCAGAGGGAACAAAAGATTTCTTAAATCGCTCCATTCTGCAGCGACAGGAGAGGAGCCTGTTGGTGCAACTACTCCTTTGAGCAGACAGATGTTCTGTAGACGTTTCCTGATTTTACATTTGATGAGAATCAAAATTTTCTCCAGCATTTCATTAATACATAGCTTTGGTTCCCAGTTTAACATTCCTCATTTCTAAGTCTGATTTTCATAAACTGAAGTTTGTTTCCTCTTACCTCGATGTAGGCTTCTTAAATTTACCTTTATTCCTTTTAGGCATATTGACTTTTATTCCTGTTGACAGAAAGAGCTACACTCAGAAAACAAAAGACAGACGCTTTCTGACTGCCACTCACTGACTCTGTGGTTTCTTAGAGCTACTCAGACCAACTAGACCTGTTTCAACAACAAGTGACTCATGTCACAATCCCCAGTCAGTTCTTTAATGCCTCATATCCTGATGGGATAATTGTGCTACACATTTTCTGCTCAGCAGGGGGAGAGATGAGACACCTCCCCAGGGAACTGAATCAGATGAGGTGTCGTGTGAACAGCTGATGTCTGGTTGAATAACTCAGTTCACAGTGAAGCTCAGTAACATTAAAACAGAAACAATTAGAATAGAAATAATATTGTCCCACGCTGGGGGAGTTCAGGTGTAGCAGCAGTTATCAATTCATTCCTCAACCCACCCAGAAAATGTACCTCTGTCAATCTTTGAAAGTTTATTTCAGCTCTGCTTCCTGTCTGGGTTTTTATTTTGTTATGACACCCAAAGATCACTGGCCCCCATTTAACCCTCTTAAAAACATTTTTAGCTAGTTTTTATGGCAATCAGAGTTTATCCTCGGGGAGACAGTTTGGCTTTGGCTAATTCAAGCTTTGTCACCGCTAGCAAAAACATATTCTAACTGAAACATTGTCTTAAACTAATTCAGTTGGTGAAGAATCTTTCAAAGGAACTTTGCCCACATCACTTCTGTCAATAAGACTTAAAGGTTTCAAGTTATAAGCTAAAACAAATATTTTTTTTTTAATACAGCGTCACTCATGGGTGAATGCCGTTGAACTGTTGCATGTGAGTAGAGATGTGAGTATTTAAAGCTGCAGTATGTAACTTGTATAAAAAAATGGTTTTTTTTACATATTTATTAAAACCATCACCATGTCATGAGACAACCTGTGAAAAGTCATATTGTATCATATTGTCACGACATAGTGATGGTCTGAACATATAAGTAAAAGAAATACTTTTGGTAAAAATACTACTTTGTAGAACTTGTAATGGGTCTTGGGGTATAGGCTGCAGTAGTCCACTTTAGCAAAGAATAATATAGTAGTAGAAAAAAAATAATATATAATCTTCAGATACTTTTGGTAGAGAACAGATTGTAGCAATTTTTCAAAAGTTGCTATTTTTAGAGCTGAATTGAGAAAATAATTAAGTCCATATGATCTTATTTTAAGGAATAAAAATATTCCTTATTTTCTTTGATTTATTATTAAACCTTTGCTAAACAGATAAAATCCCTCTGACCTCTATCAAAAGGATGGCCTGGCTAAGAAAAATTCAAAATATATAAAGTTCAAACAATTTGCCAATAATATGCAGTAGTTCCTACAGTGACGATCTAAATTTTAAAAGCAGAGATATTAAAGGTTTAAAACGCAGGTATAGTTGTAAGGACATCTGTTGTTAGTTTGTTTTTTAAAATGAAGTGGAAATGTTCACTGACTGGTTCAGCGTAAAAGTCATTCCAAGCAGAAGGAGCAGAGGAACTGAAAGCTTTTGCGGCAGTTTCTGTTGGAACATGAGGAATGTAGAGATGCCGGATGTCATAAGAGGATAAGGCTTAAAGGTCCCTGGTTTTCTGGAGGAAAGTGCATAAATACATTTTAAACAGTCCAATAATAGCCTTGAACACCAGAGTCATGCAGAGGGAATGTTGTACATTCAGGGGAGGCATGCCAGCTGTTGTGTTCATTTCAAAAAGATGAATTTACTACGACCAGTAATGAATCTCGGAGCACACAGTCTTTGATTCAGATACACCAGAATCAAAGAGCGTAAACAACTGATTAAAGAACACATGTAACATGTTATGCATGCGTATTTAATAAAACACTCATTGCCATTGTCAAGTATAGGCACAAAATTAACAGAAAAAGAATCTTTTGAGCTCTGAGGGAGAAACATGACTTGATCTTTGTTTTTTCTCTGTGTTGGCTGGAGATATCAGCTCATGAACCTTGGCGTTAGAATATAATGATTTGTTTTCATTAAGAAAACAAATCCACAACTTTATTCAATTCAAATTAAGACATACTTTATTAATCCCACGAAGAAATTATATATTGTTGTAACTCAAATCATACAAGTATCTTCAAAAACACTTGTGAGCAGGAAGGCTCTCCAGTAGCAGTCACTCTTGCAACAAACCTGAAGGGGCCTCTGACTGAAGACTCTCAGGTCTGTCATGACATGCTAAGAGCTCAACATCCAGGAAGTTGAGAGCCGTATTTCACAGTATCATGTCCTGGACAACACCAGAAGTTGTTAGCTAGCACTGCTAATCCACCATAAAGATAAGAGCACAAGTCTTTCCAGTTGCACAGAATCTAAAAACAGATGATGTAGAGTCCCAACCAAAAACAAAATTATGAACATAAGTTCACAAAAAGAACAAATCAGAACTAATCTGACAGCTGCTCCAACATACTGCCACCATGACCAACACTTTAAAAAACATATTTATCATCTTATGTATTTAAAATTAGAATTTACCAGAAAGCTTTGCCATAATAATGTTTTGAAACAATCATTGTTTTGATTTAGTGTTGGGGCTCTAAGACAAAGAACAAAAAATGTTGCTGGGAGATAAAACATAAGAAAATGAAAATGCAGTGTGAGTGTCAGTCATACCTTTTGATGTGATGATTCATTCATTCTGCTTTCTTTTTCAGGCCACACTGAGAAAATAATTACCTTCCTTCTAACTTACTGATCTATTTCCTCATTCCAGACATTTTCATTTAACTATTGGAAAAACAATAAGGCTGCATAATGGTGCAAAACAAATGAACTTTTAGTTAATTCTCATTAGATGTGAGTGTGTGTGGTTATTTTTCCTGGCTATATCTGTGTTACTCTGGTTGTCCAGGGTGACCCAGCCTCTTGCCCAATGACTGCTGGTGATGGGCACCAGCACCCTGGCAGCCCTACAAGGATAAGCATGTTCTAATGGTCAGGTAATTTTATTGATGAAGCACATTTTCAGCAACAAGGCAATAAAAAGTACTTTACATGAATTTTAAAAAAATACAAACAAAATAAAAATGAAGGAAAGAGCAAAAGAAGAAAAAAATCTAATAACTGATCTAAAGTATATCAGCTAGATATTTATTTATTATTGACTACCTTAACAGCTCCTGTTCTGAGTTGCTTAGGTAGTTTTTCTGGATTCTAAATTTTGGAGTACTTGGGTTGCTAAAGTATAAGTAAGTATCCTCTGGACTTTCTAAGTATGTTTATAAATTTGCAAAAGTAGTGAGTACTCCACAATTTCTAAATAAAAATAAAAACTAAATGTTCCTGTTCTGGAAGAATATTTTCTGTATTCTAAGTTCGTTCTAATTCCTTTTCTCAGTTGCAAGAATAGGAGTCTCTGCATAATAATTTAGAAGTATAATATTAGTCTTAATACTGAGTACTCCACAATTTCTAAAAATACTACTGAACTAGAATAATCTAAAAATTATAGTATTGGTCTAAATAGTGAGTACTTGTTCTAATTCCTTTTATGGGTTAATAGTGAATACCCCACAGTTTCTAAAAGGTAATGAAATAAAATAAAAAGAGGAAAATACACTTTAGGAAAATATGCACATAGCAACATTCAGACAAAACAAAGACATGAGTGAGAGGTGGTGACATCACAGAGTCATGAACTGTGTAGTTCCCTCTAGATCTGTTATTTATTTATTTAGCTTAATCCCTCCTCCTCATCAATGAGCCCCCTGCTGTGATTAAGAAGCAAAAGCAGCTGTTGTGGTTGATCTGATTGTTTGGTGAAGGAATGAGGTGTAAAATAATTTTGTGGTAGGAAATTAACATATTTAAATTTTTGTATGACGTCAACTCGAAGAATATTTCTGTTATTTTTATAAGTAATAAAAACATTCTTGTGAAACCAGAAAACTCTCCGCGAATGCTTTTTATTTTGAGTGAGTCGAAAAGCTCCTCCTGAGAGACTGTTCTGGCATTTATGTTTTTTGGACCTTAGTATGATGAAGAGTAGCCACAACACATTCAGATCAAGATAATATATTTAAGCTAAACAGGTGTGGTTGTTTGAGACACTGTGTATTGACATTAACTTCAGTAAGTACTTGTCAAGGGAGAAATCAATCAATCAAGTTTATTTGCATATAACATTTCAGCAGAAAGGCAGATTTACATCATAAAATACAAAAATACAAAGTTATAAACATAATACAGTCAACAATTGAGCAAATGTCACATTTTGATTGTCATCACCAAAATCATGCACATCAAATATTTACATTGATTTAATTATTGTTTTCTTTATTTTGTAGCCCTAACATCCCTATGTAATGTACTGCAATATAGCTGAGGTACAAGAAAATAAAAAGCACAAACTGCAAAAAACTTCATTTTCAACGGTAGAACTGCTGCTTTAAATAACATCAACACACTTATCACCTAAAACACATTGAAAACATAGAATAAAACATCAATTAACTGATTTAAACTCAATTTTTTTGTTTCTTCATGTGAATCCCCAATTGCTAAAGACATGGTTCATGTTATGTGTGATTAAGGTTGATTTTTGATCATTCTTACGAAGGTCTGCAAAGTTTCTTCATTTACAGGTTGCAGATCATGATAAACTCGTTTAAGAAATTCAAGGACTTTAAAAGTCTTTAAGCAAAAGTTGATATTTTTACCATTTCACATTGACAACAAAGTTTCATACTAAGAAAATAAGGACAAACAAAATCAGCTGTACAGTTTAAAAAAAAAATCAGTGATTACAGTTATTGTTCTACATTAATCTCATTCTGGTAGTGTTTTTCCATCTGGAGAGTAATATAAATAAGGCTCAACACACCTTGGATCATCTGTCCTAATAAAGTCAAACTTGATTAACCCTTTTGAACCAGAGGTCATGTCTGTGGCTGTAGCTGTTATCTCTGTGGAGCCGAACCTGATTTCTAACTTCACCTGGCGCCCTCTACCTCCACTAATGTTAGGCATTGGAACATCAAATGAACCAGCTTCCTCAACTCCCAAGTCATCAACATACTTAGGAAAGATCCTTTCTGTGCGATAAAATCTCATCTTCATGCATGTCTGATCTTCCTCTAACGGACGAAGGATGTGTTCTCTAATCTCATCCCACCAGACATCTTCACCTGCTTGCACCAGTTTTATGAACCTATCACAGCACCATTTCTCCTCACCAATCATGAATTTCTTTTCTGGCTTATGTTTGAGCTCATCAAAGCGCTCACAGAGAGCCACCCCGTATGTGTAGGGGCTTTTTCGAGATGCAACCCAGGACGGTTTTCTTCCAAACTCAACAGCTCCTCTCATGATTGCTTCCTGAGCTCTGAAAGGACACAGAATCTTACAGGTATCACTAAACTGATCAATAATGTACTGACGCAGAATCTGGCTTTGAGATAAACCCCCAACTAACAAAACGTACTCAATTCTGTAATTTTTATCAAGGATTTCCCTAAGATTCCTGGTGATGCCCAGCAGACTCTCCTCAAAGAAATATCTCATTTTTTCTTTGGAAATTTTTATTGATCCCTCGTTCCAGGACGCACCTTTCACAGACTCAAAGAACTTCTCTAAGTTTTTCTTTTTCTGGGCTACATGTCCCAGATTAAATGGACAGATGAACTGTACATCTTCACCTGGCTGTTTGAGAACAGTAAAATCATACATCAACTTCTGAACCTCACTGGGATATTTTTCTTCATATTCATCCCAGACTCCATCAGTGAATATTTCTCTAAGGAACTCTTTAAACTTCCTGTCCACAGTTTGTCCTCCCAGATCGTTTCCAGAGGCTTTGTGCAGCTCCTTTAAGGCTCCTCCTTCCAGGACTTCATGAACAGTGATGTCAATGGTTCCTCCTGAAAAAGAAAGAATTAAAGACTATTTTCACACCTTGATTCTTCAGGTCATACATTCTGAAGGGTATGATGATGAATTAATTATTTTCTTGAGTTTGTTCTACCATGTCAAACTGGATCAGAATTATACAAAGTACCTCCACAGTCAACAACAATGTACTGAGATCCTTGACGTTGATCCAAAGAAGTGCCGTTGTGTTTTTCTGCGATGAATCCATCTGATGGAAGCTTCTTACACCAGATTGAAGCAGCTTCTGGTTCCAGTGCCATCACCAGCTTTTCCTCATCTCCTTTTGTTACAATACCTGCCTACAAAAAGACAAATTCTCATCCATCTGAACATTTCAGAACTTCATTGGTCTCTACCTGCCTAAAGTGGGAAAGAAAGTAATCTAACATCTGAATGTTTGTGAGGAAAAATAAAGCTCTGAAAACCTGCAGTCACCTCCATTGCAGCTTCTCTCATGAACTGTTTTGCTGACTGATCCCAGATGGCAGGAACGGTCAGGACCCAGGTGAAATCAGAGGCCAAGAGTACCATACCTGCTGCATTGGAACTAATGGTTTTTAATGCGTCGTCCTTCAGAAATCTCAAAGCCTCTGTAAAAACCTTCAGGGCCGTCATTTCCTTCCCATTGGCTGCTTTGATCTTCATATCCCTTCTAAGTTCCTGTTAAAAGTGAATGCAGACTTAACAGACACATTGCAATTTAAACTAAAATTTTAAAATGTATAATAGGGTGATGTTAAGCAGCTCTTTATGGAGTTACTGAAATATTTTTTTCTTCTTCTAACATGTCGGCCCAAACACCAATGACAGAAGTGCAACTAAAACGTTTTAACAACTGTAACTGTGTTTATGTCTTCATGAAATGAAGCACTTGTTGAAACAATTTATGAAATGAAGACATTACTACAACATGTCATTTAATGGTGAAGTTTACTTACTTTTCCATAGAGAGCCATCTTAAAATTTTGAAAGAAATAGTGTTTCTTTCCAGTTTCCCCTCCCATGCAGTTGTATGTTGCTGTGGCCTGATAACCAAAAGCCACAAATTCTTCAGATTCATCAAACAAGATGCAGGTTGGAGTCTTTGGAGTGTCCAGTCCAATTTCTTTTCCCCACATCTTTAAGTGGGGGTCTGGCTTTTCATCACTGGGTGTGATATTGAAGACATACCCACTATATGCAGTTCCAAAGTCTATTGCTATTATGTATGACTTTTCCATTGCTTGAACTGGTCTGGCTTGTTGCTGTAAAGAAAGCAGATGAAATGCCAGTAGGAGGAAGTTGCTGCAGCATTTTCATAGATCATATCTTTGTAAGCCCCATCCTATTTCTTCTCTACGTCAGTAAACTGGGAAAGTTTAAGTTTAACCCTTTGTTTCTATTTAGAATAAGTGAATTATAATTTATTCTTTACACTTCATTACATGTAAGTAATACCAGGAACCCAGCTTGGGGGTCAGGTTGGGTTCCCTCTTATATTTGGAGACTCTGGTGTTCATCCCATCTCATACTAACAGTTTTTTGTGATAACTGTCGGCCAACTCACACTGACCAAGACGTCCTGTGACCGGGAATCAGGTGTAGAATCAGAAAAAAGTCAGGGATAAAATCATGCAGGCTCACATCTCACTTGTTTTAAACTCATTGCATTGGATCCATCTCTTTAACTGCATTTCTTGAACTGGGTAATTTGGGCTCTGTTTATGAATTTTCCATAAAATGTTCATGAACATTTGCCAGCTCTACACCCAAAATGTTTATGAATTTTCCATAAAATTTATAACAAAATTACAAGATCCAAAAGAAGATTGTGTTCATGTGAAACTACTTTGTAGAAGAATCTTTCTTTAGTTTCTAAATACTAATTCTTAGCCATTAACACGCAACATTCTTAGCCCAAGTAACTAATAATCATTAATGTCTCAGAACATTGATCAGTCTCTCGTCATGAAACAGATATTTGTATTTTAATTAAAGGAGATACTTTGTAATGAAAGAGAAAGTTTGTCACACATCCTCATGTTTTAGTGACATCTGAGTTGCTTCCAGGGAACTGAAGCGGTTGGAGGAAGAAAAAATTTACAACTAAATTCCAGTTAACAGCTCTTTAAGTTTCTATTAATTAATGTTTTGTTTTTGTTAATTACCCAGCACGTGCAAACTTTATTGGATTTGACTGAATAAACATGAAAGAATAAATACAGTTAAGAACTAAATTTTAACTGTAAATCTTTGCTGTCTTTTACAGACTCAGTGTTGTATACATTGGTTAAAAATAGCGGAGACATTAATTTCTATAAAATCTCGTCGACATTTGACCAGTTTAAGAAAAGTGTTCATCCACGCAAACCCACTGAATTAGACTACTGAGCATTGTTGTATTAACAAAAAATAGATAAAAATGTATATTACAGAAGACACATTCTCCACAACAAAGTAGGTTGCTATACATCAGTGTTTACATATTTGTTTTGTTTCAGCCGTTGTTTCACCTGGGAATTAAAAACTGTAAAATCTGTTAACATTTTATTGCTGATTGGAAACAATTTCAGACATGAGCGCCTCTGAATGATGTTTTGTATTTTGCAGGTCTACAGTCTCCATTAAATCCGTCTTAAGTGACAACTCCTGGGCTGCTGGCTTTTAAAGTCATTCTGCTAATCTGGGACAAGACAGTTGATATGTTTTAAAAGTCAATTTCAAAAAAGAAAAATGTATAAAATTGTCAAAGCTGAAAAGATTTTATTTCTCCAATGTTTTGCAGTCTTGTCACGTCGTTGGTTTTTAAGTTCTTTTTGTACAACAGCATCATAGGTTTTAAAGCAGATTGAGTTGCTTGACTTCAAAAATAGATAAATTAATTAAATGTTACAAAAGAGAAACATACACACTTCTAAGATATATTTGGATTGGAATGTTCTTTAGTTTATCTTGTTCATCAGATGTTTGTTTGATCTTGGCCCATGAGTTTAGTACTTTTCTTAAAGGATTCATTTTGGCTCTAGTGGCCTTTGTTTGACAGTGAATTGACAGGAAAGTGGGTTGTGAGAGAGAAGGAAGACATGCGGAATAGATAGAAGGGCTGGGACTCGAACCCATGATGGCTGCATGGAAAAATGGAGCTTCCGTACATGGGACGGATGTTTTACTCCTGTGTCACCTCTGCGCCCAATACTTTTCTCATTACCTCACCTGCCTCCCCTCAGTGATCACCACTTCCTGTACTTATTCTTCCTGGTTACTTCAGACATTTCTTTCTGAAACATTTTGACTTCTTGGTCTTTGATCTGTTCATTAGGGAATGTTCTACCTCCACACCTACAGCTTTACTGCAAAAGAAGCAGTGCTGTGAATAAAAGGAAGTTCAACTTTAGTTTTTTCCCTGTTGCTCAATTTTATTCAAACGCTTTCATTATCCTTTCAGAGAATTGTTGTGGCTTAAAGTATGAAAAAATCAAAGCACCGTCACCAACATTAAGAAAAAAATTTATCGGTTTCATTTTTAGAAAGTAATTACTTCCTCCCAGTTTGAACACAAGCAGCTTTAAGTTTACAGTCAGTCTGAATTCTGATCAATGAATTTAGCTTTGTAGGATTCAAACATGATACAAAGGAAAGAAAGAAAAAAAAAATCAAATACGTTTGAAGATTTTACAGGACAAAAGGTTTCTCAAGAATAAATAACCAACACACGTTTAATAAAACAACTGACAAAAATGACAAATATTTGAATAAAAAGTTGCTAAGGAAAGTAATTTATCGAGTTTCTGACTTATTTCTCAATTTTAAATCCATGATTTTCTTAAACTTTTATCAAACATACTTGAAAATTTGGTTTTATATTTTGAAGTAATATTTTACTGCCTTATTGAAGTAAAACATTTTACGTACTTTTAATTACAAGTAAGTAAACGCAGGCAAGTTCATTTTATTTATACAGTACCTTTCTCAGACAGGAGTCACGGTGCTTCACATTAAATATGAGCAAAAGCAATAAAAAAAACACACAGAAAACCAACATACAGAGAGCTAACAGTGTAGAGGATAGAAATTATAGACATTAAAAATCTCAATTTTCACATACAAAGCTGAATCCTTATATGTACACTAAATTCTAAAGAGAAACACTGCAAGCACTTCTAAAATTATTGGAATGGATATTTATTGGAAATAGTTTGTACACTTTCATTTGTTTTTATTGCCTTTTCAAAACTCTTAACTACTGATCCTTAGATTTGTTTATTGAAATGTTATTCTGTAAATGTATTTCAATGATAATGTGGAGCTGTTCACTCTTGCAGAAGAGAACATGAGTCTTTACTTATTTCTAAACACATTTATTCTCCAACAGGAGAATAAATGTCTCTGTAGACCATGAGTTGCTGGCGCCCTCTACTGGCAAATCAAGCTATTACAGATAAACTGAAGATGAAGGTGGTTTATGGCCAAAACATTCAGAGGGTTTCAGGTTTAGTGTTAATTTGACAATAGATATTTTTCCTTTTGTTTAGCCACCTATAGAAAATGTTTTAGACACTTTACAGATGAATTTAAATGAATAATTTCATGATTTTATTTAAAACTTGAAGTTACAATAGTATTTTAGTAACGTGTTCTGCTCTGTTTCCTCTAATGTTCCTGAGGGCTGTTTCACAAAACCAGGAGAGTGGATTAAGCCAAGATTTCATCCCATCTTCCTGTTTGTCAACAGATTAAAATGTTAACATAACTGTTTATGAATTCCTGGAAGGAAGAGCCATGAAGACACTGTACAAGGCTGCAAAAGACAAACTGGGGGGAAAATGTGTGGAAGGAAAATTCAATCAGCTCCTGAGAGAAATATTCAGGAGATGGAATCTGGGAAGAATATGAACTAAAATATTCTATGGGGGCTAAAATAATAATGGATTAATTTACTGGTCTCAAACTAGTAGATAAAAATGTTCAGATCAATTTGGACATCAGTATAAAGTCCTGTGTCCTCTTAGACCCCTGGGAGCAAAGAAATTAGCTGAAGAGTTGGGGAGAAACCGAAGTTGGAGTTTCAGAAGAAAAGTTCAGCTTAATTAAAATGTTTTATTTTTGTATTTTATGAGATTTCTTTTGTTTTGGATAATGTCTCTGATTTATTTATAAAAACGGTATTACAGGATGGAGGAAGTGTTTGTAATGTTTCATTTTGCTTACTGTTTCACCAAATTACTGGTGAACCAAAATTAACTACTTAACTATCACTAATAAAAACAATAGTAACAATTACCGAGATTTTGATTCAAAGATACATGTGTAATTTCATTTAATTACCTGATGGAAATGATAAATTTTAAATTCTTAATATAAGAATTAACAATCAGCTCTTTAAATGTGTCACCAGGTAGTTTTAGTCTCTGATTTCTAGTCGTACAGATGAAATATAGTGATTTAAAATACTGTGGCATGTAGTTCATAGTTGACTGGTGAATCAATACATTGTGGTACGAATTACTGATAATCAGTATAGATAACTTTTTTTGACTGATTCAGTTATGAAAAATAAAGTAAAGAAAAGCAGATCAAGTATTTTAAAATACATGCAAAGTTTTGATCCAGTATTTCTAGTACTTTGATGTATTGCACATCATATGTCACATGTGTGAGATCATCTTCTATACGTCTATTTAATCTGTCATCCTGGGTTCGTCCATCACTGCATGGTTTGGCTTGAAAGAGTTCAGACTGCAAGGAACATTCAGGTCTGCAGAGAGAATCATCAGAGCTTAAAGTTCCTCCATCAGCAGCCAACATCTCTGCAGATCCCACACATGCTAGACACAAACTGCTCAGACTGTCAGTGCTATTTCGACATGTTCAACCTAGTCGTTCTTTTGTAAAACCATTGAAGAAAACATATTTTTATTTTTGCCATTTTAATACACTTGTTATACTTTAAATGTCATGAGATAAAAGTGGAACCAAAGTAAAATCCTTTGTTTCCACAAACTTGGACACTAAAGCTGATTTTGATTCTTATGTGAGTGAATATTGATGGGGCCAAGACTTTTACTCTCATAGATAAAATGAAGATGTCTTAAAGTCTTGGTTCATGTGTTATTGCTTAATTTGCAGACCTTTTATTCAGAAACCTCTTAGTCAAAACTTCAGCCTAAACTACTTTTAAACTAGAGGTTTTATTTGTCATTCGAACAAAAAAAATTATCTTTTAGTAAAATCATTTTACACGAAGTTGCCCAACCTTTATGAATTAGATCAGGGGTCTCCAATTAGCTGAGACTGAACATTGAAAGATGGTCTCTGTGTTTAAGTGATGAATTATGTATCCAGAATATAAACTGTTCATCAGTTTTCATTGCAGACATTTTTTCTTGCTTTTCTTGCAGACAGTGCATTTTAATGAACAGCCATACAAATGTTATGCCAGATTTAGCCACAAGGACTAAATTGTTTGTTTTTATAAATAGTGTTGAATTACATGTGGTAATAGTTTTATCTATTGAAGAATAAATTGCACCAAAAAATTACATAAATAATTTTCCCATTAGTTTATGCCCGCTTTCACTTTTATTAATATCTGTTCAGAAAGATGTTTCCCAGGAGCTAAAAGCAAAATCAACTATTGTTCTGTAATCTTAGATACCATCTTTCACCACTAGAGGACACTGTCAAAAAGGAAATGGACCATTCAACCAGCTTGTCAAGATGGTAAACATTAATGAAACCTTTTGCTGTATTTACTGATGTACTTTCTATGTTCAGTAATAGACATTTGGTTCTTGATAAGAACTTGGTTTATTATCAGCCACCATCATTACATCAATCCTGCAGTTATTCTACAGTAAAAGTCTTTAAATATAGGAAACAGGCCACATTTATCAAGTTAATTAACTGTAAATCAGAACTGATTTTGTTTTGGAGTATCTGTAAAAATACTTCTAAATGAGTAACAATATCTAAATGAACTAGTCTGTGGGTATGTGTGGAGCTTGTATATTATAGGAAAAGTGTCATCCTGTTAACAATAGTTTTCCTATTTACTTAAATTTAAAAAATGCTAATTGTCCTATCACATCTAATCTTTATTAGGATTAGATTTGGTTTCAGTGAGAAGCTGTTGAGTTGATTTAACGGTTTGGCAACTACCACAGTATTTTGAACCTGAGAAAGAAACATTAATATATGTATCTTTCGCTATTCTTCTAGGACCATTTCTGGCATATTTACCAACTTCATGAAGTCCAAAGGGCTTAATGGGAACCAAAACCCCGGTCCTAATAGAGTGGACCGTCTTGTTTAGGGTTAGGGAAAATGTCTGGGTCAAATCCACATGGTTGGTACATCTGATAAAAAGCAAGTGTGTTTAGTAAGTTCGTCTGAGAGTGAAAAATTACAACTACTCTTTGTAAGCCACTTTAAAAGACGACTGAGTGCAACCAGGAAGGATGTTAATCATTAAAAGGACATTTTAAGGGTAGAGGAAGATCAGATAACATTTTGGCTTCTATACAGACTGAGGAACGGGGATGAAACAAGACCAGTTAAGACATATTTTCCACACTAGACTGAAGTTCAGTGGAAAGTAACAACAAGCAGATCTGGAATGTGACTGAACTGTGTGAAAAATCTGTTTGGATCACTGTTTGTGTCAGAATGAAGCAAGAACTTGTCCTGTTTTGACTTATTTCCAGTTGCCAAGAGATAAAGCCACACCCTGAAGATTTGTTCCAGCGTCTTCACTGAATTACATGCTGAAGTCCAACTTTCCAAATCAGAATATAAAATCAAGACAAAGGTTGACGTGTTCTTCTTTTGCCTCCTTCCTGACAACCTGAGAGCAGCTGAGAGTTTAGTCATACTAAAATCAAACTTAAGATTCATCTCTTCAGTTCATTTAGTTGAAGTTTAGTTTTAGTATTATTATGTATTATAACTTATTTCAGTTCTTTAAACTAAATAGGAAAAAAAATAGTTTAGACTCCTTGATTTTTGCTGTTCTGTGTTTGTCTCCTGCGATACATAACATTCATCTCTCTCCTTTTCTGAACCAGAATCAGAATAGCTTTATTTGCCCAGGTTGTGTGCACAAACAAGGAATCCAACTTCGATTTTTAAGGATTACAGTGTAGAGACACAGGTATTTTAGAGTAATTAAAATAAGGATAAATGCACAAGGTGTATTTGCCGTAGTTTTTTCTCTTTTCCATAATTAAAAATCCTTTCACTCCCTGTATGACTCCCAAACTCGTCTTTAACTGTTTTCCAAAGGACCCCTCCCTAATGGCTGCTACCCTGAAGAGTTTAGAGGGCAAAGGGGCCCTTGGTGGGAGTCAGAAAAAAACAAAAAACAGACTTTAGATCAGGGGCATCAAACTCCTTTTCATTTTGGGCCATATCAAAAATCGAAATGTTCTTAAAGGGCCGGTTGTGCCAGAATATATTGATAAAACCAATTAAACTGCAAAAATATCAATAAATAGCTGTTCCTCTGGGATTTTGTGATCAGTTTAGGTTTTTTTGCAATCAAAATGACAGATTTTGTGGTGAACATTTAGAAATGTTTGTAAGAAATTTTTACAATATTTGTGGTAACGTATGATATTAAATGTTATTCCTTATCACCTGTCGTATCAGTTACAGATTCAATGATTTTGACCAAATTTGAGAAAATTTGCAGTAAAATTGGAAAAAGTTTGAAAATGTGTTGATTTTGTGTGAATTTTGCAGATTTGTGAAAAACTGGAAGGACTTATTGATGTAATTTAGAGTCTAGAGGGCCACATAAAAAGCTGCGGCGGGCCATATTTGGCCCCTGGTCCTTGAGTTTGACACCTGTGCTTTAGATGGACGACTGGGAGAACCAATGAACTTCTGTCAGGAGGCATAGAGAAACTTATCAGGAGGCATGACGAATCCTTGGTGGACCTCTGGATTGTTTCCACTGGTTACTGGAACCCACCGAGTGTCGAGCGGCACTGGAGGGTTCGCTGTAGTCAATCTACAAACATCATGCTGCACCTACAGAAAAATTACAGTCAGACTGCATTTTTAATAAATCCTAGCTTTATTGATAAATGTATGGGTATAGTATTTATATGTAAATGCTGTCAAACTTGACCATTCATGACAATGCACACATACTATAAACAAAGCGTGGATTTGATTATGAAACCTATTAAATTATGCCCTCTTGCTCAAGTAGAAGCAGATGAAGGCAGATAATATGAGAAAGCAATGGAGGAAGAAAGATTCAGTTTGGAAGTTGAGAACTAAAAGATTGTGAGACCACTTGTCCTTTTATTGTTGGGATTTCTAGCCTCTTGTAGTGTAAATCTGGCTGTTTGATTCTCATCTTTTTTCATAGCTACAGTAATTTGTTCTCTTTTACTTTGTTTTATTAAACATTTTCAAGTATAATTTATTGTATTTTCAGGTGAAAGGGTTAAGTGAAATTGTTTCTATACTTATACTGATTGGACAAAGGATATTTTATTGAGTTGACCTTTGATCACTAACAGAGGGAAATTTTGATTAGGTTTTAGTTCACTCTGTGAAACACTGTCAATGATTTCAAGGTCTTGGTGTTTGAACATGTAGGAAAATGGAGCTGTTTGTTGTGTTTCTGTTCCTTCTTTATGGTAAGATCTTCTTCTTTCTAAGCTTAGACTTCTTAAAATTATTTTCATCCCTCCCCCACTTTTAGCAGGCGATAAAGTAATTACAAGGTACATTTAAATGCTCTGTAATTCTTAACTATGTACAACCTTGCTTTCAATAAGGCAAATCGGTGTCAATTCATTGCAGTATATCGTGAATAATGTCATTCTCAGAATAAACATATGTAAAAGAGTATTTTGATAGTCACCGCATTGTGCAGACATACAGCATCCTTCTTGCATTATGCTCTTGCAGAAACTTAACACCATGTGGATCCCAGAATCAGAACAAAATGGGAAGAAGTATTATTCACTTTTTATCTTTCTTTAATCTGAAACAACCTTCCTTTCTTTAAATCAAGGCTAAAAACCTTTTGTTTTGTTTCCTTCCATTAATAATTACTGGAACCTTCTGAATTTAGTCTGAAGTCCAACTTTTAATTTCACAGTAAAACTCAAACCTCTGCAAACTGTAATGTCTGTTGGTGTTATTGACACCTTTTTGGCACAGTGGCACCTGATTTCTAATCAGTCCTGCTAATTGTTCAGCAATCAACTCTCCTGCATAAAGAAATATCTCCCAGTCAGGCAGCTCTTGGTCAGATGCTCCTGTTAACATCATGTTCATCCCTTTACTTTAGTTTGTGTATGTTTTGTAAGTGTAAATTTTTTTAGTTTCGCCAATGTGTGTCCTCCTGCAATTCATTATTTTATGAAACATACCTTGTGTTACAAATAATGCATGCGTTTGCTACACAAAGTACATTTCAACCACTGGGAGAGAACTTTTCCTGCTTTCTCCCGTCCTCATCTGATAGCTCTGCCAGTTAGTTATTTAATATACTCAGTTTTTATAGTTTCTCTTGTATTGTCTGCCCTCATAACTGGATTGCTTCAGATTTGAGGACAGTGGGATTTTAAATTTTTACTTTTGACTTTTCTTTTAACCTGTTTTTTTTACATCCAAGCTGAACAAGAGCAAGATGCTTCAGATCAGCACTGGCAACATTAGCAATATTATATGTTGCTAATGTTACAACATTAGCAACATAAATCTATTTAAATCTATTTCAATAGATTTAAATCTATTTCAACACACTGGTTTAAAACACGCCTTTTGTTTTTATACCCTTCCAGCATCTCGGGAGTCTTTGACTGTAAAAGTGGAGGTTTATAAGGGAGAACAGTCTGTCGTTCTGCCCTGCCAGTACAGCCAAGTATTAGAAGAGATTCTCACAGTGAAATGGAGCCGCTATGATCTCAATCCCAATACTGTACATCAACAGCGAGAAGGAGACGACCTACATTCACAAAATCAACTTTTCAAAGGACGAACATCAATAACGCCTCATTCTCTAGATTCTGGCGACTTCAGCCTCACTTTGAAAAAACCCCAACTTTCTGACAGCGGGATCTATATCTGCAGTATCACTGATGATGAAGGAGAAAAAAAGCTATCAGACGTGCAGCTCCATGTCAAAGGTCAGTAGTCAGTAGTCACCTGTGTGTATACATACACACACACACATATATATGTGTGTGTGTGTGTATATTCAAGTTATTTATTATAATTGAATATAAATGTGTCTTTTGTTTAGTTTTGCTCCCAGCCTCTAAGGATGCTTTGACCGTAAAGGTGGAGGTTCAGTGGGCCCAATTTGTTGTGCTTCCCTGTCAGTACCATCAAGTATTGGAAGAGATTGTTACAGTGAAATGGAGCCGCTATGATCTTAATCCCAACACTGTCCATCAAAGACGAGAAGGAGACGACCTACGTGGACAAAATCAGATTTTCAATGGACGAACATCAATGAGAGCCGATGCTCTGGCCTCTGGTGACTTCAGCCTCACTCTTAATGAACCCCCAGTCTCCGATAGTGGGAATTACACCTGCACCATCATTAATGAAGAAGAAGAAATTAAGCTGTCAGAAGTTCAGCTGGATGTCAAAGGTCAGCAGTTTTGTTTCAAAAAGCGCACCTCAAGATGGTATCAAGGTTGATTGCTTGATCGACTTTATTAAATCAGATGAATCAACTACATTTATGAAATTGGAACTTGTGTTTGGATGACCTTTAACAATTTGTGTGGGGATTTGAGTGAGTGGATGCATGGATGTCTGTGTATTTAGAGTAGTTGTGTTTGCACAATTGTTGTTGATAGAATTGTGGGAAAGGTATAAATCTTTCAACATTTATGGCTCCTGAAGGAGGTATTTTAATCCCAAAATGCTTTCACAATTCACAAACTGGCATTAAGAAAATCTTAATGTTCTCATTGTCATTAAGAAAATTAATAAGATTAATATTCTTAATTAATGTTGTTAATTAATGGCAGTAATCAACAATTAATTATTCATTAATTAACTAATGATTAATTAATCATTAATTATTGTAAATGTTAATTAAAATGTAAAGATTTTGCATTGGTAAAGATTTTACCAATGTTCAAAACAATTCTAAAGGTAACTGAGATATGTTAAGTTAATTATGCAATTAAAGCTAGAGATACTATTAAACTTTCCAGAAAATAAGAACTTCAGTTCTGGCTATGTTTTCTAAGATCTAACGTATCTTTTTCTTTTCCATAGCAATTCCAACTTGGGTTAGAGTTCTGCTGGTTCTGCTGGTTTTGCTGGTTCTTACCATTTTTGTGAGCCTTTTTTTTAAATTCCGACAATATTTAATGTCAGGTAAGTCCTTTTACAACCATTTCAATGCTAATGTTTACATGCTGAAGTTTTGTGAGCTTACTTTGGGAAAATTGAGCTGATACAGAAACGTGACTCAGAGAAGTCTTCATTTTACATTAAAGAGTTTCATTTCCTAACATAAAGTTTTAAAGTTTTAGATAAGCTGAGTTTTAAATTTTGAACATAGGGAAATTATATTACATGAACAATAACATATACTGCCGTGACTGAATGGGGGTACAGATAATGTCTAAGTTTGTCATGGAAATGTAAAGTCTGTAGTATTCCATAAACCCAGGATTCCCTTAAGACTGGATGTATTTTTGAACAAACAAGTTTGAGTTCTTAAAATGCTACTATTTGTGCAAAATATGATGTTTTAACTATATAACTTCCAGTATACTTGCTTTTGGCCATTTAACAGTCGTTTTTAGGTACTTCATGAAGAATAATTACAAAAACACAGAACAGTTTTCACACATTGATATTAGAACGTTAATATTTTCACAATGATCAAAGACTGACATATGCAAAGAAAATTGTTCAATCTACAGCAGTAATCTGTTAAAAAAAAGAAGCCTGTACATTGCAAGCATTTCTAAGATCTAACTGGTTTCTATGTTTTCCAAAGAAATTTCTACTCGGGCCAGAATCCTCTTGGTCCTACTGGCTTTGCTGGTTCTTGTTCTTGTTTCCGGGGCCCTTTTATTCTATTTCCAACATAAATTTGAGTCAAGTAAGTATCTTTTCCAACATTTTCATTGCAAATCTCTAACATGTGGAGGTTTTGTGAATTTGCCTTTGAGCAATTGTAACCATTTCACTTTTGGAGCCATAAAAAATCAAATGAAGCTTCAGAGTCGCTATGGATTCGAGATCAAGAACCCTGCATTGTTCACACATCATGTAATCTCATTTAGTAACTCAGCTTCATAAAAGCCACTTCAATTAGACACATACATTATGAAAATGCAAGTATTTGAACAAAGAGTGGGGTTCTAATTGCATAAAGTCAAACTACATATTTTATTTTTTGACATTTGAAAGTGATTTTAAAGTATTTCATAAAGCAGACAAACAGAAACCGGAACCCTGAAAAAACTGTTTTATTTACTAATATTAACAATATTAATACTATAGATTTTCAAAATGTTAAAAGGCAACTGTGTTTTAATTTTTTTAGAAAAATGATATGCATAAAGAATAAAGAAAATTAAGAAATATGTTTTCTTCTATTTTCAAAAAACATAACAATTCTGTATTGGACATGCATTTCTAAGATCCTAACTTGTTTATATTATTTTCCATAGAAATTCCAACTTTGGCGTTAGGTGTCCTGTTTCTGCTGTTGTTTCTCACTATCAATGTGAGCAATTTGTTCCATTTTCGACAACGATACATATCAAGTAAGTTTGTTTTCAGCAGTATAAATGCTAATGTTAAAATGTTGTGGTTTTGAGTTTTCCTTAGATTATGACCAGTTGCTGTAGTGGACCTTGAGCTCTTTCAGAAAAGTGAAGGAAGCTTCAGAGTTGCTATGGTCTAATTCAAAATTATTATGTAAAGTTTTCAGAGTTTCTATGATCAGGAAGTGAAACCACATTAATTTAGATTGTACAAATTCATTATAAAAGTAGCACAGTATTCCATAAAAACACCCACTTATCCAATTCTTGTTGTGAACTGGGTTTCTACAAGCGAACAGAACATAGTGCTTAGCAAAAGTATTCACACAATTTTTACTTTTTATATTGTGTTTCACTATCAATTCAAAAATAATTAAAGTGACAAAGTCTTTTTTTCTGTCAAATGTTACAGAAGACTGGAAAGTGGATCAGGTTACTAATCATATTCAGGTATCATTGTGGGTAACGGACTTTGTTTCCAGTTGCAGGCAGATTGTACTTAGAAAAAATCAAGGCTATTCTCTTTAAAGCCAGGAAATTCCCACTAATCATGTTTTATAGATCACTTAAGTTGGTACCTTGAGATGAGTTAATTGTTGAGCAATTAACTAAAATTAAACATGTGATCAGTCAAGACAATGGCATTATTGTTTCAAAACAAAATCTTACTCCATAAATTATATGATCAATTCATGGAAAAGAAAGGTACAGTTGAAACCATAAGTTTACGTAAAAAAGCTAAAGACATTTATTTTCTCATTGACTTTAAATCAGACTAAATGTCTCTTGTTGTTGGTTACTTAGAATTACCACAATTATTTCTACTTGCTAAACTTAGCAGGAACATATTGAGATTTTTTTAATAGCTTTCTTCAAATTCAGAAATTTGTATACAGAATGATTATTGTCAGACACATTTGAATTATTTACAGTAAATGTATTTATATCCACACCTTTAAAACACTTCTTTCTTGTTTGACAAAAGTCAAAAGAAATCAACCAAGATATGAGGAAGATAATTGTAGAGCTTTAGACGTCTGGTTCATCTTAGGGAACAATTTCCATAAGCTTGAAGTTTACACAAGTATTGACATGTGATGTGAATATCCAACCATTATACTGTTAAGAATAAATAATTTGGTGTTTTTCTTCCATCTCTTTTAGCTAGCTGCAAAGCTATAGCTAAAGGAAATGACATGTTAGGAAACACCCTCAAAGCTAAGATTATAGGATATGACACACTAGGGAACGTCCTCCTCAGGGCGGAGCTTAGATAGAGGCTAACAAATAGGATTTCAAACTGTTCTTTGATGCCATTTACTCCTGCTAGCTCCTAAAGGTAGCATGTGAAATGGACCAGCTGTATTTTGGTATTAATAAATGGAATTCATAAATTCAACTCACTGACTCTTCTTTAACCTCATACATCAAGAAACATAAAACAAAGACTCTATGAAGATGCTACTCAAGCTGGTTATCCGCAGTCACACATGTCCTGTACTGACATGGTCTGAAGGAGGAAGCCATTACTCCAAAAGAAACAAAACATACACCAGACTGATGTTTGAAAATGCACATAGCGACAATGACCACATCTGGAGACATGTCCTCTAGTCTGATGAAACTAAAGTGAAACTATTGTGGTTTTGTTTAGATGTCTTTTGCACAAAGCTCCACAGAGAACAGTAAGATTTTTAAAAGTTTATTTATAAAAACAATTAATCATGAAACTGTCTATGGAGATTCCTGGGCTCAGGACTACTGCTTCTCTGTGAAGAGAAAGAGAGAGTGATGTGTAAGTGTAGGTTTGTTCACTGAAGTTAAAGGTCCATAGTGAGAGAGGAGAGGGAGAGAAATTTCTCTATGTAAAAGTAATTATTCTGACTATTAAGCTTTCTGCAGAAAATATGTTAGGTCTGTACTGGGTATACATGTTTAATATTTAACTTTTTTTCACAGAAATTTCATTTTGGACCAGAATTCTCCTGATTGTGCGGGTTTTCCTGGTTCTGCTGGGTCCTGCTGTTTCTGTGGGCTGGTTTATTGATTTTATACCAGGCAAGTCCCTTTTTATGACAGTATTAATGCTAATCTCTGGCATGCTGAGTGTTCAATGTTATGACTGTAAGAAACTGAATCCACATCAATATGCTTTTGATGTGGGTTCACATCAAAACCCACTTTAATAACTTAATATTTCTTTTTTTTATTTCATAGGAATATATTTAACATTTTTAGGAATTGCTGTTGTTGTGATGGCTGTTCTTGCTATTTGTGCTGAAATTGTATTTCATTTCAAAGACTATTTGCTACCAGGTGAGTCTCTTCTACAGTATAACTTTAAATAGAGCAGTCTTCTCAGAGTCGAAATAAAAAAAGCTCCTGCAAAAAAAGACTGTTCAACAAACATTTTCAAATTGTGCTTCATTAGGCTTTAGATCAGGCCTAAAAAAAATCCAGCCCAGCTCAAGCACATAGGTATTGTGTTAATTAAGTTACAGGCCCAAGCCAGAAGTAATATTTATAATGAACCTCTTACTGCCTTCATTTTTAGAACACCATTTGACAAAGCAGTGTAACTTCTCCTGTTTTTAGCTTTTATTCAATAAACTTTCAAATCACACTTCACCTTCAGTCCAAAATACCATGAATTCCTCTACAACTTCTTCACCTACAGTTTTCAACATAAATGGGACTTTTACATGACACTTGAGGTGATGAATATCTTTGCTTTTATTTTGCCTGGCAGCGTATGTATCACATTTACTGATGGTCTGTAAACATCCCAAGTGTAGAAATGACAATATTTCACATTTTAAAAAATCTTATCACTAATCTTCTTTGCATTTTCTTTTCAGTAACCATTTACAATTTCTAGCCAGTAATTAATTGAATTAATCACTTTCTCTATGATGCCTGACCTCAGTCAGTTTCCTGTAAATACTGAAATTCAATTAACTACATTAATAAAGTTGGATACTGTCATGTCATTTTCTCTTAGTTATTTTTCTTCTTTTGACTCAGTCACCAGAAAATTTGTAAGTGGGTTCTGAAAATTCTTATTTATGTGTTCTGATTTCAAATATTTACTTAGAGTTAGTAAAAGTAATAATGTCTTAGTCTACTAAAATTAAAAACATATGAAGCCTTGTTTACTGATTGGTCAAATTGTTTTATATTATTAGACAAACTTCAGGAACATGTCAAAACAGAGTAATGGATGCCTTTTCTCTGCTTTTTGTTATTAAACATGACGTAGCTGTGATGAACGTAACTGGTCTATGGTGGGTCGAATTGGAATCAATCCACGTGCTGCACCTGAAGTCTTATAAAAGTCGTTAAAGGTTCAACCTGCTACTGCTTTAGCGCCATCTACACGTGTAGTAAACTCTAGCAAGGCGCCATCTAGCGTCCAAAACGTATAACACCAAAAACACCTCTAGCGTCGCTTATCAAACCAAAAGTAGTTTATTCTCGGAAGTTCGCAACAAATGCAGAACAAAGATGAATTACACATAGACAAAAATCATTTTAAAAATAACATCCGTTATAGAAAACCTTTTAAATTACATAACAGTGATGATTATTATTGAAAAAGTTGAGTTTTTAAGTGAAAATGAGCCTTAGAAAATCCACTACAAATATTTGAGGCAAATAATATATTTTTGTTTTTGTTTTCCTCATTCAAATGTTCAGCAAATTCACTCTTTAGCTAACATATCCAGAATGTCTTTATCCTTTACTTGATTTATAAAATGAAGATTATAGTTAAGAAAATTCTGAACTTATGAAAAAAGTCTGTCACTGAAATGCATCACATCACAATTTCACCACTCCTGGGACTAACTACATTTCCAAACAGTCTTTTCTCCGGAAGTTGCAGTCAATGCTCCACAACAGGCTACAACTATTAGCTGTGCTTACTTTCTATTAACTTCCCTGGTGTTATGATTTAGTGACGATACTGTTTGCTTCAATAAAGTTAAAATTGATCCATACATCAATTAATTTAGTTTTTTTCTTATATTTCTTTCTTTGCGCTTGAGAAAAGGTTCCTTAGATCAGTGTTAGCCAGGATTGTTGCCAGCCTTTTGGATGACAAATTACAATTCACATTTTGTGTCTGTTGCAAACCCCTAAAAATAACAGAAAAGTTCTGATTTAACAGGGGGGAAACTAACCGACAGAATCATAACGTTTATTGTTTGTTTCTTTATTTTTAATGAGAACGATGTAATAGGACGAGATGATTAAAACGAAAAACTCTTCAGTATGGAGAGGTTTTGCACCTAAAGATGAACAGATTATAGATTAACAGAGTAAATCTGAACACCGTTCAGCCGAACGGTGTTCAAATTTACTCTGAACACTGCTGTTCAGGGTAAATCGTTTTGAAGCAGAACAGATGTAAAGGCTGAACTGAAAGACTTTGACTTTAGTAGTCACTATTTACTAAAGTCTGCTGCTTGCAGCATATTTTATGCTGGTTTAAAAGCGAACTATGCATGCCACGTACATTTCAGGGAGGACTGGTTTGACTGACATTTCCGCAGTGGAAACTGGATTGAGCGCAGATTATCACCTGCCCTGTTGGAACCTTCCTCTTGCGGTTCTTTCTTCACTCCGCGCAAATTGTAAGCGTTTTTTTAATTAAACAACCTTAACTTGTCTTATAAGGCTATTACTGTCTAATGTAGCCATGCAGGTGACAACAATGATATTGCAAGTAGTACTACCTCTCTCTCTCTCTCTCTCTCTCTCTCTCTCTCTCTCTCTCTCTCTCTCTCTCTCTCTCTCTGTCTCTCTTTCTCTCTCTCGATTGACAAGGTGAACAGCGTCGTTGAGAGGGGATTTGTTTTGAGAAAAATGCAAACTACTGTTTTCCCTGTAATGATAAAAAGATCATCCTGTCTAATTTGCCACCTTTCATCAGCGATGATGTGTTGCTGAAGGAATTAATGTCACGTCACGGTCAGATCGTGTCGACAATGAAAATGAAAATGCTCCCGTCGGGTTGCAAATCAGCAAAGTTGAAACACTTTTAAAATTTTACCCCAAAGTCTTTATTGCTTTGTAATTTTCTTAAGAATGGTCCCATTTCCAAATAGGGTGTGAGACTGACATGTGGTCCATCCCCCCCTTTCTGTTTGCTGCAGTGAGGTCCTTCTCCTAAAATCTGACACCGCTACTTTTTGTGAAGAAGGAAGTTGCGCTGGTCTTCTTCAGAGGTTTTTGTCGATTCCCTCAGTAGTTCTTGGTGCACCTCCACAACAGGCATTTGGGGGGAGGAGCACAGTGTGAATGCCAACTACAGTTATGAAAATGAAAGAAATGTTACAATTTTAGTCCCCAATCGAACCGAGTCTACTGGACTATCCAGTGTGAAAACAACCTTAAGCTATGGATTTGTGAATGATGAGACTGTTTTAGCTCCATAAACTCCTCACTTCAACGGCTGCTATTGCTCCTCCTTAGAGCATTAACTTATGACTGAAGACTCTTTGGTCACACTTTTGCAAAGAAAGAGAAGGAAATCAGTTTGGTTTATTAACATAAGAAATCACAACAAAGTATTCACACTTCACTACACATAAAAAAGGAAAATAAAACAGGTGAACTGCATTAAAATTAGATGATCATAATTTGATAAATGAATAAAGCACTGAACGATGTTCCTGATTGAAATCAACTTTGCACAAAGAAATCAACTTGCAATATTTTATCATTGACTTTGAGATAATTTCTTGTTTTTAAGAACCAGATCGACCTGGTTCATGAGTTTGTCGACCTGATCTGGATCAGACTTGCTGTTCTCAAACAGAACACACCTGTTGTCACATTTTGCAACTATTTCTTTCAGTTTATCCTGACAGTCATGAAGAAAATCCCTGAAGCTGATCTCAGCCTGCCACAGGTCATTTCCACGAGTGAACAGGATCACAGTTTGCTTACTAACATTTTCCCCAAACATCTTCTCTAATTTTTTCAGGATATCTCTCTCACCATCTGTAAATCTGCTGACATGCATCACAAGTACAAACACACAAGGATCTGACTCACAGAGTTCGTTGCACTTTTTTACATGTTTGCCTTTAGCTGATTTTTCCATCTCATCGTCAAACATATCAGGGGTGTCAATAACTCTTACATTGAGAAAATTTATCTGAGCTTCTTCCTTCTGACACTCTTTGGTGACTGGAATGGAACTGATTTTGGATTCGAAGACTTTCTTTCCAATGATTGTGTTTCCACATGCACTCTTCCCCGTTCCGGTCATTCCCAGCAGAACCAGGTTCACCTTAGTGTCGGGGTGTCTTCCTGCATAAATACATAAAAAGGGAGTAATCCAAAGTTTCTCACTGCTCACATGTCAAGTATCATCAAAGTCCAGTAAAGGGTTTGCCAGCATGAACAGCCTGTTTAAGATCATACCACAGTGTTTGAGTCAAAAGTAAGTCCAGATTTTGACCAGGTCACAATTTAGTATTTTAAGCCCTACAGAGGTTGGAGCTTGATGATCACAATTTTGCATTTCTTTCTAAACAAAGATTGCACCATATTCTCTGGACTATAGAGCTCACCTTACTATAAGCTGCATCTACAAAGTTTTTTAAAAATACTGGAAATGTACATATATATAAGCTGCACCGGGCTATAAGCCACATGGTTCAAAGTGTGTGTGTGTGTGGGGGGCGGCTTATAGTCCATAAATAGTTTGTTTCTCATTTCTTTAGATGAGTGCATGATGTGTTACTTTTTGAGGTCTTTTAGCTTCCTGATTCTACAGGTCTGACAGGAATCAGGCCAGTGTTAGTGGTAAATTTAAAGTTTGCTTCCTAATCTGGTTAATAACGTTTCCTGATTAACCCAGGGAGGTAATGACCTGGTCAAATAGGACCACAGTGGTTCGGATTTCCTCTTCTTCCCTTAATAAATAGAATCTAGTGATGATTAAATTGTTATGGCATGTTGCAGCTTACCTTTGCTTCCTTCAACTGTCGGCAAAGAACTACAGCATAAGAGAAGAGTCATATTAGTTAATGTTACATGAAGTTATTTTTATTGAAATAACATCAAATTAACACTACAACATCAGAATTAATTCTGCTATGTTTTATTTCTTATCAAACTGTATAACTGTATCCATGTTTCACCTTTACCTTGAAGCTGTTGATTTCTTTTCGAGCTCACTCAGTTTTGACTGCAACTGGTCGAAGGTGTAGAACTTGAACGGGTAATGAGATTCAGGTACCTGTTGATGCTGTCGTGGAAGTACGACAAACAAGTTTTCTGTTTCTACTCCAGTCGTCTTGCTCAGCTCTTCAATCAGAGCCCAGGTATCTTCTGGTGATAATCCTCTTTCTACCACCACCAAATGCATGTCATAAAATTGTTTATCAGAAAATAGTGCCTTTATTTCTGAATGGGATGTTTCAAAATCCGGCGTACATATGAACTCAAGTTCCTTGGTTTCATAAACTGTGATAGCATTGATTTTTCTGTTAGTCAGTGAATCCAGATCTTTCTCCAGGAAATTAGTTATCACAGCTTCCTTTAGAGACGTTCCTTTTCCCAAGATCACAACTGAACTCTTATCTGTGAAAACAATTAACATAAAAGTCTGTTCAGCAACAGCACATAAAATATAAAAGTCTACCAAATGAATTCACATTCTAAACTACTTTATCTAACCCAAAGGGAAATTAAATAAGTAAGTAATCAAATGTTACAAGCAGCTCAGAATCCTGAAGAACTTACTGTCAGACATTGTTCTCTGGTGAAGTGCAGCACAATCAGCAGACAGGCTCTGTGGAAACTGCAAGCTGACTTGGGCTCTGCCTCTTATACAGCTCACACCATTAGGGGCGGGTCACAGTTTAAGGTATAAATAAAACTGCTCTCACAATACAATTTAAACATTTGTCTGTGGCTTGTGTGGTGTCTCCAATAAAGGAAAAATGGCCAGACCGGGTGAGCGTGAACCTTTTGTTATTATTGATATTATTGACACACTCCACATCTAAACATCCAAACTGACCCTTTTTCCTCCGATAAACTTTAAACTTATGTCGTCTACTGTGTTGCAGGTTCTGCTTTAAGAATTGTGATGATTGGAAAAACTGGTGTGGGTAAAAGTGCTGTTGGAAACACTATACTGGGAGAGAAAACATTCCAGTCTAGACCTTCGTCTACATCAGTGACAGAGTTTTGTGCAAAATCCTTTAAAAATTTGGAAGGCAGAGAAGTCACTGTGGTTGACACGCCTGGTATCATTGATACTGACAGAGCTCCAGAAATGCTTAAAAGAGAAATTGTGAGATGCGTTGAGGTTTCATGTCCTGGTCCTCATGTCTTCCTCCTGGTGATGCAAGTTGGTCGCTTCACCAATGAGGAGAAAAATGCCGTAAGAGGTCTGCAGGAGCTGTTTGGTGAGAGGGCCAACCAGTTCATGATTGTGTTATTCACTCGAGGCGATGACCTTGGAGGCACAAGCATCCAGGACTATGTCTACCAGGGGCACCGTGATCTTCGAGGCATCATCCAAAGCTGTGGAAGCAGGTTCCATGTGTTTGACAACAACAACCCAGACAGAGACCAGGTCAGAGAGCTGTTCAAGAAGATTGATGACATGGTGGCAGCCAATGGAGGAAATTACTACACAAATGATATGTACCAAGAAATAGTGCATGACAGAAATCAGGGTAGACCAGGTGAAATTGAGTACATATTTATTGGACTGCTTATGCAACGGATCTTCAATTTTATGAGGATCCTCCAGGAATAACTTAGCAATATCCTGAATCTATTAAAGCAAGGTTTTTAAATAATATTTCTTGCCGCTATGAGAGGACCTGTTGATTTATCCATGTCTGTACTTATGACACTGTCCAATGTTTTCAGCTGTGAGATGTCACCTGAATGAAAATGTTTGTTTTAATTCTGTTATCAAAGCTGATAAAGAAAAATAACAAATAAACTGGTATCTTTAAATTCTTCAGAAGTTACTTTTTATTTTCAACTTTTCATTTAATAATTTTTTTGTAACATTTATTCTTGTGATTAACCAATGAAAAGCTGCTCGTACGTGTTCTTATCCCGATGTAATATTATGTGCTGTGTTGCTGATTGCTGTGGGCAGATATTATGTAATGTTGATCTAATCAAACTATTCTCTGACTAAAAAAAGAAATTTGTCCATAAAGATGCTTAAATGTGCAAAATAAAATACTTGACTTCATGTTCATTAATTATTTTGGCTATTGAATGAACATTGTTTGTGACAATAGTATTAAGTTCGTGACATAACAGGGATCCAGGAAGTAGACGAGCGTGATACATAGTGTGTGTGTGTGTGTGTGTGTGTGTGTGTGTGTGTGTGTGGGTGTGTGTGTGTGTGTGTGTGTGGAGTTACTGGAGCTGAGTTTGTTTAGATCAGCAGTCTCAAACTGCATTCCTTGAAGGCCAGAATCTTGCAACTTTTAGATGTGTCCCTTATCCTATAGTAAATTATAAAACTGTCTCAACAACATGCAGTCAAGCTCTACAGAGCTGCAATACTGGAGTCAAGTGGGCAGAAACAGAGAGACATCTAAAAGTTGAAGAATGTAATGTTGTGAGACTTTTAGAAAAGGAACCTTGACCTTGGGACTGATCAACCAGAGGGGATCACTGTTGTTTTGGCAAAGGCTTGATTTCCTTTTTAGTTTTTGTTATTCTTTTGGTTTTTGGGATAAAGCTGGCTGGATGCTCTCAGATTGTTGCACCAGGGAGTTCACACACCTGCTACTGCTAACCTCTGGGGAAATCACCTTTGATATTTGTTTTAGGAATAGAAAAAAAAACATAAAAATAAAAGCCCATTATTAATAGGCTGTCATGGGCTGGTATTATTAAAGATGAGCTAGTTGGACCTTTTCAGGTTGAAGATGGACAAAATCAACTCCCAAACCTACTGCCAGTTTTTAAAAGGCACTTTCTTCATGTAGACCATACATTTCATGCAGGACAATGCTCTATGGCATGTATCATAGTTATCCACTATGTGGCCACTATGTGGCTAATAAAGGCCTTAAAGATAAAAGAATAATCAGGGGTGAAAATAGTATTAAATTCTTGCTGGTTCAAAAATCATCAGTGGTTCATTGTGCAAACCAAAACAAAAAACATAAATATTTTACTGTACTACAGGCTAGCTGTATGGATAATGCAGAAATAGAACAACTTCACAAAGTGGAAAAATATTCTGCATACGGGGTGGAAAGTAATTAGCTAAATTTACATTTATCGATGTAATTACAATTTATCTAATTTGTCCTTTATGTTGTTTACATAAAGGATCAAATTAATGTCCTATTAAAAATACACTTATTTTGTTTTGTTTTTTAATTTATAAATATGTAAATTTCTTTCAATAAAAATGATATGAGACCAACATGTTCTCATTTCAGCACTGTTGCCTTGCAGCAAGAAGGTCCTGGGTTCGATTCCCGGCCCAGGGTCTTTCTGCACGGAGTTTGCGTGTTCTTCCTGTGAAAAATATAGAAAAGAAAACCGAGTTTTGTCAGTAAAGTGACCACAAAACGTTTTTTTTTCTTCTTGTTCTAGCTCATATCCTGTAGCATATCACTGTAGCTTTAAACTACTTTGAAGCTATTTACTGCCACCTATTGGCAATATAGTGTATTACAGGCTATAATTCATATTCGCTAAAATAACATGGGTTACATGTATATATAAATACGCAGGGTTTTCCCCAGTGTACCCTTATTAAAAAATTACAGACATGAAATGGAAGAAGTATTAAAGCCACATTAGTAGCAGCATTACATTAAATCTCCCATTTGTTGCACATCTCTGCACAGTGCGGCGGATTTAACTCATCATGCAGGGCCGGCCCAAGGCTGTATGAGGCCTTGAGCAGAAAATGACTGCCCCTCTTGTTGATAAAAACATCAGCAACTCTAACAGCTTCTGTATTAGATTTAGTAAAATCTGGGAGAGGGAGAGCAGTTTTATTGACCAACCTAAAAAGCAATTAGTGGTTATTGTAGTTTACTACAATTACCAAAGTTTAATCTTTGAGCTCAAATTCAAAGATTAAACTCACAGCATCAGGTTGTTGCTATGGTAACAAAACAATCTAACTATGAAAATTTTTCTTCAAACTTTTAAGTGAACTTGCCAGCTCCTTAAAATATGACATTTAAATGTGAAACTATTAAATCAAATTTTGCAACATTGATAATCTGAATGAACAAATGTTATATTTATGTATCTGTGTTAAAATATTAGCATTTATGGGGCTCCTGAAGCCATGGGGGGCCTGATGGAGCTGCTGACTTCATTTGGATTAAACAGAAGTGCAAATAATTGATATTAATTTTAATTGTATTTGTGGGTTGAAATAGCATTTCACTGGCAATGTTTTCCTGTAACATATAATTTACACAGTAATATTTTTACATTTCCAGTCACCTTAACATCTTTTAATACAAAACCCGCTTATGGACCGCCCTGGTGCCCCAACCACCGGGCTTAGCAAGTTTTCTGGGGAAAACCCTGAATATTAGTAACTTTACTTGTATTTAAGTGCAAATTTTCATCAACAATAACTTATGCATCCCTGTCTTTTCTTTTGAACAAATTAGCTAAAACAAATTGTTTTTGCTCTGTATCAGGTTTTGATTTTGCTTGAATTAAAAATTTACTGTCCCGCGGTGTTTTCCCAGTTTTTATTTTGAAGTAAATGCTAAGCGATTTATTGTTCATCCCGTCCCTGTGCAAGCAACATTTTTTCATGTCTGTAGACCATCTGTGTAACATTTTGTAATAAGTAGGCAGAGAGAACGAGACGACTGGAGGGGCAGAGGCTCCAGCACACAGAACATACAGCTCAGAAACAATTCGGAATGAGAAAAAAAGCTGATTATAAACAGATTAAGTCGTGTTTTAGATCTAATCTGACTCAAAGTTCAACCATTTTCCCTGTACTGTGTACCAGTGCACAATCCTTTACCGGTACACAGTACCGGAATGTAACGGCTTACTTTCACCCCTGAGAATAATGACGTGCCCCTCTTCCTCACCAGACCCACTGAGAACTCGTGAGCCCTTCTTAAACGGGAGAGTTACGGTGAAGGAAAACAGTACACAGGCTGTGGTTGTTGCTGCACCAAAAGTTGATCGTCAACAGATCAACAAACTGATTGACTCCATGAATGGAAAGCTTATAACTGTTATTGAAAAGGATGATTGTATTTGTCAATTATTTATTTTTTAAATGTCAGGAATGTTTATTTGTCAATTTTGAGTTGTGTGTTTATTATTCTCTCTTTATATATATATATATTACAGGTCCCGAGTGTCAGGACTGCTGGAACAGTGATGATACAATCTGGAGGACAACTAAACAAGAGTCAGCAATGACGATGGTAGCGCTGCCTTTAGCATCCAGATTGCGTTTAGGGCAAACCGGAAGTCCATCCCAAAACCAACCTGGAAGCGATGCCCCCCAAGCAAAGGTTCCACTTCGCCACTCCCTCGCCCGTCTACACCTCAGGAAAGAATTATAAATGTAGGCAGATTAACATGCCTAACTGCAAACAAAATGTAATTTGTTTATTTATTTTTTTCTTTTAGAAAATAGAATAAATTGTATCTGAAACTATTTCAAAATTATATTAAAAAACAACTAAATACTGTGGTGGCATTTTAACTTACATTCAAAAATATCTGTGAGACAGTCGTTTTTGTCGGTTATGTTTATGGCCCCTGAAGATGAAACTCATCCCTAGAGCAGTGATGTCACGTTCCAAAGCTCTGTAGAACTCTACAGAGCTTTGGAACGTGACGGCCCCTTGAAATGTTAAGATAAAGGTCACAAGACAAAAAGAAGAATTTCAAGGTTTCAGTGTTCTTATCGCTAAACATCTTTAGAATGCCTTCAAAGTCAGGGTACATTCAGAACTGCGTGTCTCCATTGTTTTTAAGGGTGAGGTTTCTAGAAAGTCTATAACTTGTCATGTAAGAATGAGGAAACAATCTCAGGGAGACAGTTTCATGAAGTTTCCAGTATTACCTGATGAGCGACTCAGACCCAAACGAAAGCACAAGTTAAACTAGGCCACTGTCCTCAAACCATGAGAGGCCTCCCATAACGACTTGAATTTTGATACAGACCTCACTATACATAAATGTATTATTTATTGAGAACTAGTAAAAATTATTTGATGGCTTCAGTCCAGATTTATTACAATATTGTAAATATTTTAAGTTTTACATATAAATAAATTTAAAATTAAACTTTGTGAAAGGTCAACAAATACTCTTTATTGTTTGATTGTTGTTTTAACAGTCTTGAAACATTGTTAGTGGTGGTGATGTTCCTAACATAATGCAAATTTGATCAAACATCTTTGTTTAACGTCCCATGCAACCTTGGGCCAACCCTGGTGCTACTAAAAAGATCAAAGAAATACATGTGGGCATTATCAAAAATGTCATTTTTCTTTTTCCTTAGAGATTTTCAACAATTTAGCACAGTGCACTATAGTGTCATTTACATTTTTCATATGAAAAATTTTATAATAAAACTATCTTTTAAAAAAAAAACATTCTGTAAAAGGGCAAGTTTTGAAAAACATTTAAATTTAACTTCAAAGAAGATTCTTAACAGAATTTTTGCATTGGTCCAATACCAGGTAAATAGCTTGTATACCCAACACCAATACAGCTACATCTGCTTTTTCTTTTTTACTTTTTTAAGTAAAAAGCCAAAGGACATCTAAAGAGTTATTATATTCAGCCACATTCGTATCTCAGCTTTGTGGTATGTACATTTATTGACAAGATCTTGGGTTGTTTTGGGGCTTTATTTACTGATTCTGCTTTTATTAATATTTTGTATTAGTTTTTTATTTTGAATAGATCAGAATGTCACGCTAAAACAACAGGATGGTTAGTAATAATATAACATTTTATTTACAGGCGCCAAGTACACTGTACAAAATATCCAAAGTCAATTAAAAGCCACAACAATAATTTAATAAAATTTGTTTTTTTGAAAGGCATCACATAAAGTAAACAGTCGTAAACAAATGTGTTTTGAGTTGTGATTTGAAACTAGAGTGAATCAATATTTAATTATTATAAGTGAGACGGTTAAGTGGACACACCTAAACTTTGACTTTTTGTTTCAGTTATTAACGTCATTGTGTTTTTATCATAACAGAAAGTCAGTTACTAACTGACTTTCATGTTTGCTGCTCAAACATGAAAAAACTTGTTGAGCAGCAAAACAAGTCATGAGTTCTGTGCTTCCAGTAGCTGGTGTCTGTTTTCCGTCTTCACAAAATGTTCACAAGAGGCAAGAAAAAATCTGTTGTTAAACTAAGAAATGGCTTAAACGTACTTCCAGTTTCACTTTACTGGATCAAGATTGTTATATCTGTCTGAAGAAAAACAAACACTAAGATGTTTGAATGAGAATGGAAAAGTTAAACATCCTAATTGTCAAAACCTCTTCATTAAATATGTTGTGTAACATTTCATCAATAAACAAATTATTATTTTTGGCATCATAATCATGAGGTGAAATTATTCTCTTTTCTCTGTTCACACTGTGGCTGTAGATTCACTATAAGGCTGACTGAATGTTAAGATAAAGGTCACAAGACAAAAAGAAGAATTTCAAGGATTCAGTGTTCTTATCGCTAAACATCTTTAGAATGCCTTCAAAGTCAGGGTACATTCAGAACTGCGTGTCTCCATTGTTTTTAAGGGTGAGGTTTCTAGAAACTCTATGACTTGTCATGTAAGAATGAGGAAACAATCTCAGGGAGACAGTTTCATGAAGTTTCCAGTATTACCTGATGAGCGACTCAGACCCAAACGAAAGCACAAGTTAAACTAGGCCACTGTCCTCAAACCATGAGAGGCCTCCCATAACGACTTGAATTTTGATACAGACCTCACTATACATAAATGTATTATTTATTGAGAACTAGTAAAAATTATTTGATGGCTTCAGTGCAGATTTATTACAATATTGTAAATATTTTAAGTTTTACATATAAATACATTTAAAATTAAACTTTGTGAAAGGTCAACAAATAATCTTTATTGTTTGATTGTTGTTTTAACATGTTTGTAATGTTTTGAGCTTATTTTTTCATAAATACATCTCAGTAAACAATATTCAGCTTCTGTGATTAATTCTAGACTCAGCCAACTCAGTTTGGGCTCTTCTGATCGATTCCCCTAAGTGAGTCTTGAAACATTGTTAGTGGTGGTGATGTTCCTAACATAATGCAAATTTGATCAAACATCTTTGTTTAACGTCCCATGCAACCTTGGGCCAACCCTGGTGCTACAAAAAAGATCAAAGAAATACATGTGGGCATTATCAAAAATGTCATTTTTCTTTTTCCTTAGAGATTTTCAACAATTTAGCACAGTGCACTATAGTGTCATTTACATTTTTCATATGAAAAATTTTATAATAAAACTATCTTTTAAAAAAAAAACATTCTGTAAAAGGGCAAGTTTTGAAAAACATTTAAATTTAACTTCAAAGAAGATTCTTAACAGAATTTTTGCATTGTTCCAATACCAGGTAAATAGCTTGTATACCCAACACCAATACAGCTACATCTGCTTTTTCTTTTTTACTTTTTTAAGTAAAAAGCCAAAGGACATCTAAAGAGTTATTATATTCAGCCACATTTGTATCTCAGCTTTGTGGTATGTACATTTATTGACAAGATCTTGGGTTGTTTTGGGGCTTTATTTACTGATTCTGCTTTTATTAATATTTTGTATTAGTTTTTTATTTTGAATAGATCAGAATGTCACGCTAAAACAACAGGATGATTAGTAATAATATAACATTTTATTTACAGGCGCCAAGTACACTGTACAAAATATCCAAAGTCAATTAAAAGCCACAACAATAATTTAATAAAATTTGTTTTTTTGAAAGGCATCACATAAAGTAAACAGTCGTAAACAAATGTGTTTTGAGTTGTGATTTGAAACTAGAGTGAATCAATATTTAATTATTATAAGTGAGACGGTTAAGTTGACACATCTAATCTCTGACTTTCTGTTTCAGATATTAATGTTGTGTTTTTGACATACATAAAAAAACTTGTTGAGCAGAGCAGCAAAACAAGTCATGAGTTCTGTGCTTCCAGTAGTTGGTGTCTGTTTTCTGTCTTCACAAAATGTTCACAACAGGCAAGATAAGATCTGTTGTTAAACTAAGAATTGGCTTAAACGTACTTCCAGTTTCACTTTACTGGATCAAGATTGTTATATCTGTCTGAAGAAAAACAAACACTAAGATGTTTGAATGAGAATGGAAAAGTTCTCCTCCATGGGCTGCCACCTTATCGTGGTGGAGGGGTTTGAGTGTCCCAATGATCCTAGGAGCTATGCTGTCTGGGGCTTCGTGCCCCTGGTAGGGTCACCCAAGGCAGACAGGTCCTAGGTGAGGGACCAGACAAAGAGCAGCCCGAAGACCCCAATGATGAAGGAAAACTTTGGACTTGGTGTTCCCTCGCCCGGACGCGGGTCACCGGGGCCCCACTCTGGAGCCAGGCCTGGAGGGGGGGCACGATGGCGAGCGTCTGGTGGCCGGGCTTTTACCCATGGAGCCCGGCCGGGCTCAGCCCGAAGAGGAAACATGGGCCCCCCCTCCCATGGGCCCACCACCCGTGGGAGGGGCCAAAGGGGTCGGGTGCAGTGTGGGATGGGTGGCAGCAGAGGGAGGGGACCCTGGCGGTCCGATCCTCGGTTGCAGAAACTGGCTCTTGGGACGTGGAATGTCACCTCTCTGGTGGGGAAGGAGCCGGAGCTAGTGCGTGAGGTCGAGAGGTTCCGGCTAGAAATAGTCGGTCTCACCTCGACGCACGGCTCTGGTTCTGGAACCAGTCTCCTTGAGAGGGGCTGGACATACTTCCACTCTGGAGTTGCCCAAGGTGAGAGGCGTCGGGCAGGAGTGGGCATACTTGTTGCTCCCCATCTCGGCGCCTCATTCACCGGTTTACCCCGGTGAATGAGAGGGTAGCATCCCTCCGCCTACAGGTGGGGGGACGGGTTCTGACTGTCGTTTGTGCTTACGGGCCGAACGACAGTTCAGATTACCCACCCTTTTTGGAGTCCTTAGAGGGGGTACTGGAGAGTGCTCCCCCTGGGGACTCCCTTGTTCTGCTGGGGGACTTCAACGCTCATGTGGGCAATGACAGTGAGACCTGGAGGGGCGTGGTTGGGAGGAACGGCCCGCCCGACCTGAACTCGAGCGGTGTTCTGTTGCTGGACTTCTGTGCTCGCCATGGATTGTCCATAACGAACACCATGTTCAAGCATAAGGGTGTCCATATGTGCACTTGGCACCAGGACACCCTAGGCCGCAGTTCGATGATCGACTTTGTCATCGTTTCATCGGATCTGCGGCCGTATGTCTTGGACACTCGGGTGAAAAGAGGTGCGGAGCTGTCCACTGACCACTACCTGGTGGTGAGTTGGCTCCGGTGGTGGGGGCGAAAGCCGGTCAGACCTGGCACGCCCAAACGTGCTGTGAGGGTCTGCTGGGAACGTCTGGCGGAATCCCCTGTGAGACGGAGCTTTAACTCCCATCTCCGGCAAAACTTCGAACACGTCCCAGGGGAGGTGGGGGACATGGAGTCTGAGTGGACCATGTTCCATGCCTCCATTGTCGAGGCGGCCGATCGGAGCTGTGGCCGCAAGGTTGTCGGTGCCTGTCGCGGCGGCAACCCTCGAACCCGCTGGTGGACACCTTCGGTGAGGGATGCTGAAGAAGGAGTCCTATCGGGCCTTTTTGGCCTGTGGGACTCCGGAAGCAGCTGATGGGTACCGGCGGGCGAAGCAGCATGCGGCCCGGGCGGTTGCTGAGGCAAAAACTCGGGCGTGGGAGGAGTTTGGAGAGGCCATGGAGAAAGACTTCCGTACGGCTTCGAGGCGATTCTGGTCCACCATCCGGCGTCTCAGGGGGGGGAAGCGGTGCAGCACCAACACTGTTTATAGTGGGGATGGTGTGCTGCTGACCTCTACTCGGGACGTTGTGGGCCGGTTGGCAGAGTACTTCGAAGACCTCCTCAATCCCACCAACATGCCTTCCACTGAGGAAGCGGAGCCTGGGGACTCTGGGTTGGGCTCTCCAATCTCTGGGGGCGAGGTCGCCGAGGTGGTTAAAAAGCTCCTCGGTGGCAGGGCCCCGGGGGTGGATGAGATCCGCCCGGAGTTCCTTAAGGCTCTGGATGTTGTAGGGTTGTGTTGGTTGACGCGACTCTGCAATATCGCATGGACATCGGGGGCAGTTCCCCTGGATTGGCAGACCGGGGTGGTGGTCCCCCTGTTCAAAAACGGGGACCGGAGGGTGTGCTCCAATTATAGATGGGTCACACTCTTAAGCCTCCCTGGCAAGGTCTATTCAGGGGTCCTGGAGAGGAGGGTCCGTCGGATAGTCGAACCTCGGATTCAGGAAGAGCAGTGTGGTTTTCGTCCTGGTCGTGGAACACTGGACCAGCTCTACACCCTCGGCAGGGTCCTGGAGGGTGCATGGGAGTTCGCCCAACCAGTCTACATGTGTTTTGTGGACTTGGAGAAGGCGTTCGACCGTGTCCCTCGGGGAGCCCTGTGGGGGGTTCTCCGGGAGTATGGGGTACCGGGCCCTTTGATACGGGCTGTCAGGTCCCTGTATGACCGGTGTCAGAGTCTGGTCCGCATTGCCGGCAATAAGTCAGGCTCGTTTCCGGTGAGAGTTGGACTCCGCCAGGGCTGCCCTTTGTCACCGATTCTGTTCATCACTTTCATGGACAGAATTTCTAGGCGCAGCCAAGGTGTTGAGGGGATCCTATTTGGTGGCCTTAGGATCTCATCTCTGCTTTTCGCAGACGATGTGGTCCTTTTGGCTTCATCAGATCGTGATCTGCAGCTCTTGCTGGAGCGGTTCGCAGCCGAGTGTGAAGCGGCCGGGATGGGGATCAGTGCCTCCAAATCCGAGGCCATGGTCTTGAGCCGGAAAAGGGTAGAGTGCCTTCTCCGGGTCAGGGGGGGTGTCCTGCCCCAAGTGGAGGAGTTTAAGTATCTCGGGATCTTGTTCACGAATGGGGGAAGAAGGGAGCGGGAGATCGACAGGCGGATTGGCGCAGCGTCTGCTGTCAAGCGGGCGCTGTACCGGTCCGTCGTGGTGAAGAGAGAGCTGAGCCAAAAAGCGAAGCTCTCGATTTACCGGTCGATCTACGTTCCCACCCTCATCTATGGTCATGAGCTTTGGGTCATGACCGAAAGAACGAGATCGCGGATACAAGCGGCCGAAATGGGTTTTCTCCGTAGGGTGGCTGGGCTCTCCCTTAGAGATAGGGTGAGAAGCTCAGTCATCCGGGAGGGACTCAGAGTAGAGCCGCTGCTCCTTCGCATCGAGAGGAGCCAGTTGAGGTGGCTCGGGCATCTGGTCAGGATGCCTCCTGGACGCCTCCCTGGTGAGGTGTTCCGGGCACGTCCCACCGGGAGGAGGCCCCGGGGAAGACCCAGGACACGGTGGAGAGACTATGTCTCTCGGCTGGCCTGGGAACGCCTCGGGATTCCCCCGGAAGAGCTAGAAGAAGTGGCCGAGGAGAGGGAAGTCTGGGCCTCCCTTCTGAAGCTGCTACCCCCGCGACCCGACCTCGGATAAGCGGAAGAAGATGGATGGATGGATGGATGGATGGATGGATGGATGGATGGATGGATGGATGGATGGATGGATGGATGGATGGATGGATGGATGGAAAAGTTAAACATCCTAATTGTCAAAACCTCTTCATTAAATATGTTGTGTAACATTTCATCAATAAACAAATTATTATTTTTGGCATCATAATCATGAGGTGAAATTATTCTCTTTTCTCTGTTCACACTGTGGCTGTAGATTCACTATAAGGCTGACTGAATGTTAAGATAAAGGTCACAAGACAAAAAGAAGAATTTCAAGGATTCAGTGTTCTTATCGCTAAACATCTTTAGAATGCCTTCAAAGTCAGGGTACATTCAGAACTGCGTGTCTCCATTGTTTTTAAGGGTGAGGTTTCTAGAAACTCTATGACTTGTCATGTAAGAATGAGGAAACAATCTCAGGGAGACAGTTTCATGAAGTTTCCAGTATTACCTGATGAGCGACTCAGACCCAAACGAAAGCACAAGTTAAACTAGGCCACTGTCCTCAAACCATGAGAGGCCTCCCATAACGACTTGAATTTTGATACAGACCTCACTATACATAAATGTATTATTTATTGAGAACTAGTAAAAATTATTTGATGGCTTCAGTGCAGATTTATTACAATATTGTAAATATTTTAAATTTTACATATAAATAAACTGACAATTAAACTTTGTGAAAGGTCACAAAATTTTAAAGAAATTCTAAAAAACTTATAAAAATATCTTCAAGACTGATTCTTGGGGTATGTGAAACTGGGAATTCTGGCATCGATCCGATACCAAGTAAATACAGGGCTAGCATCATACCAATACAGGCACAGGCTGATCTCCAACCTTCCATTCATCAGCGAAATTATTGAAAAAGATGTTTCAAACAATATTTTCTTAACAATAACCAACCCTTTCAGTCTTTCCTTTCAGTCTGGTTTCTATTTTCACCACAGTACTAAAATTTATATCTAATTGTTGCACTTTGAATTTAAATAGAATAGACTTTATCTTTTGTTCTGTAAGTGAAGAATTGACATAATAAAATGTTCTGCTTTCACCCTGGTAGATGAAGTGGGCTTACAGGAACCAGGGCGCTCACAGTATGTCCTTTAGAAAGAGACCAAACAAAAATAATTCTTGCATTTTATCGCACAAAGAAAAAAACCCATGTGTGTGGATGAGGCAGACATGCAAAGAAATTGGCTCATTTGTTGTTGAGTCACTGGACACTACACTTGGACTGGACCATCAGATTGATCTAGAGATAGAGTTTGGCTTCACAGAAATGACAGCAACAGGCACTGACAGAGAGTCAGGCTTCGTAAGCACAGTCAGCCTAAACTTTATGACAAATTAATTATATGACAAATTAATTATGCTTACAGAAGATAAAAAAAACTGTAACTTTTAAGCCATGAAATAACTTTGTGGACTGATTATTCCATCTTAGTTCAACTTTGTCCATATTTCCCAAGAAAACGACATACATCCAAGAAACCTCTTTAATACTAAATGAAGTATAGTTCATTTTCAATTTGGTGTTAAGGTAAGATAAATGCAGTATACAATAAATGTCTTAGTTTGTTCTGCTATGCTTTATAAATGCACATTGTTGAGTGTCATTAACATTAAAATGCATGAGAAAGCAAAAAGATGCAAAATGCACACTAATGTGAAGAATGTACTGTAAGTCCAGTATTCATGTCATGGTGTCATAATCCATTTTATGATCTGTGAATATTCAGAAACCATAAAAGTTATTTCACACTGTTTAAGAATCTGTGAATATAGACACTATTTGTATCTTTTTCTCTTATGTCATTTGCTTTTGGGTCATTGACTGAAAAGTATTTCAGGATATTCTCCTGGGAAGTTTTTGCAGACAAGACTGACAAGATTATTGTATTTCAAAAATTTTACAATGCTTTGATTTATTTTTCATACAAAAATAAAAACCATAAAGTACAAAGTATAAATGGATTTATGTTAACCAGAGCATGACATTGAGGCAAGTCTGGCCCAATCCTCCATGGGGCCCTGAGAAAAAATTGGTTGTGGGGCCCTCTATTTCTGCTAGCAATGTGGGTGGCTGCAATCAACAGTCATATTTGATTGTTCACACACCTGCTATAAACTTATTGCATTTCTGATAGTGCTGTTTACATTATATCCTATGCATGTATAAATATAGGATACATTTATTGGTTGGACGATTCATCGGCCAGTCGATTTCCTTAATATTGGGGGATAGTGATCGCCAATCTTATCCCCTGATCTTATCTTCCTCAACAAAGGTCTAAGAATCAGCCACTGATCTCTTTTGCTCTTTCATGAGAGCGGTTTGACTGACAGACTGGATCACCAGGTTATGCCTGAACAGTGGTGTGATTGTTGCCACCACTGTTGGCAACAGTCACACCACCCACTGTTGGGTGTAATTTGGATTGCATTAATTACTCTTAGGCACAAAAAAGGGAAAAGGGAACCACAGATTTCTAGGTTAGAGTCCTAGTGAAAGTACTTATGTGTAAATAAGGCAGGTATTTTCTTGAGTTTTGGTTTTCTAAATTGAGGGAACTAAACCTTTAGAGAATCCAAAAGACCTTTATCGGAAATAAAGGCCCCTCTTAGAGGAGTAAGAGGCAGAACGACCACAAAGCTGATTTATTGGATTCTGCGAAGACGTTTGCAGTCTAAAGAGGATATCCCACCCAATTCAAGAAGAATGGGTCTACGTGGTTCCAGAACGCAATCTCCTCCTCAAGGTGAATTGTTTGACTATATCAGGGGTGTCAAACTCCAGTCCTCAAGGGCCGCTGTCCTGCAACTTTTAGATGTGCCTCTGCTGCACCACAGCTGAATAGAATAATTAGGTCATTAGCAAGGCTGGGAGAACTGATCTACACAAGGAGGAAGTAATTAAGCCATTTCATTCCAGTGTTTTGTACTTGTGGCACATCCAAAAACTGCAGGACAGCGGCCCTTGAGGACTGGAGTTTGACACCTGTGGACTATATGATAATGAAATATTGTGGAAAAAGAACGAGGATACAGACCTCACTATACATAAATATACATATTATACATACTATGCATGGTGTGAATGAATGTGGAATTTATTTTCCTGCAAAGTGAATTAGAAGCAGAGGAAAATGAATAAAGAATGAAAATGCTGAACATAAATCTTTTGTGGATAAATTAACAAATGATTTCATTTCTTAAAAGAATCAATCAACTAATCAATTTTATTTATAAGGACCCTTTCCTACTAAAAGCAGCTCAAAGAGCTGTCTAAACAATTAGCCCTCAGGTTTCTCTGACAAACCGTTCCACAAACTGGAGCCATAATATAGGATGGATATTTAATGACTAAAACTACATGATCATTGTTGGATAAATTGTATTATTAGTAATTATCAAATATTTGTTGTATCATGTAGCCTTGTAGTTACATTTTAGATAATGTTTCTGTGTGTTAAATAACTTTGATTCTATCCTGAGACTTCCCTGGGAAATAGGGGTGACAGCTACTCTCAGCAGCTGTTGTCCTGCAGGACTTCCTACAAGACGGAGGTGTTAATTGCTCCCAGCAGAGTTTTACAGGCCTGACAATAAACTCTGCTCTGTGCTTCTTTGTGATACAAAGCCGTTGCTTTGAAGCTATGCAATGTGTCTTGTTCCACACCGGGCCTGGAGCAAGAAAGATTAGAGTATAGATAACGTGTGTCTAGACTAGTGAATCATTTAGCGCTGCGACCATATGATGAATGCTTTGACCCCACCCCATAGGGTTGCAGCACCCCGTGTGGCAGGGTTTCCTGAAATCAATAAAATAGAGGAGCGGGAGATGTGTTTTCCAGAGCGGTTGGAGATTTGTAACTGGAAGCACATCTCTGTCTGCTCTCCTCGCGAGAAACAAAGAATCTAACTCTCTTGTCTTCCTGTGTTTTGTTTAATTAGGTATTTAGACCTGACAATCATGCAAAAGGTTAAACTAAGATTCATAAATACATATGTATAGAAAAACAAGAAAAACAACAAAACAAGCCCTAATTGATTTCTATTTGCTTTTTCTCTTTCCATCTGTCTGAGCCTCACTGCAGTGCATCTGACCTCTGACCTCAACTCCTCAAACCTGTCCTCCAATGGACCAGATGATGTCCGTCCTACAAAACCAGCTGATGAAAGTGACCGAGAGGATCCAGAGAATCAAGAACATCAAGAAGACAAAGAAGACCTCTATCACCTCCAGACACTGAAGTGTCTGCTGATCCTGACTGTTTTCACCAGAGAACTGATGGAACATTTACATTTAGGGGACGACTGTCAGTCTCCTGTTGGACATTCAGACTGAAACTGTGTGCGACTGAGCTTTAACAACCTCCGCTGGTCTGCTGTCCAGTATCAGGGTAGAGAAAGAAAAGATAAACATGCTTCAGAGCTGTGAGAGAAGAAAACTCTGAACTGTTTGACGTTTGTTTCATCTGTGGACAACATGAACATTGACTGAGGGATGATCTGGACAACCCAAAGATCCAACGCCAGAACCAGTTGGACTGACAGGAAGCCAGAGGAGAGAGACGGGGGTGGATTTTGCTGCAGCGACACCGACAAGAGGAGGGGGGGAGGAGCGAAAAGAGACATTTAAGATAAATTACACACACGCACACAGCTATAACACACACACACACACTTCCACTGCAACAAAGACTGCTTGCTACTAACCCTGTTCATATTCAGAAATTCTTTAGCGAGAAAAGAATGGCTTCAATAGAGTTTTGTGCCCCTGTTAATGGAGTCCTGAACAGAAGGACCAATATTAAAGATTCTCTAGGGATCCATGAGCCATAGATTGAGAAACTGTGAAGGGAAGCTGTAATCATTTTAGTTCTGCAATGAACTAACAAAATGATGCCATTGAAATATAACAAGTAAAACATGTAGAGAACATTCTATGCAAAAATAGGGTTTTGAAATGAAAGTTTTGAAATGAATAAATAATTTTTTAAAAAGCTGAACTGTTGTAGACACAGACAGTAAATACAATGTTATCAATGGGAATCACCAAATGGTCCTACATAAAATACCAGTGCCCTTTGACTCTAAACATTTTTTAAATTTTTTTTCCCTCTTCCCTTTGGAAAATCTTTGCTGAGTTACATAAATAACACAAAATAAACAAAAATTTGCAGTGCAGTTTACATTTTGGTATACCATATAATATTTGGTTGCATTTAAATTGAACAGAAGAAAATTCCTATAAAATACAGCTGTGATAAATTTGAACTTAGAGAGATTAAAATATCTTTTGTTGTTCTGGAACTACTAGTTATAAAAAAATCTTCTTTTTTTAAATTAATGAAGCGTTTCAGCAGAAACATAATCTATTGGTTGTTGTAATCCTAAATTATACTGAGATCTCTTTTCTATGTGTACACATAGCTTTGGTTGAGTCATTTTCTGTAAACTCCCAGCTCATCCAATCATTCATGCCTTCTAGTTCAGTCTGTCTCTTGTCAGATCTTTTCTTGCCATGCCAGTTCTTAATTGATTCTGATTGTACATTGTGATGGACCGAGTTAAAAACAGGAGGAGTCACAGGACATATTAGAAAATAGGGTTTTTTATTTTAACCCAAAGATTATAAATAACAAAAGATAAACTGAGCTCATAAAAGAGGTCAAAGAAACAAAACTGAACTCAGGCAAAAAATGTAAACAAACTGGCTGCACAAACAAACATAACTGACCTAACAAAGAAATGACACACAGGGGTTTATATACTGGCTGATCAGACCAATTAAGACACAATAGGGGTAACTAAACAGAATACCATTACAAAAAACACAAAACAAATAACAGTACAGCTAAGTTTGGCTAAACTAAAGACCCAAAACTGAAAATCAAAAATATTAAACTTTAAATAGTAATATTTACTTAAATACAAAACTTATCTAAAGAAAGAAACTACAAATTCCCCCTGCCAGCAGGAACTAGTGGTTCAGTCCAATCAGCATGTAAGCCTGCTGAGCCCTGGCCCCCATCCTCTGTCTGGTAACTCCAAGGCAGGTAAGTACCGGTGGGAAAAACAAACAGAATTAATCTTAAGCAAACAAAATTAATTTTAAGTTGATATAAATACATATGTTAACTAAATGTGCGCGCTAACAAATAGAACAAATGCATTCAAATCAACTAATAAATGTTTTTATTGAAACTAAAGTGTTGTGTTTGTATGAAAAAATAAACTGTGCATAAAAAGAGTTACCGACATCAGAGTGTGGCCATGGATTTGGCCATCACATACATGTTGGTTGTTCATATTCTAATTTCATTCTCCTGCTGTTTACATTTTCACTTTTTTGAATATATATTTTACTACAAAGATATTGTACTGTCCTCTTTCCTAGATTTGGGTCCTTCTCCACACAGGAGCATAATACTTAGACTTGGGCAACCTTTGGCTACAGTGTGAAACTACACTTTGTCAGTGTTTTAACCTGAGTCTGAGTCTGTTTTTATATAAAATACTATATCTCACAAATTACTTTTAAGTAGGTCCAAGGCCACTTTCATATGCCATGTCACATTTTGTCTGACTTTTGCATCTGCGTTGATAACCACACTTGGGTTTTCTGTCCCTTATTACATTTTGTGTACAATTATCAGCACATCAGAAAGACAACTTTCAAACACTTTGGAAATCCAGTTGACATACTTTGACATAACCTTAAACATTATGTTAACCTTAAACGTTGTGTTTAAGGTTAACATAATGGGGGGTTGGGTTTTAATCAAGTCCAGTTCAACCAGTTGACCATTGTCCTATTTGCTATAGGTTTACTACTTTTTGATAACACAATCTGGTGGTGCTACACATTTTTATGGGTTCCTCGGTTATTGTGCAACATAAACAACCCCACCATCTTGGCTTTCTTATCAAGTTTCTAAGCAACAATCCTAAATGGCTCACAGTGGGAGTTCTTTTAGTCAATTTTGGAGAAAGTTAGGAAGGCAGATCAGATGTTGAACTTTAAGTTAATTGATGTCAAGGATTATGAGAAGAATCTATTTGAGAAAAATAACAGTTTTAATTCACAAAAAAATTAAAGATGAAAGTGATTAGTGTGTGAAACTGTGCATAAAATCACTTGAACCAAATTATTCTCCTTATGTCACTGACTTGTTTGTAAGTTTCTCAAGAATTCACTTCATAAAATGGATATTTTTTAAAAAGTGTCTACAAAGTAGAAAGTGACTTTAAAGTTGGATGGAGAGTATGGTACATTCAGGGAGTGTTAGTGTTAAATACTCTATTATAAATATAAATGTAAATTTACAGTACATCTAGAATAATGTAAATCTACATTTCTAGATTTACATTTTCTAGAGCAGTTTGAGCAGTTGAAATTAATTTTAACTGCTCAAAATTAGTTTGAGATCCATCCATCCATCCATTTTCTTACACCTTTGTCCCTAGTGGGGTCAGGAGGTGCTGGTGCCTATCTCCACCTAACATTCTGGGTGAGAGGCAGGGTCACCCTGGACAGGTTGCCAGTCTGTCGCAGGGCAACACAGAGACAGACAGGACAAACAACCATACATACACACACACTGAGACTTAGGGAGAATTTAGAGAGACCAATTAACCTGAAACTTATATTTTTGGACTGTGGGAGGAAGCTGGAGTACCCGGAGAGAACCTACGCATGCACGGACAGAACATGCAAACTCCATGCAGAAATACACCAAACTCATAAAAATGTCAAAAAGGTCTGATTTTACAGAAAATATTGACCCACAGAATCATGATTTTGTTTGCTTTTATTTATTTCAATTGAGAGCTGATTTATTATTAATGACAAGAATATTTTCTCCTTATCAAGTTTCTCATTCTTCACATGTCTTTTAAGTTCAGTCCAGACATTAAATTTTGTGAAACCTGAATAAAAAATGGATGGATGAATTTCTGCACAGTTTTTTTAACGGACCCTGGTGTCACAACATCTGATTGTCAAAGAATTTTGTGTAATGTTCGGTTTGAGAGCGACCTCTGGTGGCAGCAAGCAGGGACTGCAGTTTCTTTCGCATCTTAACTTACTTTTCTCTAGGTGCACAATGTAACAGAAATCTTATCCACAGCACCCATCTTTTCTTTCCTTCATTTATTTTATGACTCAAATCTGTTTATTTTTTTATTTTAAAGAAATAAAATTAGATTACCATTAAAAAAATCAAACACGATGCACACATTTAATAGTTTGACGCTGATGTAGGAGCTGTTTGTGAAATCTGGCTCAAATTACTGAAGTCATAACCTACTAAGCTTCTTTACAATAACAATAAAAACACATTTGCTTTCATCCTGTGTTGTGCAGTCAGTAACTGCACTGAGGATTTTATTCAGTTTTTGTGTTGATTCATAATGTCAGAGCATAAAGCCTTATTGGCAGGAAAAGAGACCTGGTTGGTGTTTCAGGCTGAATAATGATAATTAGTTCTAGTTTGATTAACTTTCACTAATCATTGATCTAGAATATAGGAACAATATGAGTGTCGCAGCCTTTCATTCCAAAAAAGCCAAAAATTCCAATAAAGGCTGTGGGTGGTAACAGGTGGTTTGGATTTGTACGCACTTTCGAATTGTCTGTCCACACCAGACATTTACCAAACAATCCACCAAGCACCTAGTGTGTTCTTAATTACTCAAATTGGTGGGAGGGTCAAACAATTAACAACGTAATCTAAACAATTCCAAATATTAAAATTAATTACAAATTTTGATTCTAAATTAACTTAAATATATTCCAACTACCCAAAGAACAAAACGAAATTGGTAGATATTATAAACTACAAAACTTTAGCATAAATGGCCACAACAATGAGTTTACCACAATTCAAACATTTTTTTGGTTTAATAATTTCATGAATTATTTCAAGTTGTGTTTCTTATGCTGTGAATTTGTTCTTACTGTACAGAATGTTATTCTAAGTTTGTGTTAATTTGCATGTTTTGATTTTCCTGTCACTGCTGGTGTTTCTAAGTTTGTCAATAATTTATTTTCTATTCTATAAAGATTGAATATTACAAGATATTACAGAAAAAATATTTTTTTTCTGCTTAAAAATGTTTTAAGCAGAAATATCAGGTTTCTATAAAGTATGTTCATTACTTTGCTTTCAACAGGAAGATGAGGCACCAGAACCAAAAATGTATTTGACCTGAAGGTCGTTGTCAAAGCAACCTGGACTTCCTGAACATGTTAGCAGAACCACAGGCTGATATTCTTCATGGCTCCATGATCATTTAAATATAATTTCATTTTTGATCTGAAATATTTCATTCTGTTTGATGAATCTATATTAGTGTCACTTTCTGAAACAAGAGACAAAAATTTTACTTTTTCATTAAATCTTCATTTTTTGAGTCACATTTGATGTTAAATATATAAAATAAATACTTTTTAAAAATTATTCAGCAGAATTTCATGTGTTAACTTTTCCTCGTGTTTTGAAGAATAAATACCAGCAAATTGACAGTTGCAGTGTGAAAATATCTTATTGTTTTCACATTGATCCTCCCACTGCTCTCCCCAAGGACACACTGAGTTAAAAACAGGATCAACCCATTTCTGCAGTGAGAATCTTTAAATATCAGAGAAAAGGTATAAGTAAAATTTTATTAATCAGAGCTGATTTTTAGAGCATAAATCATCTGTAAAAATGCTTCTAATTAACAATAATTACCTGAACTCTGGTGATGTACAGTGTCTGTATTTTCCACAGCCAGGCATCAGAGCAACAAAATCACCCAGTCAACAAAATGAGTTTTTTATTTCCTTGGTTTAAACAAATTGTAGTCTAGAAACTTTCTTTCCTGTTTGATCACATCTAATAAATAATGTTTGAAGACTGTTTCAGTGAGATCCTGCAGAGTTTATCTCAGGTCAGGGTTTGATAAACATCAGTGTGTGTGGGTGTGTTGGACCTGCTGATCCGGTTTCTCGCATTTTTTTACTTTCATTTCCAGAGAACTCACTGTGAATCAAACCAGAAACTCACCTGAGGGGAAAAATGTGTTTTATAGAAACGACAGTCATCAAACTGATCTCCTAAACTTTAACTGATTTATCTGTTAACATTCACCCTGTATGACTTTAGGAAACATGATATTGTTTCATATTCAGTGGATTTAATGTTTTTCAATGTCCAAGAAATATTATATTTGTTTGTTTCTATTCTGATCATTTATGGTTTGTTCATTATTATTGGTCTATAATGCCTTACCATATAGTTTAATTAATTTAGTTTTACTTATTTCTTGTCTTCTGTTCTCTGTAGATTCTGGTTAGACTCTCTTTTCTTTAGCTTTTTACTTTTCTCTCAGTATTTTAACTCCTTGGTTTTCATTTTTCTGGTTTCTTCCATTGTGGTCGTCTCAGTTACATGTCCTGTTCTTATGGTAAAATGGTAAATGGACTGAACTTATATAGCGCTTTTCCAGTCATTTTTGACCACTCAAAGCGCTTTACACTAGAGTCACATTCACCCAGTCGCACTCACAAGCACGCACACATTTATACACCGGTAGGCAATTTGGGGTTAAGTGCCTTGCCCAGAGGCACATCGACATGTGGCAGGAGGAAGCTGGAATCAAACCTACAACCTTCCGATCGCAAGACGACTACTCTACCAAAGAGCCACAGTCGCCCCCATGTCATCGTTATAAGTTTCTTTGATTTTATTATTATTACCTTTCAATAACATCTTGTCCTCCTACAAGCCTTCACTTATTACATATAATTTTATCAGTTAAAAGAGTGGATCATAATTAATTTTTGTTTAAAATTCACTCATCCTTTATTTTTGGCAGGTAGACTAATTCCCATTACTGTCAGGTGGATGATTATTGTATAGTTTAAATTTAACTGGTATATTTGCTACATGAGATTTCACTCTAAACTACAGCAGTGACTTGAGACCAAACCACGGCAAAAATGGTTTTGCAAATATCTTTGTCCATCATCCCACTTAGGAAGAAATGTATAGCTGGAAGCAAAATGCACCTAAAAGAAATTCTCTTTAATTCAGTTCAAATAAGTAAATCTATACAGCATCAACATGTGTTACATATATATTTTCTCTACTTGATCTCACCATCATTTAATCTGTCATTCTTGTCCAGACTTGGTTTGCTTACATTCCACCAGTTGTTATGATCCAACCTGTAAAACTGGTTTTACTGGGAGATCTTTGATCAACAGCAGAGTGAGTTTTCAGTTTGCTTTCAGTTTGTCCAGAGAAACTATTTTGGAAAGTTATAAAGAAATCATTTAGCAAAGACTTGGTGATTTTATATCGAGGAAGATGGAGCTTTTTGCTGTGTTTTTGTTCCTCCTTTGTGGTAAGATACTTTTTCTCTCTCAAAGCTCAGGTTTATTCAGTCGATCTTTATTTATTTATTTTTTCCCCTTATTCGCTGCCAGTAAAATAATTACTAGGTACAATTAAGCCCTCGGCAATGTTTTAAAATATATAAAATATTGCTCTTAGTCATAAAAAATTGTGATTATTTCAAGTTTATTGTCAAATCATTTGCAGAATCAGTATAAAATATATGGGAAATAAAGAGTTTCTTTACAGTAACTACATTATCCAGAGACATATGGCATCACTGCAGCATCATGTCCTTGCAGAAGCTTAAGAACAAATAGTGTCAAAATAAAATTTAAACCTTTACTGTAACAAGTTCTGGTACGGTCAATTACACACAATAGATTATGCACTGCCTCCCAGTGAGCTGAAAGTAGCCGTTCACAGTAAAAACAGGAAACTGTTTAATGGATAATTCTACCTCAGAGAGACACAAATGTATCTTTTTTGGTGTTTTTCTTTCCCCTCATTAGTAGATACAGCAGTGCAGGCTAGCTGTGGTCACAGTTTCCTTTTATTATGATTACAACACTGGATTAGGATTACAGGAGCAGTGTTAGATTGTTTCCTCTCATATTTTGTTGTTAAGCAGATGATTACCAGATTTATCTGCTCTAGACATGGATTGATATTTCTTCCATTCTTCCTGCTGAGGCTAAACTTAAGCAGTTGTAACTAGATCTGACCTTGAGAAAATAGTTTGTGCCTTAATTACAACCTGATGTAATTATTATAATGCACTTTATGGCTACTTTCACCCAGCAGGTTTTGGTTCTCAATTCAGATTTTTATTTTTTATTTTTTGCTTGGCCATTCATTCGACTATTTAAACCCAACTGCAATGAGACTTTGGTGTAAATGGTTTACATTCCCAAAGCGACCCGATTGTACAGAAGAAGAAAGTCTATGGAAGTAATAATGGATGGAGCCATTTAAGGCTCAGTGTTAAAGTTTATTCAGTAAAGAGAGCTGACAGTATCGTCTCAAGATCATGACAAAGGGAAGCTAATAAACATAATGTATAACTAATAGTAAAGACATTTTGTGGAGCATCAACTGCAATATCTGTAGGGAACTGTAGTCAGAGCCCGGAGGGGTTTGATTCTGATGTAATTCGCTTCAGTGTCACAATCTTCTTGCATAATTATAAAATAATAAGCATAATTTTCATCTGATGTTTACATTCTTGCTTTTTCTGCTACATAATAATAATGCATGTCTCGCGTCAATGACATAAAAGTCATATAAAATGCAACATGACCGTTTGGATGTCAGATACTTTGAAAATAATTGGATATGCATCTGAATTACATGTAAAAGTGGCTGAGGTTGAATTTTTCAGGTGTTAAAAGATTGAAAAAATGTCTCTTTCATGCCTGCAGCTTGTTCAGATTGTTAAAGCTCAGCGCTTAACAGGAGCTCATAGGTTTGAACTTATAACCCCAGAATATATTTTAAAATCTTCTTATTGACTTATAAATGTACAAAGAGTTTTATGCATTATTAGACGGAATATTTGGAAATGACATCCAGACCTGAAGCTGTTAATAAACTGCTTCAGTGAAGTGGAGGGAAATTATAGTTGACGAAAAGTTTCATTTCAAAGATCTACATGTTGGAGACATGGTAGAGAGAGCTGAGCCAAAAAGCGAAGCTCTCGATTTACCAGTCGATCTACGTTCAAACCCTCATCTATGGTCATGAGCTTTGGGTCATGACCGAAAGAACGAGATCGCGGATACAAGCGGCCGAAATGGGTTTTCTCCGTAGGGTGGCTGGGCTCTCCCTTAGAGATAGGGTGAGAAGCTCAGTCATCCGGGAGGGACTCAGAGTAGAGCCGCTGCTGCTTCACATCGAGAGGAGCCAGTTGAGGCTGGGCATCTGGTCAGGATGCCTCCTGGACGCCTCCCTGCTGAGGTGTTCCGGGCACGTCCCACCGGGAGGAGGCCCCGGGGAAGACCCAGGACACGCTGGAGGGACTTTGTCTCTCGGCTGGCCTGGGAACGCCTAGGGATTCCCCCGGAAGAGCTAGAAGAAGTGGCCAGGGAGAGGGAAGTCTGGGCCTCCCTTCTGAAGCTGCTACCCCCGCGACCCGACCCCGGATAAGCGGAAGAAGATGGATGGATGGATGGATGGATGGATCTACATGTTGTTAGATGATTCTGTCCTCTCTGAGTCTTCCATCCTCATCTATACATAAAATTATTGATATATGAAGAAATGCAGGATTATTGTAAATAATTTAACTTGATGTGTTGAAATTGTGAAAGTGATCATTTTCTGGGTTTTTTGTCTTCATAACACTAAAAAATTGTTTAGAAAACAAAGAACTGGGACACAATTTGGTCAATAGTAAATTAAATATTCAATAGACTACATGTCTTTGGTTTAAATGTATTTATTTTAACAAGCTAATTTAAAACATGTCCTTTATTTATCTTCCCAGCCTCTCAGGATTCTTTGGCTGTGACAGTGGAGGTTCAGGAGGGAGAACCGTCTGTCGTTCTGCCCTGCCACATCAGCAAGAGATTAGAAGAGATTGTTACAGTGAAATGGAGCCGCTTTGATCTCAATCCCAATAATGTCCATCAACAGCGAGAAGCTGACGACCTACATGGACAAAATCAGGTTTTCAGAGGAAGAACTTCAATGATGCCTGATGCTCTGGACTCTGGTGACTTCAGCCTCACTCTGAGAAAGCCTCAACTTTTAGACAGCGGCATCTACATCTGCAGCATGACTGAGAATCAAGAGGAAACAGCTCTGTCTGGTGTTCAGCTGGATGTCAAAGGTCAGCTACCTTTCACAACTCCCAATTATTGAAACCTGTTTGTTTCCTGTTTTGTAATGTCTAATAAATAATCTTGGTTAAATATGGTCACTCAGCAACCATTGAGCTGATTTATGGTCAAAGTTTTGGTAAATAATTTTCATGAAATGAGAAACATATCCAAGTAAAAAATATGTTTTACAGAACAGTGATAAAGGAGAGTCATCAAACTGACTTTTGTCTCCTAAAATGTTTTATTTTTCTATAGATTTTTTTCTGTGTTCAATAATTATTCAATGACAGATATCATGTCCTTATAATCATTCTGTAGTTGGCAGAAAAACTAATTCCTACAGCTGTCAGTTTTCATCATCTATTAGTTAAATATCTTATCACTTCCTTACTTGTGGACTCAACTTATTTTGCCTGAAATGTATGAGATTCCACTGGTGGACGACAAGGAAACTTATTACATGAAGACATCAGCAGTAAAGATAACTGATGTAAATCACAATTATTTACAGTCCAATTAGGTTCTAGTTGTGATACAAAACAAAGAAAGCAGGCTAATCTATGATATCAAGTTCCTGACTTCAGACTCATTTTGAGCAGAACATGAACAAGGTGGAATAAAAATAGAGAGAAATCCTGGTTTTTACCATGTTGGGGAAAAAACCCAAAAGCAACACTGTAGACAGGGAGCCCAATCCTATCCAAGGTACCTGTTAGTTTAGCTAGGCTAAGTGTAAAAAGATTTTATAGATTAGATTATAGAGCTGTTCAACATCCAGCTTAGGGCAGCAGAGCCTCTGTGCTGTTCAGTCTCAGTGGCCTTGACCAGCGTATTGAAATCACTTCTTCAGGTTGGCAAAGTGTGTAATCCCCATACTGAAGAATTGTACCAAATGTACTGACTGGAAGGGAAAAAAGTAATAGTTTAATCAAAACAAATAATATGGTTGTCAATGTTGTATAGTAACGAAGTAAAAACACTTCACTACTTTACTTAAGTATATTTTGGAGTACTTCATACTTTCCTGGAGTATGAACATTTTTGATGACTTTCACTTTTACTTCACTATATTTCCGAACTTAATTGCGTACTTTTACTCCGATACATTTTCAATGTGTGGTTTAGTTACTCGTTACAAAAAAGCGAGAGAGAGAAACAAAGTGTTTTGATCCCACCTACTGATTAGCAAGTAGCAAGTAGGCTACCGAACAAAGTCGGTAGCCTACTAGCCTGGGCTTGTTCATCACCACCAATAGGATACACCTGCTTCGCTTCTCCCATTAAACACAAAGCAAGTCTCGCAATCAGCAGCAGCCACATGGAGGAGGAGACGGAGACCACAACGACTGCTGGTGGCTCCAGTTGAACCACCAGCTGGTGATGAGAGCCCATGGCCTTATTTAAACACAATATACTCTTTCGTGGGTGTTAAAGATTCGTCGTACCGCATGCAGTGCATGTTATTCCTGCCCAAAGATGTGGAAATTCTATCTTACAAAAACTCCCCGTCCAACTTGAAGAAACACATCAAGGTAACGTCTTATGAAATGGTTATAATCCTCCTGTTTCAGTAACTATAGCTTGGTCACTAGGCACTATTGAGAAATCTTGAGCATAACGTTACCTGTATAAATGAACTTTGTTTGGCATTGTTTCAGTTCCACACGTGGTGTATTTAGCTTAGGCCTAATGTTGACTGTAGCAGGCTACCTAGACTCCTCTGTTCAAGGGGGGACGGAAGCCATAGCGATAGCAATTTAGACTAAATAGGAAAGGCATGCAAGTTCAAAACCATTAACAATGTGCTACTCTTTAAAACTGGAACAATTTATTAGCAGGTTTAATTTTGCCTGCACTTGGTTGTTGTACATTATTTTAAGTGTATTTGACAAGTTTACCAAAATATAAAAAATGTCATTCAAACTGCATTTGCCTTGTTTTACTTTTTACTTGTACTTTTCATTACATTACTTGAGTACATCCATTTTTACAGTAATTTCCATACTTAAGTACAAGAAGTTTCAGATACTTTAAGACTTTAACTCAAGTAACATTTCAGTCAGTGACTTGGACTTTTGGAGTCATATTTTGGAGAGGTACCTATACTTTTACTTGACTCTGAGATTTCAGTACTTTATACAACACTGATGGTTGTTGACTAGCAGGGTTAGTCTGAAGCAGTCATTCTCAGTCTGTTAGGGGAGGGCCACTAGAGGGCGCCGCTAGTGATACTGCATGTAAACGACCATTTATTTGCCATGACGTGAGCTCAAAGTGGACCACCCACTGATGACACAGATGAACATTTGCTGGTGCTCAGAATGACAAGAGTGGTGTTTGGAGCTTCATCAAGCCCATTCTTACTAGCAGCTACTATAAGAAAACATCTGAGACAATACCAGTCAGAACAACCAGAAGTGGTAGAAACCATCAACTCATCTCTCTATGTAGATGACTTCATTTCAAGTTCCAGTAAGCTGGAAGAGGCCTTCAGAGTGACTACCACAACCAAGAACATTATGTCTGCTGCAGGAATGGATCTATGTAAATGGATAACGAACTCGGCTGAGCTCAAAGAAATGTGGCAAGGAAGTTCTATGGATTGCACTACACAACCAGAGACATGTGGATCAGTGTTAAAGGTCCTGGGCTTAGTGTGGAGACCAGTAACAGATGATTTTGTGTTTGACCTCAGAGGATTGCTGGACATTCTAAAGGAGAAAAGGAACACAAAGAGAAGCGTCCTGCAATCGTCTGCTCGCATTTTTGACCCGTTAGGCTTCTTGACCCCTTTCACCATCAGAATTAAGTGTCTGTTTCAAGAAATGTGGGAGAGAGGAATAAAGTGGGATGAAGAACTGCCACCTGATTTGTCCAAGAAGTGGCAGCAGTGGTGTTCAGAGCTCCCTCAACTGCACCGGTTGACAATCCCACGATGGCACAAAATGGACATGCAACAACTGAACAGTCAGGATGTAAAGTTACATGTGTTTTGTGACTCAAGTGAACGAGCCTACAGTGCAGTCGCCTATCTACAAGGAAAAACTAAGGAAGGGGAAATGAAAATGAGTCTGGTGGCATCCAAATCCAGAGTGGCTCCACTTAAAAGGATGACACTGCCACGGCTGGAGCTAATGGGAGCCGTAATAGCTGCCAGGTTTGGGAACACAATCATTAAAGCTCTTCAACTAGACCAAACCCAGCTAACTTTATGGACAGACTCTATGATAGTCCTGCATTGGATTCGAGGCTCTGCTGGCAGGTGGAAGCAGTTTGTTTCCAACAGAGTTACAGAAATCCAGTCTCTAACTAATCCACAGGCATGGTTTCATTGCCAAGGGAAAATCAATCCAGCAGATCTTCCCACTCGAGGGTTGTCTGTCCAAGAGCTGATCCAAAGCACATTGTGGTGGCATGGACCTTGCAGACTTACGTTACCTGATCAGTCAGAAAACATCCAGGAACCTGTTCGGGAAGATGAGATGAGATCTGAAATGAGATCCAAACACCAGGTTGCAGTACACCTGGTCAATCAAGATGCAGAGTACTTAAAACCAATGTTAGATCTGGAAAAATACAGCAAACTAAGAAGAGTGTTCAGAGTGACAGCCTGGATAAGGAGATTTATCAGAAATGCCCGCTCCAGAGAAAAAATCAGTGGTGAGCTGACAACAGAAGAGTTGGAAAAGGCAGAAAAACACTGGATAAAAGTGACTCAGATTCAGTGTTTCAAGTCAGAAATTGATATTCTAAAGCAAGATAAATGCCTCAACACTGACTCTAAAATTCGAGAACTGAAACCATTTCTAGATGAAGATGAGCTGCTTTCTGTTGGAGGTAGGCTGCAACAATCTGAACTTTCATACAGAGAAAGACACCCATGGATTTTGCCTGGTCATCACAGATACACAGAAATGTTGGTGCAGTGTCAACATGAGAAAATGATGCATGCCGGTATACGAGACACCTTAGTGCAAACTAGAGAAAGATATTGGATTGTGAGAGCACGCCAGGTAGTCAAGAAGGTTGTCTCAAGATGCACATTTTGTAAGAAATTCAACGCCAAGGCAGGACAACAGACTACTGCACCACTGCCAAAAAATAGAATAACAGAATCTCCACCATTCAATGTCACAGGTGTGGACTTTGCTGGGCCGCTCTATGTAAAGGAACAAGGTTCCATGAGAAAATCATATGTTGCACTGTTTACCTGTGCTGTAACTAGAGCAGTGCACTTGGAGCTGGTTTCAGATCTGTCCACAAAAAACTTTCTGCTGGCTCTAAAAAGATTCATCTCAAGAAGAGGTTTGTGTAAAGTGGTCTACTCAGATAATGCCATGACATTCAAGAGAGCTGAACAGGATTTAAAGAAGCTCTGGGAGAGCATTAAAGACCCACAGCTGCGAAACTTCTTCTCTGAGAAGGGCATCACCTGGAGATTCATTGCTGAACGAGCATCCTGGTGGGGAGGATTCTGGGAGAGACTCGTCAGGTCAGTAAAAGTAATTCTACGAAAGGTACTCGGCAGAGCAAAACTAAATTTTGAAGAAATGTGGACGACCCTTACTGAAGCAGAGGCTATAATAAATTCTAGACCTCTGACATACATGCACAATGAGGTGGATGAGCCACAGCCTCTGACACCTGCTCACTTCTTAGTGGGTCAAAGACTCACTAGTTTGCCTCCAAGAGCATTCCCAGCTGATACCAAGCAGCCAACAGCAACCAAGGAAGAGATGACCCGGAGATGGCGGTACAGGCAAAGACTCATGACCAACTTCTGGAATCGATGGAGGAAGGAATACTTGTTGGACTTAAGATCAGCGCATCGTTGCGACACCCCGACGCCGTCCAAGCTGCAGGTGGGAGACATAGTGCTCATTGGAGAGGACAAGACTCCGAGGCAGAGCTGGAAGCTGGGGAGAATTGAAGAACTGTTTCCAGGCCGTGACGGACTGGTGAGATCGTGTGCTGTCCGAACGACAGCTGGGACTGTATGGCGGAGACCAATCCAACTGCTATATCCTTTGGAAATTTAGATAAACTGTTGTTTATCGGGGGGGGAGGATGTTGAGAATTTGTTTTGGGTTTAAGCAGGATTTGCTTAAGACTTATTATTTGGGATATTATAATTTAATATAGTTGTTTCATAAATCTAGTTAGCATTTGATAGTTAGTATCTGGTTCAAAACTGACTATTGTGGACCCTTAAATGAATGAACTCTATATCCCATGATGCTTTTGAGCTAGTAGAAGAAGAACTTGGGGCTAGAGGAGGAAGTGAGCTGAGGACCGTTGGGTTTTCCGAGAAAAGAGCTGTTAGCTGAATGACTAAACTCTGTACGACTCGTTCATCCCTTTTTTATTCACTAAAGTTCATCTGAACAATCCATCCGACTCCTTTTCGTTTTTCAATCAGTCGAATATACAACATTTTGGTGCCGAAACCCGGGAAGCAGGAGACATGGCTGACGAAGATGGAAGCGGTATGGAGCGACAGGACGGTGGAGAACAGCGTATTGAAAGAACAAGAAGAAAGCGACGGACAATACGGAGTTCTACTACACGACTACTGAACCAGATTGATAGTGAATTATTAAAGGACGACCCGGACGTCGGACGAGTGCGGGAAATGTTGGCTGTGCTAATGGCAAAGGGGGACAGTTTAAATGAGCTGAACCGCGCCATTGAGGAGCACACTCCGCTAGACGAAGTGGAGGCGGAGACAGAACTCGCAGAGGAGTATAACGACCGAATCATCAGTACGAACGAACGTGCAAATCGAGTGATAAAGACGTTAGAAACTGTGAGTACAGAGCCCCGACAGGCGCGAGTGAGTGAGAACAACGCAAACTCCACACAGCACAGTAATGCTACCGTGAGGCTGCCTAAGCTAATAATTGACAAATTCAACGGAGATGTTAGCTTATGGCAAGAATTTTGGAGCCAATACGAGACGGCTATTCACAGTAACGAAGCTCTTTGTAAGCGAGAAAAGTTTACATACATGAAGACTTACCTCACAGGCACAGCTGCAAAGGCTGTAGCAGGGCTCACTCTGACAGACAGCAACTATGACGCTGCAGTTAAAATACTAAAAGGCAGATTTGGAAGAAAGGACTTAATAATAAATGCTCACATGTCAAAGCTCCTGAATTTGACTCCTGTAAAGAAATCCTCTGATGTGAGTGCTATGAGACAGTTGTATGATGAATGCGAAGTTCAAATTAGAAGCTTGGAGTCACTGGGAGTAGTGTCAGACACATATGGAGGCATGTTATGCCCAATACTGCTCCAGATGATGCCAGAGGAACTGGCTCTTGAGTACAGCCGTCAGAGGGGAGATCAGGATGAGTGGAAGGTGCATCAGGTGCTGGAGTTTCTACAGAAAGAAGTTCAGAGTAGAGAGAGAGCCTTGCAAATGATGAGATCATATAATGAAAAGGAAACCCTGCCTGGTCCCAGATTATGCAGCAAATCATATGGATTCACTGACAAAAGGCAAAAGAAACCAAGCATGACATCAGCAGCTGCACTCCATACTGCTAATCAAAAGACTCAAACCTGCTTCTTCTGTGATAGCGCTGAACATAAGGTCGAAAACTGTCCAGAACATGGGGTGTCAGCACGAAAAGAGAAACTGAAGAAGCTTGGCAGGTGCTTTGTGTGTTTAGGACAGAAACACATTGCAAGGTTCTGCAGATCTAAGAGTGGGTCATGTGCCAGATGTGGCGGCAGGCATCACATAGCTCTTTGTGATAAAAATGAGACCCCACCCCCTACAGTCTCTACCAATATGGAAACTGTTATTTCCTCTGTAATCCCCCAAGTTGAGGAAACCAAGCCTAATAGTGAAAACACTGTGCTGCTACAAACTGCTAAGGCATGGGCGGTTGGACCTACCAGCAGGAAGATGGTGCGTTGCCTATTAGATGGAGGAAGTCAAGGTAGTTTTGTACACGAGAATGTTGTCAGAGCACTGCAGCTACCTGTCACAAAGCAAGGGACGCTTATGCTTCATACATTTGGTTCTTCAGCTCCCACCCCAGTTGAACGCAACACAGTGAAGCTATGCTTGGAAAATGTGTGGGATACAGGACAGAGCATTGAAATAGAAGCAGTAGTGACACGAAAGGTTTGTGCAGCAGTGATGAAGGTTCCAGGCGAACATGTGCGCAATGAGATGGAAAGGCGAGGTCTCCAACTTGCAGATTTCCCTGGAGAAGATAAACCTGAACTTTCTGTGCTAATCGGCTCTGATTATTACTGGCAAATAGTAACAGGCCGTATAGAGAGACTAACTAAGAGTTTGGTGGCTCTTGAGAGTGCCTTTGGTTGGGCAGTCCAAGGCCCAGTGGCAATGTCCAGTTTGTCAGAGACAACATGCATGCACATTCAACTCAAGGAAGACATCCAGATTGACAAACAGCTCCATGCATTCTGGGAGCTCGAGTCCCTGGGAATCACAAGCGAGAAGCCAGAGAGCCCCGAAGATCTGGAAGTGTTGCAACGGTTTGAGGAAACTTCCACCTTTAAAGATGGACGTTACCAAGTGGAGTTGCCATGGCGACAACCTCAACCAGCCCTCCAAGACAACTACCGCATTGCAAAACAAAGACTGATGAGTTTGAAAAGAAAATTAAAGAAAGATGTTGTCCTGTACAGCAGATACCACGAAGTAGTGGAGAACTATCTAAAAGAAGGAATGGCTGAGGAGGTGCCAAGAGAGGAAATTGCTGCAAAGAAGGTGACATACTATCTACCTCATCATGCAGTGATAAGAGAAGATAAGGCAACAACTAAGATAAGGGTTGTGTTTGATGCTTCTTCTCATGAGGAGGGAAGCCCATCCCTGAATGATTGTCTTATAACAGGCCCTAATTTAAACCCAGACCTGATGAATGTTCTGCTCAAGTTCAGGCTGCATCCTATTGCCTACATGGCAGACATTAAAAAGGCATTTCTGCAAATATCGTTATCAGAGAGAGACCGTGATGCAGTGAGATTTCTGTGGTTCTCAGGACCACCCACTGATGACACAGATGAACATTTGCTGGTGCTCAGAATGACAAGAGTGGTGTTTGGAGCTTCATCAAGCCCATTCTTACTAGCAGCTACTATAAGAAAACATCTGAGACAATACCAGTCAGAACAACCAGAAGTGGTAGAAACCATCAACTCATCTCTCTATGTAGATGACTTCATTTCAAGTTCCAGTAAGCTGGAAGAGGCCTTCAGAGTGACTACCACAACCAAGAACATTATGTCTGCTGCAGGAATGGATCTATGTAAATGGATAACGAACTCGGCTGAGCTCAAAGAAATGTGGCAAGGAAGTTCTATGGATTGCACTACACAACCAGAGACATGTGGATCAGTGTTAAAGGTCCTGGGCTTAGTGTGGAGACCAGTAACAGATGATTTTGTGTTTGACCTCAGAGGATTGCTGGACATTCTAAAGGAGAAAAGGAACACAAAGAGAAGCGTCCTGCAATCGTCTGCTCGCATTTTTGACCCGTTAGGCTTCTTGACCCCTTTCACCATCAGAATTAAGTGTCTGTTTCAAGAAATGTGGGAGAGAGGAATAAAGTGGGATGAAGAACTGCCACCTGATTTGTCCAAGAAGTGGCAGCAGTGGTGTTCAGAGCTCCCTCAACTGCACCGGTTGACAATCCCACGATGGCACAAAATGGACATGCAACAACTGAACAGTCAGGATGTAAAGTTACATGTGTTTTGTGACTCAAGTGAACGAGCCTACAGTGCAGTCGCCTATCTACAAGGAAAAACTAAGGAAGGGGAAATGAAAATGAGTCTGGTGGCATCCAAATCCAGAGTGGCTCCACTTAAAAGGATGACACTGCCACGGCTGGAGCTAATGGGAGCCGTAATAGCTGCCAGGTTTGGGAACACAATCATTAAAGCTCTTCAACTAGACCAAACCCAGCTAACTTTATGGACAGACTCTATGATAGTCCTGCATTGGATTCGAGGCTCTGCTGGCAGGTGGAAGCAGTTTGTTTCCAACAGAGTTACAGAAATCCAGTCTCTAACTAATCCACAGGCATGGTTTCATTGCCAAGGGAAAATCAATCCAGCAGATCTTCCCACTCGAGGGTTGTCTGTCCAAGAGCTGATCCAAAGCACATTGTGGTGGCATGGACCTTGCAGACTTACGTTACCTGATCAGTCAGAAAACATCCAGGAACCTGTTCGGGAAGATGAGATGAGATCTGAAATGAGATCCAAACACCAGGTTGCAGTACACCTGGTCAATCAAGATGCAGAGTACTTAAAACCAATGTTAGATCTGGAAAAATACAGCAAACTAAGAAGAGTGTTCAGAGTGACAGCCTGGATAAGGAGATTTATCAGAAATGCCCGCTCCAGAGAAAAAATCAGTGGTGAGCTGACAACAGAAGAGTTGGAAAAGGCAGAAAAACACTGGATAAAAGTGACTCAGATTCAGTGTTTCAAGTCAGAAATTGATATTCTAAAGCAAGATAAATGCCTCAACACTGACTCTAAAATTCGAGAACTGAAACCATTTCTAGATGAAGATGAGCTGCTTTCTGTTGGAGGTAGGCTGCAACAATCTGAACTTTCATACAGAGAAAGACACCCATGGATTTTGCCTGGTCATCACAGATACACAGAAATGTTGGTGCAGTGTCAACATGAGAAAATGATGCATGCCGGTATACGAGACACCTTAGTGCAAACTAGAGAAAGATATTGGATTGTGAGAGCACGCCAGGTAGTCAAGAAGGTTGTCTCAAGATGCACATTTTGTAAGAAATTCAACGCCAAGGCAGGACAACAGACTACTGCACCACTGCCAAAAAATAGAATAACAGAATCTCCACCATTCAATGTCACAGGTGTGGACTTTGCTGGGCCGCTCTATGTAAAGGAACAAGGTTCCATGAGAAAATCATATGTTGCACTGTTTACCTGTGCTGTAACTAGAGCAGTGCACTTGGAGCTGGTTTCAGATCTGTCCACAAAAAACTTTCTGCTGGCTCTAAAAAGATTCATCTCAAGAAGAGGTTTGTGTAAAGTGGTCTACTCAGATAATGCCATGACATTCAAGAGAGCTGAACAGGATTTAAAGAAGCTCTGGGAGAGCATTAAAGACCCACAGCTGCGAAACTTCTTCTCTGAGAAGGGCATCACCTGGAGATTCATTGCTGAACGAGCATCCTGGTGGGGAGGATTCTGGGAGAGACTCGTCAGGTCAGTAAAAGTAATTCTACGAAAGGTACTCGGCAGAGCAAAACTAAATTTTGAAGAAATGTGGACGACCCTTACTGAAGCAGAGGCTATAATAAATTCTAGACCTCTGACATACATGCACAATGAGGTGGATGAGCCACAGCCTCTGACACCTGCTCACTTCTTAGTGGGTCAAAGACTCACTAGTTTGCCTCCAAGAGCATTCCCAGCTGATACCAAGCAGCCAACAGCAACCAAGGAAGAGATGACCCGGAGATGGCGGTACAGGCAAAGACTCATGACCAACTTCTGGAATCGATGGAGGAAGGAATACTTGTTGGACTTAAGATCAGCGCATCGTTGCGACACCCCGACGCCGTCCAAGCTGCAGGTGGGAGACATAGTGCTCATTGGAGAGGACAAGACTCCGAGGCAGAGCTGGAAGCTGGGGAGAATTGAAGAACTGTTTCCAGGCCGTGACGGACTGGTGAGATCGTGTGCTGTCCGAACGACAGCTGGGACTGTATGGCGGAGACCAATCCAACTGCTATATCCTTTGGAAATTTAGATAAACTGTTGTTTATCGGGGGGGGAGGATGTTGAGAATTTGTTTTGGGTTTAAGCAGGATTTGCTTAAGACTTATTATTTGGGATATTATAATTTAATATAGTTGTTTCATAAATCTAGTTAGCATTTGATAGTTAGTATCTGGTTCAAAACTGACTATTGTGGACCCTTAAATGAATGAACTCTATATCCCATGATGCTTTTGAGCTAGTAGAAGAAGAACTTGGGGCTAGAGGAGGAAGTGAGCTGAGGACCGTTGGGTTTTCCGAGAAAAGAGCTGTTAGCTGAATGACTAAACTCTGTACGACTCGTTCATCCCTTTTTTATTCACTAAAGTTCATCTGAACAATCCATCCGACTCCTTTTCGTTTTTCAATCAGTCGAATATACAACACAAAGTGTGACGCTTACCAAAGAATTGTGTTAAAAATAATATTATTAAAAATAATAATATTATTAATAATAATAATAATAACCAAGTCACTCAAAACATAAGAAAAGCTTCAGATACCGGTGGAAAGAAAAAAACTCCAGGACTACTTTTATGATCAGAGGAAGCGGAATCACAGCTGCTGATTGTTGAAGTGTCGTTCACTAGCGATTGGATTCCTTTGAACGGCTCTATGGGGTGAGCGGTTGACCTCAGTTAGTGAGAACTGTTCTATGTTTTTCTGACTTTGCTTGCTTAAGATGCTCTGCTTACACGTCTACAGCTATTGTTATTTTTATTTAATTAGAAATTATTCAATTAATTAAATACTACAAATAAGTACAATTGATAGAAATTGATGGATTGTTTTTGTATTTAATGGTGCAGAAAAGGATTTTTTGTTTCTGCTAAAGCAACTCAAGTCTATTTTTCTTTAATTGTTCTTCATTTACCAATAGTAAATATAGTATTTCATTTCAATAGCCCTAAATGTTATTGATGCACACAACACTTGATAGTAAAGAACACCTTTTTTGATGTGTCTGACATCATTGGAAAGTTGACATATTCAGAATCTGTAAATAACTCAAAATGCCCAAGTAGACCTGTTTTTGTCGTGGCCAGTCACATTTACCAAACAGCACCACTTTTCACATTAGGACAAACAAAGAAAACAACAATAGTGAGTCAAGAGTCGAATATTTTCATTTCTGGGTTGCATTATATATTAAGATGTGTCATCATGAGGGCAATTTCAGGTTAGGTGATCCTTGGCTGTTCGTTAAATGGGTGAAGTGGTCCTCTGCCTGAAAAAGTTTGACAAACACTGGTCTAAAGGAATCCAACAAATAATAATCAATTCTAATGATGATATTATCACTCCAATGCTTACAGTAAACTGGGGTGGAAGGGAGATTTTTTGTTGGCGATGAAAACAGTTGCATTTCCAAAGGGCTACTGTTAGCCTATCTACTGTTCTTCACATAACAATTAATATGCTGAAATTGTGAAAGTGATCCTTTATCTGAATTTCATTAACTCTGGAGTTTTTCCCTATCCCGTTATAATAACCCTGCAAAAAGTAGTTATGTAGCAAACTGGGAGCGTGTTGGATTATGTAGTTAAATGGTTGAAAGAAAAGTGTCTAATATTTAAATGTATTCATTTCAATATGCTGATTTAAAACATTTATTCTCTTTATTTGTCCTTCCAGCCTCTCAGGATTCTTTAGATGTGTCTCTGGATGTTTATCAGGGGGATTCAACTGTTGTTCTGCCCTGCCAGAACAGCCAATCATCAGAAGGGATTCTCACAGTGAAATGGAGTCGCTTTGACCTCAACCCCAACACTGTCCATCTACGGCGAGAAGGAGACGACCTACAAGCTCAAAATGGACTTTTCAGTGGACGAACATCAATGAGGTCTGATGCTGTAGATGTTGGTGATTTCAGTCTCACTCTGAGAGAACCTCAACTTTTAGACAGCGGTGTCTACATCTGCAGTATTCATCAGGAGACAGAAGGAAAAATGCTGTCAGGTATTCGGCTGAATGTCAAAGGTCAGCTAATTTGATGTACCCAGTACAGACACACACACGCACACAGTATATATTCAAAAGTATTGTGCTACACGCAAAGAGTCTAAGTGTAGCTTGGCTGATACAGAGAGAGAAAAAGGTGGTTTGAGTTGTACTTCAACGGGTTTCGCCTTTGCTGTGCAGCAAAGCACTAAATTAATAATATCTACTGAGTTAACAGAATTATTCTGCCTTGGCAGCGCGGCTATGGGTGGCATGTGAAAGTATAGTCTTTATGCCCTTCAATGTTGTCCGCATGCTCAAAATTTCCGTATGTAAACAATAACATGCAGGGGGTCTTATGATTTTGATTAAGTCCGTGCCTCATCAGCCATGAACCTCACCGCACGTCACTGAATTGAATTCAGATGTTTCAGTCACTTCCTTGTTTTCAGGTATAAAATCCAGCAAGTAGAAATGCAGGTTACAGCAAACATTAGTGACGGGTCGCTCTGAGTGAATTCTAAATGACATCTTGACAGGATCTAATTCAGGATCAATTCAGTTTATTTCTGGAGCTTTAAATCACAACAAATTTTGTCTTTTGTGTTTTTTTACAAAAAAATAATTCAAATTCAGTCATACATAACAATTCATTCTGGAGATCAAACAGTTCTTTAAGTTAGCTAAGGAAACCCAGCAGATTGCATCGAGTTACTGACAGGATGAATCCTGTGGAATAAGTCTGGTCACTATTCTACTGTCAACCTTTAGAAATACTATAGCAAAGCGGAAGATACAGGGAATGAATGACACACAGCAATATGTACCGATGTTAATGCAACACAAGTCTGGATGCACAATGGACATCCAGACTTGTGCAACTCACCATCATGATTTCTGTAGGATTCTCCACGCTTAATGGTTTACGCTTCAGATTTTTTTATGTCTTCTTAAGATCATGAGCATAAAAGGCTCTACTAGACAACAGTGTGATCACTCAGCATGAAGCTGGTTGCATTAATCTTGAAGTGATATTAGAGGTGTTTGCTCAATGTGTTGAGAATCAGTTTTCACTTTAATTTACACTGATTTGCTGAAGTGTGGACTGCACTTTGACTTGGACCCTGATATCTTAGAAAAAGCAGAAGGTTTGTTGCAATGAAAACTTACCTACTGAACAGCACCCTCACTTTTTACCAGTATTTCTGGATCCTGTTACTACAACATGCTTGCTGCATCTTGAGGTGTAATGCATCATAAATGTATGTCCTACTTTAGTGACTCTATTAAAAAAATATTTATTTTTCACATGCAAATTTGTAAGATACAAATTGCCAGTTAGAATGAAATACATTGTTGTTCAGATGATCCTCGTTATTTTATGAGTGGTCACTTATAAATTTCTTTAATCAGTTAAAGATTTATTAATTTGCAGCTTATTTCTAGCAACTCCTCATTATTCCCAAATTTATAATTGAAACAAATATAAACTGTTGTTAGGAAAACCAATGGTTTGAAAACTTGAATAGAGAGCTAACAATATCTAATTTTCATACAATATTTAAAGCTGCAGTATGTAACTTTTATTTTACAAAAAATGTTTTCTACATATTTGATAAAACTATCATCATGTCATGACAGTATAAGACAGAAAAGATCACGCTCCTCCACCTCCTCCCTGCGCTGCTGTCATCTGCAGAAATACACCAGTCAGTCAGAAACAACTAATCAGAGCCAGGAGAAAGGGCTTAGTGCTGTCAATCAAGCTCATGAATGTGCTGCTCACTCTGCTAACAGTGGAGGAACAACTTACCGTTCCAGGAAAACTGTTAAACCATTATTGTCAAAAGCCATGCTAAATAGCCTGAACATTCATGGCAAGCTATGCTATCAAGAGAAAGATGTAGCATTTCAGAGAACAAGGGGGAGGGTGTGAGCAGCATGTACATGAGCTTGATTGACAGCGCTAAGACCCTCCAACTGGCTCTGATTGGTTGTTTCTGACTGAGTGGTGCATTTCTACAGTTAGCACTGGGAACACTGGGAGAAAGCAGAGGAGCTCGAACCTTTCACAGATTATCTGTTTCATAGCAAAATGTCATCACATGGTGACATTTTTAACAAATATGTAAAAAACCTTTTTTTCATACGTTACATACTGCAGCGTTACATATAATTTTTTGCTCACTACTTTAGTCGCACAGCTTATAAAGTCAATTTTTCCAACTCCATATTAAAGTGATAAATGAAGACAGAATGGCTTTTAAATAATCAGAATGCTTATCTAACATGTTTCAGTTCCCTGATTCAAAATGACTGATTTTCTTTTATTGCCAAATCAATTAAACAAAATAAAACAGGCTCTAACTGTCATCTAATGACGGCAATAAAAAACAACCAACCATTATGAATATTTAACAAAAATATTCACCAAAACATAACATGGATGGTCCCAGCTAATCTATTGGTTCCTTTCAAGTTCTGCATCCAATCAGAACTCAAAATCCTAAATTGACTTCAGTCTGCACCTTGAGGAGAAGAAAAAATGAGACAAAAAACACAAACTGACTGGCAGATATGTAACGGGCCAAGCAACTTGATTTGTATTTGAAGTTAGTTAAAAGATTAGGACTCAACTCAACTTAAATGTCTTGATGATGATTGTTGAACCTGATATGAGACTATCATGCATTTACTTGAGACTTGGATGGAAAAAAATGAGCAATTAGTTCAATCTTCTATATTTTGTGAAGCTTCAAGTAAAACAGGTCACTGATTTTAAATACCTGAAGACAGCTATGGATAATAGATTTTTCTTTGAATTCTGTGCAGATTATTCTTATTTAAAGTCAGGACAACACATCTTTATCTTGAAACAACTGGAAAGCTTTACTGTCAGTAAGCACACATTGATCATAGGTTATAAGTTACTTACTGAGTGTTTTGCCCTGAAAAGCTGATCAGTCAGACAATTAAGATTATTGGCTCTAAACAATTCTTACCAAAATAATTATATGATAAATCCATCCATAAGAAAGCCGTCGGGTTTATAAAGATTTTTTATTTTCCATCAGGCAAAGGATTTGATATTTTCTGGCCTGAAAAAACTGCTATGAAAAACATTTTCACTTTAGATGTAACTTTTTAAAGTAGGAAACATTGAAATATTAATTTTTTTTCAGACGTGAATACCTTTATGTATGTTTTTGTTTGGGGTTATGTAGTTAGCTGATGTATCGATGCTATTAGTTTTGTACATTTTAGGATTTATTTCTTTGGTCTTTTCAGATGACAGAGAGACATTTCCATGTATCTACATTCATAATCAAAGTCATTTTATTGTCAGTTCATCACATACTAGGCAAACCAGGAATTAAAGTTATGTTTCTCGCCATCCCCCACTGAAACTAAAAACCCAGATATAACAATAAATATGAGAAAAAAGTAATAAAAAAGGTTTTCATAACCCATTAAAAAATACAATGGATTTTTTAATGGGTTATGAAGTATGTTGGAGTTGCATTATAAAATACAACTTATCTATCTTCATAATATTTTGTGTTATGAAGATAGATTAATAAATCATGACACTCCTCCTCTACCTGGTTCACCTGGTTTTTCCAAGCCAAAATGTCCTGCAAGGTGGACAGTGAAGTATCTGACCTTACTCATCTGACCTTTTGTATTCATGTGAGTGGATCGAACTGATGACATAATTATTTACAGAAATGTACTTTGTGTTTTTTTTAATCAACACTTTATAACTAAATTGAATTCCTAAGATGTAAATATTTGGACAAAACATTTTGTTTGTAAAATCTGACAATATATTTAAAATATGATTTTTACTTCATTTCAACTAAATTACTAAAGGAAACAAAAAGGGGGGAAAAGACCCAAAAACAAATGTTCTCAGAATAGAAAAATGTCTAACCTCTACCTGGTCTTTGTTTTTCCATAGAGATTTTTCCAACTTGGGCCAGAATTTTCCTGGTTCTGTTGGTTCTACTTCTTGTTTCTGGAGGCCTTTTATTTCATTTCCGACATTATTTAATATCAGGTGAGTTCCTCTTACATCAGTATCAACACTAATGTCTAACATGGTGAGGTTTTCTGAGTTTTCCTGAGACAGACTGTGACCATTTCAGACAATGACCTATGAACTCATACATAAAGGAAGGAAGCATCAGAGTTGTCATGGTTTTAATGTTGTCAGTTACAGGTTTGGGCTGGATTCCCTAAAATGTTGAGTTTTCAATGTTTCTATGCTCAGGAACTGAACCCACATGAAGCAAACCCAAAATGTCTTTGTGGGTTAATGACAATAGAAATAATGTACAAGTTTATAATGGAAAGTACTGAAGTATTTTATCAACACATCGATTCACCCATCTTGTGTTTTATGAAGATAAAGTAATCATGGCTTCCCTCCTCCCATCAACATTCCCCAGGTTCACCTGGACTTTTTCAAGCCAAAAGTAACAATAATATGTTGCAAAAGTTTTCATTCCCCTTTAGAGATTCTATGCAATAGAACAACACACAGTACAACATTGTCAAATGAAAAGAAATCAATGATTGTTTTCTAAATTAAAAACAATAAACTTATGAACAATTTGTCAAATAATGGTATTCAGCACCTTGGAGTCGATATTTTGTACCATCTTTCACTGTGTTGTTGCGCAACACCCCCCCCCCCTTCTTTCTCTACTCTCTCACTCTCGTACTTCCTCTTCTGAGAGGGGAGATGTGCTACCAGCTCTCCTTCTAACGGGTTAATTGAGTTTCCTAAATCTGCTGGGATTTACCCTGTCCAGAACTGAAGTAAACTCTGTTTAAGCTGGTTTCGAGAAACGATTCGCCTGGTTTCTGACAGCCAACATCCAGGTGTCCCACCCTTCTTCCCCATGTGAATTAGCCAGACTGAGCAGCCTACAGCCAACTAGTTTCACAGAGCACACCTGTTAACGGTCGCTCGTTCTCTATTTTACAACTTGCATTTGTTATTGAACCAGGTAGGTTTTAGTGACTCGGGCGAGTCCCAAGGATGATGTTTTACATTTGGGCTACCAGCAACCTAAAAACATTTTCCACTTCTTCCTCTCCAGAATCAAACATCACAGCTATTTTACAACCATCAAAGAACTTTAAGGTGACTCATTAACTGAATGTCCACAACATCTTTTAGATTTTCTTTATGCTAATTATTTTATTAGTAAGGCATTTTTGCAAGGGTCAGTACAGCTTAATTCAGTAGCAGAAATAATCAAATAAGTAAAATCAATCATCTAGTCTATCTTTCCCTACTGCTGACACTGAGAACTAAAAAAGGGAACCTTTGAGAGAGACGGACGGAGTTTGGCGTTTCGAACCCCAGACCTGGCCTGGTGATGATGAAGGTGTTGCAGCAGGAGGAGGAAGTTGATCGGCGAAGGCCGGGATCTCTGTAGTGTCATGAGGTGTGGTGCGGGTTGGTGAGGCAGACGCTGTAGACCCAGGTAAGATGAATATGATGATGAATTTAATTATAAATAAGTCCAGCAACAAGAAGCAGGCACAAGGAAACACTGACGAAACATAGACGAGGACCCCACGAGGAACAAGGAACACAGGTGGAGTTAAATACACGGGAGGGTAATCACAGAACGAGACACACCTGGGAACAATCAAGGGGAGGACAGGACAACGAAGAGACTCAAGGACACAAAAAACTCTAACTAAACACGGAAAAACACAGATCCTGACAGTACCCCCCCCCCAAGGGCGGCTACCAGACGCCCAAAAAAAAAAAAACCACAACAAGGGTGGGCGGAGGGGCGCTGGACGGGGGGCCAGAGTCCAGAAAAACAAAAAACTACCCACCATCGTGGGCGGAAACACAAGAAGGGCCAAGAGTCCATAAACAAACAAAAAACTACCCACAGGGTGGGCGGAGGCTAAGGAGGCAGGAACCACGGAGGTGGTCCGGCGGTCGTCCGCGGCGCTGGAGGCGGGAACCACGGAGGCGGTCCGGCGGCCGTCCGCGGCGCTGGAGGCGGGAACCACGGAGGCGGTCCGGCGGCCGTCCGCGGCGCTGGAGGCGGGAACCACGGAGGCCGTCCGGCGGCCGTCCGCGGCGCTGGAGGCGGGAACCACGGAGGCGGTCCGGCGGCCGTCCGCGGCGCTGGAGGCGGGAACCACGGAGGCCGTCCGGCGGCCGTCCGCGGCGCTGGAGGTGGCGATGAGTCCCGGGGGCCGCCCACAGACGGCGACGACGAGCCCCCCGAGGCAGGGTCTCTGGTGGAGCACAGGGGGTCTCGGTCGGAACGCTGGGGGTCTCGGTCTCGGGTGGAACGCAGGGAGTCTCGGTCTCGGGTGGAACGCAGGGTGTCTCGGTCTCGGGTGGAACGCAGGGGGTCTCGGTCTCGGGTGGAACGCAGGGAGTCTCGGTCTCGGGTGGAACGCAGGGAGTCTCGGTCTCGGGTGGAACGCAGGGAGTCTCGGTCTCGGGTGGAACGCAGGGAGTCTCGGTCTCGGGTGGAATGCAGGGAGTCTCGGTCTCGGGTGGAACGCAGGGAGTCTCGGTCTCGGGTGGAACGCTGGAGGTCAGGGTCTCAGGAGGAACGCAGGAGGTCAGGGTCTCAGGAGGAACGCAGGAGGTCAGGGTCTCAGGAGGAACGCAGGAGGTCAGGGTCTCAGGAGGAACGCAGGAGGTCAGGGTCTCAGGAGGAACGCAGAAGGTCAGGGTCTCAGGAGGAACGCAGGGGGTCTCGGAAGGAACACAGGGAGTCTCGGTAGGAACACAGGGAGTCTCAGTCTCAGGTGCGCCGGCTGGAACGCCGGCTGATTCGGCCTCGGGTGTGCCGGCTGGAACGCCGGCTGATTCGGCCTCGGGTGCGCCGGCTGGAACGCCGGCTGATTCGGCCTCGGGCGCGCCGGCTGGAAGGCCGGCTGATTCGGCCTCGGGTGCGCCGGCTGGAGCGCCGGCTGATTCGGCCTCGGGTGCGCCGGCTGGTGCGCCGGCTGCTTCGGCCTCGGGTGCGCCGGCTGGAACGCCGGCTGATTCGGCCTCGGGCGCGCCGGCTGGAAGGCCGGCTGATTCGGCCTCGGGTGCGCCGGCTGGAGCGCCGGCTGATTCGGCCTCGGGTGCGCCGGCTGGTGCGCCGGCTGCTTCGGCCTCGGGTGCGCCGGCTGGTGCGCCGGCTGCTTCGGCCTCGGGTGCGCCGGCTGGAACGCCGGCTGATTCGGCCTCGGGTGCGCCGGCTGGAACGCCGGCAGAAACGGCCTCGGGTGCGCCGGCTGGAACGCCGGCAGAAACGGCCTCGGGTGCGCCGGCTGGAACGCCGGCAGAAACGGCCTCGGGTGCGCCGGCTGGAACGCCGGCAGAAACGGCCTCGGGTGCGCCGGCTGGAACGCCGGCAGAAACGGCCTCGGGTGCGCCGGCTGGAACGCCGGCAGGAGGTGCTGGTCCCGGAACTGGAGCGGGATCTGGGCTGGCGGAGAAACTTTGCGGCTTGGGAGGCAGAGGTTCGCCAGCCATGACGGCTAGAGCCGCCATACGCTCCCACTCTGCCTCCCTCTGCAACTCCACCAACCCCGGGTGCGGGAAGCGAGGAACCCAGTAATCCAGCAACATTCCCAAGCGGATGGCGAAACTGAGGCGTCGGCCGGCAGCGTATGGCTTGGCCATTGCCTCCTCATACTCGCCGATGGTATCTGTTAGCTCCTTTATGTCCTCTGGGTCCATGATGAGAAAACGCGTGCCTCACCGTACTTCCTGGTCGGGTCCTACTGTCATGAGGTGTGGTGCGGGTTGGTGAGGCAGACGCTGTAGACCCAGGTAAGATGAATATGATGATGAATTTAATTATAAATAAGTCCAGCAACAAGAAGCAGGCACAAGGAAACACTGACGAAACATAGACGAGGACCCCACGAGGAACAAGGAACACAGGTGGAGTTAAATACACGGGAGGGTAATCACAGAACGAGACACACCTGGGAACAATCAAGGGGAGGACAGGACAACGAAGAGACTCAAGGACACAAAAAACTCTAACTAAACACGGAAAAACACAGATCCTGACATGTAGGTCTGATGAGCTTCTTCTCCGCATGGATGGTGAGGTCACACAGGACTTGGTGCTGGCAGGAAGGAAGGCACCAGTTCTTCTTCTTTGTCTTTGCCTTTGTCTTTGTCTTCATCTTTGTCTTTGGGGTCTGAACCCAGCTGATGAGAGAAGTGCGATTCAAAGCCACAGGTTGTGGGCCTGACGGGTTGGTCCCCATGGCAGGACAGTCTTCGGCTCTGTGGTCCCGGCTCTTCTTCAGCTGCAGAGTTCTTTGTCCATCTCGATCTTGGCTCGAAGCTGCCCGGAGGATCCAACCAAAGGTTCCTCTTTTGCACCCACCTTTTATAGGGTTTATGCACCCTTTTAGTGCGTTTGCATTGGCTAGCACTGTTGCTGTGCTTGTTTCATTGGCTGTCTGCTTAGACAGATGATCTCATATCCATCACTGTCTTACAGACATTTCCTGATGTCTGTGCTAATGTCTCAGGGTTGCTCAACCTCCTATGTCCCTTGCCTGCATGACCTTTTCTCTGAAACGTTTACGTTGTTCAATCTGTTTCTAAATAAGGCGCTGATCATCTCTGCTCTCCTGTTAGTTCCCCTTTTTCCCTTAACCTTTCACCTTTCACCTACCATCTACCTCCAACATATCAGTGATCTTTAATTGCAGTTACACCTTTTTACACCATTTCAAGTTTAATGTCAAAATCACATTTATATCACATTTATTTTCTTTAGCTTCTCTGATTTAGCATTCATTTATAATTTTATAACCATAACTTATTAGTTACTCTTATTATGATCTTAATGTGAGTTATTACAGATGTTTTTCTGAAAAGAAACCAAGAATAATCCATGATTCTAATTATTTGATACCAAAGTTACAGTTACTTGTTTTTCTTGTAAGTGTTCCCACAAATGTACGTGTAAATATTATTACAAGTAAACCAATATTAATATAAGTATTTTACTTTGAATCTTATCAAATTACTCAAAATGTTTAGATTTCATTCTTTAAAACTTTCATGCTTTAAAATAAGGAATAGTCTCAGCTATTTTTATAAATCTGCAGGCTGGAAACTTCCTCTTTTTCCAGGAAACCTGCTTTTCCTGTTTAATGACTCTCTCTGACTGACTATGATTTCTTATGATTAGATAGAAAAAAGTAGAATTAAAGCAAAGTTTGCATGAGACAAAAACAACACACACAACCAGATTTATTTTATTGACACTTAAGTCTACTGTTGGGCCTAGATGTCACTTGAGTGACATCTAGGCACTCATTTTAAAGATAACTTTATTTATTATTACTGTTAAACTAAAATCTCCAGCATGGGGAAGTGGGATGAGCTCGGATTTTCTTAACAACTGATATCACATCTGTCTGGTTTTTGGAGATTTATCTCCATGAGCTTCACTGAAATCTTTGTACCAAAGCAAGAAATCAGTCACACTGGATGAACAGAGTCTGTAAGCTGTAATTTATAAGTATGTGCGACAAAAACCAAGCTGGGTTTAGAACTAAAACTTGAGTTGGTCATTCAGACACATGAATCTGATTTGGTCTAAACTGTCACAATGTGTCTCCAGCTTTAGGTTTAGGGTCGTTCTGCTGGAAAATGGACGTTCACTCCAGTCTCAAGTTCTTCTGAGCCTCTAACAGATTTTCTTCTAGGGTTGTCCTGAGTTTGGTTCCATCCATCTTCCCATCATTTCTAACCAGACACTGTGTCCATGCTGGGGAAAAGGCTTTCTTCTGTTTTGCTTTCATTTTCCATTTTTCCCCATCCTGTCTGATTTAATCTATCTTTCTTGATTTTAATATAATCCTGCTGTTAAAGGCCAAAACTGACAAATTCAAAATTGGAAATATTTATATATGAAAGATTAAAACGTCAAAATTACACATGAATATTTTTACAGTTTTTTTTATTTCCTCTGCTACGGTATATGATGAAATACTTTACACTGCTTCTGTTTCTGGCAAAATAAAGCCAGAAACAGAAGCAGTGTAAAATATTTAAAGTTAAAGTTTTAAAGTTAAAGTTACCTGATTGGATAACTTTCACAGCAACTTAGCTGCAGACCAGCAAGTTTTTATAAATCAAAACTATGTGATGATAATCACTCAGCTAGTTATCAGAGTGATTATCATTTGGAAGATTTATGTTGTGCAGCACAAAACTTTCAAATTACATAATAATTACCTAATAATGATTAAAATTTGATGTCAAACTTTTCTAATGGATTGTTCCTTAATCACAATGTTTAACCCACTCATCCTGTTAAATTCCCAGAACCAGAGTTCTGTCTGTCCTGTTGAATATTCCTGCTGTCTTTTCTCATCCACTAAATACAAATCAAACCCACATTACAGGATGATGACATGAAATCATTGAAACTTTTCTCTGCTTTGGATCCATCAAATATTTTTCTCTTCTGTCAGTTGGAAACAACAACAATGTAGTTTATTTTTTGGTTAAAAATCAGAAACATTGCAGTGATTTCTCTTTATGAATCAACTTGTGGATGATAGTGAGTTTTTTCTTCTGTGTTTCTTTGAAAGTAAGTTTAGATCACATGGATCCACTGTCAGCATTTGGTCTCTAAATCCTGAGTTTCACATTGTGACTGAAGTGTTTTTCTCCTGGAATATCACTGAGGCTCCATTACTGTGAACATCAACATCATCAGTTCTGCTGCTCATCTGTTTTGTTTCTCAGTCTACAGGGTGGAGGTGGATTCAGGAGAGGAGTCTGTTCTGCTGCCATTTAAAACTGCAGCCTGTCTGCCTAAAAAAGTCATTGTGAAGTGGAGACACAACAATGGCAGGATGGTCCATGCATGTTACAGGAAGGTCTTTATGTGTTCTGTAGATTTTAAGAACTGGTCTGTTCAACACGATCAATATAAAGACAGAACAAAGATTGTGAAAGAAGGTAAATTTGGAGACTTCAGTTTGATCCTGAAGAATCCAACAGACAGAGACACAGGAACCTACAGCTGCACCGTTTACGATTACTGGTCAGAAAAAATCCTGACCATGAAACAGGTGCTGCTTGATGTCAAAGGTGAGTTCTGTAAATATAGATCATATTTCAATGATAATATATTTAATAGTGGAGTTTGTCCTTATTATGAGTTATTAATATGAAGGTTAGAGTGAGGAAATATGTTGCAGGAATATAATATTTAATAATAAAGAAAAAAATTATGTAATAAACAGCAGAAATACTAAAATTAATTGACTATGAAGCAAAATGTATTTCCTGGATTTTATGTAGAACTGTTACATTTTAATCAGTATCAGTATTCATCCTTTCATCCATCTATTGTTCAGACCCACTTATCCATTCAGATGACATTGAGGTGTTGGTTCCTATAACCATTGACTGAGACTGGTGTTCAGTCCAGACTGGTCACCAGTTCATCATAGGACCGGTGGACCAGTATAATCCGTGTAAAATAAATATTAAGTTGCTGAATTTTAATGTTTCAGTTTAGTTTTTCAATTGCAGGATTAAACTAATAAATGTAATTGTGTCTATGATTTTATTACAGTATCAACTTATTGTAAAAACAGAGTCTAGCTAAACTTTTTTCAGATTCTAACTTTCTTCTCTTCTCCATCCAGCTGGACCTGACTCTCTCATCATAGCCATAGACTTTGGTTCAGGATTCAGTGGCTACGCCTTCAATGTTAAACCCAGAGAGGAAGGAGGTGAGACCCAGATAAAAAGATGGAGTAATGGACTTGGACTAGACACCCCAAAGACTCCAACCTGCATCCTGTTTGATGAACATGAAGAATTTATGAAGTTTGGTTATGAAGCTAAAACAGCATTTACCAATATGAGAGGAGAAGCTGAGAAACATTATTTCTTTAAAAACTTCAAGTGGGATGTCCTTAACATGGTAAGTAAAAGTAAATAACTACAGATAAATGTTCTTCTTTCTTGGATCCTATCATGTTTTCTATGAACACACCAGTTTTCTCATTTTGAAACTGAGTCACTATATGAATTATCTGAGATATTTTAAACCTGAACTCTTCTCCTTTCACAGTTTTTCACCTGTTGTAGGTCTTAACACTGGGTCTCTATAATTATAATAATATCTCTTTCATTTCCAGTTGTAGTCTAATAGCTTTTTTTGTTTTGTTTTGTTTTTTCTACTGGTGGCCTTTATTCATCAGTAATCTGACAGTAAGGGGGAAAGACAAGCAGCAAAGGTAGCGAGGACTCAAACTCATTATGTTTGTGTCGATGTCTACAGCCTGTAGGGGGCGCCACTGTGCCAGGCGACACAATTAGTCTGATAGTTTCTGAACTTTTGCACAACAGCATTTCAGAAAAAGCAGAACTTTACCTAGTGTCTCATTTATAAAAAAATTTCACAGGAATCATAGTAAATGTGTATGTACGCACAAAATCCAAAAATGTTCTATGTCAAAAAAAGCCTGATTTCTAAAAACATTTGCATGCACACCAGAAAGCAATTTCCCCCTTATAAATCACACCTGCAGCTTTTTGCATGCAAAATTCCTCCTCAATGCAAATTACCTCATGAATAATGAGGTGTATTTAAATGCATCACCTGATTCAGACGATTGTATGAAAATCTGTTCCTCCTGTGTCGGGGCGTCACTGCAGCCAGAGAGGCGGATCCGACCATTTTCATGGCACTTATGGACAATTTCTCAGTGAAACAACTCGTATAATCATGTTAAAGTTGTAACTTTCACTTTTATTGGCAGCTGCTCTTAAACAACAACAATAACAACATTGTAAAATAAATAAATAAACTAGGTTTTTGTGGAGGTCTTCTTACACAGTTGTGTGTTTTTTCTAATTGCCAAGAGAATCAGTCTTTTTCCAACTTTTGTCACTTAAGCCTGACAAATAAGTCAGTCACCAAGAAAGGTTTTCCAACACATTGTGTGTATTTATAATTTTTCATTGCTAATATAATAGGAGGGAAGCTGGCTGATAGCAGGGCACAAAGATTAGACTTCCTGAATAGATGAGAGAGTAAGCTTTCTGGAAAATCCTGTTCTAATGAAAAATATGACAGATTACTGGAGAAAAGAAATTTCTAGTTGCTCATTTTTGGTCCACATAACAATCATTGAGAATTTGGAAACATTTGCTCTTTATTTATCAAGGTTAAGGGGGGATCCAAATATTTCATCTGTCCGAAATAATTTGTTAATGTTATGGAGGGAGAAATTATTTTTACCAGAAAGTTTTATTTCTCTCTTCATGAACAACAAATGCTGTGAATTTGGAAACATTTGCTCTTAATTTGCTAAAGTTATGAGGGGGGAACCAAATATTTCAGCTCTCTTCCCATAGTTACCTTTTATTAAAGTCTTGGAAAGAGAAATATCAAGAATATTTTTCAAATGTAATTTATTAACTGTTAGAGAACCTAAATAAACAAGAACAGCACAGCAAACCTACAGAACTAAAGAGAACACACAAAGGACTCAAATGTATTTTCTGCTGGTGGGCAGCAGAAAAAGCAAAAAAATACACACACACACACCCACACGCACACACACACACACACACATATATATATATATATATATATATATATATATATATATATATATATATATATATATATATATATATATATATATATATGTCTTTAAATAAATTAAATTAAAATTGAACCATAAAGCCATCTGCAACAGATGAAATTAAATAAACACAGAATCCATCTCTGATTAGTTTTTCTAACCATTAAAATCTGCTATTTCATATTTAAATCAAACAGAGAAACCTAAACAGAAAAATAATTGCTGTTCGGCACATTAAAGAAATAAGTTTCTGCTTGGACTAACAGTAGTTCACCATCAGTAGATTTGATAAACTAACCTGGGTTTGAATATAAACTAACAGACTGAACCTGTTCACAGAGATACTGGAGGAAGATAATCTCCACAGACAACAGGAAGTCAATGTCGACCCTGGAGGTTTTTACAGAAGTTCTGAGATTCCTGAAGGACGATGCTCTGAAAACCATCAGATCTCATCCAGAAAGTGGAAAGTTCACAGCTGATGACTTCACCTGGGTGCTGACTGTTCCTGAACTCTTAAAGGATTTTTGTAAAAAGTCCATAATAGAAGCTGCAACTCTGGTAACATCATGTTTTTAAAGTCAACATCAGCTCTGAAATGTTCAGCAGAATCAGACGTTTGTTTTCTCCTCCAGGCTGGTCTTGTAACAGACGACACTAAAGACAAACTGATGTTTGTTTTGGAGTCAGAAGCAGCTTTGACCTGGTGTTTGAAGCTTCAATCTGATGGTTTCATCAAACAGAACCACAGCAGAGACTCACAGGATCAACCTGCAGGAGCAGCAGAACCTGATACCAGCTGTAACGGTACTGTGTGGATCTATAACGTCTGGCATACAAACATTTAACATCTAGCATGTTTTAGTCTGTATTATAGGACAAATTTAATACATGAATGGATTCTTTAGGTGATCTGTTGGACTAATTGTTTGGAATCAAGTCATGTAAAAGTATTTATTACATTTTTGTTCCTAAATGTTTCACCACATCTTTAAAACCAACCTGAGAAATTCTAATTTCCTCCTCAATTTAATAACTGATTGTTTCAATCTTGACCAAGAATCTGGGAATAAATCCTTTAAATCTCTGAGGGGGAATTTTGCTTCACTCTTTATTGCTGAGAGTTTTCCAGTATTACTTCATATTTGAGGCGATGTCTCAGCATCTTAAACAGATTTTTAACCAATCAGGGCCAGACTTCCTGGTTTCCTTCAGCTTTTCATCAGACCTCTTGTGGACCGGGCCTTTATGAAACTAGTTTCTGGTCTTAAACTTTCCCATGAAGGTCAGTTTTACCAAGTCTGTCTCGTTTTCTCATTGTTGAATTATCAGCTGCTTTTGGTTTTCCAAAAACCAGAATGAAGGTCACATTAGTTTGGGTTTTTTCAGCTGTGGCTCCTAAACTTTGACCTTTGGACATCTGCTGTTGTTTAAGTTATACAAATAAATTTGACATTGACTTGAACTCTGACCTTGACTGAGGCAGTGAGGCCTGCAGACCTTTAGATATTTCTGGTTTCTTCTTCTTCTTTGAGTCGTTGATGTTGGAGTCATTTTGGTTGGTCAGTTTCTCCTGTGAAGGTTCATCACTGTTCATTGTTTTCTCTATTTATGAATAATAACTTTCACTTTGTTCACTGAGGCTCTACCACCTTAGAAATGACTTTCTAACTTTATTTAATTTCACTTTGGAATCAAAAGAGTATTTTTGAATTTGAACTTCTAGACTGATCTCAATGACTTGGTTTCTCATTTGTTCTTAACTTTATTTAGAATAAACTATGACATCGCCTACTTCATGTTGTCAGGCAGGTTCTGTTTACCTGATTTCTTGATTCTGATGGTTTAACAGTAATCAGATCTGGGTTTAGTACTGAAATTGAATTTAAAAATGTGGCTGAATGTTTAATTAGAATTTAGTCTCAAACATGATGCTGGATAAAAGTTAGAAAATTGATGATTTGATCAGAAAACCAAAAGAAACAGGAAACAGCAGTTAAATTTAAGTTTTCTACACAAACTCATTGATGTTCTCTCAGTGATATCATTTAAAATAACAATCTGGTTATGTTTTAAATAACATAACCAGATTGTTTTTAACAACATAGTTAAATAACACCAGGTTGTTAAATACCCAATAAATGTTTAAATATTTTATTGGTTTGTTAAAATACTTTTAAGGCTTTTTAATTCTCAATGTGTTCATGTAAAACCAGCAGAGCTGTTGTTTCAGATAATCTATCATTATAATTAAACATGACTGTAAACCGATCAGAATAATTGATACATCATTAAAGGAGAGCCAGACTATCTTTAATGTGATCATGATCGCTTGATTTTCAGGTTTTCTAAAGATTTTAGTTTTCATGACATTTTCTTCTGCTTCACTATTTGACCATTTTCAGATAAATTTGTCTTTACTTCTTAACTCTGGCCATCAGAAAAAGCTCCTGAACTTAAAATGTACATCAGTGATCATCAATAACTTTGTGATAAAATAATATAGAAAATCGTTTGATAGACAAAAACTATTTTATCTCCAAAGAGTCTTTAGCTGAAAACTTGGGATCTAAAAGAATCAGGATGATGAATCATTCAAGTCTAAAGTAAAATCTTCTTCTAAAAGTCAGAAAAATAAATGATCAAGACTGTTAAAATAAAAAGTTGTATTTCTCAGAGGGAAAATGGCAAGAAATTGCCTTCAGAAACATTTGCACAATATTGTATGTTAGCTCTAAAGTACCTGAACACAGACACAAAAAAGAGACAAGAGTCAGAACTTAAGTTTTACCTGCAGGGAGAGAACACAGTTGAAACCCAGTTACAGATTTCGGCCGATGCTCTGAAGCTTCAATTGAGTCTCATCCTGCTTTTATTAGAATTAGGAACACCCTAGTTACATGGCAGTGTGCAGCCCTGCAGGGAAGGGGAGCAAAAAACCAGCTGCACACTCATATGAATACAACTCATTTATAGTCTTCAAAAGCAGGTTTCATAGGATAAGACTATCGGTTTGCAGTTCCTCTGGGTCATGGACGCTGCTGGGTCGTCTCTTTCATGGTCCTTTTCACTCCTCAGGCCGCTTCCAGAGTTTCTGCAAACACTTCAAAAATACTTAAAGCACTTCAAAACACTCAAGGCACACCATTAAAATGTAAATACAATGGTAAATAAAAGGATGTTAATATAAAATAAAGGTAAAGCAAAAAAATGATAATAAAATATAAAATTCTTCCAACAATTGTATATTTTTAATTTCATGTTTAAATATTTATTTCTATTTGCTCTTTATGAATGTAATATATCATAACAAAAGAAATAACCTTTTTGTGAATCCATCAATTTAAAGATTTAAGGTGTTAAAATTTAACCACAGGATGAAACATTAATCTTTTAACCATAAATCTGGATTTAAGTCCTTCCAGTTTTATTTTCTAGCTGCAGCAGCATCCAGCTCTATCTTCTCCTCCTCCAGCTGCTCTAACTTCTATCTGCAGCTCTGCAGAGCTAAATCCTTCCTCCTGCTTGGAGGAAAACCTCACTGTCAACTCTCAGGTTTCTAACTTTAAGGAAATAAATAAACATTCACATTGTTTTGTTTCAGTTATTTAGAAAGAAAAAAAAACAGAAAATCTTAATTGCTTCAAGTATCCCATTATGAAACTCAGTTTAGCCATAGACTGTGAAATTATATTTTACCTAAACACCAGTGGATCTGTGAACATAATGATGCAAATAATTCAGAATCCTCATATGAAGTAATTAATAACCAGACAAAATAAAATGATCTATAAAAATATTTAACTACATACAAAAAGATTAAATAAATTACAACATTATTTAAAAATTAATTTCAGTAAATCAGCTATAAAGTAAAAATAAAAAATTACGTAGATTAATTACACACAGACTGATGTATTTTGTTTATTTTTCCCCTCCAGGGTCTTTTGTGGGCTCTAGTGTCCTTTATATGAAAGTATTCTGACAGGAAAGGGGGGGAAGATATGCGGCAAATATCACCGGGTCCTGGAATCGAACCTGTGACGGCCGCGTCAAGGACTCAAGGCGTGGGTCACACTATCCCCTACGCCACCACAGCACGCCCCAGACTGATGTTTTAAAACTTATTTCTGTAAATGAATTGTATTAAAATATTTAGGATTATGATATCAAATCAGACCTTTAAAAATCATTTTTAATATAAAACTTTTGCTTAATGAAAAGTTTATTTAATATCTAACTTAGGGTTTTTATTTTCAAAATGGTTTTTTAATATGAAAAAAATTGTATTATCAGAACTCATAATCTGATTAAATATGATGGCATAATTTAACCCTTTCATGCATGAATTATGAGCCTTTGTGTCAGAATTTTTGCCATTTCCATTTTTTATTTTTAAAGTAGGAAAAAAAAGTTTATAAAAAAACAAAAAAAAGTTTATTTTTTTTAGGTGATCAATTGTAATTTTCTCCAAATACAGTTATTTGAAAAATGCATCAGTAGTTTTGTTCTGCAGAGGTTATCTGATAGATGATAGTGTATTTTATGATGCTTTAGTGTCCACTTCAGTGGTCTGTGTGCATTTATAACATAAAAATCCACAAGAAGCACAAGAAAATGGCTTTTCGATAACTGTCCACCGTAGTGACCACTATGCATAAAAGGGTTAAAGTTGCTTTGTCAGCGACTTTAATATTTTTTTTAAATATTTTAAAGTTGATGCAGGCTTCATGTGGATGCATAAATTTTACACCTCAGGCCCATCAATATGACAGTGACATCACTTCCTCTAACAATGAATCCACACACTTTCTACATCTTTTGTACTCAGATTTCTGTTAAAGTCTCTCTTTCCATTTTATTATTTTATTATCTTTCTATGATCGGTCTGAGGATCTGCTTTAACTCTGGATCATCACTGATCTGGAAAATTCTTCTCCAGAGATTTACAGCATCACCATGGCAACAGAGACGGAAGATAAATGTACCAAAACCTGAATCTACCTGTAAAAACATTGATCATTGATCACAGAGCAGCTCAGTGAGTTTCTGTGTTTCTACAGATCCAGCAAGAAGTCAGGAGGCCGTACAGTTTACTGTGAAACCAGAAGAAACCAAAGTTCTGCTGGAGACCCAAAGAGACGGGAAACGGTACCTTGTTGTCGACTGTGGAGGTAAAAGTTACTCACCGTGGGGCGTGCAGTAGTGGCGCAGGGGGTTAGCACACCCCACGTTTGGAGGCCTTAGTCCTCGACGCGGACGTCGCGGGTTCGACTCCCGGTCCCGACGACCTTTGCCGCATGTCTTCCCCCCTCTCCTCACCCTCCTTCCTGTCTGCCTACTGTCAAAAAAATACGAGCCACTAGCGCTGCAAAAACTCTTCGGAGAAAAAAATGGAAAAAATAAAAAAATTATAAAAAAGTTACTCACCGTTATTTAAATGTTTAGTGAGAGACGAGTTTTAAAACTATTTGTGTTCACAATAAACATATTGAAGTGATGTTGTGTTGCTCTGTGGATCAGCTGGTTTCCCTGCTGCCTTGCAGCAAGAAGGTTCTGGGTTTGAATCCCAGTCTGGGGTCTTTCTACATGGAGTTTCTATGTTCTCTCTGTTCATGCCTGGTTTCTCTCTGGGTACTCCGACTTCCTCCCACAGTCCAGAACCATGACTGTTAGGTTAACTGGACTCTGTAAATCATCTTTATATGTGAGTGTGTTTGTCTGTCCTGTGTGTCTCTGTGTTGTCCTCTGATGGTGACCTGTCCAAGAGAGACCTGTCTCTCGCCCAGTGATTACTGGGGAAATAGGCACCAACACCCCGACAACTCTGCAGGGATAACTGGGTTATATAGTGGATGGATGAAGTCATTTTTTTGTATTTTTTGTTAAATGTGAATTAGAATGTTCAGTGAGTTGTTCTGAGATTTATCATTTAATCTGATTTATTCTCTTTCCGTTTGTCAACAGATGAAAATATTCACTTCACTGTTCATGAAGTCCTGGAAGGAGGAGCCATGAAGACGCTGCACAACGACTCTAGGTACTATCTGGGAGGAAGAGATGTGGATGAAAAATTCAAACAGTTCCTGAGAAAAATTTTCTCTTATGAAGTCTGGGGTGAATATGAGAAAAAATTCCCCAACGAGGTTCAGAAGATGATGTATGATTTTACTCGTCTCAAACATTTAGGTGAAGATGTTCAGATCAGTTGCCCGGGTAACCTGGTCATGTTGGCTCAGAAAAAGAAAGAGATTAAAACGTTCTTTGATTCAGTGGATGGAGCTTCCTGGGATGATGGATCTATCAGAATCTCCCGAGAAAAACTCAAATCTTTCTATAATGAGAGTCTGCAGAGAATCACCGAGAAACTCAGAGAAATATTAGACAAAAATCTCAACATTGGTTGTATTGTGTTAGTGGGAGGATTTGCTGAGAACCAGATTCTACGTCAGAACATCACTGATCAGTTTGGACCTCAGTATAAAGTCCTGTGTCCTCTTAGACCCCAGGAAGCGATCCTGAAAGGAGCCGTAGAGTTGGGGAGAAACCCAAAGTTGGTGGCGTCTCAGAGAAAACGTTCAGCTTGGTTCAAATGTTTATCATGAGATTTAATTCTCCTGTATTTTGTTCTGAATAATCCAGACAATGTGTATAGTTTGTTTTCTGTATGTTTGTTTGTTTTTCTTTTCGGGGGGTTAGGGGGTCTGTTTGTTTTACTAGTTGATACAATTGTAAAACGTTTTCCATGGTCCATCTTTTTCTGTTTAGAACCAGAAACCAATAAATCAGTCTTGAATTTGTAAACTGAATTAAAAATAAAAGTTATTTTTTATTTAACCTGGTTTTTATTCTGTTTTTGGAGCCGTTTGGTTTTTGGTTTAAAAAGTTAGTTTGGACCTGAAAGGTTGCTCCCTGAAAGTTTACTCGTTTTTATCATTTTATTAATGTGCTGCTTATATAATTAGAGCTTTAGAAAACTGATATTTGATTAATTAACCGTCTTGAGGTGGTTTATTGTTCATGTCTTATATTTATACAGTTGCACTTTAATTAGAATCTGGATGTGATATTTTTTGGAATAACTATAGTTTTCTTATGTGTTTAATGAGTATGTAATCATTATATATTATTTCAGAAAAATAAAAATACAGATAAAATATATGAACCGCTCATTAAAAAATATTATATATTATTTTTAATTGTAATTCCACTCAACATTTTCTACAGGCAGCACCTGTAGTAACACATTTATTCACTAGATGGCGCACTTAAAGCAGAAAGTTTATCTTGGTTTAAGTTTCGCTACATTTCATGACGTCAGAGCCGCTAGAAGTTGAGTCTGAACAGAGACCTTCATCGTGATCTGAGCTCCTCCTCTTCCTCCTGTGACAGACAGAGGAGATCTCAGAGGAGCAGCAGGAGGAAGAGAGTGAGGAAGAGGAGGAGTCCTGCTGCTGAATGAACAGCTTGTTGGAGTGAAGAACAGGATCTGCTCGGAGGACTGAAGTTCTCCTCCTGCTGCTGCATCAGGTCAGACCTGCTCACTAACTTTCACCTTTAGCTGCTTTTTACCTTCAACCTCTGAGGTGGGCGGAGTCAGAGCTGCTTCATCTTCATCTTTAATGTCTTCATGTCTGGAAACAACCTGCAGATTATCTCAGTTTTCCAGGTCAAAGGTCAGTCTGATGGCCTTTCTGCTGCATGTTCTCCTGATGTTTGGTGATGAAATGAAGAGTCTGTTTCAGTTTTCCTGTTTTCTTCTGGCTGCTGCAGAGAAATGTAGATGAAGGATCATCAGTCAGACTGAACTGCTGCAGCCTGTTCAGAGCTGAGATGTGATTCAGTCTCACATGATGGACAATTATCACCTGGAGACTCTTTAAATGTGTTTTATCACATTAATGTGTCTCATCTAGCTGTTTTCATCAGAACCTGAGCTGATGACCAGAACCAGATCAAAGCTGGTCACTGATCAGAGTGAGATCAGCAGCTGAAGCTGTTTAAAGTCAGACATCATGTATCAACCAGCAGCTTCATCAGCTGATGGTTTCCTCCTGATCTCAGACTCTGAAGCTGCTCTGGGAATCAAACGTGTCGTTTCTGTGTGAATCTCTGAGGCTGAATGTGGGAACCAGAAGCTGAGTCTCTCAGCTGTGAAGGATGTTTGTGAAACGGTCGACTGACAGGAAGGAATCTGCTCTGATTAAAACCTGCAGCATGATGGGAAGTTTTCAGGACAGAAAAGCTTCAGATGAACCTGAGGTTGAACTCTCAGTGCAGCTGATGAAGTTATTGATCTTTAATCAAGTTGATCATCATTAACTGGTCAGTCGAGGAGAGAAGAGCTTGAAGAAATTAAAGGTCCTGATAATAAAACTGCAAAGAAAATTAGAGCTGCGACAAACGATTAATTTAGAAATCAATTATCCTGATGATTAATCAGATTTTTTTTCAAATGGCACATTCTGCAGATTTTTAATTTAACCATTTAAGCCTTTTTTATGCAATATTAGAAATACATTAGTATATGCAAATAAATCAATTCATTTTTAAACCAAGAAAAGAACTTTATTGCCTAGAATGGAATGATGGCTTTGCTTTAGTGAATGCTTGATTATTAATTGCGAAGGAAGCATCTGCAGCTAAAACAATACTTATAACATGAAGAAGATAGAACCTTTCTGTTTGATCTTCAATACAGTGTTGGGCTGATCTGTTGACTATTTTCATAATCAGACAGCACAATGTTTAATAGGTGATTTGTTTTCTTACAGAATTTGATCCAATTGAAGCTAAAACATTAACACTTTATGAGTTCTGGGTTATTTCGAATACAAATGCATTTATTTTTTGTAAATTTTGCCCTACTGCTCTCAGTGTGATGTTCTTTCAGAATTTTATTTTGATTATGTAAACTTCAGTTAACAAATTTCTAAATGAGTTGTAGATTATTTAAATAATTGACTAATCATGATTTATCTGATTAATTGTTTCAGCCCTAAAGAAAATCCATCTTTATTCTTCATTTTTCTGTTTTTCATTCAGAATTTCTTTCTGCTCCTCGTGAACCTCTTCATGTTCTCTTCCCACCAAATTATGATTGTGTTATGATTTTAAAACCTATCACAACATCCCCTCTGGATGGATTCTGTTTACTTCACATTTTAAATGACAATAGCAGAAATTTCCTTCACTGTTTTGAACATGCTCACATTTTCTGTACCAAGATTGAGGTGGTTTATATAAAAATGGCAGCAGTGGTTGCGTATAGACTCCATGAAGCTGTAGTACACATGGTTTGGTTATCAATAATTTAAAGCCTTGGCTGCTTCAATGCTCACTGTTCATCTTTTTAAACATTAACTAAAGAACAGAAAATTTGCAGGTTTGTTTTCTATTTCCTGGACTGATTATCTTAGAAACTGTGACCTGTTGGAAAAAGAAGAACTCGGAAATTTACTTTAAAGTTTCCAGTGGTTTTACTGGGAGACTCATTCTTACTGGAACTGATTGCAGGCTGAACATCAATTTGTCTGGAAATAAAACAAAATTTCTGTTTGCTGAACCTTTAAAGCTGCTCTTGTTTCAGATCTAGCTCTGCTTGTGTTCTGTAGTGACTACATATATAGCAGCTTCATACAGCTTATTGGATTTATTTATTCAATATGTAACTATCTCTGTCGATAGTTACCACTGTAACTATTGTGACTAAGTATAGCCACAATAATGACAAGAATATTTTCTCCTTATTGAGTTTCTCATTCTTCACATGTCTTTTAAGTTCAGTTCAGACATTAAATTTTGTATAATCTGAATAAAAAATGAATGGAGTTTATTAACGGGACCCTGGAGTCACAAAATCTGATTATCAAATAATTTTGTGTAATTTTTGGTTTGAGAGCGACCTCTGGTGGCAATAAGCAGAAACTGCTGTTTGTTTCCCATCATCTTACTCTTCACTACTGGGTGGAAAATGTGAAAAAAAAAACTCATCCACAGCACCCAACTTTCCCTAGCTTCATTTACTTTCTGACTCAAATCTGTTTAGTTTTTTATTTTAAAGAAATATAATGAGATCAACTTTATAAAAACAAAAATCAAACATCACTTGATAGTTTGACATTGATATAGGAGCTGCTTGTTCAGGAGACATGGATCAGATTTTTGAAGTCATAACCGACAAAGCTTCTTTACAATAACAACAAAAACACATTTGCATCCATCCTGTGTTGTGCAGTCAGTAACTGCACTGAGGATTTTATTCAGTTTTTGTGTTGATTCATAATGTCAGAGCATAAAACCTTATTGGCAGGAAAAGAGACCTGGTTGGTGTTTCAGGCTGAATAATGATGATTAGTTCTAGTTTGGTTCACTTTCAATAATCATAGATCTAGAATATAAAAACAATTTCAATTTATTACAATTCAGATATTTTTTGGTTCAATACTTACATGAACTATTTCAAGTTGTGTTTCTTATGCTGTAAATTTGCCCATAGTGTAAAGATTGTTATATTAACTTTGTCTTTAAATTTTTATTATTATGTTAATTTGCATGTTTTGACATTCCTGTCACTTTGCTGCTGGTGTACCTGAGTTTGTCATTAATTTCTATTCTATTCTATAAAGTTTGAATATTACACAAGGTCAGTAAAATTATTATTTTATGTAGAAATATCAGGTTTCTGTAAAGCATGTCAATTTTTTTTCTTTCAACGGGAAGAGGAAGATGAGGCACCAGAACCAACAATGTATTTGACCTGAAGGTCAAAGCATCTTTGAGATGTATCTGTATGTGGTGCCACATTTGAGGTTAAATTTATAAAATAAATACTTTTTAAAAATCACTGATTAAAGTGTAATTCATTAATATTTTCGAACAGCTGGTTTTATGTTTTCCCAGTCAGATGATGGACTCTTTAATGTTCATTAACATGTTTTTCAGACAAATTTTTCCCAAGAGTAAAAAACAGGATCAACCCTGCAGCATTTCTGCAATCAGGCTTTAAATATCAGAAACTGTCATGTCTGTTAGGTTATCTGTTTTTTCATGAGTTGATTTTTTTTTAAGAGCAGAAATGATCTGTAAAAATATCTTCTAACAAATAATAAATACCTAAACTCCTCTGTGCTGATGTTCAAAGTCTGTACATCAACACAGACTCTGTGCTGACTCTGTGCTGATGGGTGATTTTGCTGCATCAGAGCAACAAAATCACCCAGGTAGCAAAATGAGTTTTATTTTTTCCTTGGGTTTAAACAAATCTTAACCTAGAAACATGATTTCCTGTTTTATTATATCTAATAAATAAGCTTTAAAGAAGATTTTAGTAAGAACTTATAGAGTTCATCAAATCAGGGTATGGGAAGTTTCGGAAACATCAGCGTGTGGGCATGTGCAGGGGTGTGTGTGCGAGTGTGTAGGGGTGTGGGTGTGTTGGACCTGCTGATCCTGTTTTCTGACATTTTTTTCTTGTTGTTTTTTGCGTTTCCAGAGAACATGAAGTTAAGCAGAAACTCGCCCGATGGTAAAATGATCTTGGTCTCCTAAACTTTAACTGATTTATCTGTAGACTCACCCTGTATGACTTTAGGAAACATGTTTAGTCCCCAAATACTTTAGTCACATTGTTCAGTGGCTTTAATGACTTTCAGTGTCCAATAATTATTCTCTGATAGTTTTTCTGTTATTATCTGCTGATGTTGGTTTTTTATTTGTTCCTTTCTGATCATGTCTGGGTTGTTCATTATTGTTGATAAGGTTTTGCCATCGAGTTTAATTTGCTTGTGTCATTTTTTTACTGATTTCTTTTAGTTCTTTATCTCTCTGATTAGACTCACCTGGTCTCCATGTAACTCTGCTTCTTTGTTTCCATTGTTCAGTTCTGGTTTCTTGCATTGACCCAGTTGGTCCCAGTTCCATTTCTTGTTCTTGTTATGTTCAGTTTGCTTCTGGTACTCCTACAAACCTCACTTTATTACATATTTAAGTGTTCTGTTGAACAGTGTGGAGTTGGATCTATAATTTATTTCAGTTTGAATTAAATCATCCTGTAGTGGCCACATGGACTAAATCCTTTTACTGTTGCCTGTACCATTATCAATTAGTTAAATATTTAAGCAGTTTTCTTAGACTATTTGCTGAATTGTGACTGTTTTATGAGATTCCACTCTAGACTAAAACTCAGCAGTGACTTGAGATCATGCCAACATTGTTCATGAAGAACCAAGACAAATGTTTTTATAAATATCTGCATTCTTTATCCCACATAGGATGAAAAGCATATCTGGATATCAGAAGCTGAAAGAAATTAAATTCAGTTCAAATCAGTATTGGTGGTCTATAGAGCACCAACATCTCTACTGCCTATACATTTTCACAAGTTGTTCTAACCATCATTTAATCTGTCATTCTTGTCCAGACTTGGTTTGATTACATTCCACCAGTTGCTCTGATCCAACCCGGAACAATGAAAACTGGTTTTGTTGGTCGACCGTAGATTAACAGCAGAGTAAACTTTCAGTTTGCTTTTACTTTGTCGTCAGAAATTGTTTCAGAGAGTTATGAAGAAATCATTCATAACTCTTATGAATATAGGAAGATGAAGCAGTTTGCTGTATTTTTGCTCCTACTTTACGGTAAGATCTTCTTCCTCACTAAACTTAGGTTTATTCAGCTGATGTCCTTTTTTTCTCTTCACAATCAGTAAAGTAGCTATCAGGTATATTAAAGTGCACAGCAACATTTTAAAATGTAGAACTTTGATTTTAATCAGAAACTTCTGCATTCGTTTCAGTTTATTGTAAATAATATACTTATCAAAATCAGGATAAATACAATAAGGCAAATAAAGAATCTTTTTATTGTAAATGCATTATTTCGAGACTGTTCAGTTCAAACCAGTCAATAATACAGACCTTTGTCTTGGTTCTGAAAAATATAAAGCATCAATTAACCATGAGGTATGAAACCAGTGGAAAATGTAATGGTCTTAATATCCAGTTTTTTTTCCTGGTATAAAACTGTTAGTCTCTGTTCCCTGGATCCTCTGTTTCTGTCTGCCTCCTCTCCCCTCCCACACTTGTTGCTCCTTGAAATATGACACCAGTTTCAAGTTAGACTGGCTGTTGATTGGCTGCTGTCTCTCTTACTGCATTTGTTTACTGGTGAAAAAATGGCTAGGTTGATGGTTCAGAAATGTGTGGAGTCACCAACAGAATCTGGTTCCCCTTCATCAGGAAAACAATCTTGATGATTTTCACCTTAAAAAACGTATTTAAAGCCTGGAGAAGGGGACTTCAAATCCAGGCCTCAGGGTCAGATGTAACTTTTAGACTTTCTCTGCTTCAACACACATCAGTTAAATAATGAGGTTATTAGCAGGACTCTGGAGAACTTGACTGAACACTGAGGAGATTATTCAGCCATTTGATTCAGGTGTGTTGGACCAGGGACACGTCTAAGAGTTGCAGAACGTCGACCTTGACAACTGAAGTTAAAGATTCTTTGGATCCCGTTTCAGAAAGCAGGATTACCAAACTCTGAGTAGAAAGCAAATACTCTGAATGAACCAACCAGATTCTGTGACATTCAGGGTTTTAGGTTTCAGAACAGGAGATATCAAGTAGGTAACTCATTTCTGAGTTAAGTCAATCCTGAGCAATACTGTTGCTGCTGTAAAAGTCTAGCTGTGAAAAAGCTGCAGTACAGAATCTCCTCCTCAATATCTATAAACAAATCAATTGAAGAATTGGCAGCGACTCTGCATGGCTAACAGCTCAACTTGGAAATCTGGAACATCTTCTGAGCTCTGATTTGAGCATCAGTGGCATTTGATGAAGTTGCGTCTCTCAGCTTTGGAGCACAGCTGGTTGGCTGTTTGTCTTCTCCCTCTGGTCAGTTGATGACAGCAGCCTTCATCATCTGGCATTTGAATTGGAAACTTGTTGGGCTTCAAAAGCAAAGACTCTTTCTCCGCCTGCAGAAAAGAGGGGTGGAGCATAAAATTGTGGTGATAAAGTTGGTTAGGAAGCACAATGTTGATGTTCTCCGGTCTAACATGGCTATAAAAGAGACAGTTAGGATGTCAGTCCCCTTATATAAACTTCTGTCTGAAATTCCTCTTCTAATCTGCTGCTGAAAGTGGGTTAATGCAGTGGAATGTTGGGTTAATAGTCCTTACATGTCTGATGGTTCAACAATCTTATCACCACAATACCTCCTGAAAATTGAGGTAGAAATTAAATTTTACAGTAGAGTTGACTGTTTTAACAGGCTATTGTTACAGATGAGTTTTTCCTCTCTGCCTTTAGCCTCCTCAACTATATATGCTATTCACAAATAAAAATTGAAGTGAGATGAATTTAAGTTGATGAGCTGAAATTCTGAAAGTAATCTTTTTCTAAATTTCAATCACTGGAGTTTTCTTGCTATTCCATCTTAGCAGTGCAATATAGAAATGGAGAGAACTGAAGACGTTGTGATTTTTAAGTTATAAAATTGTCAAAAGACACATCTTGGATTAAATTTGTATTTACTTTAACACACTGATTTAAAACAAAACTATTTATCATTCCAGCCTCTCAGGATGTGTTGACTGTAAAAGTGGAGGTTGATGACTGGGAACCATCTGTCGAACTGCCCTGCCAGTACAGCCTCAGACTAGAAGAGATTGTCACAGTGAAATGGAGCCGATCTGATCTTGATCCCAGTACTGTCCATGAACGGCGAGAAGCAGACGACCTGCGTGGGCAAAATGAGCTTTTCAAAGGACGAACATCAATGAGACCTGATGCTTTAGACTCTAGTGACTTCACCCTCACTCTGAGTGAACCTCAACTTTCTGACAGTGGGATCTACATCTGCAGCCTCCATGATGAAGCAGAAGAAATAAAGGTGTCAGACGTTCAGCTGATTGTCACAGGTCAGCAACTTTTATATATACACACACCCTATTCCTGACAGTATTGTGTTACAACCCCAAAGTCTAGACCAGTGGTTCCCACAGTGTGGGGTGCGCTCCGTGACATTGCAGGGGGGGCAGGAAGCGTTATGGATGAATGAAAAAGAAAAAAAAAACAGTTACACAAAAGTGTTTCACTGTAAAGATGGTTTGTAGTTTGTTTTGTTGCAACTTGACATGTGAAATAAACTTCAGTGGAGTTTGAAAACAAAGTATGTATATAGGTTTATGTCTGGTTGAATGGTGCACAGTTGATTATTTATTTATTTTTTTCTTTTTGGGGGCAGATTTTTTAATTTTATTTATTTTTTTATTTTTTTATTTATTTCGAATTTTGTAATCCATGGGGGGCCCAGAAAATCTTTGGGACGCACTGGTCTAGACGATTAGGAGGTGGTAGCATCAAAATGTATCCAGAGAAAAAAACCTATAAAAAGGTTTCATAAACAAAATATAGTACTCTTTAACCCAGTTACTACTCAAGAAAATAGAATTAACAAAACTAAAGGGTGTTGAGAGCAACTCCAGCAATTAAACAAAAATAACCAAACAAGTTAATCTAAACTCAAAACTACCCAATAGAAGAAGGAACACTAAGGGAGAACCAAGCCTTCCAAACACAAGCTTCTAGATTACTTTAGAGTCAATCAAGATCAGAGTTAGACTGCTAAGCAGAACAAAATGCTTCAAAGCTGCTGGAAACGGTTATTAAAAGGCCAAGTAGGTAACCGAGGCCAAGCAAGCAACGCTAAGCAAGCAAATCCAAGGAAGCAAGCAGGCCAGGTTGACTTTGTGCACCACTGCTCTAGAGTCTAGAGGTCATGACCTTTAAACAGGTCAGGCACCCAATTATTCCATTCAGGTGTTCTCATAATACATAGAGAACATCTTCACTTTTATCCAAGACTAAAGATCAACTTTAAGCACTGCTGTGCCTAACCTTGTTTTCATATATGCACCCAAATTTCTAACCATATTGCATTTAATATTGTGTTAAATATTCTTTTTTTTTTTAGAAAACAATCACTGTCCATGAAGGTCATATAGATATGTGAGTGATTAATTAATAATATAATAAATAAAGTTATTTATTTGAAGCAGAATTGTACAAGACAGGTAAGTTGGTGAAACAGTATTTAAAGTGTTTCAGTGACCTAAAAACTTCCTCATTATTTTTCTCTTAACTGATGATTTAATGACTGCAGCTGAAAGGCAGCAGGAAGCAACAACACAGAGCATTTGTCACCGTAGTTAATGTGTTTCATAGATGTGTTGTACTTCTACAGGGTTACAATTCAAAATGCTTCAATGCTTCACCCAGTCACAAATACACTAATGTCGTGCTAACATTTAATGTCAGTGCATTATATATCCCACTATATTGACCATATCAGTGGGATATATTGCACTTTATTATATTATTGGCTTTGTTGCAGTTCAGTAAGTTGCACTCAATAATGTTTTCAAGCCTTTATGTTAACTGCAATTTTCTGCTTACAGTTTTTGTAAAGACATTCTTGATTAGAATATCAAATTAGAGCAATGAAAACGTTTTAATACAGAAATAGGGGCTTAATAAAAACAGTTTAATACCTGCTTAAAAGACTGTGATGTCATCTAACTATACAAGAAAGTTTTACTGGAGCAAATATTTTAATTACTGAATATGAACCTGTGGGTGTGTGTGTCTGTGTGTGTGTGTGTGTTCGGGGTTGCGTTCTCAAATTATTTAATTTGGTTATGATCTTTATGCTTTTTAGGATTTCTTCTTTGGTTTCTAGATAGATGTTAAAGAAACATCTATTTAGAATATATAATATATATAACTATATATTAAATATATACAATTAAATATTTTATATATTTAATGGACAATACAGTCTACAACCTTTTATTACCTTTCTGTATATGAATTTGATTTTGTTTTTGTAAGTTGCCATTATATAAATAACTTTACTAACTATATGACTATGTACATAGCTTTTTTTCAATCTATTTTATGTAGGAGACGAGCAACAAACAATGACTTCACTCAATAATATTAAGAACATTATTGCTGTAGATTTTCATAATGTTTAAAGACAATTATATTCAAAAATTTAAAGGAAATTCTAGGATATGTCAACATAATTCTTCAAACTATCACATTTTCAGGCAAAACTAAAACTGCACACATGTCTAAGATGTGATTGGTCTTTATGTTTTTCCATAGAGAAGTTTCCAACTTGGACCAAAGTTCTGCTGGTTCTGTTGGTTCTTGCTGTTTCTGGAGGCCTTTTATTTCATTTCCGACATTATTTTATGTCAGGTAAGTTCCTTTTACAACAGAATCAATACCAATGCTTTACATTTTGAGATTTTTACTTTTCCTCAGACAGATTGTGACCATTTTAGACAACAAACCATGAACTGATACAGAAAAGGGAAAGATGAAGATAGCTTCAGAATTAAAATGGTTTGATTGGAATTTTTATAAAATTATGGTTTGGATTGTCCAACATGCTGAGTTTCCAGTCTTTATACATCATATGATCTCAGTTCTGTACTGCCTTTCTCCTCTTGTGGTTTTCTTTTCATATTTTCTTATGCGGGAATTTTACTGCCATAAGTCAAGATCACACATTTTCAGTTTGCAAGCAGGATTTAATTTCCTTGTTCTCAAAACTTGCACTCAAAACTTCTGCTCTCTTTCAGATATTCCCTGTACATTCAAGTCTTTGTTCTCAATGTCAGATTTTCTCTTCGCACGCAAAACTTCTCTCTGCTCGCTTGTGAAACAACAAAGTACCGTCGCCTGTCAACGTTTCAGCCAACAGAATGCAAGTGTTATACTAGGCAGTGGGAGCCTCCTCAGGAGTGCGTTTGTTTTCTCTTGGTGCATTCTGTTTGTCGGTTCTAGTTCAGCTTCTATGCACCACAAATTTGGAACAAACTTCCAGAAAACTACAAAACAGTCAAAACACTGAGTTTCTTTAAATCTAGACTAAAAATCAGCTGTTTAGAGTTGCTTTTAAAACATAATCATGATGTGTAATGATGACAAAATGTAATGTTGTTGACTGTGTTTTTCTATGACTTTGTATTTTTGAGTTTTTATGATGTAAAGCAGTTTGAACTGTGTTGTTGCTGAAATGTTTATACAAATAACATTTGATTGATTGATTGATTCTTATCTATAGGTTAATGTAGATAGATATCTATCTACATAGATGGATACATACATACATAGTCACACAGGCACACCCAGTAGAAGGAAACAAACGCACCCTTGAGGAGGCTCCCACTGCCTAACACTTTCATTCTATTGGCTGTAACGTTGCCAGGTGACGGTCCTTTTTTGTTTTGAAAGAGAGCAGAAAGGACTTCACAACCGAGCAGAGAGATTTGCGAGCGGAGAGTTAATACAAGCAGAGAAAAGTTTTGCACGTGAGGAGAATGGATGAAGATCAACAAAGTAAAGACTTTGGAGTGGCCTAGTCAAAGTCCTGACTTGTAACCTATTGAGATGACATGAAAGGGCACTAAAAAACCCTCCAGTGTAGCTGAATTAGAAACATTCTGCAAAGAATGGGGGACAAAATTTCCTCCTCAGCTGGAAAAGAGTCATTGTAATTTATCACAAACTCTTGGTAGCAGTTGTTGCTGCAAAGGTTAGGAAAATCAATAGTTAGGTTTAATGACCAATCACTTTTTCACACAGGGAGATGTAGGTGTGGAATTTATTTCCCTTAACAATAGAAACCTTCATTTTAAAACTGAATTTTGTGTTTATTTGGTTGTCCTTTAACTGATATTTAAATTGATTTAATGTTCTGAAACACTTCAATGTGACAAACTTGGAAAATAAAGACAATGAAATCAGGAACCTTTTTTTCATACCACTGTACTTTTGTGGGTGAAAAAGAACAAAAAAACAAATAACTTTATGTCAATATTTTGTAGAACCATATTTCTCTGATACTACACTAGTAAGACTTTTAGGGAAATGTCTCTACCAGCTTTGCTCATTTAAAGATTGGTATTCTTTCTATTCTCCTTTGAAAATGAATAAAACTTCAATCATACAGGATGGACAGAGACTGTAAACACCAATTAACAAAACTGTATCACAGAATCCAAGCTGGATTCAGAACTAAAACTTGAATTGGTCATCCTGACATATTAATCTGATTTAATCCTTTTTGCTTTTGCTTTTTGTTTTTCATTTTCCCTTCTTTCCTCTCCTATCTAGTTGAAGATATCTTTCTGGATTTTGACATCATAGTTCTGCTGCCAAAAATTACACAAATTCAAAATTGGAAATAACTATCTGTGAAAGAAAAATATATTAAAATTACACATAAATATTTGTAAAATTAATCAAATTTAAAATCTTGAATGTCAGACTTTTCTAATTTAATGTTTCTAAATCAAAATGTTTAAGTTGCCCATCATGTAAAATTCCCAGATACAGAGTTCTGATTATTTTTTGTCTGTCCTGTTGAATATTCCTGCTGTCTTTTCTCATCCACTAAATACAAATCAAACCCACATTACAGGATGATGACATTAAGTTATTGAAACTCTTCTCTGCTTTGGATCCATCAAATATTTTTCTCTTCTGTCAGTTGGAAACAACAACAATGTAGTTTATCTTTTGGTTAAAAATCAGAAACATTGCAGTGATTTCTCTTTATGAATCAACATGTGGATGATAGTGAGTTTTTTCTTCTGTGTTTCTTTGAAAGTAAGTTTAGATCCCATGGATCCACTGTCAGCATCTGGTCTCTAAATCCTGAGTTTCACATTGTGACTGAAGTGTTTTTCTCCTGGAATATCACTGAGGCTCCATTACTGTGAACATCAACATCATCAGTTCTGCTGCTGTCAGTGCAGCTCATCTGTTTTGTTTCTCAGTCTACAGGGTGGAGGTGGATTCAGGAGAGGAGTCTGTTCTGCTGCCATTTAAAACTGCAGCCTGTCTGTCTGAAAAAGTCATTGTGAAGTGGAGACACAACACTGGCAGGATGGTCCATGAGTGTTACAGGAAGGTCTTTATGTGTTCTGTTTATTTTGAGAACTGGTCTGTTCAACACGATAAGTATAAAGACAGAACAAAGATTGTGAAAGAAGGTAAATTTGGAGACTACAGTTTGATCCTGAAGAAACCAACAGACAGAGACACAGGAACCTACAGCTGCACCATTTACAAATATGGGTCAGGAAAAATCCTGACCATGAAACAGGTGCTGCTTGATGTCAAAGGTGAGTTCTGTAAATATAGATCATATTTCAATGATAATATATTTAATAATGGAGTTTGTCCTTATTATAAGTTATTAATATGAAGGTTAGAATGAGGAAATATGTTGCAGGAATATAATATTTAATAATAAAGAAAAGAATTATGTAATAAACAGTAGAAATACTAATAGTAATTGACTATGAAGCAAAATGTATTTCCTAGGTTTTATGTAGAAATGTTACATTTTAATCAGTATCAGTTTTCATCCTTTCATCCATCTATTGTTCAGACCCACTTATCCATTCAGGATGACATTGAGGTTTTGGTTCCTATCACCACTGACTGAGACTGGTGTTCAGTCCAGACTGGTCACAAGTTCATCACAGGACCGGTGGACCAGTATAATCCGTGTACAATAAATATTAAGTTGCTGAATTTTAATGTTTCAGTTTAGTTTTTGAAATGCAGGATTAAACTAATAAATGTAATTGTGTCTATGATTTTATTACAGTATCAACTTATTGTAAAAACAGTCAGAAACTTCTCTTTAATTATATTCTAACTTTCTTCTCTTCTCCATCCAGCTGGACCTGACTCTCTCATCATAGCCATAGACTTTGGTTCAGGATTCAGTGGCTACGCCTTCAATGTTAAACCCAGAGAGGAAGGAGGTGAGACCCAGATAAAGAGATGGAGTAATGGACTTGGACTAGACACCCCAAAGACTCCAACCTGCATCCTGTTTGATGAACATGAAGAATTTATGAAGTTTGGTTATGAAGCTAAAACAGCATTTACCAATATGAGAGAAGAAGAAACTAAAAAACATTATTTCTTTGAAAACTTCAAGAGGAAGGTCCTTAACATGGTAAGTAAAAATAAATAACTACAGATAAATGTTCTTTTTTCTTGGATCCTATCATGTTTTCTATGAAGACACAAGTTTTCTCATTTTGAAACTGAGATATCTATCTATTATCTGAGATATTTTAAACCTGAACTCTTCTCCCTTCACAGTTTTTCACCTGCTGTAGATCTTAACACTGGGTCTCTATAATTATAAAATCATCTCTTTCATTTCCAGTTGTAGTCTAATAGCTTTTTTGCTTTTTTTTGTTTTGTTTTGTTTTTTCTACTGGTGGCCTTTATTCATCAGTAATCTGACAGTAAGGGGGGGAAGACAAGCAGCAAAGGTAGAGAGGACTCAAACTCATTATGTCTGATAGTTTCTGAACTTTTGCACAACAGCATTTCAGAAAAAGCAGAACTTTACCTAGTGTCTCATTTATAAAACAAATCCACAGGAATCATACTAAATGTGTATGTACGCCCAAAATTCAAAAATATTCTATGTCAAAAAAAGCCTGATTTATAAAAACATTTGCATGCACACCAGAAAGCAATTTCCCCCTTATAAATCACACCTGCAGCTTTTTGCATGCAAAATTCCTCCTCAATGCAAATTACCTCATGAATAATGAGGTGTAATTAAATGCATCACCTGATTCAGACGATTGTGTGAAAATCTGTTCCTCCTGTGTCGGGGCGTCACTGCAGCCAGAGAGGCGGATCCGACCATTTTCATGGCACTTCTGGTCGATTTCTCAGTGAAACAACTCATATAATCATGTTAAAGTTGTAACTTTCACTTTTATTGGCAGCTGCTCTTAAACAACAACAATAACAAAATTGTAAAATAAATAAATAGACTAGGTTTTTGTGGAGGTCTTCTTACACAGTTGTGTATTTTTTCTAATCGCCAAGAGAATCAGTCTTTTTCCAACTTTTGTCACTTAAGCCTGACAAATAAGTCAGTCACCAACAAACGTTTTCCAACACATTGTGTGTATTTATAATTTTTCATTGCTAATATAATAGGAGGGAAGCTGGCTGACAGCAGGGCACAAAGATTAGACTTCCTGAATAGATGAGAGAGTAGGCTTTCTGGAAAATCCTGTTCTAATGAAAAATATGACAGATTACTGGAGAAAATAAATTTCTAGTTGCTCATTTTTGGTCCACCCATAACAATCATTGAGAATTTGGAAACATTTGCTCTTTACTTATTTATCAAGGTTAAGGGGGGATCCAAATATTTTATTTTTACCAGAAAGTTTTATTTCTCTCTTCATGAACAACAAATGCTGTGAATTTGGAAACATTTGCTCTTTATTTGCTAAAGTTATGAGGGGGGAACCAAATATTTCAGCCCTTTTCCCATAGTTACCTTTTATTGAAGTCTTGGAAAGAGAAATATCACGAATATTTTTCAAAATGTAATTTATTAACTGTTAGAGAACCTAAATAAACAAGAACACCAGAGCAAACCCAGAGACCTTAAGCGAACAAAGGACACAAATGTAATTTCTGCTGGTGGGCAGCAGAAAAAGCAAAAAAATACACACACACACACACACACATATATATATATATGCAAAATAAATATATTTATTTGGAGCAGGAAGTCTTTAAATAAATTAAATTAAAATTGAACCATAAAGCCATCTGCAATAAATGAAATTAAATAAACACAGAATCCATCTCTGATTTGTTTTTCTAACCATTAAAATCTGTTATTTCATATTTAAATCAAACAGAGAAACCTAAACAGAAAAATATTTGCTATTCAGCACATTAAAGAAATAAGTTTCTGCTTGGACTAACAGTAGTTCACCATCAGTAGATTTGATAAACTAACCTGGGTTTGAATATAAACTAACAGACTGAACCTGTTCACAGGACGACTGGAGGAAGAGAATCTACACAGCTAACGATAAGTGGATGTTGACCCAGAAGGTTTTTACAGAAGTTCTGAGATTCCTGAAGGACGATGCTCTGAAAACCATCAGATCTCATCCAGAAGGTGGAGAGTTCACAGCTGATGACTTCACCTGGGTGATGACTGTTCCTGACATCTTAAAGGATTTTTGTAAAAAGTTCATAATAGAAGCTGCAACTCAGGTAACATCATGTTTTTAAAGTCAACATCAGCTCTGAAATGTTCAGCAAAATCAGACTTTTGGTTTCTCCTCCAGGCTGGTCTTGTAACAGAAGACACTAAAGACAAACTGATGTTTGTTTTGGAGTCAGAAGCAGCTTTGACCTGGTGTTTGAAGCTTCAATCTGATGGTTTCATCACACAGAACCACAGCAGAGACTCACAGGATCAATCTGCAGGAGCAGCAGAACCTGATACCAGCTGTAACGGTACTGTGTGGATCTATAACGTCTGGCAAACAAACATTTAACATCTAACAGGTTTTGGTTTGTTTTATAGGACAAATGTAATATATGAATGGATTCTTTAGGTGATCAGTTGGACTAATTGTTTGGAATCAAATCATGTAAAAGTATTTATTACATTTTTGTTCCTAAATGTTTCACCACATCTTTAAAACCAACCTGAGAAATTCTAATTTCCTCCTCAATTTAATAACTGACTGTTTCAATCTTGACCCAGAATCTGGGAATAAATCCTTTAATCCCTGAGGGGGAATTTTGATTCACTCTTTATTGCTGAGAGTTTTCCAGTATTAGTTCATATTTGAGGCGATGTCTCAGCATCTTAAACAGATTTTTAACCAATCAGGGCCAGATTTCCTGGTTTCCTTCAGCTTTTCATCAGACCTCTTGTGGACCGGGCCTTTATGAAACTAGTTTCTGGTCTTAAACTTTCCCATGAAGGTCAGTTTAACCAAGTCTGTCTCGTTTTCTCATTGTTGAATTATCAGCTGCTTTTGGTTTTCCTAAATCCAGAATGAAGGTCACAGGAGTTTGGGTTTTTTCGGCTGTGGCTCCTAAACTTTGACCTTTGGACATCTGCTGTTGTTTAAGTTATACAAATAAATTTGACATTCACATGAACTCTGACCTGGACTGAGGCAGTGAGGCCTGCAGACCTTTAGATATTTCTTCTTCTTCTTTGAGTCGTTGATGTTGGAGTCATTTTGGTTGGTCAGTTTCTCCTGTGAAGGTTCATCACTGTTCACTGTTTTCTCTATTTATGGATAATAACTTTCACTTTGTTCACTGAGACTCTACCACCTTAGAAATGACTTTCTAACTTTATTTAATTTCACTTTGGAATCAAAAGAGTATTTTTGAATTTGAACTTCTAGACTGATCTCAATGACTTGGTTTCTCATTTGTTCTTTACTTTATTTAGAATAAACCATGACATCGCCTACTTCATGTTGTTAGGCAGGTTCTGTTTACCTGATTTCTTGATTCTGATGGTTTAACAGTAATCAGATCTGGGTTTAGAACTGAAATTGAATTTAAAAATGTGGCTGAATGGTTAATTAGAATTTAGTCTCAAACATGATGCTGGAAAAAAGTTAGAAAATTGATGATTTGATCAGAAAACCAAAAGAAACAGGAAACAACAGTTAAGTTTAAGTTTTCTACACAAACTCATAGATGTTCTCTCATTGATATCATTTAAAATAACAATCTGGTTATGTTTTAAATAACATAACCAGATTGTTTTTAACAACGTAGTTAAATAACACCAGGTTGTTAAATACCCAATAAAATGTTTAAATATTTTATTGGTTTGTTAAAATACTTTTAAGGCTTTTTAATTCTCAATGTGTTCATGTAAAACCAGCAGAGCTGTTGTTTCAGATAATCTATCATCATAATTAAACATGACTGTAAACCGATCAGAATAATTGATAAATCATTAAAGGAGAGCCAGACTATCTTTAATGTGATCATGATCGCTTGATTTTCAGGTTTTCTAAAGATTTTAGTTTTCATGACATTTTCTTCTGCTTCACTATTTGACCATTTTCAGATAAATTTGTCTTTACTTCTTAACTCTGGCCATCAGAAAAAGTTCCTGAACTTAAAATGTACATCAGTGATCATCAATAACTTTGTGATAAAAATAATATAGAAAATCGTTTGATAGACTGAAACTATTTTATCTCCAAAGAGTCTTTAGTTGAAAACTTGGGATCTAGAAGAATCAGGATGATGGATCATTCAGGTCTAAAGACTTTCAGATTCTGTTAATCTGCTGAGGACAAAAAGTAAAATCTTCTTCTAAAATCAGAAAAATAAATGATCAAGACTGTTAAAATAAAAAGTTGTATTTCTCAGAGGGAAAATGGCAAGAAATTGCCTTCAGAAACATTTGCACAATATTGTATGTTAGCTCTAAAGTACCTGAACACAGACACAAAAAAGAGACAAGAGTCAGAACTTAAGTTTTACCTGCAGGGAGAGAACACAGTTGAAACCCAGTTACAGATTTCGGCCTATGCTCTGAAGCTTCAATTGAGTCTCATCCTGCTTTTATTAGAATTAGGAACACCCTAGTTACATGGCAGTGTGCAGCCCTGCAGGGAAGGGGAGCAAAAAACCAGCTGCACACTCATATGAATACAACTCATTTATAGTCTTCAAAAGCAGGTTTCATAGGATAAGACTATCGGTTTGCAGTTCCTCTGGGTCATGGACGCTGCTGGGTCGTCTCTTTCATGGTCCTTTTCACTCCTCAGGCCGCTTCCAGAGTTTCTGCAAACACTTCAAAAATACTCAAAGCACTTCAAAACACTCAAGGCAAACACTCAAACCTGTGTGTCTCTGTGTTGTCCTCTGATGGTGACCTGTCCAAGAGAGACCTGTCTCTCGCCCAGTGATTACTGCGGAAATGGGCACCAACACCCCGACAACTCTGCAGGGATAACTGGGTTATATAGTGGATGGATGAAGTCTTTTTTTTTTTTTTTTTGTTAAATGTGAATTAGAATGTTCAGTAAGTTCTGTTCTGAGATTTATCATTCTCATGCTTTTATGTCTGTCGGCCATATTGGATTTAACAACAATAATTTCTTGCATTTGCAGCTGATGGCCAGTAGATGATAGTGTATTTTATGATGCTTTAGTGTCCACTTCAGTGGTCTGTGTGCATTTATAACATAAAAATCCACAAGAAGCAGAAGAAAATGGCTTTTAGATAACTGTCCACCATTGTGACCACTATGCATAAAAGGGTTAAAGTTGCTTTGTCAGCAACTTTAATATTTTTTAAAAATATTTTAAAGTTGATGCAGGCTTCATGTGGATGAATAAATTTTACACCTCAGGCCCATCAATATGAGAGTGACATCACTTCCTCTAACAATGAATCCACACACTTTCTACATCTTTTGTACTCAGATTTCTGTTAAAGTCTCTCTTTCCATTTTATTATTTTCTTATCTCTCTATGATCGGTCTGAGGATCTGCTTTAACTCTGGATCATCACTGATCTGGAAAATCCTTCTCCAGAGATTTACAGCATCACCATGGCAACAGAGAGGGAGGATAAATGAACTAAAACCTGAATCTACCTGTAAAAACATTGATCATTGATCATAGAGCAGCTCAGTGAGTTTCTGTGTTTCTACAGATCCAGCAGGAAGTCAGGAGGCCGTACAGTTTACTGTGGAACCAGAAGAAACCAAAGTTCTGCTGGAGACCCAAAGAGACGGGAAACGGTACCTTGGGGTCGACTGTGGAGGTAAATGTTACTCACTGTTATTTAAATGTTTAGTGAGAGACGAGTTTTAAAACTATTTGTGTTCACAATAAACTTATTGAAGTGATGATGTGTTGCTCTGTGGATCAGCTGGTTTCCCTGCTGCCTTGCAGCAAGAAGGTTCTGGGTTTGAATCCCAGTCTGGGGTCTTTCTGCATGGAGTTTCCATGTTCTCCCTGTTCATGCCTGGTTTCTCTCTGGGTACTCCGACTTCCTCCCACAGTCCAGAACTATGACTGTTAGGTTAACTGGTCTCTGTAAATCATCTTTATATGTGAGTGTGTTTGTCTGTCCTGTGTGTCTCTGTGTTGTCCTCTGATGGTGACCTGTCCAAGAGAGACCTGTCTCTCGCCCAGTGATTACTGGGGAAATAAGCACCAACACCCCGACAACTCTGCAGGGATAACTGGGTTATATAGTGGACAGATGAAGTCATTTTTTTGTATTTTTTGTTAAATGTGAATTAGAATGTTCAATAAGTTCTGTTCTGAGATTTATCATTCTCATGCTTTTATGTCTGTCGGCCATATTGGATTTAACAAAAATAATTTCTTGCATTTGCAGCTGATGGCCAGTAGATGATAGATTATGATGCTTTAGTGTCCACTTCAGTGGTCTGTGTGCATTTATAACATAAAACTCCACAAGAAGCACAAGAAAATGGCTTTTAGATAGCTGTCCATCGTTGTGACCACTATGCATAAAAGGATTAAAGTTGTTTTGTCAGCAACTTTAATATTTTTTAAAAATATTTTAAAGTTGATGCAGGCTTCATGTGGATGCATACATTTTACACCTCAGGCCCATCAATATGAGAGTGACATCACTTCCTCTAACAATGAATCCACACACTTTCTACATCTTTTGTACTCAGATTTCTGTTAAAGTCTCTCTTTCCATTTTATTATTTTCTTATCTTTCTATGATCGGTCTGAGGATCTGCTTTAACTCTGGATCATCACTGATCTGGAAAATTCTTCTCCAGAGATTTACAGCATCACCATGGCAACAGAGACAGAAGATAAATGAACTAAAACCTGAATCTACCTGTAAAAACATTGATCATTGTTCACAGAGCAGCTCAGTGAGTTTCTGTGTTTCTACAGATCCAGCAGGAAGTCAGGAGGCCGTACAGTTTACTGTGGAACCAGAAGAAGCCAAAGTTCTGCTGGAGACCCAAAGAGACGGGAAACGGTACCTTGTTGTCGACTGTGGAGGTAAAAGTTACTCACCGTTATTTAAATGTTTAGTGAGAGACGAGTTTTAAAACTATTTGTGTTCACAATAAACTTATTGAAGTGATGTTGTGTTGCTCTGTGGATCAGCTGGTTTCCCTGCTGCCTTGCAGCAAGAAGGTTCTGGGTTTGAATCCCAGTCTGGGGTCTTTCTACATGGAGTTTCTATGTTCTCCCTGTTCATGCCTGGTTTCTCTCTGGGTACTCCGACTTCCTCCCACAGTCCAGAACTATGACTGTTAGGTTAACTGGTCTCTGTAAATCATCTTTATATGTGAGTGTGTTTGTCTGTCCTGTGTGTCTCTGTGTTGTCCTCTGATGGTGACCTGTCCAAGAGAGACCTGTCTCTCGCCCAGTGATTACTGGGGAAATAGACACCAACACCCCGACAACTCTGCAGGGATAACTGGGTTATATAGTGGACAGATGAAGTCTTTTATTTTTGTATTTCTTATTAAATGTGAATTAGAATGTTCAGTAAGTTGTTCTGAGATTTATCATTTAATCTGATTTATTCTCTTTCCGTTTGTCAACAGATGAAAATATTCACTTCACTGTTGATGAAGTCCTGGAAGGAGGAGCCACGAAGAAGCTGCACAACGACTCTAAGGACAATCTGGGAGGAAAACATGTGGACAGAAAATTCAAAGAGTCCCTGAGAGAAATTTTCTCTAATGAAGTCTGGAATGTATATGAGGAAAAATTCCCCAATGAGGTTCAGAAGATGATGTATGATTTTAATCGTCTCAAACATTTAGGTGAAGATGTTCAAATCAGTTGCCCTTGTAACCTGGTCATGTTGGCTCAGAAAAAGAAAAAGAAAGAGATTAAAACGTTCTTTGGTTCAGTGGAAGGAGCTTCCTGGGATGATGGATCTATCAGAATCTCCCGAGAAAAACTCAAATCATTCTATGATGAGAGTCTGCAGGAAATCACCAAGAGACTAGGGGAAATATTAGACAAAAATCTCAACATTGGGTTTATTGTGTTAGTGGGAGGATTTGCTGAGAGCCAGATTCTACGTCAGCACATCACTGATCAGTTTGAACCTCAGTATAAAGTCCTGTGTCCTCTTAGACCCCAGGAAGCGATCCTGAAAGGAGCCGTAGAGTTGGGGAGAAACCCAAAGTTGGTGGAGTCTAAGAGAAAACATCCAGCTTGGTTCAAATGTTTATCATGAGATTTAATTCTCCTGTTTTTTGTTCTGAATAATCCAGACAATGTGTATAGTTTGTTTTCTGTATGTTTGTAAAACGTTTTCCATGGTCCATCTTTTTCAGTTTAGAACCAGAAACCAATAAATCAGTCTTGAATTTGTAAACTGAATTAAAAATAAAAGTTATTTTTTATTTAACCTGGTTTTTCTGCCTCCCTTCTGTTTGTTGTGGTTTTTATTCTGTTTTTGGAGCCGTTTGGTTTTTGGTTTAAAAAGTTAGTTTGGACCTGAAAGGTCAACATGCAGGTGTGAATGTTTTAAAACTTAAATTGATAAATTAGTGTTGCTCCCTGAAAGATAACTTGTTTTTATCATTTTATTAATGTGCTGCTTATATAATTAGAGCTTTAGAAAACTGATATTTGATTAATTAACCGTCTTGAGGTGGTTTATTGTTCATGTCTTATATTTATACAGTTGCACTTTAATTAGAATCTGGATGTGATATTTTTTGGAATAACGAGTTTTCTTATGTGTTTAATGAGTATGTAATCATTATATATTATTTCTGAAAAATAAAAATACAGATAAAATATATGAACCACTCATTAAAACAATATTATATATTATTTTTAATTGTAATTCCACTCAACATTTTCTACAGGCAGCACCTGTAGTAACACATTTATTCACTAGATGGCGCACTTAAAGCAGAAAAGGTTTATCTTGGTTTAAGTTTCGCTACATTTCATGACGTCAGAGCCGCTAGAAGTTGAGTCTGAACAGAGACCTTCATCATGATCTGAGCTCCTCCTCTTCCTCCTGTGACAGACAGAGGAGATCTCAGAGGAGCAGCAGGAGGAAGAGAGTGAGGAAGAGGAGGAGTCCTGCTGCTGAATGAACGGCTTGTTGGAGTGAAGAACAGGATCTGCTCAGAGGACTGAAGTTCTCCTCCTGCTGCTGCATCAGGTCAGACCTGCTCACTAACTTTCACCTTTAGCTGCTTTTTACCTTCAACCTTTGAGGTGGGCGGAGTCAGAGCTGCTTCATCTTCATCTTTAACGTCTTCATGTCTGGAAACAACCTACAGATTATCTCAGTTTCCCAGGTCAAAGGTCAGTCTGATGGCCTTTCTGCTGCATGTTCTCCTGATGTTTGGTGATGAAATGAAGAGTCTGTTTCAGTTTTCCTGTTTTCTTCTGGCTGCTGCAGAGAAATGTAGATGAAGGATCATCAGTCAGACTGAACTGCTGCAGCCTGTTCAGAGCTGAGATGTGATTCAGTCTCACATGATGGACAATTATCACCTGGAGACTCTTTAAATGTGTTTTATCACATTAATGTGTCTCATCTAGCTGTTTTCATCAGAACCTGAGCTGATGACCAGAACCAGATCAAAGCTGGTCACTGATCAGAGTGAGATCAGCAGCTGAAGCTGTTTAAAGTCAGACATCATGTATCAACCAGCAGCTTCATCAGCTGATGGTTTCCTCCTGATCTCAGACTCTGAAGCTGCTCTGGGAATCAAACGTGTCGTTTCTGTGTGAATCTCTGAGGCTGAATGTGGGAACCAGAAGCTGAGTCTCTCAGCTGTGAAGGATGTTTGTGAAACGGTCGACTGACAGGAAGGAATCTGCTCTGATTAAAACCTGCAGCATGATGGGAAGTTTTCAGGACAGAAAAGCTTCAGATGAACCTGAGGTTGAACTCTCAGTGCAGCTGATGAAGATTTTCATCTTTAATCAAGTTGATCATCATTAACTGTTTAACTGGTCAGTCCAGGAGAGAAGAGCTTGAAGAAATTAAATCTCCTTATAATAAAGCTGCAACAAAGGTTTGGGCTACATAATTCAATTCATTTTTAGATAATAAATAAAAAACATTTCATTGTCTAATGAGCAATTACAGGTTTCATTTAGTGAATATTAGCTGGTTTAAAGCAAATGAAACATCTGCAGCTAAAATAATACTTTTATTCTTTTAGAATTAAAGAAAGATTAATGTTGAGTTAATCTTTCTACTTAACTCAACATCAATACAGTGTTGGGCTGATCTGTTGACTATTTTAATAATCGGGCAGCAAAAGGTGTTTAAATGGTGATTTATTTTACAGAATTTAAGCTAAAACTGTCACTTGATGAGTTCTGTGTTATCTTAAATGCAAAATGAAAACATGTTTTGTTAAGTTTTACCCTAATTACTGCTCTGAGTGTGTTGTTCTTTCAGAAAATGTTTTTTTTTTTTTCGGAGTCTGTATTTTCCAGTTAATGATTAATAATTTACTAAATTAGTTGACCAATGATTGAAATAATTACTAATTTCATTTAGTTAAATTAATATGCCTCACTCTGCATTTCAAAATGCTAATTAATTAGAGCATCTTTGCTTGTTTGCTGCTTTTATAAGGTTGAAATTAGTACCAACCTGTCATCTTTTGTTGACGTGTTGGTTTGGTCTTTAACAGAATTAAAATCTTCTTAGGACCCCAAAAAGGCTCAGGTCTGACCTGCATCCAGTTTGTTACTGGGAGACTGTGGTTCTTACTGGACTAAGGTTGTGAAGCTGAGATGGCAACATCATGACCTGATGTGACATAAAGCAAACTGAACATCAGTTTATCTGGAAATAAAACAGTTTCTTTTACTGGACCATCAGAGCTGCTCTTGTTTTGAATTGTGTTCTGTAGTTACTACGTCTGTAGCAGATTTATACGGATTTTTGGATTCATTTAAATAAAATGAGTTTTCACCAGTAAACGTTGAGCTCTGGCTTCTAGTTTCCAGTGTTTGTGGTTCAGTGTGAGAATCAGCAGCAAACTGTTTCCGTCCTGATAACAAACTCTGTTAATGACAAACACAGACGGCTGAGAGCGTTCGCTGACCTCAGTCTCTCTCTCCCTCTGGTTCCTGGTTCTGTTGGTTCTGACAGAATCAACAGAACCTGCTGATAACAAACATTCCCATCAGTCAGAGTCACAGTGCTGGGTTTTATCTGAGGCTGAAACTGTTATTGATCTGCTATCAGCTGTTTGTTCACAGGTCATATGACTTCATCGGAACCGGTACCAACAGAACCGAGGAGTTTCTGTGACCTTCAACTTCTCTGCAGGAATCTGTTTTTATTTTCTGTTTGGATCACATGAAGAAAATCCTCCAAACTTCTGTTTCCTTCATCGTCTTCAAATCAAGCAAAATCTGTGTGAAATGTTTGTGCAGCAAAGTTTTTGTTTCTACTGCTGCTGTTAAAAATATTAATAAATGTTTGCAGAGGTCATGAAAGGTCAACCAGTCACCGACCCCACTTTAGCAAAATCAAGCAAAAGTGGTGTCAATCAGTTCTGCTATGTTTGTGCCACAAAAACTTTTATTTGTGCCGCTATCATTTTAAAGATACTAATGAAATAGTTTCCAGAGTTTATCAGAGGGCAGCCAGGAATATCTTCAAAACAAAAGCATCACAAATGGAAATTTCTGCTGCACAAACGTAGCAGAGTTGATGGACACCAATTTAGTTTGAGTTTTAAAAAAGTGGGGTCTGGTTTACCTTTGATCTCTGGAAACATTTTTATCAATTCCTTTGAAATGATATAAGAACAAACAAAATTGGTTGCAATACAACAATTATGTTTGTTTTCATTAATATCTTCAAAACAAAAGCAGCACAAACAAATTTTATCAGCACAAATGTAGCAGAGTTGAGGGACACCTATGTAGTTTTATGTCATAAAATTTGATGGGGCCAGTTGACCTTTTATGACCTTTGAAAACATTTATTATCTTTAAAATGATAGCAGCACAAACAAAAAGATTTCCTGCATAATTTTGACACCAATTTTGTTTGATTTGAAGAAGGTGAGGAGACCAACTTCACTCAGGTTGTTCTGTTGACTTAAATGGAAACAAAGATCAATGTTTAGATAAAAATGCTTCATTTGGAGAAAGTTGGTTGTTTTTAGCAAATATTGAAGGTTTAAAATCCTTGTATGGCAGCAGCAGAGAGTTTGAACAGGAAAATGACCAGCAGGCTGCTGCTGTTTGTTCAGAAAATACAGATAAAATAACCAACCAGCCACACTTGGCCAAATATCTACGACATCCAGCAGACATGAAGAAAACATTCAGCTAATCCCTAAAATAAGTCCAAGTTGGTCATTAGTCTGTTCTATAAAACAGAGTATTGGTACCATGGTTGATAGAAAAAAATACATTTTAAGTTGAATTTCACATATTTACAAAAAAACGTGGTTATGTTCTTATGTCAAAAAATTGTACATTTGCAAGAAAAAAATATAATTTTCCATGATTAAAGGCATAAAATGAAACATATTTTCTGACATAAATTGTGGAATTTGTGAGAAAAAAAACTAGAAGTGGACGCCTGAAACAGGATACAGCAAAACGCCTGAGAAGGTGAAGAAGAAGCTACAACATGGCTGCAATGACTGGGAGAATTTTGATGCTTGAACTTGCAAATTAAGATTTTCAACATCAGAGAGTATCCAATATTTTTCTTGTAAACAAGAATCTAAACTCAAGGTTATGAGGTTTATTTGGAGGAAATTTCAACCCCATAATTAAAAAAAATGTGAATATTCACTGATGTCAGAAAATCCTCTGTGTTGATTATTTTTCTACAATGACTTTGACACTTAATCATAGTTCTCTAAACTGCAACTCCACAAAAAAAAAGATGACAGATAAATTTTAAGACTGATCTTAAAATTGTTGGATTGTTGAACTCAAGTATATTCAGTTTAAACCAGCCAGTTAGCATCCAGTCATCCACCTGATATTAATCTTTATTGTGAAAACATAAAAAAGATTTAAATATTGTTTTTTTCTTAATTTCCACATTTATTAATCTAATATTCCTGTTATGTTTCTTCTAATGCTATTTAACTCTAAATTGATCTGTTGGAAAGCAGCTTTAACTGGAGTCCTGACAGTTTCTGATGGTTAACGTTGAAATATATATTTATAGTAATAATAAATATATTAAGTTTGAAACTTATAATGAAAGTTGAAGTTTTCTTCATTAACTGATGATCTGATAGTTAAGCAGACGTCTGTGTGTGTTTCTTCCTAACAGCATGATGAGTGATGTCCGGCTGTCTGCTGCTCCTCCTCCTCTCTGTGAGGTCACAGCTTCACCAACAGGATGTGGTTTCCATAGCAACGAGCCTCCAGCTTTCGTCCTGCCGCCTCGAAACGTCAGGGTCAGTCTGGGGGGAGACGCCCGGCTGGAGGGGAAGGTGAGGCATTAACTCCAACACTAACATGTCAAGATCACATGTTTCTAAATAATTTATCACTTTACTGAAGCTGCAGTCGCTTTAACAGAAAACCGCTGTGGGTGTGGATCTCAGTTCAAACGACAGGAAGCCGATTGATAAACAGAGCTGCTTAATTCTTCCTCATTTGTGGTTTTCTTCATGTTTATTTTCTCTGAGTTTAGATCAAAGCCTCCGAGCTGAATGAAGAAAATGACTTTGCAGAATGTAAATAGTTTTACAGTCTCTCTCATCTCAGACTTAACAGTTTCAAACTTAGTTTATGATGGAGAATAAAGCTGCTGAAGGTTTAATAAGAAGGTTTTCTTATTCTTAATAACACGCTATCACTGCTCAGTTATAATCTCTGGAACATGCAAATATTTTTTAGTTCATTCACTTGATAATAGATACGAATAGTTCATGTGTCAACTAAAAGAAATCATGAATGGAAAAAGAGCAGAAAGATTTACAAGCTTATAATATCTTATAACTCATTCACATATACAGAAAATTAGCTTTTCTGCTTAGGAAATTATTAGACATATTTCAAATATACAAAAATAAACCAAAAGTACACAATACATCAGCTTTTTCCATCCCATATTGCTTCATCAAAATTATTTTGAAATGTATTTTAAAGGCAGAAATAGGTTTAGAAAGTTTTTCAAAAACCCTTTTGAATTATTTGAGTTATAACAACATTTAATTTCCCTTTGGGATCATGAAAGTATTTTTGAATTGAATCGAAATGAATGTCAAGATTGTTCCATAAACTGACACCTTCAACTGAATACATTGTTCGTTGTTCTGAATCTAAATGTTTTGAAAATCTAAAGACTCTTCATCAAAGTGTTGGAGCAGAAAACGAGGAGCATCTCTCGTCTGTTTGCCTCTGAACTCAACATCAGGAACAAAACTCAGAGCTGCTCTCAGGTCAGATCAGGACCGTCTAACTGAATCAGTCAGCTGACTCAGTCTGCTCTGTTTTACTCCTGCTTGTAAAAAAGGTCCGACGCTCTTAGAAACAGCATTTCTGCTCCGGCGCCTCAGATTTATCTGTAAGAAGAATGTAGGACTAATCCCAGAGCGCCTGAACGCACCGTCAGTCCACAAGCATGATAGATGGAGCCGTAAGCCCTGATAGCTGCTGAGCTGGAAGTCGTCAAGCAGTCGCCACATCTGTACTCTACGTGCTGCACAAACAAGTCCCGCTTCAGGCTGTTTGGGTTTCTGGTTCTGGTCTTCATGGGTCAGTCAGAGACCAGCAGCACCAGCCTCAGTTAACGCTCAGCTTCACTGATTCAGTGAAGCTGGTTTCAGCTGCCTGTTGGCAGGAAATCCTGAAATCTAAACGTATTAAACTGGTTCAGCAGGAAGTTTTTATTTGTCTCATGTGGAGACATCTAGTGGTGAAGTTGTAGATTGCAGCCAACAGAATAATTCAAATTTTTCTTTGAACAAGTTAGGCTGTTGTTCTGCACAAAACCTGTCAATTACATGTTTTAATATAAAATCATTCTTAGACGATGAGATTTTATGTTCGTTCTGACTATTTCGACCTCCTTTCAGAATGAGCTGTTTTAGGGTTGTCCTGTCACTTTAAATTCAAATAAGCTGCTGCTGGCCACACCCCCAACTCAATGTTTACATTCACACATGAAAATGGCTGCAAACAGATGTGCATTTATGTAACTGTACACCTTTGAAAAGCAGAAGTAGAGCCTCCTGCACAACCAACAAGAATTCAGCAAGTGGTTTCTGGATGACAAGTCAGTAACAAAACACTTGTCTTTTCCAGCAGCCATTGTACAGCAAATATACAGCAGTAAAACCAGCTGACCAAACATGATGGAGATCTGATTGGGTTGCTGAACGGGTTTGGATGGGGTTGCTGGGTAGCTGTGCCTGTCAATGTTGACTTAAAAATCTTGAGGTTTTTGAAATGGCAAATTTTTCTGACACCAAAAACCATTAACTCATTGCCATTTGTTGTCTGTTTTTGCTTTTTGTTTTTTAAGCCGTTCAGGCTCAAATGGAAGAACAAAACTGTGCAAAATGTGAACTTTGCATAAGTTTTCCAAGTTAATTTAGGAGCTGTTGCTGATAGAACTTTATTTTGAAAATATTTATTATCAGTTCCTGCTCAGACGGTGCTTTCAGTGACCTGTTGGAAAGTTGATTCTTAAACCTTTGGTTGGAAAAACTTCAATTAGTTCATAGCGAAGACTTGAAACTGAGAAGTCTGAGTAGAGCTGTTTGGTTTGTCAGTCTCAGGATTTCTGCAGCTTTCTGTAGTTTGTTTTTTGCTTCTTCCCTCAGAACAGGATGTTTTACTCGTAACAATGTGCAGTTACATAAATTACTGAATCTGTTGGCCCAGTATGTTGAAATGTGAGGAAATGCATGCCGGTCATATTTTCTATTGATGTCTGCTCATACTTAAGGAAGATTAACTGAGTGTGTTTTATTGTTGCAACGGTAAAAAGTTATGTTTGAGGATTACAAGTTGTCATAACAAAGACATTTTGAACAATGTCAACTTTATATTAAAAGTGTCATGATTTACCAAATGACAATTTATGACAACAGTCATAAATATTTATGAAGACTTACTCATGTTCATGACAGGTGTTATGTCATGTTTATGACTGTAGCATGACAGTCTTATTCACAACCCGTCAAATAAAGTGTTACCAAACTATATATCTACATACAATAAATTCATGATTTATAAGACCATCAAATGAAATAATAATCTAATAATTACAAAAAATTAAAACTTGAATGTGAAGCTTTTTAAAATCAGTTTCTTCTATCTGTTTTTGAATGAAAGTTTATATCACATGGATCCACTGTCAGCATCTGGTCACATAAATTTCACTGAGGCTCCATTACTGTGAACATCAACATCATCAGTTCCACTGCTGTCAGTGCAGCTCATCTGTTTTGTTTCTCAGTCTACAGGGTGGAGGTGGATTCAGGAGAGGAGTCTGTTCTGCTGCCATTTAAAGCTGCAGTCTGTCTGCCTGAAAATGTCACAGTAAAGTGGACGGGAAAGACAGGCAGGATTGTTCACAGGTATCAGTCAGAGAGTTTATTAAGGACTGAAAAACAACTATGGCATAGCAAAGACAGAACGGAGATGAAGCCAAAATTTAAATGTGGAAACTTGAGTTTGATCTTGAAGTACCCCACAAACAGAGACACTACAGGGAACCTACACCTGCACCGTCTACAGAAGGGAAAAAATCCTGACCATGAAGCAAGTGGTGCTCAATGTCAAAGGTCAGTACTGTACAGGTGCCTGTCATAAAATTAAAATATCATAAAAAAGTTGATTTATGCGTATTACTTTTGTCATCGTGAAAGAAAAATATAGAACCGGTATTGGAGTTATATAAAATCCAATTTACAACTTGCTCTCCAAGGTGCTGGACAATGTCTCGACAGATGAACCTGTCATAAATTCAACATACATCACATACAAAAATTATTTTTTTGAGAACTTCAAGATGGCTCTATATGACAGAGGAAGGACTTAGAAACATATATACTCCAAAAATATTTAATTAGACTGTTGTTTATTAATAAGAAAGTAACATAATATCCACATAATGTATAGAAAATTGAATTATTTTTGTTTAATTCATTTTCAGTTGTTTTTGTTTGTTTATTGCAAGCTAGTTTTCATCTTATAGTCCCTCAAGGTATAATCAATATAAATGCAATATATTACAGTGTAATACAGACAAATCATAAAGTTTCTGCCAAAAAAATGACAAATGAAAAAAAATTATCTACAAGGAAGATATTAACATATTACAAATAAAAAATAATAAAAATCCATATAGCACAAAAGTTCACCACAATATAAACAATACAAAAAAAACTGAATAAAAATAATGAATCACAATATCAGTGCCTGCATATTTGATTATCAATGAGTCATATTTTCAAGTTTGCAGAAAATTATTTAAAAGACTCATATGTTCTTATGCTTTCTGATATTTTATTCCAGTCCTGAGAAGCTTTAACTGAAAATGAGTTCTGACCAAATATACTACATCTGTAGGGACAGAAAAGTCCTTAAAGGCACCAATGTGACAAGAGCTTCAGTTTCATCAATATTAACAAAGTTGAGCTTCAAACAATTAATGTGAAATAATTATTAAGAACAACATTAATTAAGAATAAAAAAAATGTTAAACATGAAAACATTTTGTTGTTTTTTTTATGATAAATGTTTTCTCATCAATATGCGGGAGTTTAGAGCGATGCGCGCTCCCGCGACAGGGCATGCGCAATTCTCGGCAGCTAGACAAGCTAGTTGAAACAGCTGAGTCACACCTAGGGGAAGCTGCATGAACGAGCATGAGAAGTGAAAGTGAAAGGGACTTTCATGCTTATCCAACGCCGAAGAAGTGAGGGGACCTTAAATTGACACCATAATCAAATTTAAACTATTTTCTGTTTTAGTCTGAGGAGGTGTTTAAATGAATCATTAAGAAATCCTTTAGTAAGGATTTGGCATTTAGGAAGATGTGGCTGTTAGCTGCGTTTGTGTTCCTCCTGTACGGTAAGTTATTTTTTCCCCCATGCTCATAAATTTATTTAGTCAATCTTTTTTTTTCTTCCTTCATAGTCAATAAACAATTTTTCATTTACATGCTCAGCAATATTTAGAAATGTATATTTTTTAAAGCAGAAGAATCCATGTCTACTTCTCCAAGTTTATTGTAAATTGTGTAATTCCTAAATAAGTATAAATAACATATGGAAAATAACGAGTATCTTGATAATAACTACGTCATGCAGAGACGTTGTAGGATCATGTCACCCGCTTCGGATGTTATCATCCCGTAGAATGGCGATTATCAGTGGTTATCAGCCCCATTGAATGGCCTCAGTTGGTCCCTGCTCTACCTGCTAGCAGGCTGTTATCAACCGTTATCAACCATTCTATCGGTGATAACAGCCGCTTGTCGCTAATAGAACCTTTTTTTTAACCTTTTTTTAAAAACCTTTATCTATAATTTATCTGCGAATTTGAACAGGATATTAAGAATTTACTAAAAATACAAAAGCCAAACGTATCCGTCATAAGATTTTAATTAGGTATTGTAATAATCGTTACAGTATTTAAAAACAACTCACTAAAATCTAAAACCGGAGGGGTTTTTTTCTGTTTTGTTTATTTTTGTTCGCTTTTTTAAAGACCTATATTTCCAATATGCCTTTTATTTCTTTGGATTTTTTCCAATAATTCACTCAAAATAAATGCCAAAATTTAACATACTTGGTTAATTTTATTGGATCTTTACAAGACGTGTTCTCTCAATACATGCCGTGTTTTTATCTTCCGGTCGTGCAATTTTATTTATATATATTATATATTTTATTATATATAAGCATACAATGAAATTAAAAGGTATATTCTAGATTTATGCAGTGTTATGAGTTGTTCAACCTCATAGCCTTCCACTAGGTGGCAGTATGTACATCCGAAGTTGCTTGCAATCCATTAATAATGATAAGAAGAAGTTAGGGTTGGCCCTAATCTTATTTTTAATTTAAAAAATTACTAAAATTAAAAAATACGGATGGATTTGCTCATATGATTATATGAAAATCTGTGTTTGTACCATATTAAAATGTTTAATATTTGTATTAGTAGTAATAATAATAAATTACGGATTGCACCCGACAAAACATTAGAGAAGAAGAAGAAGAAGAAGCTTACGTCATTCGACGCGACACTTTCCACGGTCGGAGCTGGTGAGTAGCCCCTGAATCTGTCAAATTAAAATGTAGTAAAAAACCTCAAAAGACCGAAAGTCTACATTTATAAATCTGCTGATGGTAGTTCTATGAGTTAATGTTAGCGAGTATGTGGCACAGCATGTGTTTGTACAGATTTAGACACGTTTTTAACCCTATTTGGTAGAAAAAAAGGCTACTTTAGCTCGCTAAAGTAGCCTTTTAAAAGCCAGTCAGGTTCAAATGTAGCTGTCCTTCATACCTTTAATAACAATGTGCTAAAATTTTGTTTTTTTATTATTATTTTATGCTTCTCGGTGTTACAGTATTTCTGTCTTCTTTCTGTTCTCTCCCACTTTAGAACCATGCCTAAATATAAGAGCAGTGTCCGTTGTAAGACCAAAAAAATAAAAGTAACTCGGAAAACCATCGGTGCTCGGGCAAAATTTTCCTACATTCCCTCACATGCAGGCTCATCTGACACCAACACTGTTTTTCCCTCATCACATGATATTTGTACTGAAAACTCAAAGGAAGAAGGGACCGCGTATACCAGGGCAAAAAGGAAGGAGCTGAGCCTATGGGATACACTAAAACAGTGGTCCCCAAACTACAGCCCGCGGGCCAGATGCGGCCCGCCCCCACATTTGGTCCGGCCCCCTGAACAATACCAGAGTATTTTCATATATGTGCATTTTTATTTGATAAGTTGGACTTTTGCAATAAAATGTTCCTTAGTAATGAACTTTATTTATTATTAACTATTAGTTAGTAACTATTTTATACATGCATATAATTGACCCTAACCCTTTTTTTTATGTGGAGAACCCAGTGTTATTTGGTTATTATTTATTTCATAAATAGTGTTATTTCCTGACTTTTGTTCTCTGAAGAATCCAGAAAAGGTTATTTGATTGTGCTTTCTGAAAAACAATACATTTTTATGTTTAGCACTCTTACAATCGTCACACTTTTTCTGTTACAAAATGACCCCGGCCCCCCATCAGAGAAGGGACAAGTTATGTGGCCCTCACAGGAGAAAGTTTGGGGACCCCTGCACTAAAAGATCAGGTCTTGGAAGAGTCCTATAAGTCCTCCGCTCCTTTCTCTGACATGTGCTCTGTGTGCAAGAAACCTGGAGTATACCGCTGTCTGGAATGCAGCAGAAGCAGTGTTTTTTGCAAGGATTGTGTCTACACAGTACACATAAATTCTTTGCACCTCCCTGAAAAGTGGAATGTAAGTTCATTTTTGTTGAATGTACTAATAAATATTGTAATTGATATGTATAGAATGAGAATGAGTTCTTAATTGCATAAAATTCGGTTTTTCTCTGTCCTTTTTTGTGTCTCTTTAGAAAACCTGCTATGAGGCTGCTTTCCAGCAGTTGGTGTTGCATTTAAGTGGGGATCACAGAACCCATGTTGTTTACTCCAGAGATGTAAAGACTTTTGTCAACACAGGTATGTTTTTACACTATGTAATTTTTTAATTAATTAATTTTGTGTATATGTGTATGTATATATATATATATATATATATATTTATATATACTGCTCAAAAAAATAAAGGGAACACTCAAATAACACATCCTAGATCTGAATGAATGAAATATTCTCATTGAATACTTTGTTCTGTACAAAGTTGAATGTGCACAACAGCAGGTGAAATTGATTGTCAATCAGTGTTGCTTCCTAAGTGGACAGTTTGATTTCACAGAAGTTTGATTTACTTGGAGTTACATTGTGTTGTTTAAGTGTTCCCTTTATTTTTTTGAGCAGTGTATATGTATATATTCTACAAAATTCTAAATCTTATTTAGTAAAATTTATGTTTTCACTTTATGATTATTAATCTTGTCCCACGTGAATATATGTTTATGTGACTTTTTACTGTGGAATAACTTTTTATTCTTCTTTGTTGTTATTTATTTATACTTGGATACACAAATATAGAAAACTACATAAATACATAGATTGGAGGGGAAGCTCAGTTAAAGACAACACATGTTAAGTTAAACACAGTTAAAATGGCAAGTCTGCGTTGGTTTGTACATGTTTAAAGAAGGGATATATCATCCATCCATTGCCTTCTGCTTATCTGGGGTCAGGTCACCCAAGTAACAGCATAATTAAGGATTCCCAGACTTCCCTCTACCCAGCCAATTGGGCCAGCTCCTAGGGTGTAATCCCAATACATCCTACACCAGTGGTGCCCAAAGTCGGTCCTCGAAGGCCAGCATTTTGCAGGTTTTAGTTCTGTCCCTGGTTTAATGCACTTGGATCCAGTGATGGCTCAGTAGAAGAACATTGACCTGCTGGAAAGGTTGTTACCACCACCACAGAGAGAACTAAAACATGCAGAATGAAGGTGCTCGAGGACGAATTTTGGTCACCCCTGTCCTATTCCATCTTAGAAGCATAGATGTGGCTCGGTGGTCCCTAAAGGGAGCAGTAATAAAAAGATCAACTCCTCATATGGATATCATGTATTTGTTATACAACTTATAAAATCGAAGTATAAGTATAACACATATTGTGGACTGATTTAATTCCGAGTTCTATAAAACAGTGTATTTATTGACTCTGTGAGATAAAAAATGGAATGAGTTTTCAGTAATCTTTTTTCTTCCTTTGTCTTTTTAGGTCATCTCATTAATTGCACAGTTTGTTTTTGTAAATGCGAACCTGAGGTCTGCACTCTTCTGAAGTATGGCCTTTGGCCTGCTTCACTGGAGAAGCCACAGGCTGCTTTTTCAATGGCTCTTCTTGAGCTATTTGTCCATCTTTCTTTGGAGTGCCAGGTCTCTGTAGAGGGATTCATCAACACCTTACGGTGGAAAAACAATCTTACTGTTATGGAGGTAGAGAGAAAAAGATATGTCCTAGTAAATATGTCAACAATATTGCAACTTTTTTATTCTGTTTAATATATTAAATATTTCTTTAAATTAATGTCACTGATGGCATTTCCAGTAGACTAGATGTGTTATTTACTGCTTTCTCATTTAGAATTTTTTTTTTTACAGTATTTATTTATTTATTTATTTTTTTTACTTATGTACCTTTGGAATTAATAGATTAAACATAAGTACTGTGACTCTTTTTACTACAGGTTAATATGCTGTACAGAGCCCTAGTAGGAGAGTCTATTTCCCAGTTTCGCCATTATCACTTCCGACGAAGGTCACTAGTTGGCCTTTGTGACCAATTTGATGATGGCACAGTGTGCCCGGCATGCATAAAGGTTGGACACACTGAGATAAATTCGTAATATACTTTTAGAAGACATTAGTACAATGGACAAATGTCATTTTGAGAGCTTTCAGACTTATCCTTATTCTTGCTGTTTATTTTTCAGACTGATGGCACTGTAATTGTGGCTTTGGATGCCAACTTTGGCCTCGTACGAAAAAAGAGCTCTGGAAGTAGTATCACTGAGCCATTGCAGGGTAACAGAATGTTTGTCAGGGATGAAGATGTTGAAGAGTATGTCGGGTCAAATCCTGACAACTGTCAACCAACAGAGGTGAGTAAATATCATATCTCATTTTCCATTCTGGTAACTTTCTTGTTATTTATTTTTAGTCAATGCTTTTTGAAAAATACCCTTAAAAGGAATTTTATGACAGATATATATCTATTTTTCTAATTTTAAAATATTTTCACGTTCATTTATTTTGACACAATTTGTATATTCCTCAAGTTTTATGTGTTTCACTGAGGACCTCTTTCCTTCATTTTTTAGAACTGTAGCAAGTTTAAAGCTGGCAATGCACTTCGTTCCCAAAACCAGCAAAAAAAATTAGACATAACTGCTGTATTTGGAGCATCATGTCGCCACGAGGTTCCACTGATACTTCTTAACATGACACATGGAGAAAGGTGAGTTTTTAAAGTGTATTTGGATGACTTTAACATAACATCATCCAATTATTTGAAAGACTCTTGGATTATTTTTTATACATTATCTTATGCTGTTATCAAACTATTTTTTTTAACAGACTTGCATATCCTAAATATGTCATCACAGAGCTGATGAAAAAATATAAAGAAAAAAACATTAATCTGCATGTCATTTATGACATTGCATGTGTCCTGTCCAGACATTTCCGTGTGAGTATAATTCTTAATGTCCGAGTTCTTTATAATATAACAACAATAGTGACACACTGTCTGTCATTGAACAGAAAACTGGAGAAGGAATCCCAAAAGGACTTTCCCTGGCGGTACCAGCATTTCATGTGTATGGGCATAAACTGCAGTGTCAGGTATTTTTTTTGGTTGTTCTAAAGTTAGTCTACCAAATTGAACATCTTGTTACGTCATATATACATATTGTTCACCCTGTTGCTATAAAGCTGCATGACAATTGAAAATGAGCTTAATTGTTTCAAATACCATGATATATTCCTTTTCTCTTTTCTTGTTCTGTTTCCAACACAAACTGGATAACATCAGTGTTATGTATGGTTTTTTGGCCTCAGCAGTATTTTCATGACACTTATGTGTTTTTGCTTATGTACTTTGTATATTTTAATTGTATTGCAGCTCCAGGGTTAAGTGTTATTTATAATTAAAAATTTAATATTGAGAATATTTACTTATATTTTCATTATTAATTATAATTTAAAATTTCATATGGCCTCCAAAAAACAACATTGCCATTGATAATAACTTTGGTGTCCATTTGTAATTGTTACAGGCCTACATGATGTCCAATATATTAGGCTCAATATTGGGTGTTGCACACTTTACAGTAATGATTAATTATGTTAATCAGATCATGTACAGCACGCGACGAGTTCCTGGATTTGGACTAACAGATGGTGAATGCATGGAGAGGTTATGGTCGTTTTTGAGAAGATTTTCTCGAGTGACTAAAGAGATGACTCCCTCCCATCGCCTTGACCTTCTCACAGACGCACTCCTGTACTATGGTAGAAGAAAATCTGCAGATCTAGGTGTAGTATATGTCCATAGTTTATTTAATAATTTACTGAAACTTTTGTAATTGAACTTCAAACACTGGCTGTTATTTACAGATGTGCAGCTTTTTCAGAGGTGGGACAAAGCCGAGAAGATTGCGAGTATTGCTGAGGAAGAGATTTCTGCAGTTTTGAAAGAGTCACCGAGTAAGCTTGTCTTAATTGAAACCTTTTGATTGCAAAAAAAGTTTTGTATTCATTTATTTATTTTTCCTTTGTCCATAGTAAGCATTTCTGAACATGACCTACAACAATGGATGGAAACACAGAGACATGTAGCCCAAGCTGCACATTTAAAAACTAGAGACAAAGGTATGTTTTTTTTTGTTTTTTTGTTTGTTTGTTTGTTTTTTTCATTTGTGTCAAGTGGCAATGTTGTGAATGTCATTTCAAAGCTGCTTTGACTACATCTAAACAGAGTTTGAATATCTTTTTTGACTATGACACTTGTAATGAACTGGATTGTTTATGGTTCTTAAATTAATTGAACTATATTACATTGAAATTCAAAAATGCTTTGTGTAGCACCCCTCCATGGGCTGCCACATTAACGTGGTGGAGGGGTTTGAGTGTCCCAATGATCCTAGGAGCTATGCTGTCGGAGCCTTTATGCCCCTGGTAGGGTCACCCAAGGCAGACAGATCCTAGGAGAGGAACCAGACAAAGCGCAGCCATAACACCCCTTATGCATGACCACTGGAGACAGTCTTCCCTTGCATGGACGCCGTTCACCTGGTTCCCGTTTTGTTGCCAGAGCTGGAGGTGTGGCACATTTCAGTGAGCCTGTTGGCCGTGCTTTCAACCATGCACCCAAGCGGCCGAAAACAGTTTTCTATGCAGGGTGCCTTAGTCATATAGGCCGACTGCTGCTAAGCGGAAGAAGATGTACGGATGTTTATCCTAAAGGGAAATTAAATTTTGATGTAATTCGTATTATTTCCAATTATTCACAGAGATATTGGATTGTTCAATAACATACATTGTTGACTTATCTACAGAGATTGTTCCAAGATGGAAGAGGAACTATGTGATGAAGCTGACCGAAATCAACCAGCTCAGGTATGATCCTTTTTTGAATACCAAATCAGTAGGCAGATTGGTGGTGTGTCTGTAATGATGAGGGCGCTGCAAAGGTCTGCAGTTTTTAAGACATGTAGTAAATACAAAAAAAATTAGTCAAATGTCTCGATTTGGTGGTTGTTCCATGTTCCTAACCTCACCTATGGGAAGCAGCCTCACTACTAGGCACTAACCTCAGACATGCATAAGATAATGTATAAACATTGTGAAATACTTACACAAGACTTAGAATGTTGCCACATTAATGACAAAGTATTAAGTTCAGCTAATTATACAAGCTATGCCAATATAAAGTCTTTGTTTTCATTTTTAGATCCGGATCACATAAACAGGAGTCACTCATTGAAGATGAATCACAGTAAGTGACAGAAATTTGTACTCTTCTATATTTGAACAACAGTTCTCGCCTCAAGTAAAGAAACTGTGCGTTGTTTTTTTTTTTTTGTTTGTTTTTGTTGTGGTTAGGCTGGACAGGGATCTTCGAATAATTGAGAGACACCATGGTGTAAAACGAAGGCGGCTCCCTTCGGATGACATTTTCCAGAGAACACTGAGAGATGTTGACCAGGAACTTAGAGGTCAGCTGATACGACGAGCACAAAATGAAGCAAGGGAGAGGACCACTCTTCTCAACCTGAAAAGAAGATATAATGGTAACGCTACTTCTTTTCTTGACTGTATGGTCATTAGCAAAATTGAAGCTCAAAGGTCTTGTGGTTGAATCCCAGCATGTGGTAAACCTAAATTTAATCTTTATGTTATCCCTGCACCATGCATATGTTCACTCTGGGTACTTAAGCTTCTTTATGCAGTGTAAGAAGTGACTGGTTTATTCCAACTTGTCCTTTGTCATGGGTATGTGCTTTTGATGTGTATGGTTATTTATCTTTGGTGTATGAATATGTTTCTTGGGTGTATCCTGTCTTTCACCTAATGCCCGTTGTAAATAGGCACAGATAAGTGAGTATTGTAATACATCCATTTTCTAATGGACATTCAATGATCTTATGCATTACTGCAGATATTAAGTCACTGTAAGAACTATCAGTCTTTATATTCTGAGGATAACTTTTTTAAGAGTACAATTAAAATATCATTCAATTATTGGCAGTAATAGATTTTGACCTACAAACTGAGATTTCCTTATGCGAACTTTAGTGTCATGTTGAATATCTTGTGTAGAATTGGCTGCCACTACTTGTATTCACAAAATCCAAATTGAGATAAACACTATTTCAGATGTTGACCTTTTATTATGTTTAACATACTTCAATAAATGACTATTGTATCATGTTTTCATATTGTGTTGGTTGTATTATTTTTTACTAGTATTTATATTTCTTCTTTCTTTACAGATGGACAGGGAGTTGCTATAAGGCTGTCCAAGCAAGTGACTGCCTGTAACAGGAAACTGAAGAAGATTGTTACAGAGTACAATAATCTGCAGTGGCCTCCACAAACTGGCATCTTTCCATCACATTTAGAATTTCGAGAATTGTGTGATGCCTCCTCCCAGCTGTACACATTGTTTGATGAACAAGTGAGTAGAATTGATCTAAAGGTTTTATTCAACTTTCTACATGCTGTTATTCACTTTATGTTGCTACTACGCTTTAACAAGGTTCCACTTGCAATTGTTCTCTTATTTTAAAGATTGAAGATCATGGTGTTGTTCCAAAGAACCTAAAAAGTCGAGCAATAGAAGCCCTGCATTTGAAGACTAGGGCAGCTGAAGAAAAGCTTCTACTTAAGAGAGAGATGAACACTGTCATTTTTCACCTTCATCAACAACATGGACATTTAAGTTCAGCTATAAATGATACTGCAGATCCTGGTTCAAAAGCTGTACTTCATCAAAACATTATCATGTTAGAAAAGAAAATGTACAGTGCAATGAACATGTTCAAGAGGTTTATCGAAGTTGGTGCTCCTCCTCCAAATCATCACCTACCAGAGTTTAACTCTTATTCTCAAGCACTTATGTCTCCAGATCTACATTACATAGACTATGATGAAAGCATTGACGATGGAGAGGATGAAGAGGATGATGACGACAATGTTGACAAAGGAGAGAACAGCATAGATTGTGAATCATCTTCATGATTTATGGCCACTTACTGTCCTATGTGAAGAGCACATATTCCAGTATAAAAAGTTCATTGTTTGATGATTTTCATATAAGCTTTTTGTTCTAACATCTCAGTTTATTGCTTTTGATATTGTTGAGACATATCTGTTTTTTAAGTCAAGCTATATATAATCAAGGGCATTTTAGTTTTACTCATTACAGCTTTGTACTCTTTTTCACATTTATTAATGTTCTTGTTCAGTATGACATTGTTAATGACTAAACTTCATTTACAGTTTGAATTTAACTCTTAATTTTGAGATGCTGCATAATGTGCTTTACATAATATCTTTAAATTTGGGCACAACAACGAAATAACTAAAACGTAGTGGACAAAAATTTTGTGATGTTCATATTTGAGAAATATTTGACTGTTATCCAAGAATTACATTATTTTGAAGGGCACTACTCTGTATTAAAAATTCATTAAGAGCTACGCCAGTGTTTCTGTGATATTTCAGACAGATTTCAAAACTTACGACATGGACTGTATGAATGTAGGGACTTACAAACTGGTTGATTTGATTTACCTTCCTGGTTTTAGTAAGAATGCCAGCAGCACCATAATATATCATCTGCAGTTGGATGATTGACTACTTTTTTAGGAGACCCCTCACACCAGCATCCAGGTTGAGTGTTTGCTGTCTAAGCGCTCCTTCCACTGCTCCACCACTCAGATGGCTGCACAGACTAGTGAGAATTATCTTACTGTTAGATTTGCATTTAGTTTTGCAACTGTAAGGACATGTACATTCCTGGTTGTTTAAAAGGTTATAGAGCAGTTAATATTAGTGTTGATGTTTGCGTTTTTCAGGAGGGCAACGCGAATATTGACGTCCTTCACACCAGATATTACATTAAAATTTAAGCACACAGCGGGACGGATCAGGCAGGAATATAAAGACAGAGAGTCTGAATAACACCAACTGTATGTCAGAAAATTCTGACATGTAGTCTTATGTGATTTGTCTCTGCTTACATAAAAAAAAATATATGGGCCACTTTGGAAAATGGTAACAAACCATTTTGGGACCTATACTGTCTGCCCTCTTTTTTCCCTTATGGGGCCCACCTAGGTATGCCGGCTGGGGCATTATGACATAACTGTTTGTAACCTACCTGAGAAAGCGGCAACATACAGTCATATGAAAAAGTTTGGGCACCCCTATTAATCTTAATCATTTTTATGTATAAATATTTGGGTGTTTGCAAAAGCTACTTCAGTTTGATATATCTAATGGACACAGTAATATTTCAGTATTGAAATGAGGTTTATTGGACTAACAGAAAATGTGCAATATGCATTAACAGAAAATTTGACAGGTGCAAAAATATGGGCACCTCAACAGAAAAGTGACATTAATATTTATTAGATCTGCCTTTTGCAAAAATAACAGCCTGTAGTTGCTTCCTGTAGCTTTTAATGAGTTCTTTGATCCTGTATGAAGGTATTTTTGACCATTCCTCTTTACAAAACAATTCCAGTTGAGTTAAGTGTGATGGTCGCCGAGCATGGACAGTCCGCTTCAAATCATCCCAGATGTTCAGTGATATTCAGGTCTGGACTGGGATGGCCATCCAGAACATTGCAATTGTTCCTCTGCATGAATGCCTGAGTAGATTTGGAGCGGTGTTTTGGATCATTGTCTTGCTGAAATATCCATCCCCGGCATAACTTCAACTTCGTATCAGCTTCTTGAACATTATTCTCAAGAATCTGTTGATATTGAGAGGAATCCATGCGACCCTCAACTTTAACAAGATTCCCAGTACCAGCATTGGCCACACAGCCCCAAAGCATGATGGAACCTCCACCAAATTTTACAGTGGGTAGCAAGTGTTTTACTTGGAATGCTGTTTTTTTTTTTCCCCCGCCATGCATAATGCCTTTTTTATGACCAAACAACTCAATCTTTGTTTCTTCAGTCCACAGGACCTTATTCCAAAATGAAGCTGGCTCGTCCAAATGTGCTTTTGCAGACCTCAAGCGGCTCTGTTTGAGGCGTAATTGCTGAAAAGGCTTCTTTTGCATCACTCTCCCATACAGCTTCTCCTTGTTAACACATACTATCTGTAATAGTGCAGCTAAACTAAATATGAGAAAAAAGTGAAGCCCTGATCATAGTTTAATACACTACACACTACAATTACACTCTCAATGACCATATACATTACTTTATAACAGCCTCGCACTTACAACTCACAGGGTCTTATTGTTGCGGCACACGTTCAATGTTTGAAATGGAATGCGCCCCATCGCGGGTGCATTGACACACGGGGCGATGTCATGATTGAACTCACCAGTCTGAGTGGGTAGCAAATTCTGTTAAAGTAAGTAAATCACATTTTCCAGTTGTTAAAGAAAAAATGATTATTTTTAATGCTTGATACAGTTAATCTACGACATGTGTAACAGTTATAGCCAACACTCTTATTTGGAACAGTTTTCTGTTGAACATTTGGGAATTCAGCTGAAGAAGCAGGCCGAAGCAGGGCCCTTTGCCTCCCCCGCTGAAGACAGAGCAATAAATTTGCATTCCGAAAAGGGGGAAGAGACTTCTTGGCGCCTCTCCCTCGTACCTGGCGCGGCCCAAGACGAAGTCGTCCGCCCTTTCACTTAGACAAAAACCAGACATCGGGGCTGTGATGAGGGGAGTTTCTAAGTTTCTAATTGGTCAAAGAACGGAACGCCTTGACTGCATATATTAAATAGGGAAACACCTCTTTCAAAAAAAAGTACAAGTCAGCAAGCCAACGGAGAGTTTTTTTTCCATCTTTTCCTCCACATTTTGGGCGCCTTTGTCTGTCTTATGTGTTTTGTGTTTGTCTGTCTACCCCTTGTGTGTTTTTTATTTTCATGAGAAAATGCATATCTCTGTTCCTCTGCAGCTTTGTTGTCGATTGCTTTGTATGAGATTAAACTCTGTGATCTGTGACGTCAACATGTTTTGTTGTTGTTTCGTTTTACCAGCACGCGGTTGCGGGTCGCTCATGGAGAACGCCGCTCGATCCCGGGCTAAATTAAAAGAGGAGGAAGGACCCAAAGGTTTTGTCCAAAGCTAGCATTAAATGATCCTCTTTTTTTAATAATTGGGGGCTTCGTCCGGTTCTGGAATCTTGGCGGGTGGCGGTCTCTCCCCGATCGATCTGTCCGGCTCGTGCGGTAAGACGTTTTTTAATTACTCTTTTGTTGTGTACAGCCACGCGGAGGTTCGACGCTGCAGGAGAAGATAGATTTGTTTTTTAAAAGAGTCTGTTGTTTACTAATTTAACAGGAAGATGCACATTACAGGGAATCGTGGCGGATTCAGATGGAAGGAGTTTACGTTGCCTCTATCGTAAAAATGCTGGGTTTCTTAATTATTTTTCTTGTGCCCTGGGAATCAATGACTGGGTCCCTAAAAAAGCAATTTGGGAATTGTGTATCAATTTGGTAGTTTGGGCTTGAATCGGCGCGGAGATTTGACTCAGCTCCAGCGGACTTATATTGGCCTATATCGGTTAAATCTTGAAAAGTATGTTAAATTGATTTTTCTCTGGTGAAACATTGAAAAGGAGTTGAATCGCTCTTGAAATAGGACTTATATTGGAATCAAGCTGAATCGCTTTATTGGACTTATATTGGGTTTCGCGTTGAATCGCTCTATTCATCGGTTAAATCTTGAAAAGTATGTTAAATTAATTTTTCTCTGGTCAAACATTGAAAAAGGGGTTGAATCGCTCTTGAAATAGGACTTATATTGGACTCGAGCTGAATCGCTCTATTGGACTTATATTGGGTTTCGAGTTGAATCACTCAGAGGACTAACTTTGCAAGTTGGAAAATGGATGCATTTTTGAAGCCGGCATTTTATTTTTAATTCCCCCGTTTGTCTCTTACGTTTGTTTGTAACTGTGTATGTGTGTCTCTGTGTGTGTCTGTGTGTGTGTATCTGTGTGGCCGTGTGTGTGCGCGTGCGCGAGTTCGGGCTGGCTGTGTGTTTGAGCGGAGTGTTAAGTTGTTTGCAAAGCGCTGTTTGCGTGAATGTGACTTCCTTTTGCTGTGTTTTATTGTGAAGTTATTATGGACACTGAGTTGCGACACGTGCTGTACGCTATTTTATGGTCGGGGTTCGTAGAAGAGTCTTAACGGGGAAAGTAGAACGATGGCGAAACGTGGTCTTTTAGTTTAAAAATAAATAAATAAAAATAGGAGTTAAGTACATAAAACTGGTACCAGGAAACAAAATTATTGGTTGTGGTTTGATTTTAACATAACTTTGAGATCTCTCTTTTTAAACGTGCACGGGGAATTAAAAGGTTCTTTAAGATTGGAGTTTAAAATTAATTAAATTGACACATGAAAATATGTTAATAAAACATTGGACAATTCCTGAAGCTTCAGTAAATTTCATATAAACTTTAGTAAAAATTGATATAAATTACAGTAAAATTTGATAGAATAATGACCACTGACTGACACTTGGGGACTGATGAAATTCTGACTGACTATGAAACCTGGCCGGATGTGTGTTTTGTGTTTTCTGTAACATGTTTTGTGTTTTTGTATTGTGTTGCAATTCATGTTGGTGTGAGAGAGTGTGTGATTGGAGATAAAATACCACTGGGTATTTCATGTCATATAAAATACAGAGCAATTTTCTAGTGCTGTTATGTGGTGCAAAATTTCCAGTTTTTACAAACATCCTCTGTGTTAACTTGGACTAAATTATTAAATTAAGCGATAACAGCGGTAAGATGTGACCTGCAGTGTAAAGTTTGGAAGGCGATTAAAGGATAGAATCTTGATAAAATAAATCGTCTGCACAAATTGAAAATAAATTATGGGTTCTGAGGTTAAATAAATGAATAAATAAATAAATAAAATAAGAAAGAATAAGCCAAGAATATGAGGTCACAGAGGATTCTAGAAATGCTGTCTTGGCAAATTAATAGTTAAATACATAAATATGGTGAATGGGTGAATAGATAAATACATAACTGATTAGGTACAGCAATGAAATAAATTAAATAAAAATTTATATAGACTTGAGAACTACATAGTGGATATAATGTTAATTATTCCTTCTAAGGCTGTGAAGGTAGTAGGAAAATGGAATAACATACAATGAGTAAAATAGGACTTTTTTTTCATGAGTTGAGGATAAGAAAAAACGAAGATTTTTAGAGAAGCAGGCTCTAACTGTAAGAGGTAATTGTTCAGATAACAACAAACTGCAATATGCAACTGACTCTAGATATTTTCACAATCAGTCTTTTTCAAACAGACCAAAACTTTAAGATAGATAAAATATTGTTAAATCTACAGGACTTACGGATAATTAGACAGGATAAATTAGAAGTCACTCTCTTGTTAAATAGAAATTGGTTAAATATAGAAAAGTTTGCTAAAATTTACAAGATTTGTTGTTGAAGGATAACATTAAGTTTGAAATAACTTATTGGTTAATAAAAAACATTATATGAAACTATTGTAGAGAATCAATATTAAACTGTAATAAGAGATGATTAAATAGTGCCTGTAGACAGACGAGAGGGCTGCAAATAACATAAGAAAATTAAGGAAAATAAATAAATAGCACGAAACGAGAAGAAGCGACAAGTATGTTTATTTAGACATGAGACTGATGGAGCTCAAGGAGGAGTTATAACCCCATTCACAGAAGTTCAGCACGGGAGACCGAGCTACAGCTGTGCTGTAACTTCTACCCCCACTAGATTCAACTAATTAACATGTGAAGCCTCTTTGTATACCACTAATTTTAAGTGCGAAGCAACCTCTGCTCACAGAAGTTCAGCAAGGGAGCACCAGCAGCTGTAAGGCAAATTATACTCTCTCCCATTGTTTACAGTACTTCCTGACGAAATATCTGCATGTAAGTTCATTTTTAAAAGTAGAAGGAACTAAAGCATATCTGATGATTCCAGTGCCAAAGCCTAATAAAGAATTAGGTGTTCCTCCTGAAATCCTTATCGGCTCTCTTCCTGCCATAAAATCAGCCCCTCCAAGAGGTGAGGGAGGGGTTTTATGGTGGGTTGTAGATTTGATTTGTGCTCTGGCAGAGGAGGTTGCTCGGATAAGTGTAGTGACTTTAAAAATACAACTTGTAAAATTTAACAATACAAAAGGATTTAATTTTTCTTTTTCCTAAGGAACATAGAGATTGGCTGTTTAAATTTTAGGGTATTGTTTCACATTATAGATTATAGGAAGGAGTAGAGAGTCTTTTCTCATCCCATAAGACAGGATTTTTGATGCAGTTTGGTTTCCTAGCTTTAGTGAAACATTTTCTCTTTAAAGTGGATAGTTTAAACAAGCAAATACATAGTGAGCAAGGAATAATGTGGAAAATGTTAAATATAAGTTTTTAACATACAAACACTGAGTCTGTGACGGCTGTCCTGACTGTCACACGCAGGTTCTCTTAGAAATGATTTTCTGGTTACCTTTCATATTACTTTATATATTGAGTAGTGAGTAGTTTAGATTTTTATCTTTAAATTTGTTTTCAGTAGTCTGACTTCTTATTTAGCTATTTGTGTCAGTTCTTTGTCTATTTGTTAAATATAACAAATTACTTTCTTTCTTTTGGGTCACCAGTTTCCTCTTGACCCGTTCGAAAGGGGAGGGGGAAATTTGGTCTTTAGTTTAATTTCTTTCATTTGGAGATTTAGTGATATTCTGACCAGTATTTGTTAGGATTTTGTGTTTAATTACCCCTTAGTGTGTTAATGGTCTGATCAGCCGTTATCTAAGTTCCCCTCATGTCTTGTTAGGTCAGTTTGTGCTTACGTCGTTCTGTTACTACCTGTGTTGTTTTTTGTTATGTTGATTTCAGTAGGGGCCCAATTTATTATTTTTGGATTTTCTTTGTTAACTGTGTTTGAATTTTTTTTTCTTCACCGTCTCTCTGGTTCGTTTATGCAAAACCTTCACTGAGTCTTAATTGGTAAACACGTTTTGTCAAACACTGCTGAAAATTTTTGAGAAGTTTCTACAACGAATTATTTGATAATCATGACAGTAAAATTGAATACTGAGTTTTAAAACTGTAATGTGAAATGTTTTTTGAAAATAGTAATCTTGAAGGTTTAAAGCATGCTACAATAAATTGTTCTGTTTGTTTTTGAAAGGTTTACTTTTTAGACGTGGGCAACATTGCATATCGGTGGGATTTTCTCAGCTTAAATAATAACCCTGTTTCATCAATATCGTTATTTCACATCATAGGAATTGTGATGCATTAGCTGATAATGCATCATAAAAAGGGGGAGAATATGTTATGGGTTATCTTTTATAATACTTAAACAAATTTTTGAAGGACATGTTTGATCTGTCTTACACATAAAAAAGTGAAAGGAAAATATTCTCTGGTAATATATGTGCTTATTTTAAATAGGTTTGAGTTGTTCTCCATTAAAAGATGTTCTGATAAATGGGCTAAAGTATTTTGAAATCAATAGAATAATTTATAGTGATAATGAAGCATATTTTGGTTAATTACCTTGGGAAAATAACTATAGAAATTAAAATATTATTGTGTCAGCCATTTTCAGAGCATTAATTTAATGGAGCATGAATGTTTTAAGAAATGTTTTGAAGAATCTGTTCTTGATTAAAGTTATCACTAATCAGTAAAAGTACACAGGCGGGATTATAATGATTTTTCTAAACTTGATTTTGATTTTTTGATTTACATCCATTTACAACGAATTTGGATAAAACTTTAAATTCGACGACAAGTAAAAGCCTAGGTAATGTCGGTTTGTTAAGGCATACATTTACATTATAATTTCTCCAGGTCTAACTCTTTTGAATTTTGTTTAAGGAACGCATGTAAAATGATTTAGATAAATGACCAATAAGATCTAGTTTGTTCTATAAAAGTAATTTAAACTGGACTGTTTAATTCACATTGTTATTCATTTTTGATGGTAAATGTAAGCTTTACAACTACATTTTTAAGTTTTTGTTATTGTTTTGTTTCGTTTGTTTAATCCTATTTTTACAAGATTGGTTTAAGAAAAGGTCTGCATTTGTTTGATATTCTGGCAAAACGTTACTTTGGAAACATGTCTTTTGAAGCGGGTGATTACAAGGTTTTGCTGTTTTCCATCGGGTAGGAACAATAGTTTAACATAATAGAAACGTAAATTGAAGGGATCACATCCACCATTTGATGAACAGAACTGGACAAAGTAGGAGATAAGGTTTCAAGTGATGTGTTGCTCATGGTTTTACACACAGACTGCCCTGGAGCTCCGAGCCCCAGGTGGGACTCTGGACTCTGTCATACAAGCTGTGTCATGCGAGGCGGGGGTGGGGCTGCTTGGAGAAGCGGCTTCACGCTTATTTCGAAGATAACAGCCACAGAGCCACGAGCGTTGGAGGATTCACTTGAACACAAAGTGAATTGTAGATGTTTGTGTTGAATTACACAAATGAATGATGCCTTTGGATAAATCTGATCTCTGTTTTGTCATTATAGTTTTGCAGCTGGTTTCCTGGTGCCCTGCGGATGTGGTCTCCTTCAAAGTCTGCGTTCTTTGATAAAAAGGATTAAAATAATTTCCCGGATGGAAAATAACAAAGCAAATTTATTTTTTAGGTGAAACCATCGTTTGATTATACTGACATTAATGAAGATGATAATAAAGAATGTTGTAATGGTGTTTCTGATGCTAATGGAATTCATGTTGAAAACAAAATGTCTGTTTAATAACCTGTGACAGGTCATTTCACGAGATTTAGTTTCCTCACGAGGAGATTTCATTTTCTCCTTGAAATCTCTCTGTAATATTGACCTAATAATCCCATTTTCAGTGAGCAACGGACGCTCAGGTGGAAACTTGAGGTTTCCAACCGAGGAGTTCAGGCTGCAAGAGGATCGACATTAATTTTTATTGCGTGTTTTTTCGTTCGTTGTGAACTCTGGAAAGGACTTTCGTTTTTTTTTTTGCGCGCATTTTTTGAACAATTCCTGACGAAGACTTCATATTTTTTTGAGAGACTGTTCATGGACATTTAAAAAAAAAAAAAAAAAAAAAAAAAACAGAAAAAGACGAGCAACAGATTGTAATTTTGTGTGTTTCTCATTTGACAGATTGTAATTTTGTGGTGAATGTTGTCCTTTAAGTTGCAGACATTTCTTACTAATTTTTCTATGTATGTTCCTGTTTTATTTTTTTTCATTTTATACTTTGGGTTTTGTTTGTCCTGTGTTTTTGGTTCTATTGTGATAATTTTGTTTTATGATTTTATTTTTGGGAGGATAAGTATTTCTTACCCTTGGGTTTTGTTTAAAAAGGGGGACTGGATATAATTAGGGTACGTCACTCTTTTGGTTTTCATTTTTTGGTTTTTTTTCGTTTTTCTTTTAGTTTAATACACAGTTTTTGGCTCTGTATTAGAAGGCTTAATCAATTTTAGTGAGGTCTGTTTTTCAGACCTCAAAAGGGGGACTGTTAAAGAAAAAATGATTATTTTTAATGCTTGATACAGTTAATCTACGACATGTGTAACAGTTATAGCCAACACTCTTATTTGGAACAGTTTTCTGTTGAACATTTGGGAATTCAGCTGAAGAAGCAGGCCGAAGCAGGGCCCTTTGCCTCCCCCGCTGAAGACAGAGCAATAAATTTGCATTCCGAAAAGGGGGAAGAGACTTCTTGGCGCCTCTCCCTCGTACCTGGCGCGGCCCAAGACGAAGTCGTCCGCCCTTTCACTTAGACAAAAACCAGACATCGGGGCTGTGATGAGGGGAGTTTCTAAGTTTCTAATTGGTCAAAGAACGGAACGCCTTGACTGCATATATTAAATAGGGAAACACCTCTTTCAAAAAAAAGTACAAGTCAGCAAGCCAACGGAGAGTTTTTTTTCCATCTTTTCCTCCACATTTTGGGCGCCTTTGTCTGTCTTATGTGTTTTGTGTTTGTCTGTCTACCCCTTGTGTGTTTTTTATTTTCATGAGAAAATGCATATCTCTGTTCCTCTGCAGCTTTGTTGTCGATTGCTTTGTATGAGATTAAACTCTGTGATCTGTGACGTCAACATGTTTTGTTGTTGTTTCGTTTTACCAGCACGCGGTTGCGGGTCGCTCATGGAGAACGCCGCTCGATCCCGGGCTAAATTAAAAGAGGAGGAAGGACCCAAAGGTTTTGTCCAAAGCTAGCATTAAATGATCCTCTTTTTTTAATACAGTCATAAATTGAAATTATCAGACAGAATGAAATCCTAATGTCAAATCGTATTAATAGTTTTCATTAAGCGGCAAAAAGTGTGTAACTGGTCACGTGGCGTGTCACCCATTGATAACCAATAGTAATGTGACGTTGTGGAACTACAGCATCCCACACTGGGATCTTCTCCAGCTGTGTCCTATCAACATGCCTGTCCTAACGATTTCGCGAAGGGAGAAAGTGCCTTTACCTGAACGTGTCGTCTTCTAACCTGGTCAATTTGTTTATTTAAAAGGAAAGATCTTACTCATTCTTTTGCTAACGGGTATTATCTGTGCTACCATGTGGAAATTTTTCAAGTGCAATAGTAATGAGTTCAGCTAACATGCTCACTGATGTGTTCGTTTGATACCCAAATGTTTGTTACTATTTAAAGCACTCACATTTGACAGAATATCTTTTCAATACAAAAGCTTTTATTGATGCATTGTACATTTATCAATTGTTTAAGAAAAAACTACAGGAAATGCTAACATTGACAGCTGTCAGATGTCACAACTGTGACCAAATTAGAAGTGTCTTTTTTGCAGTCCCAGTGCAGACAATTTTTCAACGTTAAACATGTTAATGTTTCACCTTCGCTCTGAAAGACATAGCAAGGCTCAACTTCTGGGAGTCTGACAATGACGACACAAGTTTTTCTTGAATCCACATGCCAGGTGTGACCACTGCTCACATGTGTTGCAACGTCGCCACTCACGCCACTTCTTCTTGGCATTTTTTTTCTCATCACTGAACAGACAGTGGCAGATGTTGCAAACATCCGTAGTATCTAAATAAAGAAAAAGAAGTCATTTATTGACAAATGTAGTTTAAAAAACATAAAAGAAACATAATGCCTTAATTTATTTAAATGCATACCATCTGTAGTCGGTTCTCTTGACAGCACTTCCGTCAAACCCATAGGCTCTGTTACGCTCCGCTCATCTAAAGAAGAATTAACAGTTTAGTTGCAATGTGATCTCAAGGTAGGTCATACCTTCAAGTAACGTTTAACATATTATACTTTATACGGGAATATGTTGAACTCAAGCGTTACTATCAGTTCTGTGTAAACAGCATATTTAAACATATTGAAACAGTTTTGTTATTAATACTTTTTATTTATTCATTGTCGTCAAAATTAGGGCCCTGAGGATGGGCATCCTGCCTGTTTTAGTTCTCTCACCGGTGGAAGTTACAAACTTTTCATCATGTCAACCTATTCATAGGCCTTGCATTAAACCAGGAACAGAACTAAGAAATGCAAGGTGCTGGCCAGTGAGGAACAATTTTGGGAACCCCTACTTTAAGCTATTGGTTAGTGTGATTTGTATGTAATTATTTCTGCAATTTTTTTATGTTGAAAACAAATTATTGCCTGCTCATTCATTAGTTCCGTAATTTGAGATGTCTTCTACTTCCTTAAAGTTAAACAAGTGATGCAAGATAAGCATCTATGCTTTAGTTCTGTACTACTGTATTTTGTGGTACATCTTATTTAATAATTTCTTTAATGTTTGCATGTGTAATTAAAGCTGGAAATGTGGTTGATGTACATGGGGAATGAGAGTTTTCTGTGTTTTGTTGTGTGACTGATGGTCTCCACCTCAAGTGGTTTGAATAAGCAATAAAACATAACCAAACATAGTGCTGCAAAGTATTCGGAAATATGTCAGCTGTGACACCAGCTGCAACTATTACTTTTAACAGCTCACAATAAAATATTTCTGTATTCCGCATTTGTGAATGTGACTATTGTTCAGAGGGAACATCAGCTGTTGTGAGACTTGCCAACTTGCTAATTGTCACAACTACATTTGTTCAACAGTCTTTACTAGAGTTTACTAAAATTACTAGAGTATGATAATGTATTCTTACTGTATTTCCTGTTGAAGAGCTCCTGCACTTTCTTAACCATTGAATCAACCGGTTCTTTTGCAGCAGAAGTAGATGATGATTTTCCTTAAAACACAGTGCAAACAAGAGAGAAAAGATCATGGAAATATTAAGTCCACTAAGCTGTTATTTAAGTTTGAGGTATCCCTGTCAGTTTGTGAAAACCTTTGAAATGCAGTGCAAAGTTGTCCAGTATGTCAAAGAACGAAGAAGCACCTTTGCTGCTCACTTGTAGGACTTCTAAGAAAGGCTTTTGATGGTCATACATCATTACACCAGTCTCTACACCAAGCTTCTCAAGACTGGCAACCTTCAACAAAGATCAAAAGAAGAGTCATTCAAAACAGCAAATATACATAACATTACAAAGGATAGGAATAAAATTACTGAGCTAGAAATTTTTCATTATTTTAAGTCAGTAAGAAATAAAACATAAAACAGTAAAAAATAAAACATAGAAATATGGCATGTAATATAAACATTCAATATTTCTATTACACATATTAACAAAAGGTAGATGACATTAATACATTCAAGGCAGTCTTTGAATTTTTATTTTCAATTAGAACACTATGCTTTGCCTAAAAATTATGTGACCCTTATAAATTTATAAGCAAAATAATACAAAAACTTAGCAATGCTAATTCCATTTTTAACAGTGAAAATTATTGTGTCACCTTTTTTTTTGGTTATCAAATTAAATCTTTATATGAAAATGTATTTTCCTTTTATTACCATTACCTTATATGATTAAACACTTTTTTATGACGTGAAACAGTTAAGTGGGGTAAACTGCAAGCACAGACTAAATATGTCATGCGCAAGTATCTTATCACAGATAAATAATAAATGGCATGTGGAGCAATGTATAGTGCTTCACTCAGTCTAGAGGAACTGAAAGGACTTTACACTACATTAAGTAATTTACACACTGATGGTGGTGGGCATTAGCTCACCACCCAATAGGGTTATAGCCACAGCTGGTTTCAGGCAGTCTGACAGAAGTGAGGCTGTCATGCACTGGCACCACTAGCAGCCAAAGCATGTCGACTAAGACAGACGTAGTAGGCATTCAAACTGGAAACCCAATGATTACAGGGTTAACTCCTAACACTATTTCCAATATACAGTTAAATGGCTTGAAAACATTCTTAAGGTCTTAGCATATATGGAAAACCTCTATTTTCATCTGCTTTAGGTGCTTCTTCAATTTCAGGCATCGCATATCTGGGCTCATGTCATCTGAAGTGTGCTGAACTTTTAGAGCTGCTGTCTCCTCCGCATATTGCCTCTTCTGCTCTTCTGCCAAAGTGGACCATTTCTGTGTAATATCTTTCAGGCTTCCTAGCAGGAAAAACAAAACAAAGAAAAACAGCAAGCAATCCATTGACATTGTACAGATCTCGTATGGCTCACCCAGACTCAATGGGTGTAGATTTTGATAAAGTTAAGGAAACTCTCTAACATTACATGGCAAATAGGAAAAGTTTCATCAAGTACTCAAGATCTCACAAATGTAATTTGACGAGATAAACTAGACAATACAAGTCAGATTTGTTTCGTAAGAATGGCTTATAAAAAATAACAGTCAAGGGCTCCTGTGAGCAGAGCAGAGCCAATTACAGGGGTGCCCAAACTGGGTCCTTGAGGACCGCTTGTTTTACTTCTCTGTCTGGTGGTTGTAACCTCCTCAACATGTCAATTTTCTTCTTTGGCCTTCTAATGAGCCATGATTAAATCCAGGTGTGTTAACCTAGATTCAATCATGGCTCAAGGGCATGAAGGTTCCAGCCCTTGAGAATCAACTTTGGAAACCACTGTTCTAGAAAGTAAATCGAACAGAACAATGCAAGTATTACACAACTACAAAATAACTAAGGCAAGATACTTTTTCCAAAAATTAAGTTTATGAATAGCCTGGTAAAAAAATTACCCATTGTACTACACATTGAAGCATCCAGAGGGTCTGGGCTATGGCTATTGAGACACTATTGCTCACTTAACACTCATTTAACACCTCTGTAGAGGTGTTAAATTTTACCCAATCGCTAATGTTTGTCTGTGACGTATGTCATGTGCCAGTTCAATGCCAAAAATTCTACTTGAAATTGCATTCGCTGCAAAAAAATAAATAAATAAAATAAAATAAATAAATACATAAAATCTGTCACTACAAAGACAGAAGACCTGAGCTCATCGAGGCAGCTGTCCATGTTAATTCCATATTTGGAAGGCCAAAAAGACTGAATGGCTTCCTTTACTTTGCTACAACTACAGGCGGACTGCAATTCTAAAACAGCACAGAAAATTGGCAGTCTTAACAACTTCTCCTTCTGTTTACTGATTGGCACAATGAAACGTCTGCGGGAGATAATCCGAGTCAAGGGGAGAAAGCAAAGGCTGTGCTGTAAGTGAGAATTGCAATGATCAGGCTAGCTATACACACAACAATGCTTGTCAACATAACAGCTACAGTAAATCCTCTCTCACCTTTGTTCTTTAACTGATCCCTGCAGAACAGGTTGTAACCAGACAGGTCCTTGGTGTATAACTTCTTGTTTTTAGGTTGAGAAGAAGATGGCTTTTTTCTTCTATAGTTTCCAATCCAGTTCTAAAAAACACAAAAGTCTTGTTACAAAACAGGAAGCTTGAATTTATTTTTATATAAAATTGCATCTTGCCTTCTGAATTCTGAAATTGAATGGCTAGAAAGAACTTTGGTAAACATACATCAATGACAAACGGTGGCAAGCCAGTGGCCTGGGATGCCGCTCCAACCAGTGGAGATCCCACCCTGGTCATCCCTTCTTTATAGGCTTTCTGGAGGAAGACCTTCGCTTCCTCCGAGATATGTGTTCTCTCTTATCATGAAATGAAAAAAAGCAGAGGATATAAAAAAATAATATTCAGGACAAACACATATTTTCTTAGATCTTGCTGTATAGCTCAATGTTTAAGAGATGCTACACATACCTCTTCTTGACATTGAACCTAAAACAAAGACAGAAAATACAACCATGACTATGAATAAACAGAAGGTAGCTGTTTTTTCTGGTATGTGATCAATAAATATTAGCATGCATTGTGCTTGCAGGGTATCCCCCAGAAAACATGGTAAGCCCGGTGGTTGAGTTTTATGACAGTCAGTCATCCTGTAGCTGGTCATGTTTTTGAGATAAAAAATGTTAAAAGTTGACGGAAAATTTGAAATTACATTTTGAGAATTATGTGTTATTGAAAGATTGGAAGATTAATACTTGAACAATAACTATAAAGTCATAGAAAATGCAAACGTTTTACAAAGACTTAAATAAATAAACAATGCTTAGCCTGGTGGGGCAACAAATAAAGAATGATGGCCTCAGGGCTTATAATACACTGTGGGAAACGATGAAATGTAATGAACTGTATGATAGAATCCTAACATTAAATCAATATACTGATATAAACTAGTATACTGAAAAGTATACGGTTTTTTAAGATATATGAAACAAAATTTTAGCACATTGTTATTAAAGGTATGAAGGACAGCTACATTTGAACCTGACTGGCTTTTAAGAGGCTACTTTAGCGAGCTAAAGTAGCCCTTTTTTCTACCAAATAGGGTTAAAAACGTGTCTAAATCTGTACAAACACATGCTGTGCCACATACTCGCTAACATTAACTCATAGAACTACCATCAGCAGATTTATAAATGTAGACTTTCGGTCTTTTGAGGTTTTTTACTACATTTTTATTTGACAGATTCAGGGGCTACTCACCAGCTCCGACCGTGGAAAGTGTCGCGTCGAATGACGTAAGCTTCTTCTTCTTCTTCTTCTTCTCTAATGTTTTGTCGGGTGCAATCCGTAATTTATTATTATTACTACTAATACAAATATTAAACATTTTAATATGGTACAAACACAGATTTTCATATAATCATATGAGCAAATCCATCCGTATTTTTTAATTTTAGTAATTTTTTAAATTAAAAATAAGATTAGGGCCAACCCTAACTTCTTCTTATCATTATTAATGGATTGCAAGCAACTTCGGATGTACATACAGCCACCTAGTGGAAGGCTATGAGGTTGGACAACTCATAACACTACATAAATCTAGAATATACCTTTTAATTTCATTGTATGCTTATATATATATATATAAATAAAATTGCACGACCGGAAGATAAAAACACGTAATACTGTTCATGTATTGAGAGAACACGTCTTGTAAAGATCCAATAAAATTAACCAAGTATGTTAAATTTTGGCATTTATTTTGAGTGAATTATTGGAAAAAATCCAAAGAAATAAAAGGCATATTGGAAATATAGGTCTTTAAAAAAGCGAACAAAAATAAACAAAACAGAAAAAAAAACTCCGGTTTTAGATTTTAGTGAGTTGTTTTTAAATACTGTAACGATTATTACAATACCTAATTAAAATCTTATGACGGATACGTTTGGCTTTTGTATTTTTAGTAAATTCTTAATATCCTGTTCAAATTCGCAGATAAATTATAGATAAAGGTTTTTAAAAAAAAAGGTTAAAAAAAGGTTCTATTAGCGACAAGCGGCTGTTATCACCGATAGAATGGTTGATAACGGTTGATAACAGCCTGCTAGCAGGTAGAGCCAAGTACACTTCGCTGCAGCCTGCGGAAAGGGGCGGTGACGGACCACTGTCAGTCTCATACCTTATATGGAAATTGGACTATTACATTCCGGAAATGAAGGGGGCGCCAGTGACACCATTTCCTGTACCAGCCGTGTTTTAATAATTATAATAATAATAACGCATTTTATTTCACAACGCCTTTCAAAACACCCAAAAACACTTTTAACATTTAAAATTAATTACTAATTAGGAAATGACATACCACGTGTTACGTTATGTTAGTGACGTGGTATGTCAGTCACGTGGTATGTCAGTCACGTGGTATGTCCGCTTTTTTATCTTTATTAAATCTTTTTTTCGGATGTTAAAATTACATTAGTAACAAACAATCTACAATAAACAATAATAAGGAAATGAAGGGTGCGCCGTGTTTTCATAATTATAATAATAACGCATTTTATTTGACTACCCCTTTCAAAACTTACACTTTCAAAACTTTTCAAAACACCCAATAACACTTTTAACATTTAAAATTAATTACAAATTAAACGTTAAGGAAATGAGATACGTTATATATTACGTTTATTAAATCTTTCTTTTCGGATGTTAAAATTATATTAACAAACAATCTAAAAGAAGGAATCATGGAGATGTATTTATCTATCTTTACACCCTAACTATCCCAAACAAAAGTCATAAAACAAATTAAATTAATATTTTAGAGACAAATGTACATTACATTAAGAACACATCTATCCATTCCATTAATTATTATACACATATAGCGGGGTGGTGAGAGCTGCTGATGGACCCTGGACACATCGCCAGTCCATCCATAAACAAATACTTGCTGGTGTTGAAATTCAAATAATAGTTTTAGATGTTGTGAATGGTATTCTTAAAATAAATAAGTTAAAATCTAATATACAATGTCCTTTTCATTATTTCATAAGGACTAGATGGAAAAGAGGTTTGGTCAACAATTTTGGCCAACCTGGTCCGTTCATTCACAATTCTGTTTATTTGCCAAATATTTTTCTTATTATTCATATCTTGAATATAATTCACTAACAAATTAAATGACTTTTGAACTTCTAACAAGCTCAACTGTTATTGTTTACCATAATGTCTTAACCAGTAAACTGGTTGGTGTCCCACTATTCCATTTAGAAATTACAAATCTATTCTAATTGCAATCAATTTATAAACTGCGCTCCAAAGACCTTAAATATGCAATTGTTGCAGAACCCAGTGATTCATTTAAAACTTTAAATTCAGCTTCAACCTGGAAAGACTCACACAGAAAGTAGGTTTTAGAAATTTTATTTGATAAGAAATAATCTTCGGACCCGGCCGTAGACGCTGCGCTGGTCACCGCCAGAGAGAATGATCTGCTGTTCAGGAGTTATTTTTTTCTATATGAAAACCTTTTTTTAATAAATTCACTGGATACATAAATTAAACCTGTGTAAATTGTAACTATAACTGTCTTCATCTCACCTGATCACGGCGCCGGTCTTATCTCCTCCACCCTTCAGAAACTCCGGCTTGATGTGCAACTGCTCCTCACCTGAGCTTCCATCACTTCCACCTGATCTCTACTTTTGCTCAGCTTACCTTTAATCTTATGTTTGGATTATAACTTTGTAACTAAACAATGTTTCTGTATGTGCTTGCTTTATTATAAAACAGTTCATTCTGACTGTTAAAACAAGCAGAAACATTTGTGTTTCTGTTTGTGCCGTATGTCAGGTTTGTAAATGAAATTTGTATTGATTCCAGTCATTGTTGAAAAAGTATAGGAAACATTGTATTTACACATATAAAATATTGAAAATTATGAACTTAGCATGTATTTTAAATTGTTAAATCAAGGTTATCCAAATACTAAACAACACTGTTACAATATATTTACAACCATTTTATTGGCTCTACTCTACAACAAAATACAGCCACAATGTAACTGTGTGGAAATGACACCATTTCTATAAAAACTAAATAATTTCAATCAAATGAGTTACAACAAAAGTAACATTCAAAAATGTACATAATATTTTATTAACATATTTCAAAAACAAATGACTGAACAAGAAAAAAGGCAAATGTGCTTCATCATAAAAAAAAAAGAAAAAAAACTAATATCTTCCTTGCATTTAGTACTGGCATTCAGGGCAGTGTCCAGGTATGCCATCACAATAGTAACGAGGGAACTCTCCTCGTCTTCCATGCCCGGTGAAGCCCACAGAGTCTTTATACTGCCGGTTACAGGAAGAACATTGGATAACCGCAAAAGGAATCCTGTTTTCTGCCTTGAATGATTCAGAAAAATTTTCCCAGTTGATCTCACCTGTTAATGAAAAACTTATTTTATGTAGTGGAAATCTAATTTCACATGTTTTAGGTGAAAAAAGTGAAAGGTCCTTACCATCCAACCAAGCAAAGTGAGTCTTCTTCCTGAACACTGGGTCAGACACAATGGCTTCAAAGGACTTGCATGTCAATGCCAACGTGAGGTAAGCTGTGTCTCCCTGTGCCAGTATTACCTCCTGGAGAATAGCTTCCAGGACAATCAAAGGCATCTGAAAATAATGATAGTAAAAAAAACAGGTGCATTGCAAGACTTATCCTGGAAGAATGGCTATGACATGATTATGAATGAATCTTACCTGTAAGATTGGCGGTATACTTTGTACCTGAATGGTGACGAGCATGAAACAATAATTAAGACTTAGTATCTGTCAGTACCTTATCCTATCCATCTGTAATGGTATAAAAAACGCTGTCCAAATAATACATTTTACTTTTTTTTTTTTGCCTAAATCATTTAGAGTTGTAGTTTCATTTGCACATAAAGATACACAAATCAAAATTACTAGTTATGCATATTTTTAAAAACTAACCTCAATTTGTGCCTCGGTTGCTTTGGCATAGTTGTGGTCATCAGCAAACAGAGTCTGTAAAAATATAGATTTTTTTAAGTGGAAGATTAATGCAAGCCCAAATAACATAAAAAGTCATTCAACCCTTTTAATTGTTCTATCCTGATTTTATTTCAGACTTAAAAAAATAAGCATACACCAAAAGTGTACTGTGAATAGAAATTACATGATTTGAAAATACAAAGTCATGAATTTTAGCTACAACTCACCTCACATTTTTCCCTTTCCTCAACTTTTTTCCGCTTTCTCTCCTTTTGCAGTTCTTCTCTGGACCTTTAAAAAGGACAAAGGGATGTTTTCTTAAAAAAACTGTCATATTTGTAACATGATGTGGTACATTATTGTTCTTACTTCACAGGGAAGTTTGTCAAGAGAGTGAGAGACCACCATCTTCGTATTGTCATCATATCATTCTGTGTACATCACAGGTTGAAATTTAATGAAATATCAAACAGAAATAATAGACTCTCATCTTTTTCTTTACCTCGCTGAAATCAAATGATGCTCCCATCACAAAGTACAGTGCATACTGTTGAGAAAATTTTGATTATTACATCTACACAAACCATACAACAATATGGTGGGTGAAAGCGGATGTTACCATCACTACAAACATTCCACAGTTGTTGGACAGTCCTTGTTTCGGCAATCCCTGTGGTGTTTAAGAGAAAATTCAAACAGGGTAGAGAAAAGTAATGCGTCATTACTTTAACTATAAAATTGAGGTAAAGGACAACAGCCTTACCCACAGTATTGCTTATAAACATTTAAAGCAGGAACGGTTTGAAATAAGCAGCTCTTAAGAACCACAAGTGTCCCATCATAACATCTCACCTCAACATCGTTGCCAACAAATTCTGTCCATGGACCAGATGACATCTGAAGACAGACTTCTCTGATGATGCAAATCATAAGAGAAGTTAAAAATTAGCAAGGGTATATTTCACAACATAAAAATTATAAAGATGTATGAAAATGCAAGACAGATGTGAGACAGAACGGTCTCTTGATGGTCCAGCTTTAACCCATGTCTTTGTTAAAAAGAAACAAGAAACTGCTTACAAAATGTGTGTCTTATCAAATTTCAGACATTAAAATGTTATTCACAAATTCAATTTGTATATTTACTGTTACATAAAAATGAAGATTAATGCTGAACCTTTGCCTCCGTGGAACAACGGAACAACATATTGAACACATGCCACACTCAAACTTATTCCTATAAAACCTTAATGTTCTGATGCGGTTTTCATCAGTGAAGCCAGTGCCATTGATAGAATCAAGGAAGAAAATCTCCCTATGTTTAGGCTTCAGAATCTGAAATAATATGTCGCACTGATGGTGAACACTACTGCACATTAATGAATGAATTTGACTACTTTCAAGAAAGGCAGTAAATATGAAGGTGAATATCAAATAAGTATTGTACTAACGCATAGTGTCCAATGTCCAGGATGCCACACAGGAATCAGAACCCAGTCCAGATCTTGTGCCTGCGGCTTCCAATTAAATCAAATAATTAATATATTGTGGTGAATCTGACCTCCAAAGGTGAACATAAATTTATCAACAGGATGTACTGGTAGGTGTTGTGCTGGGTCAAGGGAAAGAGGTGGAAACCAGGTGTGGACTACATGACTGTTTCCTGCAAAAACTTTGATGCCCTAGAGAAATAATAATAAAAAAGGGACAATCAAGAAGTTCAAAGTAAAGAGACACTTTTTTGTCATCTATGTTAAATTCACATCCGAAACCATGCCTGACATTGTTTTTCATTTCCACGTTTATGAGATTTACTCTTTTAGTTTTTATACGATTCCAACCTCTCAAATATCATGAAACAAATGTAGGTTACATAAATTGACATACCTTGTTGATGCACATTCTTTCAACAACTTTCAGACAGGAGTTCAGAATCTTTGAAGAATTGTAGCAGTCATATTTTAACAACATAAAAAACAACTTTAACACTGATATGGCTTGAAAAATATTTAAACTCACCTGCCCATTCATGTCTTGCGATAAACCAAGAGTGAACATGTCTCCTCTGGTGAGGACCTGCCCATCAACACAAGCAACATATTCAGCTGGATCTCTGGTTTGGTCCAATACTTGAGCAAGCTTAGGAAAGAAAAATGGAAGACAAATACATTTTATTAACTTAATTTTGCACAATATCATGCATTCCTCAAGTATGTTTACTGATATCCACAACTTACAATGTGCTTATACTGCTTGTTTGTTAGAAATTTCACATCATAACAGATGTCTCTAACAGAAAAATATTGGGAACACTGTTGTGCAGTGTCTTTTGTTTTAAACTAAAATTCAAACACCTGATCATGTCACAACTATAAGTACTAAAAATTATTTGAAAAAAAAAAAAACACAGAAAGAAATATTAAAAAAACAAACACCAAGCAAAATTGATATAAATATTTACCAAAGTAATTTCTGTGTTATTAGGCTTTTGAGTCCAGGTGAATTTATTTGCTCCAGTTGTTTGTAAGCTTGTCAAAGAGTCATCAAGAGAACATTGGTGAGTTTGAATAACGCTGGCTTCCAAACTGCAAGCATGTTGCTGGTTTTTCTCACAGCCTTTATCAACAGAAACAGTCCTACATTAATATATGTGTTGTGCTTTAATTTCAGAGACTACCACAACGATAACACAAAAGTTGAGCATTACCCATTATGATGCATCCATTTTTGTCTAGGACCAAATTTGCATGCGGCCCCGCAACTTTTAGAATGTTTTGTTTGGTTTTTGTGTTCTTCCTAAGATTGAAATGGTGGAGGATGTTTCTTTGCAGAAAGATGTGCGTGGATGGGTTGAGCATATTCAGGAAGTAGTTATTTTTCCTCATGCCTGCAAATAGTTGCTCTGCACACTGGCTGTTTAATCTTCCTGCCAGTTCCGGAACCATCTCAATCTTCCGCAAGACATCCTTCTCATCCTTACTATTGCCTTGGTGGAAAACGTCACTCAGACAATAATGCTCTAATGAGCCAGTGACAGGATGCCCTCCCTTGTCTTCTGGTTCTTTCCTGTGCTTCAACCAGGGTAAGTTTACAGCAAGTTTTTTTTCAGTAGCTTGTCTTATGTTTTCAGGGGTGGCCTCAACCAATCTACCATCGTGGATGGTAAATGGGGTATCCTTAGCACACCTCTTCTTTAGATGACTTACCAATCCCCTGGGGTAGTCATACACTGTAATATTGGGAAAAAACTTCCAGGATAAAAGAAGGTCTGCAAAGTCTCTAGGGCTCTCCGCTCTCAGGTTAAACTTTACAGAATAAATAATGCCACAGGGACAAGTGATTACAGCCCATCCACCTGAAACAACAAATCATATTCTTATTAGTACAGCATACAACTTATCTAGGTCCTTGTTGTTGTGTACTAAATTAAGCTTAACAATAGCATTGACATTACTATGACAACGTGTTATATGTTCAAAATAGCAGATACACAAGGCATGTTTTTTTGGTAATTTCTATTTTTCTCAAGGTCATACTTTCTTATGGGTTAACACATTTTCTGTTAGGAGTTGTCACACACTTACCAGAGGCACCCCACACTTTCTCAAAAACCTTGTTATATGTGGCTCTAGAAGCCATTTTGTCCCGCAGACGGAGCACAAGATCCATCTTAGAACCTCTGCTGTCAATTCCACATTGACTGCAGAGTCTCCTGATCTCAGGTAGCTTTAAAATAAAACCAAAAGTTAGTTATTTTTAATATTATTTAACTGTCCTGAAAGACAAACACAATCGGAAAATTCTGAAAATAAATAAAAAAAAGAGACTACCTTGAGATTGAGAACCTCATCTGCAAGCCGCTCTTCTGTGAGAAACTGGTCTACATCACTGTCGGAATCAGGCAAGTGGACTTTTTCACTCTCTGTGTTGATCAAAATGTCAGATCGTCTTGTCTGTGGTCCAATCCAGGGGGACCAGTTGTGATAAGTAGGCTTTACAACAAAAGGATTCTTGCAGCCAGCTGAGAAATACAATGGAGACAAGGAAAAACATTTGAGTCACATTAATACATGAATTACTTGGTACACAAAATGTTTCCCATTTATCTGTTGAGTAGACACCAGACTTACGTGGATAAAGTCCACGGCTAATCACTTCCATAGTAACCGCTTCCCAAAATGAGCGCGCATTAACTTCGCCATTATATTGCTGAGGTGGGTTTGGTATTTCACTAACTATTAAAATAAAACAAAAAACACAGGATTTTATTTTTTTAATGTTAATTTCAGATGAGTCAAAAATTTCAAATAACAGTATTTTGATCCATGCAGGTTTCAAACATAAAGACCTACCTGGCATGCTGAAAACACCTTTCTTATGTAGATCCATGACAACAATTGCAGGATGATACCCACATGAATCACATGAGTATTGGTAATCATGGTCACTTAGACCTTCAAACGACAGATATGCCTGCAGGATTCGATCCTTGAAAGGAAAGTTCTCTCCTTCTGTGTATTCGATAGTTTCGATTATGCGACTTACAGCAGTGTGAGTCTACAGAAATAAGTAAGGCACATTTACAAAGTCACAGTGATGCCTTTAGATGAAAAGCTCATTAATGCATGTTTAACCATTTATTGTATTGTGTTAAAAATAATATCCACATTCTACACAAATAATTAAAAAATGCAACTAACCTGCAATGCATTCCTCAGTACCAGACAAAAATGTATGGACAGCAGCAAGTGATCGTTGAAGTTGTGAATACCATCTTCCCAGTCTTGATATCGGTAAACCATCGAACAGTTGGGGCAAGTCTTCCTGTATGTTGATATACCTACGAGAATATTAAAAAGGTTACTATTAAGATCTTATGCTGACATGATAGAATTAAAATATTAATATTATTCTTATGGAAATAAAAATAAATCTGTGCACTTGTACTTACAGCGGAGTACATTAAATTACTAACCTTTAACTACTCCTGTCAGAGTCACTATTTTAGCAGTGGAAGACAACAACTGAGGGTCACCAAGACTGGCGTGCTGTCCACATTCTGTGCATTCAGTCTCTGATGGGATCAGATGTTTGGGGAACCCATTGAGAGACTTGGCGTCTCTACTTCTGGTGATAAGACTGTCAGGAAGATCAGCAGGTATTTTCTTGTGGTAAATCAAATACTTGATTATCCTCTCTGCTGCATCATCAGTAATGGAACCACTTTCCTCCTGACATTCTGATACTGTTGTCCCACACATAACATCCTCCTCTGAATGTACTGCTGCTTTGAACATGTCTGGCATTTTTTCAAAAAGATGCCACTTTGCCGTAGCCTTGTGCGTACAGGACCTTTTGCCCTCTGTACATGCACAATGCCAGGTATTTTTTCCTTTGTCGTAAGTGACAATCACCCTTCCAAGTCTGCTGAAAAATGCCATTTTTGGTTCAAAGATAGACACGTGAAAAGTTGTGTCTGTCCCACTGCCAAAAAGAAGAACTGAAAACGGCGTATTACTTGATAGCGCCTCTTGCTGATTTTTTAAAAGTTCTTCTTTTCTTTTAACACTGAACCATAAGTTGTCAACCAGGATGTTGAGGGTAGTTTCAGACAGAGGTCCTTCTGAGTCTGTGGCGCGTGGACAAAAGCGTAATGATTGAATGTGTTCACACTCAAAAGGCAAAATCCCACTTCGCTTGGCAAATTGTGCATTCACATTACACCTGTCAAGCTCACACTCTGATCTGTGAAATTGTGACCAGGTGTTTTTGATTACATGTATAGGTTTTGATGGACCACAAAAGGATTTCTGAACAGCAAAAACACCTTTTTTTGCATCCACACACTGACTCCTTAAATGATGATTTTGTGAAATCAGCTCCACTTTTTCATGGTGTTTTCTTTTCAAATGAATACGAAGATTCTTTTTTCTCAGGCGCAGATTGCACATTTCACATGTAATCATATCTTCTGAGCGGACAGGCGCCTGTGTAGCCTGGATGTCTGTAGCTGCTGGACGGACAGGCGCCTGTGTAGCCTGGATGTCTGTAGCTGCTGGACGGACAGGCGCCTGTGTAGCCTGGATGTCTGTAGCTGCTGGACGGACAGGCGCCTGTGTAGCCTGGATGTCTGTAGCTGGTAGGTGGACAGGTGGCTGGGCTGCTGCACAGCTGGACACCATGTGAAAAGTCATTCTGTGATTAACCAAATGATTAACAAACCTGTCCCTTCTGTCAATGGTGGAAAAACAGTAAGGACAATGGAAGTGAGTGGTGTCTCTACATGGTAGGCCACATCTGAAGATATGGAATTCTGCAGTAACAAAAAGAAATGAGTAAAATTTTAAAAAAGCATTTATATACATTGCAGATATGTTTAAACAAGATGTGATTCATTATCCCTCAGAACAGGGAGAATGAATCCCTGTTTTTCTTAGTAGCCTCATAGCTACTACAATAAAAGTAGTAGCTATTAAATACACAATTGATTGGTAGAAAAAAAGCCATGTTTGAATTAATCACTGTACATTCCTTAACATTGTTACTGTTTTGTAGGATTTAACAATTAATGGCTTCCAGATAACAAATATATATTCTGCAAAAAATGAATTTAAATTTTAGAAGTGATATTGCTCAAACAGCCATGGGCAGAGATTAACTAATCAGATTAACTCAATTACTCTGTAATTTTGACAAAAAAATAAATAATTAGGACCATTTTTCAAAATGTTATACTCTTACATGCAACATAATGTGAGTAACTTCACTGAATGAAGAACACATTTTAATACACAAAAAATTTAAACACGATACACAGATAAAAGTTGTTTATGTTAGGTTTCCTCTAACCTTAATTTGTTGTCTTGTATTAAAATGTTTCCTTTTTGGTTTTAAAATACCTAACAGTGCACATAACTTCATTTTTATTAATGTCTGCTTAAATAAATGGGTAATATTACATTGCACGTTATAATCAGTAAAACAGTACTTAATAATAGCCATTTCACAAAATACTTTGTTACTTTTAAATGTGTAGTTTGCTGCACAGTTACTAAAAATACATTGAAATACATTGAAAATACCCAGAGATGTACTCATCTCTGGGTACTATGATGGCAGCTGATAGCTTATAAAGAAAGCTGTTAGTTTATAAAAAATATTAGACTTTCCAGAAATTGAACATTGGTGTACAAAAACATATTTTAAAAAATATTAACCTTAAAAAATAAAATAAAATAAAAACACGAGAGAACTGATAAGTGTGTAAAAAAAAACATTCATTAGTGTATTTTTCCATACCGTTATGTTGAACCACAGCAGTTCTTGCAATGTGGTTCTTAACCTTGTAAGACTCATCCGCACTGTATGAGCAAAGGGGACAGTAGTACTTGTTGTTCATGCAGTACGGAACAATTTTAGCTCCGATCCCAGTGTTACAAATTGATACGTGCATCTGTGAAATTTAAATAAAAAAACAAATTTTGAGCATAAAATACATTTTTCAATTATACATTTTCTACTTTTAGATTTTTATCTAACGGTGGCCTGCACGAAATAATTAGCTATGCTACATGCTAAAATTAGCCTTCCCGAACTACGAATTTCACTCGTTTACAGCTGTCAATTATATTTTCTAACTAATCTAGAAAAGCGTATTGATTTACTCTGTAAAAAAAGGATTTAATACGGTAGAAAGTACCTTTTGCTGACTTCCTGGTTTTTGCATTGTGGATCGCGTGGCAAATGTCAGTGGTGAAACCTCTCAAACTTCTTACCCCGCTTCTTTAAGGTATTTATACTAGTGACTGTGAAAATAGCGCCCCCTTCATTTCCGGAATGTAATAGTCCAATTTCCATATAAGGTATGAGACTGACAGTGGTCCGTCACCGCCCCTTTCCGCAGGCTGCAGCGAAGACCCTCTCGGTAGAGCAGGGACCAACTGAGGCCATTCAATGGGGCTGTAGGAGCCATTTCTCCATTATTTTCAGTTAAAGTTTAGAATGTAGATTATTTAGTTTATTTTTTTGTTTTGTAGTTGATTTATAATTAGAATGTTTATTTTGTTGTTTCTAAATAAGTTTTTGGTTAGTAATTCACTTATTTAGTTAATTGATTTCAGTCTGGGAAGTGGGTGTGTTTCACAGTATAAATACGTAGAGTTTAGATGAGTCTTGAGGCATATGGGTGGTCTTATGGTTTTTTATCTGTCCGTCTGTCATCAGTCAGTTTTATCAGTGAGAACAGGTGCAGGAGTTAGGATAGGTTTATCCGAAGCCTGTAACTTGTTTTAGCAAAAGACTGAATAAAAGTAAACTAAGAGCATTTTGACTGTTTGACCTTTTGTTGGACTGCGTAAACCAGAACCCATGATGCCCAGTATTGACTGTTTGAGTTTATTTTATTTTGTTTTGATCACTTTTGAGATTTGAATTTTTTCGATTTTGGAATTAAGTTTTCGGGACAAATAGTCAATACACTTCAAGTAAAAAATCCGACCTTGGCATTTTTGATACGACAGCAAGTAAGAAAGACGATCCTGGAGTTTAATCAACACCCTCAAGTTTGCGGATGGGCGGATGGCTCCGTAAAGTTTGGAGGAACCACTTCCTTTGTTCTCTGGACGCCGAAAGCGGGAGGAAGCGGCCACGCCCACAAGCCATGAAGGTGCTTCACCTCCAAGCTCTAAACGCTCACGTCTTTCTTCAGTGACAGCGGTATGTACGATGATTGCTAATGCTGTAAAGGAAAACGGCCAAACGACAGGAGTTTGATGATAGCGATCAACGTTACTGTAGCTCCAAAGTGACAACTCTGGCACGGCTTTCTGAAGACGGGCTCTTTATTTTTTGCCGTGAAAACTACAGAAATAAAAGACAAAGCTTTAGACATAGATACATTTACAGACAGACAGGTGACGCGTGCTTTGACAAAAAAGTTACCTCGTGGCCGCCTGCCACTTCGGAGGTCTTTAACAGAATGATTCGTCGTTGTACACTCTAAACCAAAATATTAAGTAATTAAAACACCATAACCAATAAATTCACAAAACATTACAAACATAAATACAAAATACCTTGACAACGACAGGACATGAGGCTGCTACACATAGCTCTGGCACCAGCTTCTGCTTCTTCTATGGTTACTTAAGTCTCGCAGCCTCACACATGTACACAAATCTCGCGATACCTTTCGACAAAAAATTATTTGACACGAAATAAAATACAATCATTTAACACAAATCTTAAAACGTGAACCAAACAACTTAAAATACATTATTCTATCTTTCAGAAATAAACATACATTTTTTCAAGAAATAAACTATTTTATTGACACTTACACTCCCACCAAAATCACTAATTGGTTCTCAATGTGATTTTCCAATGAGTGTCAAGAGTAGAGTCTGTTTTACTCTGTATTAGTCTCAAGTAATGTCACTACCTTGTGAATAGGTCTTTCTAAATATATCAACCTTGTCAGTGGTTTTCCTTTGTCAAATGTCGTTTCACTTGTCTTTAGTTTCACCTTTCGAACCTTGCCGTCTGGGCTTTCTAGAGTCTCTACAACTAGAGCTAGTTTCCATTTACATCTTGGAGCATTGTCATCTTGTAGGATCACAATGTCATTAATGTGCAGGTTCCGTGAAACTTTCTGCCATTTCTGTCGCTGTTGGAGATTTAGCAGATATTCTCGTTTCCATCTTTGCCAAAACTCGTTTGCTAGAAATTGTACTCTTCTCCATCTTTTGTTCAAGTACAAATCCTCTCTGCAAAACTGTCCTGGAGGGGGGAGAATAACTGAAGACTTCATCGTTAATATGTGATTGGGAGTTAATGGCTCTGGACCCAAGGGATCATTAAGATACTCTACACTTAAGGGTCTGCTGTTAATGATGGCCATTGTCTCGTAAAGAAGTGTTCTTAGACTAGTTGTATCAAGTCTGTTTGAGAATTTATCTAACATTGCTGTTAGTACGCTTCGTACTGTCCGAATTTGGCGTTCCCAGATGCCTCCCATGTGGCTAGCTGATGGAACGTTCATCACAAACTCGCAACCAATAGCTCTTTGTGGTTCTTGGTCCATATCTTTCATTAGCTCCAAAAACTCTCTTCTGGCTCCCACAAAATTCGTCCCTTGGTCACATCTTAATTGTCGAACAGGACCTCTTATGGCCATCAGAACCCGAAGAGCGCTCATGAAAGCATCAGTTGATAAGTCATCAAGTGTTTCAATATGCACAGCTCGTGAACATAAGCAGGTGAACAATAATCCATATCTTTTGACTTCCTTTCTTCCTTCCTTTACTATGAATGGGCCAAAACAGTCGACACCACAATATGTAAAAGGAGGTGCTGTTTTTGTTCTTACTTCTGGTAACTCTGCCATCTGTTGGACATTTGTGGCCTTTCTATATCTCCTACATTTAACACAGTGGTAAATGTGCTTAGAGACCATACTTCCACATCCTAGAATCCATGTGCCATTTGCACGCAATTCATTTATGGTCATGCCTCTTCCTTGGTGATGTACACGTTCATGATAGTGTTTGACGATGAGGGTTGATACATGGGACTCCTTGGGAAGAATTGCAGGATGTTTGACATGATGATGCAAGGCTGATTGAGACAATCTTCCTCCCACCCTGAGAACATCGGATTTGTCCAAGAAAGCATTTAGCTGCTTTAGTCTGTTATGCTTGTGCAGAGAATTTTCCTTCTGTGATCTGATTTTCTGTATTTCCTCAGTGAAAGCTTCTCTTTGCACTAGCTTGATAATGAACACTTCTGTGTCTCTTCTTTCTTCAAGATCTGTTACTTTGTTTGTTCTTTCTTGAACACCTTTAAACTCTTTTATGCATCGTTTGAGTCTGGCAATAGCCTTTACAGCTCTTGACCAATCAGAGAACTTCTTTAGACGCTCTAGAACAGGGTTCACTTCTTTTGACTGCACGGTGTGTGCATGACCTGCACGAAGTTCAGGATCTGTCTCTTCAACTTCTCCCACCATTTCCCTTTTTATTGGAAGATCCTTTCTCCAAAGGAAATCTGGACCCTTCAACCAGTTTGATTCTTTCAGTTGTGCAGCGGTTAGACCCCTCGAGGCCTGATCAGCCGGATTTTCTTCTGAGCAGACATGCTGCCATTTGTCAGGACTCGTACTGTGTCTTATTCGTTGAATCCGATTGGCAACGAATGTGTGAAATCTTTTAGCGTCATTGCTTATATATGCCAGTACGACTTGTGAATCTGTCCAATAATATTCTAGTAGATTTTCAATTTCCAGTTCTTGTTTGATTACATCCGCGTTGCGGACTGAAGTTACAGCCGACGACAGTTCAAGTCTTGGGATGGTCATTTGTTTGATGGGTGTAACTCTTGCTTTTCCCATGACGAGTGAACAGCTTATCTGTCCTTCCTTGCTTATTGCTCTAAGGTATGAACATGCGCCATAACCGTCGAGGCTCGCATCCGAGAAGTTATGCAATTCATACTGTATGATGTTGATGTCTTGTGAGTAGCTTCGTGGGATCTTCAGAGCTGCCAGTTTAGGCAGGTCTCTCAACCATGCTTCCCATCGTGGTAGAATGTGGTCTGGAAGATCATCATCCCAGTTAACCTTGTTTTTACATAATGTTTGGAGTATTTGCTTTCCAATCAATGTGAATGGGGCGACGAACCCAAGAGGGTCATAGATGGAAGCGACAGTCGAGAGTACCCCTCTTCTAGTCAATGGGTGCTCTTTAACTTGAACTCTGAACTGGAATTCGTCTGCTTCTATGCACCATTGTACTCCAAGTGCACGTTCAATGTGGAGTTCTCCAAAAGCCATGTTCTGATCTTTGGACTGAGCTTGTTCTTCTTGGGGAATTGTTGCAAGCACTTCTTTATTGTTTGATACAAATTTATGCAGATGTAGTTTGCCTGTTTTGCAAAGTTCCCTTGACTCTTTGACCAGCTGTATAGCTTTGGCTGTTGATGTTACACTAGCAAGTCCATCATCGACATAAAAACCTCTTTGGATGAACTCAACAGTCTCTTTGCTGAACTTGTTTTTACCTTGCGATGCAATGTGTTTGAGTCCAAAATTACAACATCCAGGAGATGAGGCTGCTCCAAAAAGATGTACTTTCATCCTGTAAACTGAAGGTTCGGAGTTCAAATCACCTTTGTCCCACCAAAGAAATCTTAAATAATCTTGATGTTCCTTAATGACGTGGAATTGGTGGAACATTCTTTCCACATCACACATAATGGCGACGGGGCCCTTTCTAAATCGGCATAACACTCCGACCAGTGTGTTGGTGAGATCCGGTCCAGTCAAAAGATGATCGTTTAGAGATGTTCCCTGGAAGCATGCAGAACAATCAAAAACCACACGTATTTTCTCAGGTTTGTGGGGGTGGTAAACCCCATGGTGCGGGATGTACCATGCTGTCTTGTTGTCCAGCTCTTGTTCTGGCACCTTTTCTGCATCTCCGCGAGTTATAATATCATTCATGAACTTAACATAATCTTTATAGTATTTCTCATCCCTTTTGAGTCGACGTTCCAATGAAGACAATCTGTGTTCAGCACTTTGCTTGTTATTTGGGAGATTTGGATTGTCTGTTTTGAATGGTAACGGAAGTTCGTAATGACCATCTTTCTTCTGTTTTATGCCTTTGGTCACCTTTGACATGAACAAAATGTCGTCCTGTGAAACTGGATTGTCATCTGTTGCATGTTCAGAGAAATCGGATTCCAAAGCCTTAATCACATCAGTTGGACTGACTTCCTTTATTTGAGTTCTGCATACAAAATGCACTTGTTGCTTGAGTTCAACTGCTGGTTGTGAAACAGGAAATACTTCACGAACAATGATTCTGTGACTTGTACCGATGATATCATTGTGATTTTGAACTTGAGACGAGCAACCAACTATGCTCCAGCCGAGATCAGTTAACTGTGCGTAAGGTTGGTTCTCTTTGCCTGCAAGAACTTCACGTGGTAGGAGGGCTTGTTGACAGTTATAGCCGATAAGTAGACCAACTTTGCATTCAAGCAGTGGAGGTAACTTATCTGCCAGCTTTTCCAGATGAGGCCACTTTAAGGCGGTTTCAGACGTTGGGATATGTGATCTGTTGACAGGGATAAACTCTCTTGTATAGACTGGTGGCAATGTAATTCTCTTTTCGTCCTTATATCCTCTAACTTGAAGGTTTACCAGCTTGTCACATGGTATAACTGTTGACTTGGCAGACATAGTTGACAAGCGCAGATTAACTTTACTTTTATTTGTGTCAAGATCTTGGGCTACTTCATCCAAGATGAAGGATGTATCACTCTGTGAATCAAGGAGTGCATAAACTAAAACCTCTCTGTCTGGGTCATTCTTTGATGAAACCCATACAGGTAGTATAGAGGATGTCAATGTGCTTGAAGTTGCTTGAGTTACTCTGTTAGAGATCGCAACCGTTGGTTTGTCTCCTTCTTTAGCGTCAGCTTCGTCCTTGTCTTGAGACTTTTCAGTCACTGCAGGTATTACCTTTTTACGCTCAATGAATGTGTCATCGTGCAGACATGTTGGATGTCTCTTTTGACATTTTTCACATGTGCTCCTTTTGTCACACTTCTTGGAATGATGTCCTCTCTTTAAACATCCAAAACACAGCCTTTCCGCTTGTGCAAACTTGATACGGTCTTGGAGTGGGGTTTCTTTAAATTTGAAACATTTATCAAGTGGGTGACCATTTCTTTTGCAGAAAAGACAGGTTACAGTATTTGTGTGATTTGAGTTTGTTGTTAGTGTTTTTGCTTGGATGACTTGGTTGCGTAATTGTTTGGGTTTACTTATTTCCAAACCTTTAAAAGCTTGCATTGATGCTATGGGATCACATGCTAAGTCTGCTTCAGTGGATACAAAATCAGCAAACACATGAAAAGATGGATATTCTCCATCACTAGCTCTTCTTATTTTCATGGCTGTCCGGTTCCATCTTGTGGTCAACCAATCTGGAAGTTTTAGCAAGAGTTTCTGGATTTCCATACAATCATTGAGAACCTCCAATGACCTTATGTGCAACATTGCAGCTTCACAATTCTTCAGGAAGTCAGCAAATTCTCTCAACTCACTTCCATCCTTAGGGTTTATTTTAGGCCAACGGTGAAGCTTATCTCTGAAGCATTTTCCTATGGTGAATAGATCTCCAAAACGTTTTTCCAGCACTTTCCAAGCTGAGTCATATGCTTCATCTGTCCCCACTAGAAGAAAACCTTCCACTGATCTCTTCGCGGGTCCACCAAGATACTTTCTGAGATAATAGAGTCTCTCATTCTTTGGAATGTTTTTCCTTTCTATCAGGGTTTCAAATGACAACTGCCAATCTTTGAACTTTAAAGGATCACCAGTGAACAATGTCGGTTCAGGAGTTGGAAGACGATTAGCACTTATTGCTTCTGCTAGTATTCCAACTAGCTCGTAATTTGACTGTTGTTGAGCTGCAACAGAGGGAACCTGTGTGGCTTGAGGGGTGAATGGTGGACTTGATGCTTTAAGTGTTTGGCTTATGGTGGCCTTAGGTTGTTCACCAAGACTTTGTTGAGTTTGGTTTATTACTGTAGGAATATGTGGCACAGATCCAACAATTGTAGCATTATGGAACTGAGTAGCATTTAGAGCTGGAGAAGAACTGTGTGCTCTGACAGGGATTGCTTGGATTTCACTTTCTGCTTTAATGCTCTGTGATGAACTCTGACTTGCAGAAATACTTTCAGCTTCATCATAAACCTTTGCTCGTGCTTTTGCAGCATTAAATTTTTTAACTTCTTCCAAGCGTTTAATCTTTCTTCGCTGCTCTTCCATTGCTTGCTGCTTTTCCAAATTTTCACGTTCCAGTTTTTGTAACTCAATTGTTTCCTTTTCTTGCTCTTCCATAACTGCTAATATTTCTTGTGATGCAGCTGCCTCAGCCTCTGCTTCCAATCTCTTGGTTGTTTGTGAGCTTTCTGAGCTACTTTTAGACCTTCTGGATTTTGACCTTGATGTCGTACTTTCAGATCCTAAGCATGACCCAAAATCTGGCCATGGCTCTTCGTCACCTTCTGCAAAGTCTCCTTGCAGTTGTTTCTCAGCTCTTCTGACAATGAATGCAGAAAGTGATGTACATGCATCTACTTTGCGCCTTGCATCTGCATCAGGAGTTTGTATTTGTCGTATTTCTTCATAAATGGTTTGCATATCTCTGCAGGTGATGTTTACATTGTTAATCAGCTCCTTTAATTCACTGTCTGAAGCTTCTTTTCTTAGTATTACTTTGCTCAGTCTTGCTTCATATCTCCATTTTTCAAAACCAACTGCATATCTGTGTTGAAGCGTTTTAAGTTTCTCCTCTTGAAGCTCTTTACCTTTTTCAGTTAATGTTCTAACTCTTTCACCTCTTCGAACAGTCTGTGGTTCTGAGATTTGCTCAGTATCATTTTCCTCCACTTCAGTACATGATACAGCATAGAGCTCTTTATGATCTTTGTCAGTCATCTTATAAGTCTGGTTAAATGTCACTCAATGCTCTATTTAAATTGCAAAACACTCCTTACAAATTCTAACTTATGTGACTTGAATATTACTTTGATATTACTGTACCTATAATGAGCTTCACTCTTAATACAGATGTATTTCAACTTAAAGAACTTTGTTAACTTCACACTTAATTTGACCTCAAGATAAATACACAACACTCTTTTCTTAACAACAACACATCACTTCGAAGTTCAGTAGAAAATAAGTAACCTTTTGACAAATGTTATAGAAACTTATTGTGGCTTTAAACTTCACTTAAACCACTCTTATTTTGCTCTTAACACTGTCCTTTCTTAATTTCCACCTTACTTCAGTTGTACAAGGTTGTTGCTGCTGTGCTTGACTTCTTGTGAACGGTGAGCTTGTCAAATGGCGCCCTCTTGTGTTACACCACGGTACCGTCACTCACTGCAGCTGCTGTCTTCTTAACGAGCTTCTTACCGGCGCTGGCTGGGCGAGTTTTCACTGTAGCTCCAAAGTGACAACTCTGGCACGGCTTTCTGAAGACGGGCTCTTTATTTTTTGCCGTGAAAACTACAGAAATAAAAGACAAAGCTTTAGACATAGATACATTTACAGACAGACAGGTGACGCGTGCTTTGACAAAAAAGTTACCTCGTGGCCGCCTGCCACTTCGGAGGTCTTTAACAGAATGATTCGTCGTTGTACACTCTAAACCAAAATATTAAGTAATTAAAACACCATAACCAATAAATTCACAAAACATTACAAACATAAATACAAAATACCTTGACAACGACAGGACATGAGGCTGCTACACATAGCTCTGGCACCAGCTTCTGCTTCTTCTATGGTTACTTAAGTCTCGCAGCCTCACACATGTACACAAATCTCGCGATACCTTTCGACAAAAAATTATTTGACACGAAATAAAATACAATCATTTAACACAAATCTTAAAACGTGAACCAAACAACTTAAAATACATTATTCTATCTTTCAGAAATAAACATACATTTTTTCAAGAAATAAACTATTTTATTGACACTTACAGTTACCGTACAAGTTTGAATTAAAGACTGAGTTAAAGCGCTGCACCTTTATGCACAGCCAGTGACTTTAAAAGAAAAAGGAAAGTTATAGACAAAATTACAAGCAGTTCAAAGTGTTTGGCTAAAATGTCTGATGTATTGAAAGCACAGTCAACCAAGAGTGATTTGGAGATTTCATCTAAACGAAGTATTAAAATGACTGAGAAAGGCTTGATGTCTTATATAAAAATGTGCCAAGATAAAAGAAATGCTAAATTGAAGCAAGCAAGACGAATAATGGACGATTTAAATGTTTTGATGGAGTCAAATGATAAAGCTGACTCAGTGAATTCTCTTCTTGCTACATTTATTCAATGTTCTCAGGATGCAGAGGCGTCTCATAAAACCTTAACAAGTTTGCCACTCCCCTATGATGAACTCATGAAACAAAACGAACATTTCCAGAATAAAATGAGTTCTTACCACGAGTTTACTGAGCTTGTCAGGGGCTGGTTATGTGAAATGAAGAAGCCCTTTGTGCAGCCCAGTGCAGATGATTACGATCAAGACAAGAATGATGTTGATAACGCAATTAATCCTGAAGACAGCGCTTCCAATGTGCGCTCTGTAAAGTCTAAGTCAGGCTGTCAGGTGTCCCGTGCCTCCTCTACATCTTCGGCTCGCATTAAGGCTGAGGCCGAGAGAGCGGCGCTGCTGGAGCGCGCTGCAGGACTCAAAAAGAAACATCAGTTGGAAGCGCTGGAGGAAAAGCTAAAACAAGAAAAAGAGCAACTAGAACTTGAGACTGAGTTAGCGGCTGCTAACGCGAAACTTCGTGTGTTGGAAATAAATTCACAGTGTGGCTCAAAATGTTCTGATGGCATGAATTCGTATATTGAAAAGCGCAATTCCAACATGGCGCTTGATCCTTGTGCCAAAGTATTCGTTCCAGAGAGAAATATGGACGATTTTAAAATGGCTTCTGCCATCGCTGAGCAACCAGTTGTTAGGCTGAAACAAAAGCCACCAATTCAAAGTGTTGATAAGCCACAAAGTGTTTGTGATGAATTAACTGTTCAACAAGTCAGTATTATTGACATCATGCAGCGGCAAAATGACATCACTGCCATGTTGGTTCAGCAAAACCAAAACTCTGTCTTGCCACCAAGAAACATCCCTGTTTTCGATGGTGATCCTCTTCAATATGGATCATTTATAAGAGCGTTTGAGAACAGCGTGGAAGCCAAAACGTCTAATTTGAGTGACTGTTTGCACTTTTTAGAACAATACACTAGGGGGCAGCCTAGAGACCTTGTGCATAGTTGCCAGCATTTGCCGTCAGAACTGGGCTATCCTAGAGCTAAAAGTCTTCTTTCTGAACATTTTGGAAACGAATATAAAATTGCGCAGGCCTACATGGACAAAATTAACAACTGGCCAGCTATTAAAAATGAGGACATTAAATCACTGCAAGCATTTTCTCTGTTTCTTAAGGGATGCTCAAATTTAACAGAATATGTTACTCATTTGAAAGAATTGGACTTGCCATCAAATATGAGGAGCATAATCCTAAAGCTTCCCTATAAAATGAGAGAGAGCTGGAGAAATGTAGCCTGTGACCTGCAGGAACACAGGGGTCAGAGGGCATTATTCATTGATCTGGTTGTTTTTATTGAAAAACAAGTTAAAGTTGTATCTGATCCACTGTTTGGTAACATTATAGATCTTCAACAGCTCAACTCTAAAAACACACACAGCAGCTTTACCAAACAGAAGAAAAGAGGGAATAGTTTTGCTACAAATGTTCTTGCAGTAAAAAATGAAGATCCATCTGAAAATAAGAACAAGTCCTCAAAGGGTTATAGCTGTTTGTATTGTCTCCTAAGTAATCATACAGTTGACAAATGCTTTAAGTTTAAAGACAAGTCACATAAAGATAAAGTGAACTTTATTAAGGAAAAGGGAATGTGTTTTGGCTGCTTAAAGGTGGGTCACATAAGCAGAGAATGCAGAGGTCGCTTTGTCTGTTCTGTTTGTCACCAGCAGCATCCCAGTGTCCTGCACATCGACAAGGAGAGTACAGAGGTTTTCTCTAGACATCTACAGAATCCTCCAAGTACCACCTCCACAATGACTCAGACCTGTGGTCATGTCAGGGTCTGTGATGAAGATAACTCAAACCTTTCTATTGTTGCAGTTCAAGTCAGGAGTCCAAAAACCAACATCACTGTGCAGACCAGTGGTGGAGAAAGTACTCATACAATGTACTTAAGTAAAAGTACAAATACACAGACAAAAATTTACTCAAGTAAAAGTCAAAGTACCACATTATTATTTTACTTAAGTAAAAGTAAAAAAGTACAAGCTTTTAAAACTACTTAAGTATTAAAAGTAAAAGTACTTGCCGACCATAATACCTAACAGCTTATATAATGTCATTAAGTGTACCTATCGTATTTAGTTTTAATAAATCAGTAATGTACCATTTTAATGAGCAATGCTGTTACTTGCAAGTTCATGCTAGCTTATAACAATATACAGTAATCATATTTATTTACTGCAGTCGAGTTCAACAAAAAGCTTGCTAAGATTACATAAAACTTCACTAACACAAATTAATTTAACATCGATAGCGTTTAGCAACTTAACTTACCTCAATAAGTTTTTTCAAATTTGATGGTGAATTTTTGAAAGATAGAATTTCATGCTTTCGGGGAAGGCAAAGGCGGCATTGGAATCTCCAGGAAGCGTTTTTTGACCCAGTTATTTCAAAGAAATCTTTTAAATAAGGCCATGGGTGGGGCAGGTCTTCTGGAGGATGACTATCCTTGGACTCCATTCTGGAAGTTAATGATTCTGCAGGTCCTGCGTACTGTGCTGCTCTTCTTGAGGGAGGGCCTAATGGTTATTTCCCGCTTTGGATTGGTTCAGCGGACTGATTCTGCTCTCGCCATTGGATACTTTCAAACTAACGAACAAATCAAAAAACTGAAATGCGTCTTGGATGTAACGAGTAACGAAACGCTATATAGAAATGTAGTGAAGTAGAAAGTACAGATACTTACTGTTAAATGTAGTGGAGTAAAAGTAGAAAGTATCCATTATTAAATCTACTTAAGTAAAGTACAGATACACGAAAATTGTACTTAAGTACAATAATGAAGTACTTGTACTTCGTTACTTCCCACCACTGGTGCAGACATATGCATTTTTGGACCCAGGAAGCACAGGAACATTCTGCACTGAAAGTTTGGCCTGGAAGCTGCAACTGAAAGGTAAAAGAACAAGCATCCAACTGCAAACAATGGGACATAAAGATATTGTGAGTACAAACATTATCTCTGGACTTCAAGTGGCAGCACTTGATAGAAATGATTTCATTGACCTTCCAGATGTCATGACACAGAAACTAATGCCTGTTTCAAAGCAAAATGTTCCACAACAGGAGGACATCGACAAGTGGCCATACCTGCAAAGCATCAAGCTCCACGACATAGATGCTGATGTAGATCTGCTCATTGGCACAGACGCACCTAAAGTAATGGAGCCATGGGAGCTGATCAACAGTCAGGAGGAAGGCCCATATGCAGTTTGGACCCGAGTTGGATGGGTCATCAATGGTACACTCCGGAGTGAAAGGAACAAAACAGGCTATCATGCTTTCACTGTAAACAAGATTTCTGTTAAACATCTGGAAACAATGTTGATTGAACAATACAATCATGATTTCAATGAAAAAACATCCCAAGAGCAAATTGAAATGTCTAGAGAAGACATCAAGTTCATGAATATCATGAATAATTCAGCACAATTAAAAAATGGACATTATTGTATTGATTTGCCTTTTAAATCTGAAAGTTCCGTCTTGCCTATTAATCGTTGTGTTGCAGAACAACGTCTTCTGAGCCTGAAAAGAAAGTTTAACATGAACAGCACCTTTAAGAAAGATTACATTGCATTTATGAATGACATGCTATGTAATGGATATGCTGAAATTGTACCTGATGATCAATTAATGGGCAATGAGGGCAAGGTGTGGTACATACCCCACCACGGTGTTTATCACCCCCGAAAAGGCAAATTAAGAGTTGTTTTTGACTGTGCCGCAACATTCAAGGGAACCTCACTGAACTGCCAGCTGCTACAAGGACCTGATCTGACTAACTCAGTTGTGGGAGTTCTTCTGCGTTTCAGACAAGAGCCAATAGCAGTTATGGCAGATATTCAAGCTATGTTCCACCAGGTTCATGTTCCAGAGAAACACAGAGACTGTCTTCGCTTCCTCTGGTGGCCCAATGGTGACACATCGCAAGTTCCACAGGAATATCGGATGACAGTACATCTGTTTGGAGCAGTGTCCTCCCCAAGCTGTGCAAATTATGCATTAAGAAGAACAGCAGAAGATAATGCTCAGCAGTTTCCAGCTGAAGTGGTCAGTACAATCAAGCATAATTTTTATGTGGATGACTGCTTAAAATCTTTGCCTACAGAAGAGGAAGCAATAAAGTTTGTTCAAGATTTGACATCTCTTTGCAGTAAAGGAGGATTTAAGCTCTCAAAGTGGCTCAGTAACAGTCCCGCCGTTCTGCAACTGGTTTCGGGCAACACCAAAGCAAAAGAAATGTTAGAAATGGATTTGGAGCTTCCAATGGAACGTGCACTTGGATTGCAGTGGTGCATTCAAAGTGACTCCTTTAAATTTAAAGCTTCCCTTCCAGAACGGTCTCGCACAAGAAGAGGAATACTGTCAGTGGTGAGTTCACTGTACGATCCCTTGGGGTTTCTTGCTCCCTTCATCATCACTGCTAAATTTCTTTTACAAGAGCTCTGCAGGAGAAACTTGGGCTGGGATGATGCAGTTCACCATCATTTTTCCAAACAATGGACCGACTGGCTGGATGACCTGAAGAGGATCTCAAAGTTTGAAGTGAGTCGCTGCATTAAACCTAAAAATTTTTGTCCTGTTACAGCACAACTCCACCATTTCTCCGATGCCAGCCAAGTGGGGTATGGTACAGTGTCGTATATAAGATTTCAAAGTGAGCATCATGTGCATCTGGCATTCCTCCTAGGAAAGGCCAGAGTTGCTCCCCTCAAGCAGACAACCATCCCTCGACTGGAGCTCACTGCAGCCGTCCTTGCTGTACGACTGGACCAACTGCTTCATAGAGAACTGCATCTTCTCTGTGAAGATGTAATTCTGGAGGCATCTGTTTTTTGGACAGACAGCACCACTGTCCTAAGATACATTTGTAGTGAAGCAAAGAGGTTTCATACCTTTGTTGCAAACAGAGTGTCAATCATTAGAGAAGCTACATTAGCTAACCAGTGGAGATATGTGAGTTCCAAAGACAATCCAGCAGATGAAGCATCAAGAGGGATGAGAGCAGAGGACTTCTTGGAGCACAGCAAATGGATTGATGGTCCTGAGTTTCTGTACGACTCTGAAAACAAATGGCCTAAGTTGGGTGTAAAGTATGACTCACTTCCTGTTGCTGATGCTGAAATAAAAAAGGATGTGACTGTTAATGCTGTTGTTGAGGAGGCTAAAAACCCTACCAGTTTTTTCATCTCCTACTTCTCATCCTGGATGAAGCTAAAAACATCTGTAGCCTGGGTTTTAAAGCTTAAAGAACTCTTTCTTCAACTGTCTCAGAAAAGAAAAGAGTTTTCTGACATGATGCATGAGTCTGCAGAAGATGCAAACATTAAAGAGCAAAAGGTGTTGCAAAAGATGCAGCAGTTTAAAACTATGCTAAAAATCCAGTGTTTAACATCTGAAGATTTGACTGCAGCAGAGCATTTCATTATTCTCTTCGAACAACATCACAGGTTTGAGCCAGAGATCAGCGCACTCAGAGCCAACAAGACAGTCTCCAAAGACAGCCAGCTGTATCGACTCGATCCAGTGATCGATGATGGAGTCCTCAGAGTGGGCGGACGTCTTAAAAAAGCTGCTATGCCATTTGAAATTAAGCATCCAGTCATCCTGTGTAAAAACATGCACGTGGCAACGTTAATTCTGCGTTACATTCACCATCTGCTTGGTCATGCAGGAAGGAGCCACATGTTGTCCAGGCTGCGTCGGAAATACTGGATAATCAGCGCAAACTCTGCTGCCAGAAAGATCCTGTCTGACTGTGTCACCTGCAGAAGAAATAGAGGAAAGCTTCTAGAACAGAAAATGGCCGACTTGCCTCAGGAAAGGGTAAAACCAGACAAACCTCCATTCTTAGATGTTTGTGTTGATTATTTTGGCCCCATTGATGTTAAGAGAGGCAGAAGTCTTCTCAAACGTTATGGAGTCTTGTTTACTTGTCCAACTAGTCGTGCCGTCCATTTGGAAGTGGCTCATACCCTTGACACTGATTCTTGCATTAATGCAATCAGAAGATTCATCTGCAGGCGTGGTCCAGTCTCTTCTATCAGATCAGATAATGGCACAAATTTTGTGGGAGCCAATAGAGAGCTAAAAGAAGGTCTGGCTGCATTAAATGGGCGACTGTGGCTCTTTGGTAGAGTAGTCGTCTTGCGATCGGAAGGTTGTAGGTTCGATTCCAGCTTCCTCCTGCCACACGTTGATGTGCCTCTGGGCAAGGCACTTAACCCCAAATTGCCTACCGATCTGCGTATCGGTGTATAAATGTGTGTGTGTTTGTGAGTGCGACTGGGTGAATGTGACTCTAGTGTAAAGCGCTTTGAGTGGTCAAAAATGACTGGAAAAGCGCTATATAAGTTCAGTCCATTACCATTTAAATCAGAGTAAAATCCAAAAGGCTCTGGTCCAAGATGGCATAAATTGGCATTTTAATATACCTGCAGCTTCACATCATGGTGGCATCTGGGAACGTTTGATTCGTTCAGTCAAGAGTGTACTCACCTCAGTTTTAAAACAGCAGGTTTTGGATGATGAAACCCTGCAAACTGTTTTCTGTGAGGCCGAAGCCATTTTGAATGACAGACCCATCACTTTGGTCTCTGATGATCCAAACGATTTAGAAGCCCTCACACCAAATCACATCCTGATGTTAAAGAACCAACCTGTTCTGCCACCTGGACTGTTTCAGAAACAAGACCTGTATCTCAAACGCAGATGGAAGCAAGTACAGTATATGGCTGAACTCTTTTGGAAAAGATGGATCACTGAGTATCTGCCCTTACTGCATGAAAGACAAAAATGGATGAGACAGAAAAGAAACATCTCTCCTGGAGACATTGTCCTGATCGCAGATGCTACTGCACCCCGAGGATGTTGGCAGATGGGGAGAGTCCTGGCAGTCAAAGCTGATGGAGGAAGACTGGTTCGTTCAGTGCAATTGCAGACCAAAACCAGTGTGTTGGAGAGGCCAGGGACGAAGCTCTGTCTGCTCCTGGAGGCATCTGCAGACTAAAGACATTCTTATTCTTTCTACTCTATCCTTTCTTTTTTCTCTTGCAGGTTCGTCATTATGGAAATGAAGGACAAAGAAGAATTTATGTCTTTGCATTAATGTAGGACAACATTGAGGTTGTTAGAATAGCTCCTTTAATTAGAGATGTAATTGTGATTTAATGCACAATTAGGGGCTGGAGTGCTCCATTATTTTCAGTTAAAGTTTAGAATGTAGATTATTTAGTTTATTTTTTTGTTTTGTAGTTGATTTATAATTAGAATGTTTATTTTGTTGTTTCTAAATAAGTTTTTGGTTAGTAATTCACTTATTTAGTTAATTGATTTCAGTCTGGGAAGTGGGTGTGTTTCACAGTATAAATACGTAGAGTTTAGATGAGTCTTGACGCATATGGGTGGTCTTATGGTTTTTTATCTGTCCGTCTGTCATCAGTCAGTTTTATCAGTGAGAACAGGTGCAGGAGTTAGGATAGGTTTATCCGAAGCCTGTAACTTGTTTTAGCAAAAGACTGAATAAAAGTAAACTAAGAGCATTTTGACTGTTTGACCTTTTGTTGGACTGCGTAAACCAGAACCCATGATGCCCAGTATTGACTGTTTGAGTTTATTTTATTTTGTTTTGATCACTTTTGAGATTTGAATTTTTTCGATTTTGGAATTAAGTTTTCGGGACAAATAGTCAATACAGGGGCTGATAACCACTGATAATCGCCATTCTATGGGATGATAACATCCGAAGCGGCCTCTGCACACAGCTTTCGGTATAGAACCGAATTTGCAACAGGATATTTTTTTAACACTATTTCTCAGTAACGGGGCTCAACTCCTCGACTTTTTCCAAAGTTTTGCTCCACCACCACGGAGACGTTTTATGTTTATGGAATCCTATGCATTCTGCAACTCCTTGTCGAATCCAGTCTGGGTCCTTAGGCAAGACCCTTCAAGCTACTGCCTACCTCATACCATGAGAGATACTAATATGCATAACATGCCGGCTCAGACGTCGCCAAACAAGGTCTGCGGCAGGTGTTGGGGAACCAGAGCACCTTGATGACAAATGGGCTACTGGAACAAGACGGAAATGGGCAAGATATATATATACACACACACACCTTTTAATTCAATGAGTTTCCTTTAATTTCATGATTATTGACATTGTAGATTCACACTGAAGGCATCAAAACTATGAATAACATGTGGAAATATGCACTAAACAAAAAAGTGTAAAACAACTGAAAATACCCCTTATATTCTAGTTTCTTCAAAGTAGCAACCTTTTGCTGTGATTACTGCTTTGCACACACTCTGCATTTTCTTGATGAGCTTCAAGAGGTCGTCACCTGAAATGGTTTTCACTTCATAGGTGTGCCCTGTCAGGTTAATAAGTGGGATTTATTGCCTTATCAATAGTCATGAAAAGAAAGAAACCCCATTGCATTAGAAGATGTGTCCATATATATATACACTGCTCAAAAAAATAAAGGGAACACTCAAATAACACATCCTAGATCTGAATGAAAGAAATATTCTCATTGAATACTTTGTTCTGTACAAAGTTGAATGTGCTGACAACAAAATCACACAAAAATCATCAATGGAAATCAAATTTATTAACCAATGGAGGCCTGGATTTGGAGCCACACACAAAATTAAAGTGAAATAACACTACACGCTGATCCAACTTTAATGTAATGTCCTTAAAACAAGTCAAAATGAGGCTCAGTATTGTGTGTGGCCTCCACGTGCCTGTATGACCTCCCTACAACGCCTGGGAATGCTCCTGATGAGGTGGCGGATGGTCTCCTGAGGGATGTCCTCCCAGACCTGGACTAAAGCATCCGCCAACTCCTGGACAGTCTGTGGTGCAACGTGACGTTGGTGGATGGAGCGAGACATGATGTCCCAGATGTGCTCAATCGGATTCAGGTCTGGGGAACGGGCTGGCCAGTCCATAGCTTCAATGCCTTCATCTTGCAGGAACTGCTGACACACTCCAGCCACATGAGGTCTAGCATTGTCCTGCATTAGGAGGAACCCAGGGCCAACCGCACCAGCATATGGTCTCACAAGGGGTCTGAGGATCTCATCTCGGTACCTAATGGCAGTCAGGCTACCTCTGGTGAGCACATGGAGGGCTGTGCAGCCCTCCAAAGAAATGCCACCCCACACCATTACTGACCCACTGCCAAACCGGTCATGCTGAAGGATGTTGCAGGCAGCAGACCGCTCTCCACGGCGTCTCCAGACTCTGTCACGTCTGTCACATGTGCTCAGTGTGAACCTGCTTTCATCTGTGAAGAGCACAAGGCGCCAGTGGCGAATTTGCCAATCCTGGTGTTCTCTGGCAAATGCCAAGCGTCCTGCACGGTGTTGGGCTGTGAGCACAACCCCCATCTGTGGACGTCGGGCCCTCATACCATCCTCATGGAGTCGGTTTCTAACCGTTTGTGCAGACACATGCACATTTGTGGCCTGCTGGAGGTCATTTTGCAGGGCTCTGGCAGTGCTCCTCCTGTTCCTTCTTGCACAAAGGCGGAGGTAGCGGTCCTGCTGCTGGGTTGTTGCCCTCCTACAGCCTCCTCCACGTCTCCTGGTGTACTGGCCTGTCTCCTGGTAGCGCCTCCAGCCTCTGGACACTACGCTGACAGACACAGCAAACCTTCTTGCCACAGCTCGCATTGATGTGCCATCCTGGATGAGCTGCACTACCTGAGCCACTTGTGTGGGTTGTGGAGTCCGTCTCATGCTACCACGAGTGTGAAAGCACCACCAACATTCAAAACTGACCAAAACATCAGCCAGACAGCATAGGTACTGAGAAGTGGTCTGTGGTCCCAACTGCAGAACCACTCCTTTATTGAGTGTGTCTTGCTAATTGCCAATAATTTCCACCTGTTGTCTATTCCATTTGCACAACAGCAGGTGAAATTGATTGTCAATCAGTGTTGCTTCCTAAGTGGACAGTTTGATTTCACAGAAGTTTGATTTACTTGGAGTTATATTGTGTTGTTTAAGTGTTCCCTTAATTTTTTTGAGCAGTGTATATATATGTATATATACACAGTACAGACCAAAAGTTTGATTCTGATGTGATTCACTTCAGTGACACAATCTTCTTACATAATTATAAAATAATAATCATAATTTTCATCTGTTGTTTACATTCAGCCTTTTTTGTTACAGAATAATGATGTACAGTATGTCTCACATCAATGACAAAAAAGTCACATAAAATGCAACACGACCGTTTTGATGGGAGACATTTTGAAAATAATTGGATATGCATCTGAATTTACATATAAAAGTGGCTGAGGTTGGATTTTTCAGGTGTTAAAAGATTGAAAAGATTTCTCTTTCATTCCTGCAGCTTGTTCAGATTGTTAAAGCTCGGCTCTTATTTTAAAATCTGCTTATTTACTTATAAATGCCCAAAGAGTTTTATGCATTATTAGACTGAATAATTGGAAATGACATCCAGACCTGAAGCTGTTAATAAACTGCTCTACTTCCTGTGAAGTGGAGGGAAATTATAGTTGACGAAAAGTTTCATTTCAAAGATCTACATGTTGTTAAATGATTCTGTCCTCTCTGACTCTTCCATCCTCAGCTATACATAGAATTATTGATATATGAAGAAATGCAGGATTATTGTAAATAATTTAACTTGATGTGTTGAAATTGTGAAAGTGATCATTTTCTGTTTTTTAATCACTCTTCATAACACTGAAACATTGTTTAGAAATACAAAGAACTGGGACACAATTTGGTCAATAGTAAATTAAATATTCAATAGACTACATGTCTTTGGTTTAAATGTATTTATTTTAACAAACTGATTTAAAACATGTCCTTTATTTATCTTCCCAGCCTCTCAGGATTCTTTGGCTGTGACAGTGGAGGTTCAGGAGGGAGAACCGTCTGTCGTTCTGCCCTGCCACATCAGCAAGAGATTAGAAGAGATTGTTACAGTGAAATGGAGCCGCTTTGATCTCAATCCCAATAATGTCCATCAACGGCGAGAAGCTGACGACCTACATGGACAAAATCAGGTTTTCAGAGGAAGAACTTCAATGATACCTGATGCTCTGGACTCTGGTGACTTCAGCCTCACTCTGAGAAAGCCTCAACTTTTAGACACCGGCTTCTACATCTGCAGCATGACTGAGAATCAAGAGGAAACAGCTCTGTCTGGTGTTCAGCTGCATGTCAAAGGTCAGCTACCTTTCACAACTCCCAATTATTGAAACCTGTTTGTTTCCTGTTTTGTAATGTCTAATAAATAATCTTAGTTAAATATGGTCACTCAGCAACCATTGAGCTGATTTATGGTCAAAGTTTTGGTAAATCATTTTTATGAAATGAGAAACATATCCAAGTAAAAAATATGTTTTACAGAACAGTGATAAAGGAGAGTCATCAAACTGACTTTTGTCTCCTAAAATGTTTTATTTTTCTATAGATTTTTTTTTAGTGTTCAATAATTATTCAATGACAGACATCATGTCCTGATAATCATTCTGTAGTTCCTACAGCTGTCAGTTTTCATCATCTATTAGTTAAATATCTTATCACTTCCTTACTTGTGGACTCGACTTATTTTGGCTGAAATGTATGAGATTCCACTGGTGGACGACAAGGAAACTTATTACATGGAGACATCAGCAGTAAAGATAACTGATGTAAATCACAATTATTTACAGTCCAATTAGGTTCTAGTTGTGATACAAAACAAAGAAAGCAGGCTAATCTAATGAGGTCCAGCTAATGATATCAAGTTCCTGACTTCAGACTCATTTTGAGCAGAACATGAACAAGGTGGAATAAAAATAGAGAGGAATCCTGGTTTTTACCATGTTGGGGAAAAAACCCTAACGCAACAATGTAGACAGGGAGCCCAATCCTATCCAAGGTACCTGTTAGTTTAGCTAGGCTAAGTGTAAAAAGATTTTATAGATTAGATTATAGAGCTGTTCAATATCCAGCTCAGGGCAGCAGAGCCTCTGTGCTGTTCAGTCTCAGTGGCCTTGACCAGCGTATTGAAATCACTTCTTCAGGTTGGCAAAGTGTGTAATCCCCATACTGAAGAATTGTACCAAATGTTCTGACTGGAAGGGAAAAAAATAATAGTTTAATCAAAAACAAATAATATGGTTGTTGACTAGCAGGGTTAGTCTGAAGCAGTCATTCTCAGTCCGTTAGGGGAGGGCCACTAGAGGGCGCCGCTAGTGATACTGCATGTAAACGACCGTTTATTTGCCATGACGTGAGATCAAAATGTGACGCTTACCAAAGAATTGTGTTAAAAATAATAATGGAAAACTGACTTCAGACCAAGTCACTCAAAACAAAAGAAAAGCTTCAGATACCGGTGGAAAGAAAAAAACTCCAGGACTACTTTTCTGATCAGAGGAAGCGGAATCACAGCTGCTGATTGTTGAAGTGTCGTTCACTAGCGATTGGATTCTTTGAACGGCTCTATGGGGTGAGCGGTTGACCTCAGTTAGTGAGAACTGTTCTATGTTTCTCTGACTTTGCTTGCTTAAGATGCTCTGCTTACACGTCTACAGCTATTGTTATTTTTATTTAATTAGAAATTATTAAATTAATTAATACTACAAATAAGTACAATTGATAGAAATTGATGGATTGTTTTTATATTTAATGGTGCAGAAAAGGATTTTTTGTTTCTGCTAAAGCAACTCAAGTCTATCTTTCTTTAATTGTTCTTCATTTACCAATAGCCCTAAATGTTATTGATGCACACAACACGTGATAGTAAAGAACACCTTTTTTGATGTGTCTGACATCATTGGAAAGTTGACACTTTCAGAATCTGTAAATAACTCAAAATGCCCAAGTAGACCTGTTTTTGTCGTGGCCAGTCACATTTACCAAACAGCACCACTCTTCTCATTAGGATGAACAACAATAGTGAGTCAAGAGTCTAATATTTTCATTTCCGGGTTGCATTATATATTAAGATGTGTCATCATGAGGGCAATTTCAGGTTAGGTGATCCTTGACTGTTAAATGGGTCAAGTGGTCATCTGCCTGAAAAAGTTTGACAAACACTGGTCTAAGGAATCCAACAAATAATAATCAATACAAATGATGATATTATCACTCCAATGCTTACAGTAAACTGGGGTGGAAGGGAGATGTTTTGTTGCTGTTGAATAACAGTTGCATTTCCAAAGGGCTACTGTTAACCTATCTACTGTTCTTCACATAACAATTGATATGCTGAAATTGTGCAAGTGATCCTTTTTCTGAATTTCATTAACTCTGGAGTTTTTCCCTATCCCGTCATAATAAGATAAGATAAGATTTATTTGTCATTGTCATCAACAGATTACAATGAGATTGAGATTTGCTCGACTCGAGTTAAGATGCAGGTTATGTGTATATACATAATGTACAAAGATAAAGAAATAAATAGTACAAAATGAGAAATAAATAGACATCAGAAGATGGTTGCAGCGCCTGGAGGTGTCGCAACAGAATTTACATTTTTAACAAAGTGGTGTCAAGAGCAGAAGTTCTTATGCCTTTGAATTTAGTGCCATGATTGCCATTGGGTAAAAACTGTTTTTTAGGCGATTTGTCCTGGTTTTTATTGCTCTGTATCTCTTGCCTGATGGCAGCAGCTGGAAGAGACCATGGCCAGGGTGTGAAGAGTCATTTAAAATGTCCAAAACTTTCTTGTGGAGCCTAGAAGTGTAAATCTGTTCCATAGTGGGGAGGGGGCAGCCTATGGTTCTCTCTGCTGCCCTAACAACCATCTGGAGCGCCTTCTTGTCCGCGGATGTGCTGCTGCCGTACCAGACACACAGACCGTACGTGAGCACACTCTCTATGGAGCAGTGATAGAAGGCCTGCAGCAGGTCTGAGGGGAGACGGTTCTTCTTGAGTATTCTCAGAAAGTACAGTCTCTGCTGTGCCTTCTTCAACAGCTCCTTGGTGTTGGTGCTCCAGGTTAGCTTGTCCTCCAACTCCATGCCCAGAAACCTGAACACTGGGACCCTCTCCACACAGATCCCACTGATGGTGAGAGGCTGGATGTCCGTTTTGTTCTTCCTGAAGTCGATCACCAGCTCCTTTGTTTTGGAGATGCTGAGGAGCAGGTTATTGACTTTGCACCACTCTGACAGCCGCTTCACCTCATCCCTGTACTCCAGCTCCCCCTTCCCGCCTGAGATGAGACCAACAACAGTCGTGTCATCTGCAAACTTTATGATCTTGTTGCTGAGGTGGTTGGAGACACAGTCATGAGCAATAACCCTGCAAAAAGTAGTTATGTAGCAAACTGGGAGCGTGTTGGATTATGTAGTTAAATGGTTGAAAGAAAAGTGTCTAATATTTAAATGTATTCATTTCAATAACTGATTTAAAACATTTATTCTCTTTATTTGTCCTTCTAGCCTCTCAGGATTCTTTATATGTGTCTCTGGATGTTTATCAGGGGGATTCATCTGTTGTTCTGCCCTGCCAGAACAGCCAATCATCAGAAGGGATTCTCACAGTGAAATGGAGTCGCTTTGACCTCAACCCCAACACTGTCCATCTACGGCGAGAAGGAGACGACCTACAAGCTCAAAATGTTCTTTTCAGTGGACGAACATTAATGAGGTCTGATGCTGTAGATGTTGGTGATTTCAGCCTCACTCTGAGAGAACCTCAACTTTTAGACAGCGGCGTCTACATCTGCAGTATTCATCAGGAGACAGAAGGAAAAATGCTAACAGGCATTCGGCTGAATGTTAAAGGTCAGCTAATTTGATACCCGCACATGCACACAGTATATATCCAAAAGTATTGTGCAATGTATCATTGGGTCATAACCAATAATTGAATCAGTGACATGCGGTCAGGGGAGGCAGATGAGGCAGAGCCTCACCTGTCATCATGGAAGAATAATATAATGATAAGATAAATTATATTGCTCTTTTCACCCTGTGTTTTATACTATAAAGTATTTATTTTTCATTTAGCTTAACCAATTTTGATAATTTGTTCTTCACAATCGCTGAATTTTCACATTTTCCCATTGAAAAGCCGGTGAGGCAGCAGCGAGCTGAGCCTCACCAGAGATTGTGCAACCTCTAGCTAACTGCACTGGCTGCCATTCTATGGGAGGATGTTCCTCCTGTCTGTAGTCGCCAATAAAATGGCTAAAAAACATTTAATATATGAACTGATTTTCCATCATTTAGCTTATCGATATAATGTATCGTATTTGTCACCAACTGTGTGTGTAACGTGATTAGTGTGCTGAGGAGCGATCATAGAGAGAACAGATTCGAGGTGAGGCAGGCAGTTCTCCTGCCTCATGGCAGGGGGCGCTCATGATCCCAGACATTGGGCCTCATCTTCTGCAGAGTAAGAGACAGAGAGCTAGTGATACAGTAAGTGGTGTCAAATTCCAGTCCTCAAGGGCCGATGTCCTGCAACTTTTAGATGTGCCTCTGCTGCATCACACCTGAATGGAATAATTAGGTCATTAAGGCTCTGGAGAACTGATCTACACAAGGAGGAGGTCATTAAGCTTGCGTCCTGATCCACACTCCATACCAGTAGGTGGCGGTAATGCACACCATTAAGTTGCTTGCCAACCGCCATTAAAACCAAAAAGAAGAAGAAGAAGAGGTAATTAAGCCATTTCATTCCAGTGTTTTGTACCTGTGGCACATCTAAAAACTTCAGGACTGCGGCTCTTGAAGACTGGAGTTTGACACCTGTGAAGTAAGGGAAGCTACACGCAAAGAGTCTAGGTGTAGCTTGGCTGATACAGAGAGAGAAAAAGGTGGTTTGAGTTGTACTTCAATGGGTTTCCCCTTTGCTGTGCAGCAAAGCACTAAATTAATAATACCTATATTTCATTGAGTTAACAGAATTATTCTACCTTGGCGGCTTTGGGTGGCATGTGAAAGTATAGTCATTTTGCCCTTCAATGTTGTCCACATGCTCAAAATTTCCATATGTAAACAATAACATGCAGGGGGTCTTATGATTTTGATTAAGTCAGTGCCTCATCAGCCATGAACCTCACCGCACGTCCGTAAATTGAATTCAGATGTTTCAGTCACTTCCTTGGTTGCAGATATACTGAAGATTTTCACAACGATCAAAGACAATTATATTCTAATTTTTAAAGGAGACTCTGGGACATGTTAACATATTTATCAAACTATCACATTTTCAGACAAAAACATAACTGCATCACCTCTAAGATCTGATTGGTCTTTATTTTTCTCTATAGAAAAGTTTCCAACTTGGGCCAAAGTTCTGCTGGTTCTGCTGGTTCTCCTGGTTCTTCTTGCTGTTTCTGGAGGCCTTTTATTTCATTTGCGACATTATTTTATGTCAGGTAAGTTCCTTTTACAACAGAATCAATGCCAATGCTTTACATGCTGAGATTTTTACTTTTCCTCAGAGAGTTTGTGACCATTTTAGACAACAAACCATGAACTGATACAGAAAAGTGAAAGATGAAGATACCTTCAGAATTAAAATGGTTTGATGGGAATTTTTATAAAATTATGGTTTGGATTGTCCAACATGCTGAGTTTCCAGTCTTTATGCACCTTATCATCTCAGGGCTGTACTGCCTTTCTCCTCTTGTGGTTTTCTTTTCATACTTTCTTATGCGGGAATTTTACTGCCATAAGTCGAGATCACACATTTTCAGTTTGCAAGCAGGATTTAATTTCCTTGTTCTCTAAATTTCTGCTCTCTTTCAAATATTCTCTGTGCTTTCACGTCTTTGTTCTCAAGGTCAGATTCTCTCCGCACGCAAAAACTTCTCTCTGCTCGCTTGCGAATTCTTTTCTACTCTCTCAAAAAAAAAAAAGTACCGTCGCCTGTCAACGTTTCAGCCAATAGAATGCAAGTGTTATACCAGGTGGTGGGAGTTTGTTTCCTTTTGGTGCATTCTGTTGGTCGGTTCTAGTTCAGCTTCTATGCACCACAAATTTGGAACAAACTTCCAGAAAACTATCAAAGAGCCAAAACACTGAGTTCCTTTTAAATCTAGACTAAAAACCAGCTGTTTAGAGTTACTTTTAAAACATAATCATGATGTGTAATGATGACAAAATGTAATCTTGTTGACTGTGTTTTTCTATGACTTTGTATTTTTGAGTTTTTATGATGTAAAGCTGTTTGAACTGTGTTGTTGCTGAAATGTTTATACAAATAACATTTGATTGATTGATTGATTCTTATCTATAGGTTAATGTAGATAGATATCTATTTACCTAGATGGATACATACATACATAGTCTCACAGGCACACCCAGTAGAAGGAAACAAACGCACCCTTGAGGAGGATCCCACTGCCTAACACTTTCATTCTATTGGCTGTAACGTTGCCAGGTGACGGTCCTTTTTTGTTTTGAAAGAGAGCAGAAAGGACTTCACAACCTAGCAGAGAGATTTGCGAGCGGAGAGTTAATACAAGCAGAGAAAAGTTTTGCGCGAGAGGAGAATTTGTGAAGATCAACAAAGTAAAGACTCTGGAGTGGCCTAGTCAAAGTCCTGACTTGTAACCTATTGAGATGACATGAAAGGGCACTAAAAAAACCATTCAGTGTAGCTGAATTAGAAACATTCTGCAAAGAATGGAGGGCAAAATTTCCTCCTCAACTGGAAAAGAGTCATTGTAATTCATCACAAACTTGGTAGCAGTTGTTGCTGCAAAGGTTAGGAAAATCAAATGTTAGGTTTAATGACCAATCACTTTTTCTCACAGGAAGATGTAGGTGTGGAATTTCTTCCCCTTAACCATAGAAACCTTCATTTAAAAACTGGATTTTGTGTTTATTGGTTTGGCCTTTAACTAATATTTAAATTGATTTGATGTTCTGAAACACTTCAATGTGACAAACATGCAAAATAAAGACAATGAAGTCAGGAACTTTTTTTTCATACCACTGTACTTTTGTGGGTGACAAAGAACACAAAAAAACGAATAACTTTATGTCAATATTTTGTAGAGCCATATTTCTCTGATACTACACTAGTAAGATTTTTAAGGAAATGTCTCTACCAGCTTTGCTCATTTAAACACTGGTATTCTTTCTATTCTCCTTTGAAAATGTGTAAAACTTCAATCACAGGATGGACAGAGACTGTAAACACCAATTAACAAAACTGTATCACAGAATCCAAGCTGGAGTAAGAACTGATCTTTGACTAGGCCATTCTACCAAATGGACCTGCTTTGACCTGAACCGTCTCATTATAACTCCAGCTTTAGGTTTACAGTCTTTGTCCTGCTGGAAGATGGATGTTCGCTCCAGTCTCACTCTCAGCCTCTAACAGGTTTCCTTCCAGGATTGTCCTGTATTTAGTTTCATCCATCTTCCCATCCTCTAAATAAAAATGTAAATCTTGAATGTCAGACTTTCCTAATCTAATGTTTCTAAATCAAAATTTTTAAGTTGCCCATCATGTAAAATTCCCAGATACAGAGTTCTGATTATTTTTTGTCTGTCCTGTTGAATATTCCTGCTGTCTTTTCTCATCCACTAAATACAAATCAAACCCACATTACAGGATGATGACATTAAGTTATTGAAACTCTTCTCTGCTTTGGATCCATCAGTCAAATGTTTATCTCCTGTCCTTAGGAAACAACAGTAATGTACTTTGTTATCTGTTAGTTAAAAAGTATAAGTATAGCAGTGGTTTCTCTTTATGAATTAACATGTGGATGATAGTGAGTTTTTTCTTCTGTGTTTCTTTGAAAGTAAGTTTAGATCCCATGGATCCACTGTCAGCATCTGGTCTCTAAATCCTGAGTTTCACATTGTGACTGAAGTGTTTTTCTCCTGGAATATCACTGAGGCTCCATTACTGTGAACATCAACATCATCAGTTCTGCTGCTGTCAGTGCAGCTCATCTGTTTTGTTTCTCAGTCTACAGGGTGGAGGTGGATTCAGGAGAGGAGTCTGTTCTGCTGCCATTTAAAACTGCAGCCCGTCTGCCTGAAAGAGTCACAGTAACATGGAGAGACAACACTGGCAGGATGGTCCATGGGTGTTACAGGAAGGTCTTTATGGGTTCTGTGGATTTTGAGAACTGGTCTGTTCAACACTATAAGTATAAAAACAGAACAAAGATTGTGAAAGAAGGTAAATTTGGAGACTACAGTTTGATCCTGAAGAATCTAACAGACAGAGACACAGGAACCTACAGCTGCACCGTTTACAAATATGGGTCAGGAAAAACCCTGACCATGAAACAGGTGCTGCTTGATGTCAAAGGTGAGTTCTGTAAATATAGATCATTTTTCAATGATAATATATTTAATAATGGAGTTTGTCCTTATTCTGAGTTATTAATATGAAGGTTAGAATGAGGAAATATGTTGCAGGAATATAATGTATAATAATAAAGAAAGAAAGAAATTATGTAATAAACCGCAGAAATACTAATAGTAATTGACTATGAAGCAAAATGTATTTCCTGGGTTTTATGTAGAACTGTTACATTTTAATCAGTATCAGTTTTCATCCTTTCATCCATCTATTGTTCAGACCCACTTATCCATTCAGATGACATTGATCTGTTGGTTCCTATAACCATTGACTGAGACTGGTGTTCAGTCCAGACTGGTCACCAGTTCATCATAGGACCGGTGGACCAGTATAATCCGTGTAAAATAAATATTAAGTTGCTGAATTTTAATGTTTCAGTTTAGTTTTTCAATTGCAGGATTAAACTAATAAATGTAATTGTGTCTATGATTTTATTACAGTATCAACTTATTGTAAAAACAGTCAGAAACTTCTCTTTAATTATATTCTAACTTTCTTCTCTTCTCCATCCAGCTGGACCTGACTCTCTCATCATAGCCATAGACTTTGGTTCAGGATTCAGTGGCTACGCCTTCAATGTTAAACCCAGAGAGGAAGGAGGTGAGACCCAGATAAAGAGATGGAGTAATGGACTTGGACTAGACACCCCAAAGACTCCAACCTGCATCCTGTTTGATGAACATAAAGCATTTATGAAGTTTGGTTATGAAGCTAAAACAGCATTTACCAATATGAGAGAAGAAGAAACTAAGAAACATTATTTCTTTGAAAACTTCAAGTGGAATGTCCTTGACATGGTAAGTAAAAGTAAATAACTACAGATAAATGTTCTTCTTTCTTGGATCCTATCATGTTTTCTATGAACACACCAGTTTTCTCATTTTGAAACTGAGTCACTATATGAATTATCAGAGATATTTTAAACCTGAACTCTTCTCCTTTCACAGTTTTTCACCTGCTGTAGGTCTTAACACTGGGTCTCTATAATTATAATAATATCTCTTTCATTTCCAGTTGTAGTCTAAAAGCTTTTTTGCTTTTTTTTGTTTTGTTTTGTTTTTTCTACTGGTGGCCTTTATTCATCAGTAATCTGACAGTAAGGGGGGAAAGACAAGCAGCAAAGGTAGAGAGGACTCAAACTCATTATGTTTGTGTCGATGTCTATAGCCTGTAGGGGGCGTCACTGTGCCAGGCGACACCATTAGTCTGATAGTTTCTGAACTTTTGCACAATAGCATTTCAGAAAAGCAGAACTTTACCTAGGGTCTCATTTATAAAAAAAATTCACAGGAATCATAATAAATGTGTATGTACGCCCAAAATTCAAATATGTTCTATGTCAAAAAAGCCTGATTTCTAAAAACATTTGCATTCACACCAGAAAGCAATTTCCCCCTTATAAATCACACCTGCAGCTCTTTGCATGCAAAATTCCTCCTCAATGCAAATGACCTCATGAATAATGAGGTGTAATTAAATGCATCACCTGATTCAGACGATTGTGTGAAAATCTGTTCCTCCTGTGTCGGGGCGTCACTGCAGCCAGAGAGGCGGATCCGACCATTTCATGGCACTTCTGGTCGATTTCTCAGTGAAACAACTCGTATAATCATGTTAAAGTTGTAACTTTCATTTTATTGGCAGCTGCTCTTAAACAACAACAATAACAACATTGTAAAATAAATAAATAAACGTGTTTTTTGTGGAGGTCTTCTTACACAGTTGTGTGTTTTTTCTAATTGCCAAGAGAATCAGTCTTTTTCCAACTTTTGTCACTTAAGCCTGACAAATAAGTCAGTCACCAAGAACGGTTTTCCAACACATTGTGTGTATTTATAATTTTTCATTGCTAATATAAGAGGAGGGAAGCTGGATGACAGCAGGGCACAAAGATTAGACTTCCTGAATAGATGAGAGAGTAGGCTTTCTGGAAAATCCTGTTCTAATGAAAAATATGACAGATTACTGGAGAAAATAAATTTCTAGTTGCTCATTTTTGGTCCACATATAACAATCATTGAGAATTTGGAAACATTTGCTCTTTATTTATCAAAGTTAAGGGGGGATCCAAATATTTCAGCTGTCTGAAATAATTTGTTAATGTTATTGAGGGAGAAATTATTTTTATCAGAAAGTTTTATTTCTCTCTTCATGAACAACAAAGGCTGTGAATATGGAAACCTTTGCTCTTTATTTGCCAAAGTTATGAGGGGGGAACCAAATATTTCAGCTCTCTTCCCATAGTTACCTTTTATTGAAGTCTTGGAAAGAGAAATATCAAGAATATTTTTAAAATGTAATTTATTAACTATTAGAGAACCTAAATCAACAAGAACAGAACAACAAACCTACAGAACTAAAGCGAACACACAAAGGACTCAAATGTATTTTCTGCTGGTGGGCAGCAGAAAAAGAAAAAAAATACACACACACACACACACACACACACACATATATATATATATATATATATATATATATATATATATATATATATGCAAAATAAATATATTTATTTGGAGCAGGAAGTCTTTAAATAAATGAAATTAAAATTGAACCATAAAGCCATCTGCAACAAATTAAATTAAATAAACACAGAATCCATCTCTGATTTGTTTTTCTAACCATTAAAATCTGTTATTTCATATTTAAATCAAACAGAAAAATAATTGCTATTCAGCACATTAAAGAAATAAGTTTCTGCTTGGACTAACAGTAGTTCACCATCAGTAGATTTGATAAACTAACCTGGGTTTGAATATAAACTAACAGACTGAACCTGTTCACAGGACAACAGGTGGGAGAGAACCTTCACAAACAGGAAGTCAATGTTGACCCAGAAGGTTTTTACAGAAGTTCTGAGATTCCTGAAGGACGAGGCTCTGAAAACCATCAGATCTCATCCAGAAGGTGGAGAGTTCACAGCATCTGACTTCACCTGGGTGCTGACTGTTCCTGACATCTTAAAGGATTTTTGTAAAAAGTTCATAATAGAAGCTGCAGCTCTGGTAACATCATATTTTTAAAGTCAACATCAGCTCTGAAATGTTCAGTAGAATCAGACGTTTGTTTTCTCCTCCAGGCTGGTCTTGTAACAGACGACACTAAAAGCAAAGTGATGTTTGTTTTGGAGTCAGAAGCAGCTTTGACCTGGTGTTTGAAGCTTCAATCTGATGGTTTCATCACACAGAACCACAGCAGAGACTCACAGGATCAACCTGCAGGAGCAGCAGAACCTGATACCAGCTGTAACGGTACTGTGTGGATCTATAACGTCTGGCATACAAACATTTAACATCTAACAGGTTTTGGTTTGTAGTAAAGGACAAATGTAATATATGAATGGATTCTTTAGGTGGTTTGTTGGACTAATTGTTTGGAATCAAATCATGTAAAAGTATTTATTACATTTTTGTTCCTAAATGTTTCACCACATCTTTAAAACCAACCTGAGAAATTCTAATTTCCTCCTCAATCTAATAACTGATTGTTTCAATCTTGACCCAGAATCTGGGAATAAATCCTTTAAATCACTGAGGGGGAATTTTGCTTCACTCTTTATTGCTGAGAGTTTTCCAGTATTAGTTCATATTTGAGGCGATGTCTCAGCATCTTAAACAGATTTTTAACCAATCAGGGCCAGACTTCCTGGTTTCCTTCAGCTTTTCATCAGACCTCTTGTGGACCGGGCCTTTATGAAACTAGTTTCTGGTCTTAAACTTTCCCATGAAGGTCAGTTTAACCAAGTCTGTCTCGTTTTCTCATTGTTGAATTATCAGCTGCTTTTGGTTTTCCGAAAACCAGAATGAAGGTCACAGGAGTTTGGGTTTTTTCGGCTTTGGCTCCTAAACTTTGACCTTTGGACATCTGCTGTTGTTTAAGTTATACAAATAAATTTGACATTCACATGAACTCTGACCTGGACTGAGGCAGTGAGGCCTGCAGACCTTTAGATATTTCTTCTTCTTCTTTGAGTCGTTGATGTTGGAGTCATTTTGGTTGGTCAGTTTCTCCTGTGAAGGTTCATCACTGTTCACTGTTTTCTCTATTTATGGATAATAACTTTCACTTTGTTCACTGAGGCTCTACCACCTTAGAAATGACTTTCTAACTTTATTTAATTTCACTTTGGAATCAAAAGAGTATTTTTGAATTTGAACTTCTAGACTGATCTCAATGACTTGGTTTTTCATTTGTTCTTTACTTTATTTAGAATAAACTATGACATCGCCTACTTCATGTTGTTAGGCAGGTTCTGTTTACCTGATTTCTTGATTCTGATGGTTTAACAGTAATCAGATCTGGGTTTAGAACTGAAATTGAATTTAAAAATGTGGCTGAATGGTTAATTAGAATTTAGTGTCAAACATGATGCTGGATAAAAGTTAGAAAATTGATGATTTGATCAGAAAATCAAAAGAAACAGGAAACAGCAGTTACATTTAAGTTTTCTACACAAACTCATAGATGTTCTCTCATTGATATCATTTAAAATAACAATCTGCTTATGTTTTAAATAACATAACCAGATTGTTTTTAACAACATAGTTAAATAACACCAGGTTGTTAAATACCCAATAAAATGTTTAAATATTTTATTGGTTTATTAAAATACTTTTAAGGCTTTTTAATTCTCAATGTGTTCATGTAAAACCAGCAGAGCTGTTGTTTCAGATAATCTATCATTATAATTAAACATGACTGTAAACCGATCAGAATAATTGATACATCATTAAAGGAGAGCCAGATTATCTTTAATGTGATCATGATCGCTTGATTTTCAGGTTTTCTAAAGATTTTAGTTTTCATGACATTTTCTTCTGCTTCACTATTTGACCATTTTCAGATAAATTTGTCTTTACTTCTTAACTCTGGCCATCAGAAAAAGCTCCTGAACTTAAAATGTACATCAGTGATCATCAATAACTTTGTGATAAAAAATAATATAGAAAATTGTTTGATAGACAGAAACTATTTTATTTCCAAAGAGTCTTTAGCTGAAAACTTGGCATCTAGAAGAATCAGGATGATGGATCATTCAAGTCTAAAGTAAAATCTTCTTCTAAAAGTCAGAAAAATAAATGATCAAGACTGTTAAAATAAAAAGTTGTATTTCTCAGAGGGAAAATGACAAGAAATTGCCTTCAGAAACATTTGCACAATATTGTATGTTAGCTCTAAAGTACCTGAACACAGACACAAAAAGAGACAAGAGTCAGAACTTAAGTTTTACCTGCAGGGAGAGAACACAGTTGAAACCCAGTTACAGATTTCGGCCGATGCTCTGAAGCTTCAATTGAGTCTCATCCTGCTTTTATTAGAATTAGGAACACCCTAGTTACATGGCAGTGTGCAGCCCTGAAGGGAAGGGGAGCAAAAAACCAGCTGCACACTCATATGAATACAACTCATTTATAGTCTTCAAAAGCAGGTTTCATAGGATAAGACTATCGGTTTGCAGTTCCTCTGGGTCATGGACGCTGCTGGGTCGTCTCTTTCATGGTCCTTTTCACTCCTCAGGCCGCTTCCAGAGTTTCTGCAAACACTTCAAAAATACTCAAAGCACTTCAAAACACTCAAGGCACACCATTAAAATGTAAATACAAAGGTAAATAAAAGGATGTTAATATAAAATAAAGGTAAAGCAAAAAAATGATAATAAAATATAAAATTCTTCCAACAATTGTATATTTTTAATTTCATGTTTAAATATTTATTTCTATTTGCTCTTTATGAATGTAATATATCATAACAAAAGAAATAACCTTTTTGTGAATCCATCAATTTAAAGATTTAAGGTGTTAAAATTTAAGCACAGGATGAAACATTAATCTTTTAACCATCAATCTGGATTTAAGTCCTTCCAGTTTTATTTTCTAGCTGCAGCAGCATCCAGCTCCATCTTCTCCTCCTCCAGCTGCTCTAACTTCTATCTGCAGCTCTGCAGAGCTAAATCCTTCCTCCTGCTTGGAGGAAAACCTCACTGTCAGCTCTCAGGTTTCTAAGTTTAAGGAAATAAATAAACATTCACATTGTTTTGTTTCAGTTATTTAGAAAGAAAAAAAAAAAGAAAATCTTAATTGCTTCAAGTATCCCATAATGAAACTCAATTTAGCCATAGACTGTGAAATTATATTTTACCTAAACACCAGTGGATCTGTGAACATAATGATGCAAATAATTCAGAATCCTCATATGAAGTAATTAATAACCAGACAAAATAAAATTATCTATAAAAATATTTAACTACATACAAAAAAATTAAATAAATTACAACATTATTTAAAAATTAATTTCAGTAAATCAGCTATAAAGTAAAAAAAAAGTACATAGATTAATTACACACAGACTGATGTTTTTTGTTTATTTTTCCCCTCCAGGGTCTTTTGTGGGCTCTAGTGTCCTTTATATGAAAGTATTCTGACAGGAAAGGGGGGGAAGACATGCGGCAAATATCACCGGGTCCGGGAATCGAACCTGTGACGGCCACATCGAGGACTCAAGGCGTGGGTCACACTATCCCCTACGCCACCACAGCACGCCCCAGACTGATGTTTTAAAACTTATTTCTGTAAATGAATTGTATTAAAATATTTAGGATTATGATATCAAATCAGACCTTTAAAAAACATTTTTAATATAAAACTTTTGCTTAATGAAAAGTCTATTTAATATCTAACTTAGGGTTTTTATTTTCAAAAGGGTCTTTTAATATGAAAAAAATTGTATTATCAGAACTCATAATCTGATTAAATATGATGGCATAATTTAACCCTTTCATGCATGAATTATGAGCCTTTGTGTCAGAATTTTTGCCATTTCCATTTTTTATTTTTAAAGTAGGAAAAAAAAGTTTATAAAAAAACAAAAAAAAGTTTGCTTTTTTTAGGTGATCAATTGTAATTTTCTCCAAATACAGTTATTTGAAAAATGCATCAGTAGTATTGTTCTTCAGAGGTTATCTGATGTCACAATATTTTTCAAGAGTCGTCTACAGTCGAAGGAGGAACCGGGTCGGTTCTCACGCTTTTATGTCTGTCGGCCATATTGGATTTAACAAAAATAATTTCTTGCATTTGCAGCTGATGGCCAGTAGATGATAGTGTATTTTATGATGCTTTAGTGTCCACTTCAGTGGTCTGTGTGCATTTATAACATAAAAATCCACAAGAAGCAGAAGAAAATGGCTTTTCAATAGCTGTCCACCGTAGTGACCACTATGCATAAAAGGGTTAAAGTTGTTTTGTCTGCAACTTTAATATTTTTTTAAAATATTTTAAAGTTGATGCAGGCTTCATGTGGATGCATAAATTTTACACCTCAGGCCCATCAATATGAGAGTGACATCACTTCCTCTAACAATGAATCCACACACTTTCTACATCTTTTGTACTCAGATTTCTGTTAAAGTCTCTCTTTCCGTTTTATTATTTTCTTATATTTCTATGATCGGTCTGAGGATCTGTTTTAACTCTGGATCATCACTGTTCTGGAAAATTCTTCTCCAGAGATTTACAGCATCACCATGGCAACAGAGACGGAGGATAAATAAACTTAAACTTGAATCTACCTGTAAAAACATTGATCATTGATCACAGAGCAGCTCAGTGAGTTTCTGTGTTTCTACAGATCCAGCAGGAAGTCAGGAGGCTGTACAGTTTACTGTGGAACCAGAAGAAACTAAAGTTCTGCTGGAGACCCAAAGAGACGGGAAACGGTACCTTGTTGTCGACTGCGGAGGTAAAAGTTACTCACCGTTATTTAAATGTTTAGTGAGAGACGAGTTTTAAAACTATTTGTGTTCACAATAAACTTATTGAAGTGATGTTGTGTTGCTCTGTGGATCAGCTGGTTTCCCTGCTGCCTTGCAGCAAGAAGGTTCTGGGTTTGAATCCCAGTCTGGGGTCTTTCTGCATGGAGTTTCCATGTTCTCCCTGTAAATGTCTGGTTTCTCTCTGGGTACTCCGACTTCCTCCCACAGTCCAGAACCATGACTGTTAGGTTAACTGGTCTCTGTAAATCATCTTTATATGTGAGTGTGTTTGTCTGTCCTGTGTGTCTCTGTGTTGTCCTCTGATGGTGACCTGTCCAAGAGAGACCTGTCTCTCACCCAGTGATTACTGGGGAAATAGGCACCAACACCCCGACAACTGTGCAGGGATAACTGGGTTATATAGTGGATGGATGAAGTTTTTTTTTTGTTTTTTTGTTAAATGTGAATTAGAATGTTCAGTAAGTTGTTCTGAGATTTATCATTTAATCAGATTTATTCTCTTTCCGTTTGTCAACAGATAAAAATATTCACTTCACTGTTCATGAAGTCCTGGAAGGAGGAGCCATGAAGAAGCTGCACAACGACTCTAAGTACAATCTGGGAGGAAGATATGTGGATGAAAAATTCGAAGAGTTCCTGAGAAAAATCTTCTCTAATGAAGTCTGGAATGAATATGAGAAAAACTTCCCCAATGAGGTTCAGAAGATGATGTATGATTTTAATCGTCTCAAACATTTAGGTGAAGATGTTCAGATCAGTTGCCCGGATAACCTGAGAGACGAGGCTCAGAAAAAGAAAAACAAAGAGATTAAAACATTCTTTGATTCAGTGGAAGGAGCTTCCTGGGATGATGGATCTATCAGAATCTCCAGAGAAAAACTCAAATCTTTCTGTGATGAGAGTCTGCAGAGAATCACCAAGAAACTCAGAGAAATATTAAACAAAGATCTCAACATTGGGTTTATTGTGTTGGTGGGAGGTTTGGCTGAGAACCAGATTCTACGTCAGCACATCACTGATCAGTTTGAACCTCAGTATAAAGTCCTGTGTCCTCTTAGACCCCAGGAAGCGATCCTGAAAGGAGCCGTAGAGTTGGGGAGAAACCCAAAGTTGGTGGAGTCTCAGAGAAAACATCCAGCTTGGTTCAAATGTTTATCATGAGATTTAATTCTCCTTTTTTTTGTTCTGAATTATCCAGACAATGTGTATAGTTTGTTTTCTGTATGTTTGTTTGTTTTTCTTTTTGGGAGGGTTTGGTCTGTTTGTTTTACTATTTCATACAATTGTAAAACGTTTTCCATGGTCCATCTTTTTCTGTTTAGAACCAGAAACCAATAAATCAGTCTTCAATTTGTAAACTGAAATAAAAATAAAAGTTATTTTTTATTTAACCTAGTTTTTCTGCCTCCCTTCTGTTTGTTGTGGTTTTTATTCTGTTTTTGGAGCCGTTTGGTTTTTGGTTTAAAAAGTTAGTTTGGACCTGAAAGGTCAACATGCAGGTGTGAATGTTTTAAAACTTAAATTGATAAATTACTGTTGCTCCCTGAAAGTTTACTTGTTTTTAACATTTTATTAATGTGCTGCTTATATAATTAGAGCTTTAGAAAACTGATATTTGATTAATTAACCATCTTGAGGTGGTTTATTGTTCATGTCTTATATTTATACAGTTGCACTTTAATTAGAATCTGGATGTGATATTTTTTGGAATAACTAGTTTTCTTATGTGTTTAATGAGTATGTAATCATTATATATTATTTCAGAAAAATAAAAATACAGATAAAATATATGAACCACTCATTAAAACAATATTATATATTATTTTTAATTGTAATTCCACTCAACATTTTCTACAGGCAGCACCTGTAGTAACACATTTATTCACTAGATGGCGCACTTAAAGCAGAAAAGTTTTATCTTGGTTTAAGTTTCGCTACATTTCATGACGTCAGAGCCGCTAGAAGTTGAGTCTGAACAGAGACCTTCATCATGATCTGAGCTCCTCCTCTTCCTCCTGTGACAGACAGAGGAGATCTCAGAGGAGCAACAGGAGGAAGAGAGTGAGGAAGAGGAGGAGTCCTGCTGCTGAATGAACGGCTTGTTGGGGTGAAGAACAGGATCTGCTCAGAGGACTGAAGTTCTCCTCCTGCTGCTGCATCAGGTCAGACCTGCTCACTAACTTTCACCTTTAGCTGCTTTTTACCTTCAACCTCTGAGGTGGGCGGAGTCAGAGCTGCTTCATCTTCATCTTTAATGTCTTCATGTCTGGAAACAACCTGCAGATTATCTCAGTTTTCCAGGTCAAAGGTCAGTCTGATGGCCTTTCTGCTGCATGTTCTCCTGATGTTTGGTGATGAAATGAAGAGTCTGTTTCAGTTTTCCTGTTTTCTTCTGGCTGCTGCAGAGAAATGTAGATGAAGGATCATCAGTCAGACTGAACTGCTGCAGCCTGTTCAGAGCTGAGATGTGATTCAGTCTCACATGATGGACAATTATCACCTGGAGACTCTTTAAATGTGTTTTATCACATTAATGTGTCTCATCTAGCTGTTTTCATCAGAACCTGAGCTGATGACCAGAACCAGATCAAAGCTGGTCACTGATCAGAGTGAGATCAGCAGCTGAAGCTGTTTAAAGTCAGACATCATGTATCAACCAGCAGCTTCATCAGCTGATGGTTTCCTCCTGATCTCAGACTCTGAAGCTGCTCTGGGAATCAAACGTGTCGTTTCTGTGTGAATCTCTGAGGCTGAATGTGGGAACCAGAAGCTGAGTCTCTCAGCTGTGAAGGATGTTTGTGAAACGGTCGACTGACAGGAAGGAATCTGCTCTGATTAAAACCTGCAGCATGATGGGAAGTTTTCAGGACACAAACGCTTGGTGAAATTTTCATTTTTTGACATGTACCTGTTTATGGTGTCATATTTGGGTTAAAATATATAAAATAAATACTTTTTTTTAAGATCATTGTTCAAAGTTTAATGTGTCAACATTTTCCTCCTCATGTTTTAAAGAATAAACACCAGCACATAAACAGTTAGTTTTATGTTGTTTTCAGTCAGATAATGGACTCTCTAACTTTCATTAATATATTTTAAGACAAAAATTTCCCAAGAGTTAAAAACTGGATCAACCCTGCAGCATTTCTGCAATGAGTTTTTTTAAATATTATGTTTGTTAACTATTTATTCATCGGAGCTGATGTTTTTAGAGGAGAAATAATCTGTAAAAATGCTTCTAACTGATAAACAATAGCTACCTGAACTCCTCTGGTGATGTACAGACTCTGGGTCTGTATTGTCCGCAGCCAGGTATCAGAGCAACAAAATCATCCAGTTAACAAAACGAGTTTTCTTAATTCCTTGGGTTTAAACAAATCTTAGTCTAGAAATGTTCTTTCCTGTTTAATCACATCTAATAAATAATCTTCGAATAAGGTTGCAGTAAAATCCTGCAGAGCTGAGAGCTGACCTCAAGTCAGAGTTTGGCAAAGATAAGAAGGAAATCTCAGTGTGCGGGTTTGTTGGACCTGCTGATCCAGTTTCTGAGATTCATTTCTTGTGTCATTCAGAGAACTCAGTCTGAATCAAAACAGAAACTCACCTGGGGGGGAAAATGTGTTTTACAGAACAGTAATGGAGAGTCATCATACTAATCTTTATCTCTTAAACTTTGACTGATTTATCTGTAGACAACACTCATCTCATATGACTTTAGGAAATAAGTTTAGCCCCCAAATACTTTAGTGATATTGTTTCATATTTAGAGGCTTTAATGACTTTCAGCGTCCAATAATTATTCTCTGCTAGTTTTTCTGTAATTATCTGCTGATGTTTGTGTTTCTTTTTTATTTGTTTCCGTTCTGATCATGTCTGGGTTGTTCATTAATGTTGTTAAGGTCTTGCCATACAGTTTAATTTGCTTGTCTCATATTTTTTTTTTAAACTTATTTCTTCTCTTCTGTTTTTGGTGGATTCTGGTTCAACTCTGTTTTCTTTAAGTTTTTAGATCCTATGTATTTCGACTAAATCCCATAACTGTTACCTGTACCATTATCAATTAATTTTATATTTAAGCAGTTTGTTTGTAGATTATTTGCTTTTTTCTGACTGTTCCATGAGATTCCACTTTAGACTACAACTAAGCAGTGAATTGAGACCATGCTATCATTGTTAATAAAGAGCCGAGACAAATGTTTTTTATAAATATTTGCATCTTTCATTCCACATAGGAAGAAATGTATATATGAATATCAGGACTAGAAAGAAATTAAATTCAGTTCAAATCAGACAATTTATACAGAACCAAAATCTGTGTTATACATAAATTTTCACTAGTCGATCTCACTGTAATTTAATATTTCATACCTGTCCAAGTTTTTTCCACCAGAACACTTGTTTATAATTGTTTACGTTCCACGCAGTGCTTTGAGCCAACCCGGAACAATGAAAACTGGTTTTACTGGGAGGCTTTAGATTAACAGCAGAGTGAATGTTCAGTTAGCTTTCAGTTTGTCCAGAGAAACAGATTCAGAGTTGTAAAGAAATCATTTCTCAGGATTTGGTTTTCTTAAAGATGGAGCTGTTTGCTGTGTTTTTCTTCCTCCTATATGGTAAGATCTTCTTCTCTAAACGTTTAAGTTCATTCAGCTTATTTTAATTTTTTCTCCTTCTTTTTATTTACTGCTAGTAATGTAATTACCAAACACATTCATGTGCCTCTGCAGTACCTAAATACGTCAAACATTGCTTTCAATCGTAAAAGTAATTTTCCGTTCATTGTCAATGCTATTCTCAGATTAAGCATAGATAAAATATGTCAAAAAACAAGGTCTTCATACCAACTGCATTATGCAGAGACATGGCATCATGTCCTTGTAGAAGTTTAATGGCATACAGTGTCAAAGAACAATTCAGACTTCTTGCATGCTGTGACAGATTCTGAAACTGTTAATGACATGAGATTTCAGCTCCTTTTGCATCGTCTTCTTTCCTGGGTGGTTATGAATGTTTGATGTATGAATGTTTGGCAAAGATGAGGAGGAAACAATAGTGTGTGGGTTCGTTGGACCTGCTGATCTAGTTTCTGCCATTTTTTAAAATCATTTCCACCTCCAGAGAACTCACTGTGAATCAAACCAGAAAGTCACCTGATAGGAAAATGTGTTTTACATAACAGTGATTAAGGAGATTGTCAAGTTAAAACAGCAAATAGTACACTTTTGAATGTATTCACCATCTCCACCCAACTGGCATGCACCTCACAAAGAATCAAGCGCACCCATCCCTTTCACTTCTCAAGCTCAGCAACCAAATCTATAAGGTAACTTAGCACACCTGTACTCACAATGATCTCTCTTCAGACAAGGAACCTCAACTGACACCACTTGTAGAAATGGACATTATTCACAGTTTACATCATTCAGAAGACCGAAATAAATTTGCTTGATGCAATGTTTTTCATGTGTTTGGAAACAAATTAATTGCACTGTTTGGAATATAGTTTATTTATTTATCCACTGTTAACTTACAAGTAAATTATTAAATCATAACTAACAATGATTCAATAATCATTATTACTTAATTAGTTAAAGTTAAAATTAACTCATTTTAATCTGTAATTAATATTTCTCTTATTTGTACTGTATGTAGGTTTTCAACCTACTCTTTGGCTACTCTGTGACCTACAGAGTAGTCACATGTTTGCTCATATGCTGTCAATGAAATTCATCTAAAGACAAGAAAAAGAAAAGATAAATAAAAGATGTCACTGAGATGAGTTGTTCCTATGTCTCTTTGGAGGAAGGAAGCTTTTTCAAGTTTGAGCAAAAGCTGAGGTGGCTTAAGAGAACAAACGACTTGAGTGATCAAACGGATCTTTGTCACCTAAATTTTAACATTTCTTCTGTAAATAACACTCATCTCGTATGACTTTAAGAAACACCTTCAGTACCCTAATTTTGCAGCTACTGTTTAATATTCAATGTCAAATTTATTTATATAGCACATTTAAACCAACAGCTGTTGACTTACAAATTACACCAACCATCATAAAATAAAACAAAGATTAAAACAGTAAAAACTAAAAAACAAAGTTATTAGACAGAAAACAAGTTTAGAAAAAGAGCAACTGGCTTTTAATACAGTTTTTAAGAGGTTTAAAAAGTGGAAGCAAGGATGTCTGTCTAATGTCAGAGGTCAAAGTTTAGAAGTCACAGCTGAAAAAGCACAATGTCCTCTGAGCTTCATCCTAGTTTTTGGGAAAACCAAAAGCAGCTGATCAGATGATCTCAGTGCCTGGGAAGCCACATGAAGTAGAAATGCAATAATAAAACCGGGTTTCTAGCCCATGTAGGCATCTTATAAGTCATCAAAACAAATTTAAAATCTATTCCATGACACACGGGGAGTTAGTGAAGGCCGGATAAAACTGGTGAAATGTGTTCAAATCTTTAAGTTCCTGTTAAATGCCAAGCCTCTACATTTTGAACAAGCTGCAGACGTGAAGGGAGACCTGACTAAACCCATCATGAAGTGCATTTCATTAATCAATTTTGGTTGTAATGAAGGCATGAACTATTTTCTCAAGGTCAGGTGTGGTTAAGGAAAGCTTAAGTTTAGCTGTCTGCCACAATTGGAAGAAACTCTTCTTCAAGACAGAGTTGAACTTTTTATCTTACTTAAAATTACAGTCTAAAATCATCCCCAGATTTGTGACAGACTGTTACAATCAGTGGGTTTAATGTTTTTCAGTGCCCCATAATTATTCTGATGTTTTTCTGTTATGATCTGCTGGTGTTTGTTTTTTTCATTTGTTTCTATTCTGATCATGCTTAGGTTGTTTGTTATTGTTGTTACAGTCTTGCCATGTAGTTTAATTCCCTTGTGTCATTGTTTTACTTATTTATTGTATTCTGTCTTCTGTGGATATTTTTGTAGACTCTCTTTTCTTTTAGACTTTTAGATCCTTTGTATTCCATCCAGCTCCCTCTGTGTTTATTAGTCTTGTTCCATAAGTTTTCCTACTCTGTTCTGTTCTTTAGTAATCTGGTGTCCATGTTACTCTTCTGTCAGTAGCACTTTGGTCTCCATTGTTCAGTTCTTATGTCTTCCATTCTGACCTCTCAGTTCCATGTCCTGTTCTTATGTCATTATTATAGGTCTTTTTATTTTCATTATTAATTATTATTATTATTATTATTATTATTATTATTATTATTATTATTATCATTATTATTATTATTTAATTACAGTTCTCTATAGTAGTCAGATAAACAAATTCCTTTAATTATCACCTGCACCATTATCAATACTTTTAACTAGTTTGTTTGTTGACTATTTGCTTATTTTTGAAGCTTTTTTAAAATTCCAAAAAGGTTCTTGTTCTTAAAGAACCAAGGTTGTCATGTTGTATTGAATGTCACATGTAGAGGCGTCACATGGATTGAAGTTTGAAGACAGACCTGGGTAGGTCCGGGTCTGACCGGACCGGTGTATGTATGTGTATATATATATATGTATATATATATATATATATATATATACATATATATATATACAGTACAGACCAAAGGTTTGGACATACCTTTTAATTCAATGAGTTTCCATTATTTTCATGACTATTGACATTGTAGATTCACACTGAAGGCATCAAAACTATGAATAACACATGTGGAAATATGCACTAAACAAAAAAGTGTAAAACAACTGAAAATACCCCTTATATTCTAGTTTCTTCAAAGTAGCAACCTTTTGCTGTGATTACTCAGGTTAATAAGTGGATTTCTTGCCTTATAAATAGTCATGAAAATAAAGAAAACCCATTGAATTAGAAGGTGTGTCCAAACTTTTGGTCTGTATGTATATATATATATATATATATACAGTATATATATATATATATATATATATATATATATATGTTATAATAGTTATGTATGTATAACTCTTTCTATGCACCCTTCCAGCCTCTCATGATTCATTGACTGTAAAAGTGGAGGTTCAATGGGCCCAATCTGTCGTGCTTCCCTGTCAGTACAGCCAAGTATTAGAAGAGATTGTTACAGTGAAATGGAGCCGCCTTGATCTTAATCCCAACACTGTCCATCAACGACGAGAAGGAGACGACCTAGATGCTCAAAATGAGCTTTTCAAAGGACGAACATCAATGAAACCTGAGGCTCTGGACTCTGGTGACTTCAGCCTCACTCTGAGTGAACCTCAACTTTCTGACAGTGGGAACTACACCTGCAGCATCATTGACGATGAAGAAGAAACAAAGCTGTCAGAAGTTCAATTGCATGTCAAAGGTCAGCACTTTTGTTCTAAAAAGTTGGTATCCTGGTTGGATGACAACTATCTGAATTTGTAGAGGTGTGTGTGTGTGTGTGCGTGGGGGGGGGGGGGGGGTGTTTGGAGTAGGTGCATGTGCAGATTTGTTGTTAGAATTGGGAAACTTGCAACATCATTTAATTACCCAGTCTGAATAAAGCATTTAGAGCAGGAGGCTTGAAGTCCAATAACTCAATACTGATGTTGATGCCAGGGCTGAACAAACCTTTATACAAAGAGTTATTTACAACAGCATATACAGTATGTATATATATATATATATATATATATATATATATATATATATATATATATATACATACTGTATATGCTGTTGTATATATATGTATATATATACTAGAATATAAGGGGTATTTTCAGTTGTTTTACACTTTTGTGTTTAGTGCATATTTCCACACGTGTTATTCATAGTTTTGATGCCTTCAGTGTGAATCTACAATGTCAATAGTCATGAAAATAAAGGAAACTCATTGAATTAAAAGGCGTGTCCAAACTTTTGGTCTGTACTTTATATCAGACAGGTTGAAGCCAGGGTGAATGCTGTGCTTGGTGATGCCTTAGACTCAGTCAGTGAGAGATGTAAATGCCCACCAGAGAGAAGAGAAGACAGCCAGTGATCCGCTGAGTTGCATTTTCGACCCTCTGAAGTTTGTGGTGTTCTGACTATGTTAACTCAGTTTATAAACTTTACCTGTTTGCCATGTAGCAGTCACTTCAAGGTACTTCATGAAGGAGACATAAAGTCGAAAAGATGAAAAGTCTTAAACATTTTATTCACTTACTTACATTAATACTAAAGGTTTGCTCATTGTGACAATTCGAAGCATTTTTCAACTCTATAGGAACACATGAGCTGTCTGAATTGTATAGTTACGTAAACTAGTAAAATGTTCAGAAAAATATAAGGTCAGTTATAACTATGCATGTCTTCAGATCTAACTGATATTTACTTTTTTTCCATAGAAATTCCAATTTGGGCCATAGTTCTCCTGGTTCTGCTGGTTTTAGTGCTTCCTGCTCTTTCTGGTGGCCTTTTATTTTATTTCCGGCAGTATCTGAAATTAGGTAAGTTCTTAAAACCAAATATATAACATGTTATTCCATAAAATTTATGACTAACCATGAAAGATATTCAGGTCCATATAGACTTTTCTCCTCTTCTTTACTTGTAGTTTTAGTTCCTGGTGTTGGGCAGAAGATTGAAGTACATTCAGCATAGAAAAACTATAATGAGAAATATTTCATGCATACGTGTATGTTTAGAGTTGTGTACTTTTTTCCATGTGCTTAGTACATCTTAGAATTTAATTATATAGTATTTTGCAAGATGCTTAAAATACATTTCCATGTTATGTTCAATTATTAGGCAATAAGGGGTTTAACATTATATTAAGTTTGTGTTAACTTTTGGATTTTTTTCTGTAAATTGCCTTGAAACAAAATTGTTTTTAATCAGTGCCATATATGGAATATTGACTGTACTTAGTTCTTAAAATGCAACTATTTGAACAGGTTGTGTTCTAATTATGTACATTCAAATTGTTTCTTTTTTGCCATTTAACAGCCAGCTAAATGGCAAAGAAAAATGGCAATGAGTCTGTGTGTAGTAACCGACAGCAAAAAAAATTCAACTAATTTTTTGCATTATTTTTCCCTTTGCTGTGGCGCACTGCACTGAATTAATAACACCTACCTCTCCAGGTTTCATTTTGTTAACGGAATTGTTCTACCGCCGATAGCTCGACTATGGATGGCATGTAAAAGAATGGTCTTTTTGCGCTATGCTCATGCGGGAAATTTCTGGATGTAAATAATACCATGCAAGGGATCCATTAACTTTTGTATCCATGTGCGCGACGGGATTTGGCACCTGAGTCACTCAGAGAAATAACAAAAACCCAATCCATCTGTTGTGATCAGAATGGTGGTAAATTTATTTTACGTTTTGTCTTTCAGGCTATGCATCACTATCAATACCACCTGTAAGCATACACCTACCGTGTTTCCTTCGAACCAGCCACTAGGCAGCAGTTCCGGACAGAGAAAGACTGTCGTATTACATGCATCACCCCAGTAATTTTAAGAATACTCATTGGTCCCCCGAATAGCGATTAAACCCAAGCATTTACATCTGTCAATGAAATCCCCCTGGGTGCCCAGACCAAACTTGAGCATTATGCTGCTAGTACCTAGCACTCATCAACAACTCATAGGTGGAAATGAGACTGTCACGCAACACAAATAATAACTCAGCCGGTGCGCTAAACAAAAAAACATAATTTAACGAAGCTTCAAGGCAGATATTTCTCTAGAGGAATTTTAATAATTGAGGTACTAAAATCATTCGAGGAATCATTAAAGCCGTTCTACTTAATGTTTTCAAAATATTCAAGGATAATTTTATTAACATTTTAATTTAATTTAATGTATCCTCTGAAATATCCATCCATCCATACGCCACTTTTCAGAAAAACATATGATGTCTGAGTTAGGCATACATGTCTAAGTCTTAACTGATCTTTGTGTTTTTCCATAGAAATTTCAACTCGGGTCAAAATTTTCCTGACTCTGCTGGTGTTTCTGGTTGTTCTTGCTGTTTGTGGGGGCCTTTTATTTCGTTTTCAACATAAATTTAATACAAGTAAGTCTCTTTTACAACAGTATCACTGTAAATGTTGAACATGTTGAGATTTTCAGTTTTCCTAAGAAAGATTGTGACAATTTCAGTTAATTGTGAACCATTAACTTATGCAGAAAGATGAAAGTTTCATTGTTGTGTTACATGCTCACATTTACTGTTACCTTCACTGTGTTTCTTTTTATTTTAATTATTGGCACCTTTGACAGTAGAAGTAAGATTGAAAAAACTAAAACACACAACACATCCAAAAGTAGAGTTAAAGAGAGAAAAAACTCAAGAATGAATGGGTTCTGCTGCTATAAGCTGCTTGCTTCATGCGTTGCAGAAATAAATAAATAAAATGTAAGTTTTATGTAAATTTAATGGAGTTAAATTATCTCACCTTATTTTACCTTTTGTATTGTATATTATATGATTTAACAGAAATGGCTATGCATTCTGTGAAGAAATTTTAATTTCTTTGAAAACTGCATTGAGGCAATATATATTTTCTGCCAGTGTTGTGTAATTAGAGTTCTTAAGATCTAACTATTTGGACAAATGTACCATTCAAATTATGTACATTTTAGCTACACACTTAATTTTATGTCATTTAACATTCATTTCAAGGTACTACAATAAGGAGAAAAGCAAAACACTGAAAACACATTGTCTTCCTCCATTATGAACATTAATACTAGTTTTTGACAGTGATCAAAGAACATCAAATTATTATTTTTGAAGGAAACTGATGCAGTTTTCAGAAAATATAAGAGCTGTATGTCTAACATCCAGCTGATCTTCATGTTTTCCCATAGAAATTCCAACTTGGGTCATTGGTCTCCTGTTTCTGCTGTTGTTTCTTATTCTGGATGTGGCCCTTTTATATCATTTGCGACAACAGTTTAAGTCCGGTAAGTATCATTTGCAACAGTTTCAATGTTACTGTCTAATATTCTGAGATATTATGAGCTTTCTATAGAAATTGTGATAATTTCAGAGAACCATGAGCTGATGCAGAAAGGTGAAGGAAGCTTCAGAGTTGCCATGGTTTCATAGTCATGATTTTACAATTATGAGTTGGGTTCCCTAACATGCTGAGTATTCAGTGTTTCTACAGTCATCAATTGAACCTACAATAACTCCAGCAAAACTTTGTGGTAAATAAGAATACAAATGTAAAAGCCTTATTTGTACATTACATAGTTATGTACATAGTACATGTATAGTACATTACATGGGAAGTAATGTTTTACAAATTCCTATGTTGAACCTTGGAAAGATTTTTTTTTTCTCACTGACTTTAAGAACATTATTATTAAAGATTTTTAGAATGTTCAAGTAGTTTGCACATTTTTAAAGGGAACTCCGAGATCTCTAATTATGTAAGATATTACATTTTTCAGATAATACAAAAGTCATGCACTGGAAATGAATTTCTAATATGTATCTCATCTTTATGTTTTTCCAAAGAAATTTCAACTCGGGCCAAGCTTTTCCTGGTTCCACAGACTATTGTCCTTCTGCTGTGTCCTGCTATTTTTGTGGGCCTAATATTTCATTCTTTGTCAGGTACGTCCCTTTTAGAACAGTATTAATTATATACATACACACACACATACTGTAGATTTGCTGGTCAAAAGATTATAATATCATGAAAAAGTTGATTTATGTTAACAATTCCAGTCAAATGTTGAAACTTGTATATATTCATTTGTTACATACAGATTGGTATATTTCAATTGATTATTTCTTTTAATGTTCATGATTATAATTCACAAATAATGAAAACCCCAAATTCAGTATCTCAGAAAATTTGAATATTACTTAAGACCAATACAAAAGCAGGGTTTTTAGAAATGTTGGCCAACTGAAAAGTATGAATGCATTGTGACATGGAGTTGATCGTCTGTGGCATTTCGAGATACTTAAGAATATAGACATACTACAAATATCTCTCAAAAAACAATACTTTTGGTCTTTGACATTTCGAGCATTCCTGTTTTCATGGAGTTTAAATAAAATTGTATTCTATTTTTTAAAGACGACTCTAAAATAAACACTCTAATGTAAACTATTAAACGTTTAAGAAAATTTAGGAGGCCTACACTGGGCATGTAGGTCTAGGAAACTCTGATACATTTTTCAGAAAATATAAGAGCCAGTGTTGTGTAATTAGATCTTAACTTGTGTTTATGTTTTTCCATAGAACTATCTTTTGTTTTTCTTGTATTCGTGGAGATTTTGATGGCTCTTCTTGCTATTTCTGGGGACACGTTGTTTCATTTCCTTGGATATTTGATGGCAGGTAAGTGTCTGTTACTACTGTATCTGATACTGTGTAATGTGCTGAGTTTTATCAGTTTTCCTTAGACAAATGGTGACCATTTCAGATATTAAACCACAAATTTATTTAGAAAGATAAAGGAAGCTCCAGGGTTGCTCATTTTACAGTAATAGTTTGGATTTCTTAACATGCTGTTTCAGTATTTCTAAGGGCACCAAATGAACACACATTTACTCAGCTATGCCTTTTGCAAGTGAATGACAATACAAATAATATACTTTTCACATTTTGTGTTAAAACTGCAAGAATAATTAAAGTTGCAAGCAGTGTTGGCAGCTCTCCAAATTTCCCAAATGCCCTTCTGTCCACTTCAGTACAAGTCAATGTCTTAACAGTTTGGCTAAAATCCAAGCTTCCAGACATAAGTTATTGTCACTTCCTGTTTTGTGGCAAAGGATTGGTGAGGACATCCTGTGGGTTTTTGAACATGTCATGTGTGGTTATTAAGAGTAAGTGGATACAGTTTCAATCTTATATTATACACAGGAAAAGCTGGAGGAGTCACCCAATAATCCTCAGTTCCTTCTCTGAGTAGGCAGGGCTTGAGTGAAAAACAACAGTGTGCGCAACAAATCTGTTGCAGATCAGATAATGTATCAGGGAGATATACCATATTTTTCGGACTATAAGGCGCATCGGATTATAAGACGCAGTATCAGTGAACGGATCTATTTTCATATATAAGACGCACCGGTTTATAAGGCGCATAAAGCGAAACAAAATATGGTAGTCGGATAGGTCAGACTTTATTCAAATCATTAACAATAACTGTCAATTGTCAGGATCTGTGTTTTCCTGTGTGTTTAGAGTTTTTCTGTGTCCCTGAGTCTTCGTGTTGTTCTGTCTTCCCCTTGATTGTTTCCCAGGTGTGTCTCGTTTCTGTGATTACCCTCCCGTGTATTTAATGTCACCTGTGTCTCAGCGTCTCTGTCGGGTCATTGTCTATCTACCAGTCAGCTGTCATATTCGTCTCTTCTTGTAGGCATCCATTCGTATAACCAGTTGCTACCGCTCAGTCGTGCTGCCTGGTGTTTTTGGATTTTGTACTCTGGCTTGTTCATCATTAAACTACCTTCAAATCATCTTTACCTGGGTCTACAAGCATCTGCCTCACCACCACCTCACAGCACTTCATGACATCAATATTACACAAAAAAAGTACACTCACTTTTTCAATCATTCATCTTCTACAGATCCATCTAATTTTTCGTCTTCGGTGTCGGAATTTAACGGTTGGGCGATAGCGGCATCAAGCAAGCCCGGATCCCTCTCGTCATCATCCGATTCAGTCTCATCAATCAATCAATCAAATTTTATTTGTATAGCACATTTCAGCAGCAAGGCATTTCAAAGTGCTTTACATCATAACAAACACAGAAACACAATGCAACATCGAATCAATAATCAAAACACAACAGTAAGTCAAGTTCCATCAATAAATTTGTAATTGATTACATTCCAAATACAATTCTAAACAGGTGGGTTTTTAGTTGAGATTTAAAAGAAGTCAGTGTTTCACCTGTTTTACAGTTTTCTGGAAGTTTGTTCCAAATTTGTGGTGCATAGATGCTGAAAGCTGCTTCTCCTCGTTTGGTTCTGGTTCTGGGGATGCAGAGCAGACCAGAACCAGAAGACCTGAGAGGTCAGGAAGGTTGATACAACAACAGCAGATCTTTAATGTATTGTGGTGCTAAGCCGTTCAGTGATTTATAAACTAACAACAGTATTTTAAAGTCTATTCTTTGAGCTACAGGGAGCCAGTGTAGGGACTTTAAAACTGGTGTTATGTGCTCTATCTTCCTGGTTTTAGTGAGAACGCGAGCAGCAGCATTCTGGATCAGCTGCAGCTGTTTGATTGATTTGTTGGACAGACCTATGAAGACGCTGTTGCAATAATCAATATGACTGAAGATGAACGAATGGATGAGTTTCTCTAGATCTGACTGAGACATTAGTCCTTTAATCCTGGAAATGTTCTTCAGGTGACAGAAGGCCGACTTTGTGACTGTCTTTATGTGGCTCTGGAGGTTCAGGTCAGAGTCCATCACTACTCCCAGGTTTCGGGCCTGATCGCTGGTTTTCAGTTGTAATAACTGAAGCTGTGCATTGACTCTAGATCGTTCCTCTTTAGGTCCAAAAATAATAACTTCAGTTTTGTTTCTGTTCAACTGGAGAAAGTTTTGGCACATCCACACATTTATCTGTTCTAAGCATCTGTTCAGTGATTGGATGGGGTCAAAGGTCACCTGGTGACATCGTAATGAAGAGCTGTGTGTCATCTGCATAGTTATGGTAGCTAATATTATTTCCTGTTATAACCTGAGCTAGTGGGAGCATATAAATATTGAATAAAAGGGGTCCTAGGATTGAACCTTGGGGTACCCCACATGTGACCTTTGACCTCTTTGATGAAAAGTTTTCAATTGAAACAAAGAAATCCCTGTTCTTTATGTAGGATTCAAACCAGTTAAGCACTGGACCGGAGAGTCCGACCCAACTCTCCAGTCGATTCAGTAATATGTCGTGGTCAACAGTGTCAAAAGCTGCACTGAGGTCCAACAGAACCAGCACTGTGGTTCTGCCACAGTCCGTATTTATATGGATGTCATTGAACACTTTTACGAGGGCAGTCTCTGTGCTGTGGTGAGCACGAAAACCAGACTGGAAGGAGTCAAAGAGGTTGGTTATAGTTAGGAAGCTAGTTAATTGTTTACACACAGCTTTTTCAATAACTTTGCTGATGAATGGGAGGTCAGAGGTCGGCCTGTAATTCTGCATTAGTGATTTGTCCAGATTGTTCTTTTTTATAAGTGGTTTGATTACTGCTGTTTTCAGAGCCTGGGGGAAAACGCCTGATGAGAGCGATGAGTTTACTATTTGGATCAGATCAGCAGCAATAACAGGCAGGACTTTCTTAAAGAAATGTGTGGGTAAAACGTCCAGACAGCAGGAACTTTAGCTTAGTTGACTTATAATTTCCTGTAGGGTTTTATAATTAAGTAGTTGAAATTGGGTCATTTTTCCTGTATTTATTTTGTTTGGGTTCAGCATTGGTACTGACTTTATAGTGGATGTACAGATTAATCCTCTGATTTTTTGAATTTTCTCTGAAAAGAAGCTGGAAAACTGGTTGCAAGCAGCAATACATTGGAATTCAGGCGGTAACGTCACAGGAGGGTTTGTGATTCTGTCAACTGTTGCAAATAAAGCTAGAGCATTGTTAATGTTTTTGTTTATGACATCCACAAAGAAAGCCTCTCTTGCATGTTTTAGTGGTAAATGATAGTTACGTAGTCTTTCTTTATAGATGTCATAATGAACGTGGAGTTGAGTTTTACGCCATTTTCGTTCTGCCCTACGGCAGAGTTGTGTTGCAGATCTAACTGTTTGTGCATTCCTCCATGGAGATTTCTTTTTACCAGACACAACCTTCATTTTAATTGGGGCAATGGAATCAATAATATCTGAAACTTTAGACTGAAAATCATTTACCAACTTATCTACGTCATTACAGCTTCAGAGTGAGGAAGAAGAGTAGATTTGATTAAAAGTTTCTGCTGTGTTTTCAGTGAGAGAACGTTTTGTGATGGTTGCTGTTTGTCCAAGTGGGTTAAAAGATAAAGAACTTTCAAAGATAACAGCGAAGTGATCCGACAATGCGACATCAGTTACAGAGACATTGGAAATATTCACACCCTTACTGATAACCAGGTCCAGTGTGTGTCCTTGAGTGTGTGTTGCTTGTTTGATATGTTGTGTTAGACCAAAAGTCTCTAAAATATTAGAGAGCTTTTTTGCCCCTCTGTCTTGGGGGTTGTCAACATGAATGTTGAAATCACCAACAATTATTAAACAATCATAATCAATACATATAAGAGATAGAAATTCATTCAAGTCAGTAAAGAAATTTTCCACAAAAGTTGGAGTTTTTCATTGCTGTTGTTTGGCTGTTCATTGATGATTCTGGCCTTTGTGAAAACTCAGACAACAGTTGAGAAGTGGTTCGCCACCCCAAAACAAGTCTGTCTAGACAGCATAGAAAGCTGACTCCACAAGGCTTCTGACCAGCAGCGATTATGCTTCGACAATCAAAGGAAGTGGTTTCGTTGCTTACCAAAATCGTAATAAAACATATAATAAAACACCGCTTCCACCATCCACATGAACTGTGGGTGGTGGAAGCGGTGAGGGAAACACAGCAGACACAGATGAGATGAATGATGGAAGTTTAGTGATGAAAATAGGCTCAAATAAATTCCAAAAGTCCAAAAAACCTGGCAGCACAGTTGAGTGGAAGGCTAGGGCTCAGCACTGGTAGCAACAGGCTACACGCATGGACAAGAACACATTGACAAGGACCCAACAGAGACGCTGAGATACAGGTGACATTAAATACACGGGAGGGTAATCACAGAAACGAGACACACCTGGGAAACAATCAAGGGGAAGACAGGACAACACGAAGACTCGGGGACACAGAAAAAATCTAAACACACAGGAAAACACAGATCCTGACAGGTACACTGTTCATACATAAGCCGCACCGGAATATAAGGCGCATTGCCGATTTTTTTGCAAATATAGGGATTTTATGTATGCCTTGTAGTCCGAAAAATACGGTAACTGTTGGAATAATCCAGGGGCGCTGTAGTAGCTCCCCAGCAGTTGAATTTATCCAGCCAGTCTCGACGGGTGAATTTAGCTTTTTTATTTATTTTTTCTTCGGGTGATTCGTCACCACAGTCACCACAGTCACCGTGAAAACTAAAACATATACAAATATTAAAATACAAACATAAACTTACAATACAATCAACAAAACAAAACGTACCTCGCTGCTTTCACTGGGGAACACTTGATTTCTGCATGCTTCTCAGCTTGACAGTTCAAGTCGTTGATTGGCATGAGATACTACCAGCTTTAAAGGGCCCGCCCTCATTAATTACGGCAGCCCAAGAGGTACAACAAAAAAAAAACCCAAAACATTACAAAGTGTAAATACCATTAAATCAAACAAACAAAAAAAACAAACAAAAATACTAATCAAAACAGACAAACATCCATAAACAATCTCTCATACTTAATTTAGAAAACTCTTAATTTATTTTAAATAGTGTATCCGTTACACTCCCACCAATAATGCATGAACTGTTACCAAAAAATCATGCATTATTTAAAAATTTCCCTTAAACCATGCAGATTGTTTAAAAACATGCTTGTCTGTGTACATTCAGTTTACAAGTCACTTTCCAATAACACCACCAATTTTTGCACTGGTCTTTCTATCACTGAACTCTTAGAGATAAAATCCTTTCCTGATCTTTGTTCTCCTGTTCTCAACTTCACTTTTCGAACTAAGCCGTCACTATCAACCATTGTTTCCACAACACGACCCAACTGCCACCTATTTCTTGGGAGAAAATCTTCTTTAACAATTACAACATCATTTACCTTTAGATTGCGCCGAATTACATGCCATTTTTGTCTAATGGAAATATTCTGGAGGTATTCTCTCTTCCACCGACTCCAAAACTGTTCAACCAAAAACTGCACACGGCGCCAACGTTTTGAGGAAAAGATATCCTCCCTCACAAATTTCCCTGCAGGAGGCAGAGCAGAATCAGACTTCATTTGAAGCAAATGATTAGGAGTTAAAGGTTCAAGAGAACCAGGGTCATTTATTCCTTTTAGTGTTAAAGGACGACTATTAATTATGGCCATGGCTTCATAAAAGAAAGTTCTTAATGAAGCATCATCAAGTTTTCCCAGGCTTTGAGAAAGAGTAAAGGCTAACACATTTCGAATGGTGCGTATCTGACGCTCCCAAACACCACCAGCATGACTTGCTGATGGAGCATTAAAGATGAACTCACATTGGTTCTCTGCTAGAAAAGACTCCAGATGTTTAGGATCACATTGTTTCAACTCATTTTGGGCTCCTACAAAATTTCTTCCTTGATCGCAATGTATCTGGCGAACAACTCCCCTCAAACTAATGAAACAACGCAGGCCATTAATAAAAGAATCTGTGGACAAATCATCCAACATTTCAATGTGAACAGCTCTCGAATAAAGGCAGGTGAACACCAATCCATACCTTTTGTGTTCCTTACGATTTCTTTTAACAACAAAAGGACCAAAACAGTCCATTCCACAATAAGTAAATGGTGCAGATGCTTCCAAGCGTTCCTTTGGAAGCTCAGCCATAAGCTGTTCTTCCAGTGGTCGTCTGAGCTTCCTGCACTGCACACATTTATGAATCATCTGAGCCACCAACCTGCTGCAGCCAATTATCCAAAACCCATTTATCCTGAGCTGCATTTGGGTTTGACCTCTGCCTTGATGACCTACCTGAATGTGACAGTAGGACAAAATAAGATCAGTGATATGGCTGTTTTTTGGTAAAATCAGTGGATATTTAAAATCTTCACTAAGAGATGAATGTTTTAATCGCCCACCAACCCGTAGTAGACCATCTTCTACAAATGGATTTAAATGGAACAGAGGGCTAGAATGTGGAAGGATCTCGCCTCGTTTTAGCAACTTCATCTCTGAGCCAAAGGCCTGTTCTTGAACAAGTTTCACCACTGATTTAACAGAATCCTCACGTTCTTTAACACTCACCACGTTTGAACATTTGTTCTGGCATCCAAGTCTTTTAATTCTAGCTACTACTTTAATCAATGTTGACCAAGATGAAAACCCAGTGAAACGTTCAAGAAAATCAGCGGTATCATTTGCTGTTGTCACAAATGTCTGAACAGCTTTAACCTCTGGATCACCAACTAACAGATCAGGGTAAGATTTAAATTCCCTGTTCATCTCTCTTTCCCACAAAAACTTAGGACCTGTTAGCCAATTTGTAGTTAAAATCTCAGAGGTACATAACCCTCTTGATGCATGATCTGCTGGATTTTCAGTTGTGTCAACATGATTCCATTGATTTGGATTTGTGTTCGCTCTAATTATCTGGACCCGATTTGCCACAAATACATGAAACCGTCGTGCTTCATTATTAATATATGACAACACTACTTGTGAATCTGTCCAGAAAAACTCTGTGTCTATCTTCATATCAAGTTCTGATTTTAACAGAACGCTCAACCTAGTAGCAACCACTGCAGCTGTAAGCTCGAGACGAGGAATGGTTGTAATTTTCAAAGGAGCAACTCTGGCTTTAGCCATGATTAAAACACAATGAATTTCACCTTTGTCATTCTCAAATCTGAGGTAAGAGCATGCACCATATGCTAGGCTGCTAGCATCTGAGAAGTGATGTAGTTCTGTTTTAACAATTTTTCCAAATCCTTGGGGATGATAACATCTTTGTATCATTAACCCTTTCACATCCTGAAGGCTAAACTTCCACTTCTCCCACCGTACAAGTAAGTCTTCAGGCAGAGGGTCATCCCATCCAATACTTCTGCGGCATAGATCTTGTAAAATACATTTCCCATTCATAATGAATGGTGAAATAAATCCCAGCGGATCATATAGAGATGCTATTACTGACAAAATACCACGGCGTGTGTCAGGTTTGTCCCTCAGATCAATGTGAAAGCCCAAACAGTCACCTTTGACATGCCATCGCATACCTAGAGTATGTTCAGCATGTGTTAAATCAGGCTTGAAATCAGCAGAAACCACACTTGTGGCTCTCTCAGATGGATTCACACAATCTAGAACTTCAGACCTATTGGAATTAAATTTGTGGAGTCTCAAACCACCTTCTTTGCACAGTTTCTGCGCTTCAGTTATTAGTGTGGTGGCATCATTAGTTGTAGGGACACTTATTAACCCATCATCAACATAAAAATTATTCTCCACAAATGCTGCTGCAGCTGGAAACTTTGATCTCTGCTGTTGTGCCAAATATTTCAGACCAAAATTAGCACAGCCTGGAGAGGAGGCAGCACCAAAAAGGTGGACTTTCATCTGAAATTCTTTAGGCTCACTCTCCAAATCTCCTTGCTCCCACCATAGAAACCTGAGGTAACAACGATGCTTTGATGAAACATAAAACTGGTGGAACATCCTTTCAATGTCACAAATAATAGCAACAGCTTCTTTTCTGAAACGCAGAAGGATTCCAATTAAAGAGTTAATCAAATCTGGACCAGTCAACAAAGTGTCATTCAAAGAGGTACCACGAAATTTAGCTGAGCAGTCAAACACTACTCTTAACTTATCTGGTTTCTTTGAATGATACACCCCATGATGAGGTAAGTACCACTCACAACCATTATTGATGTTTGTCTCAGGAGCTAGTTCAGCATCACCACAGCTAATGATTGACTCCATAAATGTTTTATAATGATTGTTGAACTGATCATTTCTTTTTAACTTCCTCTTTAGATGTTGTAAACGAACAATAGCCAGCCTCTTATTATTTGGCAACACAGGAAGGCAGGGTGTTTTAAATGGAAGGGGCATCTCCAAATGTCCATCGTCTTTCTGTGTAATATTTTCACTCAGAAGTTGTATAAACCGAATGTCATCTTGGGAAACACATTTTCCTTCTGGACCCTTTTCATTGAAATCCAACTCCAAAACTCTTAAAACATCAGAAGCCAATGGAGCGGGCATTTCTTTCACCATCACTCTATGTACAAATCTTTGGTTGCCTTGCCGATCTAAATGTGGATTGGCTGCCCCGATAATACTCCAACCGAGAGTAGTCCTCTGAGCAAAAGGTTCATTTTCCCCACCAACAACAACTTCCAAGGGAGCCAAAGCAGAAGGACAGTCAAAACCAATGAGTAAACCTACTTCACAGTCTTGTAAAGCAGGCATTTTGCCAGCCAGATGTTTAAGGTGAGGCCACTGTAATGCTGTACTTCTACTTGGTATGCAAGATGTATCAACAGGAATGAAGTCACGCGTGTATGCTTGCGGCAACCGTATGTAATTATCAGAGAAAAAACTCCGAACTTGCAAGTCAAACACATTTTGACTAGAAACAGGTGTATCAACAGAAACCATAGTACTAAGTTTTAGCTGTACTGGTTTGGTTTCAACAGTCAAGTTTTTCACAAGATCTTCTAAAACAAAGGAGGAGTCACTCTGAGTATCAAGGAGTGCATAAGTAAGTATTTCTTTCCCAGGATCCTTCACAGAGGACAGAAAAACTGGAATAATACTTGATGTGGCAGAAATGTTTCGGGTGAGTACATGAGATAAAACACTGTGAGAAACCTGAGGTGTTTCTTCTGGAGGGATTAAACACTGCTGACCAACATCCCGACATCTCACTCTGTCCTTGTGTAAACAAGTAGGATGATGTCGTCTACACTCTCCACAAACATGCCGCGTTTTACAATCTTTCAATAAATGGCCTTTCCTTAAACATCCAAAACAAAGATGGTTCTGATATATAAATGATCTTTTGTCTTCCATTGATTTAACTGCAAATTTGGGACATTTAGCAACACTGTGTGATATGTCTGTACAAACCAAGCAAGGCAGTTTAGATCTCAGAACATGACCAGTTTCTTGTTTCTTGAACTCCGTACTGGTATTAAAAGCCTTAGCTTTCCTGGAAAGATCATTTGAAGAAGTTTTAGACTTTAACAAAAATGGAGAAGCAATAGGATTACATGCTATACGTGCTTCCTTTTGTATAAAGCTAGAAAAACATTCAAAAGATGGATATTCTCCACACGCATCAAGCACTTCAACAACAACTCTACTCCATTTACGTACAACCCAGTCTGGTAATTTCTTCAACATCTTATGATTTTCTTCACAATCATTTAAGATGGACAGTCCTTTTACTTGAGGCATAGCCTCTTCACAACTTTTCAAAAAGTCAGCAAAATCTCTGAGAGACAATGGATCATTTGGTGCAATCTTTGGCCATGACATAAGTTTATCTCTAAATGCTTTCTGAATTACAAATGGGTTTCCATATCTGTCCTGTAGAACTGACCAAGCACCCTCATATGCGTCCTCAGAGCTTCTGTAAAAGAAACCTTCCACAGCCTTTCGGGCTTCTCCAGAGAGATAACTTTTCAAATACAACATTTTTTCTCCAACAGAGATGGATTTTGAATCAATTAAAGTTGTAAATGATATCTTAAAGTCCACAAATTTCAAAGGGTCACCTGAGAATATGGCAGGTTCAGGAACAGGAAGGCGACTTAAACTCAATGAGCTCGTTAAGGCTTCAGCCAAGTTTACTGCAGGAATCTCAGAGCAAGCTTGAGGTGGTAGAATTGATGCAGCCCTTGCAGCTGACTTTCTTGGATGTTTTAAAATTTGCACTGATTTAACCTCAGGCTTAAAATCAAGATTTTCCCCTTCTACCCCATCTTCAAGTCTGCTATAAACATCAAGCCGAGCTGCGGCCATTTTAACTTCCATATCTGTTTGCATTACCTTTAACTTGCTCTTCTCCTCATCAAGCTGCTGTAGCACTTCAGCTTCCTTCTGCTTCATTTCTGCCATAATCTGGGACTCATGACACTTCCATTCACATTCAAGCTTACTGACTCTCGCATGTTGAGCTTCAATCTCCAACATGGATTCAACTTGTACCCTTTTAGCTGCAAAATCAGCTTCTGCTATTACACGCCCTTGAGAAACTTTGGAGCTGGTAATTGATGAACCACATGTAGATGAAGAACATTCAGTAGAGATTTCTCCAAAAACAGACTGATATTCGTCCCTATTTAAGACTTCTCGCACCCTTTCCTTTTCAACTTCTTGATTAAAATTTTCTTCAACAATACCCCCTTCTAAACGCTTACACACAAGATCATAAATCTCATTTGTTAATATAGTACAGGCATCTAGTTTCTGCACAATATCTGGAGTATTTAAAGAATTACGTTGAAGAAACTCATAATTCTGTTTCACTTTATCAAGACTGTTTTGGATCTGCTGATTTATTTCATCCAGATTTTCCTGAGAGCAAAAACCCTTTAATTTCTTCCTGGCCTCTCTGGCGATTTGTTTCCAGGATGCATAAGATTTAAGAAATGCTTTTATCTGTTTTGTAGACTCCGCTTCTCTGTACTGCTCTCCCTTTTCAGTTAACTTTCTTGTGCGAGGACCTGAAACAAACTCTTGTCCTTTTGGCTTTTCTTCAGTGCACACATCTTCAGCAGAAAGTCCTTTTTCACGTGGCAGTGACATCTTAACTCTAAAACCTTACAGTGAAATTAAACCCACAAACTTAACATTTAGTTACAAAACACCATTCTAATATTTTCCCTTTTTTTTTTTTTTTTTTTTTTTTTTTAATTACATACCTTGTAAGTAATTTGGCATATAATTTGATCAAACATAGTCCTTGAACTCATTTAATTTCATACATATTCAGGTGACGTCATGTCCAAGTTATTTCCGCGTTGTTTGATCAGTCAATTTCTCACCGCGCCAGTGGTCATCTGTCAGATTCAGTTTCTGATGCTAACTTGGATCCTCCACGAAGACAGCTCCTCATGGTGGCGTTGACTCCGACGCAGCGCCAAACCTCGGCCGATGTCCGATCCAAACGTCTCACCGTCAAATGAAAAGGCGACACACGGAAGCCTCGAGTTTTCACTGTAGTAGCTCCCCAGCAGTTGAATTTATCCAGCCAGTCTCGACGGGTGAATTTAGCTTTTTTATTTATTTTTTCTTCGGGTGATTCGTCACCACAGTCACCACAGTCACCGTGAAAACTAAAACATATACAAATATTAAAATACAAACATAAACTTACAATACAATCAACAAAACAAAACGTACCTCGCTGCTTTCACTGGGGAACACTTGATTTCTGCATGCTTCTCAGCTTGACAGTTCAAGTCGTTGATTGGCATGAGATACTACCAGCTTTAAAGGGCCCGCCCTCATTAATTACGGCAGCCCAAGAGGTACAACAAAAAAAAAACCCAAAACATTACAAAGTGTAAATACCATTAAATCAAACAAACAAACAAACAAAAAACAAACAAAAATACTAATCAAAACAGACAAACATCCATAAACAATCTCTCATACTTAATTTAGAAAACTCTTAATTTATTTTAAATAGTGTATCCGTTACAGGCGCATTGGAGTCAAATTTTAATATAGTCCTACTGGGATGTGTAAAGGTTACAAAGGTCATAGAGATCCAGTTTGGTGCAAATCGGATGATGCATGCATGATTTAGAGCCAACCGTAAGCAGACAGTGAGGGTCTATTCTTTTTAATAGTCCTTCGCTGTGCTTAGTTGCTTGGGTCTAATTACATTTAATTGGGATTTTATATGATAGAACAATAAAAAGTAAAGATTATAATCAAGTAGAGGGAAATTGATCAATATCTTTCAAATAAAACAACTAATTATCATTTTTTGTCTTTTTTACTGTACCTTCAAATCAAAATTTTGGTTCTATGACAGGAAATGCTGCTTTTACAGCATTCAGCTTAACTTTTATGCTATTTTGCAGCTATTGGAGTGTCCAGCAATGAATTCCTTTGCTGAAATGTTTTAATCATACAGTCAATTGACACCATGTTGCCACCTCCACCCCCATGCGAACATAGAGCAATCCTCCATCAGTCATTCCAGTGCATTTGTCAGTAACCGTCGTAATTTGTCCAGAAGTACAGGAACTGAGTGGTCAGTATCTGAGGAACTGACCACCATCAACATTGCCAGGGTTTGTCATAGCTAACTCATCACAGTTATAGAGATTTTGAGGAAAATAACAGGAAATTATACTCCACCATTGTCATTTATTACATTTCCAAATCCCAAACGAAGTCTGGAATAATGCAAGAACTGGATCAAGGCCTGCAGCTGATCTCATGTCCTGTTGAATGAAACTGTGATCAATGACTACTGTTGCGGGTTGCTGGAGCACCGCCACCCTTTGGCGTTGTTGACTTTTTCGAGCCTTTCCTGCACCAACCACTACATGGCACATTTAGTGAATCTTTCTTTGGTGATGTCTGGGCCTGACACGATAAACAATAAATCAGTTAATTGTATGATAAATGAAAATTATCGACCTCATTTTAATTTATTGACTTTATCGTTTCTCCCTGCCTTTTTCTCTTTCTATTGATGACACTGGATGAAAAAGGCTTAACTCTGGTGTTTTCCTACAGTCTACCTGCAATGCATGTGGCTAGTGTCAGCGTAAAGTCCTGATTGAATGAATATCATTATAACTTATTTATGTCACATTAACAATGAACAGCTGAAAAGTTACCTGGTTTATCAACTACGGTAGCAATTTCGCTCAAACTCCTCTCTTTGTAATTTCTGTGGATATTCTTTGCACGAAATGTTGAATAAATATTAATGTTTCCACATATCATCTCTGATGTCTGCTGGACTTTGGGTTGCGCCTTGTCAGCTGTTTGAGATTCTCTGTGTTTTCCCCTCACAAAGCACGGAGGGGAATCCACCCTTTCTGATTGGCTACCTGTCACATTCAACAGGCTGCGTTCTCGCTCCCTGTTGAAAAAATAATAATAATAATAATTTAGATCGGAGCTGCCACGATGTTCTACCGACTGGACCCGACCAGTTGCAACACAAAACACACTACAGGATGATCGGCTACGAAATCCTGTAGTGGAAAATCGTGGCAAAAAATTGTGTAGTGTGAACTGGGCTTAAGGGAGGAGTGAACTATTGCATCAGGTAGTCGGATGTGCCCATCTTCTCTATAGAAAGTTAATGATTATTGAAGGGCAATATAGGACACAGACTTCATAATCTGCACTCTTTTTTCTCTGTTCTTTTGAAAATAAAGTATACCTATTTTTGCATTATTATGTAATTTCCATTAAATCAGTGTAAAAAGGTCTTCAAACAATATTAGCATTTATCGCAATAATTTTTGAGGCAATTAATCACTCAGCAAAATTTGTTATCGTGACAGGCTTAGTGATTTCATTGTCATACCACAACAATGTGTGCAGCAATGCTCCTTGATGATGTACAAGAAATTTGGCGTAGATTGGATGATGTATCATGGAAGTATAACTTTTCCAATCTCATAGGGGGCAGACTGGATTTAAATTCCAAGATAATCCTATTGGCATGTTTGGAGGTTAACAAAGGTTTGGTGCAAATTGGATGATGCATGTATGATTTAGAGCAAACCGTATGCAAACGGTGAAGGATTGGAATTTGACATACAACCACACCTGCATGCTCTAGCCACCAGCCTCTGTTGACAGAAGGATTTAACCTCATGTTCTTCCGTGTCATTAAGCACAAGTGTAAATCTTTATGAATTATACAGTAAAAGAAGACAACAAGCAGGAATAAAGGCAACTTCTTGTTGAAAGGGGCATGGCTAAGGTGATGTCTCCAATTGACCATGTGAATATTTTATGTAATTTTAATACATGACAAATTTCCACTTACCTTTTTTAGATCGTTTTAATGCAAACCTATCAAGTAAACTTTGTATGATTCATATGCATCCATGTTTTTAAAGCCTATTTATTTTAATTGCATAATCCTTAGGCTTACATACTGTATGTTAAATTAATAATGTGTGTATTTATTTCAAATACATAGAGTATATTCTTTGAATTGCGTAATAATCTAGTTACCTATGCAAATTAAATAGCATATATTTCTTTGATTTTGATTATGCAATACACCAAATTAATAAAAATTCATCACACTTTGCAATTCCTTCCCATTGATTCAATTGTGATGGTAAAATGGTAAATGGACTAAACTTTTAAAGCATTTTTTCAATAATTTTTTACTATTCGAAGCACTTCACACTAGAGTCACATTCACCCATTTGCACACACATTTATACACCAATATGCAGATCAGTAGGCAATTTGGGCAAGAAGGAAGCTGGAATTAAATCTACAACCTTCTGATCATCTGTTTGGTATTAAACCTACTTATTTTGCCATGCATTTTATGATTTATTCAGCTAGTCTTGTTAGATGTTGAAGATTAATTTTTGTTTTTATGTACATTTGGTGGACAATAATTTTTCTGAAAACATAAGACACCTATTCTCCACATCCATTTCTAATATATAACTGATCTTTATGTTTTTCCATAGATATTTCAAATCGTGCCAGAACTTTCCTGAGTCTGCTATCTCTGCTGGTAGTTTATTGTGTTCATTTTGGACTTTTCTACCGTTTTCAACAAGAGTTTACTTTAGGTAAGTCCCTGTTACAACTGTATCAATTCAAATGTCTAATGCTGAAGTTTTGAGTTTCCTGAGTTTGACTATCCTAGCCAATGTCTTCTTGTGTGATTCAAGTCTCACTTCACAGCACAGTCTGACCTTCCTCCCGCTCACTTGCATTCCCTAGTAAATTTTCTACTGGGCCAATCAGCAAACAGAAGGAGAAGTTGTGAACAATGATACTGATTTTTTGCACTGTTTAGTCTGCCTGTAGTTTTAGCAATGGCAGCAGAAGAAGTGAAGGAAGCCGTTCAGTCTGTGTTGACCATGCTTCCAAATATGAAATTAACATTAACAGCTGTGATGCATTACGTACATCACAGACAAACGTTAGCGATTGTGTAAAATTTGAAACATCAACACAGTCCATGCCTCCAGGAAGCAATCCTTTCTCATTAGCTGAGGGCTCAGATCCTCTGGACAAATCAACGCATAGGACAAAGGGATAGTTTTTATCAGGGTAGAGTTTGATCATTTCATGACCCATGAGCTGATACAGAAAGGTGAAGGAAGCTTCAGAGATGCTGTAGTGTCATAATTATGATCTTATAATTATAGGTTGAATTCCCTAACAATATGGATTTTTATTTTTTATTTATTTATTATTATTTTATATTTTTATGAACTGAAATCACATTAACTTCAATATACTGTTTTGTTTGAATGAGAATATCAACAATGTACAAATGTATAAAGAAAGGTACTGTAGAATTCCATAAACCCATCAGTTCATCTCAGTTCATCCATCTTGTGTTGTGAAGAGAGCACAGATTTAAAAGAAACCCAGGGATCCATCTTTACTCCTTACACTCAAGATTCCCAACCAGATGAGACATCATTCTCCCCTCACCAATCTCTCAGGGTCCTGGCCACCATGAATGGCTGGTGCCAGCCCAGTGGGTCAGGGACTAGTACATGAAGGGTTGCACAGGCATCTTATTACCAGGTTGACTGAGTCCTGGGCCTGACCTGACCTGGAAGACATGACGGAAAGACTTAGTGGGAAGGGAGGCCTTTGTGCCCTTTGTCTTTCTTGATGCCTAATTGGCCTGGGAGCTGCTGTTTCTGCGCCTCACTGATGACCTGATGACCTGGACGGGAGGGTGCCTGATGGCTATCTGCCAGGGACCATTGTGGATTCTAGGTCATAGGGCTATTCTAGGTCATAGGGCTATTCTAGGTCATAGGGCTACTCCCCACTGTGACAAATTAGTAAACACATCTACTGCATTCACACACATAAACATTATGTTTTCCTATCTTTGTGAGGACTTTGTATTGACTTACTTTCATTTCTACCCTATGCCTAAGCATTACCATTACCAAAAGAGGGGCTAAAAGATAAATAGTGCCTTGCTAAAGTATTCACACTACTATACGTTTTGTTACATTAAGCAAATAAGCACCTTTAATTGGGAGTCGACTTTAACCAAAAATCAACCTTTTTGATCATAAGTCAACATTGAATTTACATCTTCTGCTATCTGGGTTTCCTTCCCTCCTTGGAGCAGCAGCTTATCTATAGCTGAGAGGCTCAGGTTATATGCTCATATCTAACATACCTAAGATACAGCATGTCCTAAGTTGTATCTTAGGACATGCCCTCAACCCAGTGCAGGTGGTGGGAGACTGGAGGACTCTGGCTAAAATAGTATCACTGTTGGACCATGTCTGTGTATGAAGCTGTTGCTGAACTGGAGAAGTCCTTCAGTGACAGACTGCTGCATCCTAAATGCCTAATGGAGCATTATAGGAGATCCTTCCTCTCAGCAGCTGTTAGACTTCATAACCATTAATACTACCAACAAACCCAGTAAACGAGTTACACCCCTACCGTTGTTTTCACTGTTTTCTTTTTTTTACTATTGGTACATAGAGTGTTGTTTTTTTGAAGGCACAAATTACATGTACATTTTGTACATTTTTTAAAATGCCCTACTCTTTTGAACAATTCTTTTTAATCTGAGTAGGCTTTAGTTGATATCTGTACATTATAAATGTTCTAATGTTATAAATTTAATGTTACTGCCTGTTGTTCTTGTTTCCACCTTTTTTATATTATGACCCTGTGTAAATCTACTTTGCTGCTGATTCACTTAAAATTCATCAGTGGGGACAATAAAAAATGTTTCTATTCTATTCAGCTCTTGATTTCATCCCTGGTCTGCCACATTCCAAGGAGACTATTTTATTTTTAATTTTAAATCAATTCCTGAGATATGTAAATATTATTTTGCAAATTATTAAACTTTTCAGAAAAAAGGGTCTGTATTAACAATGCATATCTTATATGTACCTGATTTTTATGTTTTTCCATAGAAATGCCAACTTGGGCCAAAATTTTCCTGATTTTGTGGATTCTGCTACTTCTCACAGTTTATGTGGGTCTTTTACTTTATTTTCGGCAACAGTTCATGTCAGGTAAGTCTCTTTTACAACAGTATCAATGCTAATGTTTAACATAATAATGTTTTGTGATTTTTCATGAGAGCACATAATCATTTTATTATTTTCTATTTAAAATATTAATCAAATATATTGTAAAATCAGACTGAAATATAATTTTTCTGGTAACACCTTATTTTCTTTACAATGTATTGTGAAATATTTTAACATTTTGGCAGAACTGTGTCTGGCAAATATAAGCCTTAACTTGATTAGTTAGTGTTACTGGTGTTGGTCTACTGGGTTTCCTGAAGTCCGCAGTTGAAACAGCCGTCTACCTGGACAATTAGAGCACTTCATGCTTTTTTTCCACTGTTAGAACTTTATGGAGATGCTGATTTCATCTTTTAGCAGTACTTGGTACCAAACCACTCTGCCAAAAGTACCAGAACCTGCTTTAATTGTTATGGTTACTGTGATTGGCCAGCAACTTGATCAATGTTGTGATTTTGTGTGATGAAGAAAATGAACAAATGGTCTTCACTACTCTTTCTGATTGTGTCTTTTCAAATTCAAGAGATAAGACAGTAAAATCTGAAGATTTCTAAAAACCATCAGCCATTAATAACAAAGTTAATCCGGGTTAAAAAAAAAAATCAGATTGGTTTATAAAGCTTAATATTTGTAACTGATTTGAAAATGTATTTCTTTACATTTAAGGTGGGTGGTTGTGAAAAAATAATTTGACTACTTTATATTTTTAATAATGAAAAGGATAAAAAGTGAAACTGACTTTCATCGGGCTTTACTCATTGTAAGAAAATAATTAAAAATATTCACAATTTTTAAAACCATAAACATGAATACTGTTAAAGCACTGTTCTGCTACAGAACAGAGTTTATTCAGTTTCTAGCATAAATATAAGGTCTTCAATGATTCACCATCATGCATTAAACAGCAGGTGTCAGTCCTAATGTCTCCACTTCTAGGTGTTTCTACAACTAGCTTAATGCATTGAACAATGACAAACCATCATCATTGCTCACACAGATTCTATAAATCTCCCTTTCACATTCGAAAGCACCTAAATGGAGATATCACTGAGTCACCACTGCTGTGAACATCAACATAATCAGTTTTACTGCTGTCAGTGCAGCTGATGTTGTTGTTCTTTTGTTTCTCAGTCTACAGGGTGGAGGTGGATTCAGAAGTGGAGTCTGTTCTGCTGCCCTTTAAAACCACAGTCCGTCTGCTGTCAAGAAAATCCGAGCTCATCCCACTTCCCCATGCTGGAGATTTTAGTTTAACAGTAATAATAAATAAAGTTATCTTTAAAATGAATCACTCAAGTGACATCAAGGCCCAACAGTAGACTTAAGTGTCAATAAAGTTAGTTTAACAGTAATAATAAATAAAGTTATCTTTAAAATGAATCACTCAAGTGATATCTAGGCCCAACAGTAGACTTAAGTGTCAATAAAATAAATCTGGTTGTGTGTGTTGTTTTTGTCTCATGCAAACTTTGCTTTAATTTTACTTTTTTCTATCTAATCATAAGAAATCATAGTCAGTCAGAGAGAGTCATTAAACAGGAAAAGCAGGTTTCCTGGAAAAAGAGGAAGTAAGTTCCAGCCTGCAGATTTATAAAAATAGCTGAGACTATTCTTTATTTCAAAGGTAAAGTTTTAAAGAATGAAATCTAAACATTTTTGAGTAATTTGATAAGATTCAAAGTAAAATACTTATATTAATATTGGTTTACTTGTAATAATACTTACAGTTACATTTGTGGGAACACTTACAAGAAAAACAAGTAACTGTAACTTTGGCATCAAATAATTAGAATCATGGATTATTCTTGGTTTCTTTTCAGAAAAACATCTGTAATAACTCACATTAAGATTATAATAAGTATAATTAATAAGTTATGGTTATAAAATCATAAATGAATGATAAATCAGAGAAGCTAAAGAAAATAAATGTGATATAAATGTGATTTTGACATTGAACTTGAAATGGTGTAAAAGGTGTAACTGCAATTAAACATCACTGATATGTTGGAGGTAGAGAGTAGGTGAAAGGTGAAAGGCAAGGAACTAACAGGAGAGCAGAGATGATCAACGCCTTATTTAGAGAGTAGGTGAAAGGTTGTGCAGGCAATGGACATAGGAGGTTGAGCAACCCTGAGACATTAGCACAGACATCAGGAAATGTCTGTAAGACAGTGATGGATATGAGATCATCTGTCTAAGCAGTCAGAAACCCTATAAAAGGTGAGTGCAAAAGAGGAACCGTTCGTTGGATCCTCCGGGCAGCTTCGAGCCAAGAGATGGACAAAGAACTCTGCAGCTGAAGAAGAGCCGGGGCCACGGAGCCGAAGACTGTCCGGCCATGGGGACCAACCCGTCAGCCCCACAACCTGTGGCTTCAAATCGCACTTCTCTCATCGGCTGGGTTCAGACCCCAAAGACAAAGATGAAGACAAAGGCAAAGACAAAGAAGAAGAACTGGTGCCTTCCTTCCTGCCAGCACCAAGTCCTGTGTGACCTCACCATCCATGCGGAGAAGAAGCTCATCAGACCTACGGAGATCCTGGCCTTCGCCGATCAACTTCCTCCTCCTGCTGCAACACCTTCTTCATCATCAGACCTGCGGAGATCCTGGCCTTCATCGATCGGCGTCTTCCTCCTGCTGCAACACCTTCTTCATCATCAGACCTGCGGAGATCCTGGCCTTCATCGATCGGCGTCTTCCTCCTGCTGCAGCACCTTCTTCGTCGTCGTGCCAGGTCTGGGGTTCGAGGCGCCATGCTCCGTCCGTCTCTCTCAAAGGTTCCTTTTTTTTAGTTCTTAGTATCAGCAGTAGGGAAAGACAGACTAGATGATTGATTTTACTTATTTGATTATTTCTGCTACTGAATTAAGCTGTACTGACCCTTGCAAAAATGCCTTACTAATAAAATATTTAGCATAAAGAAAATCTAAAAGATGTTGTGGACATTCAGTTAATGAGTCACCTTAAAGTTCTTTGATGGTTGTAAAATAGCTGTGATGTTTGATTCTGGAGAGGAAAAAGTTTAAAATGTTTTTAAGTTGCTGGTAGCCCAAATTTAAAACGTCATCCTTGGGACTCGCCCGAGTCACTAAAACCTACCTGGTTCAATAACAAATGCAAGTTGTAAAATAAGAGAACGAGCGACCGTTAACAGGTGTGCTCTGTGAAACTAGTTGGCTGTAGGCTGCTCAGTCTGGCTAATTCACAGAGGGAAGAAGGGTGAGACACCTGGATGTAGGCCGTTAAAAATCAGGTGAATCGTTTCTCGAAACCAGCTTAAACAGAGTTTACTTCAGTTCTGGACAGGGTAAATCCCGGCAGATTTAGGAAACTCAATTAACCCGTTAGATGGAGAGCTGGTAGCACATCTCCCCTCTCAGAAGAGGAAGTAGAGAGTGAGAGAGCAGAGACAGAAAGGAGGGGGGGGGTGTTGCGCAACAACAAGTGGCGCCCGAACAGGGACTCGACTAACGGAGTAGGAGGGCCCTGCCAAGTCAGTAAAAACAGATGTGAGGATCTGAATAGCTCACTTGGTTTGTTAACTCTTAGGGAATAGAGTTAATGGTGACTGATATGGCCGTCAGTCACAACCCTTGCAGTAACTGTATGGCATACAGGTGAGGGAAAGCTTCTACTGAGGATAAATGACCGGATCCAGACAGTGAAGCTAGTAGCCAACATAGTCTAGACCCATCCCTGCTCGAGAGCGCAAAGAGAGGCTTTGGGGGATAGACAACTCGAACCGGCAGAGAGACGGAGTGATGGATGATCACTTCGAGGAGGAAAATCTGGGGAAGAAACCGGAGGAAGCCGGCCGCCCAGATCGTTTGGAAAAGGAGGAGACCTCAACAGAACTGCATCAACTTTCTACACAGCTACTGTGACTCAGACCTGAAGCAAGGGGGGACGTTGGTTCCAAGAATGAGGAACTGAAACATCAACCCCTGACAAAGGAAAGTTGGCTCAGTCTTGCTGGAGTGGTTCGTGATGTAATGCTGACAAGAAAAGAAAAGACCAGCCTGCAAGCATGCACAAGAAACACAGAAAAGTATCATCAGCTGACGATGGATGAGGAAGCACACCGCGTCCTCCACTGCAGCCATCGAGAAGACATCCGGCAACAGAGGAACAAACACCAGCAGCTGACATCATCACACAGACGCAGACATGGTTAAAGACATCCTGCTGGACCCGGAGCTTGAAATTGGGCCAGCACAACCCACCAGTAAGAAACGACCGCAAGCGACATCTGAGAAGCCAGGACAACTGGAAGGGACAATCTACACCGATGGATCCAGAAAGGGGTCCGACCAGTCGGCATACTGGGGATTTATTCTGAAGCAAGACGGCAAAGAGAGATGCCGTCAGAAAGGAAAAGCTCCCGGTAGTGCTCAAGCCGGAGAAGTAACGGCAGTACTGGAAGGATTGCTGGAGCTGGTGAAAAGGAAAATCAAGATTTGTGGAAGAAGAAAGCAGAACTGAGGCTCCGCCCGAAACTTGAGGTGCAGCGACAAGGCGCACACCTGAGAAGAAGCCCTATGGAGGGGCAAAGATGATGACCTTTCGTGCCACTAAGAAAGGTTGTCTCTGCCGGTGTCGAGGTGGGACAGAACACCTAAGGACAGGTGGTCCTAGAGTAGCACGGGGACCAGGTAGTACGGTGCGTGCATAAGGCCCTCGAATATGCAGGCGTGCTACACCCCCGTGAAGAACTGAGCAAGCAGGACTGCTGGATGTCCCTTCAGCCCATCCGATGCAGCTGTGTGACTTTGAGGTATGTGGTCGATACGCAGGGCACCCAGGGCAGCGGATGGAAGGTTTGTTCATCAAGAGCACAGTCCCATGGGGTTCAGTCTGCATGGATGTAGCAGAGCCAATGGGGACAACAGGAAAGAGAGGTGAGAAGTACCTCTTGGTGCTGATGGACACAGTGACAACTGCTAGAAGAGCAGGTCTTCCCCTGCAGAGGAACTCCGTTCACGTCACAGAAAGCAGGGAGGCGAAGACACTTCTCCTTTTTGCTCAGAGAAGGAAAAGGGAAGTTGCAGCTCGAAGTGTCACTGAAAACAGGGCAGAGAGTTTGGATTAAAGCTCAAGATCGGCCTGCAACTACGGGGATCAAGCTGAGATTCAACGCCCGAGATTTTGTAAAGCAAGTACTGAACTTCAACACAGTACTACTGATGAAGAAAGGGGTCCATGAGGAAGCAGTGCTCAAGCCAGTTCTTAGCTACAGCAAACCAGAACATTACGAGAAGATGGCCAGAGAATCAAGCACCATGCCATCCTACAGTAGACTGGCCACTATTACAGGAAGGTTGCCGTTCAAAGAACAACTTCAAGGCTTTGGACTGGGAGGGCCGTGAAGAAATTGGACTATGCTAAAGAAGAACTCCTGTCACAATCTGATGGATTAAAATGGAAAAGGATCATGATTACGGATAAAGCGTCATGATGCTTATGCTTTTTGCTTTGCTCTGCTGAACAGCCAGAATTTTTTTTTTTTTTTGAGGCCTTCTGTCTCAGCCCATCTTCCCTTCCCTAAAGAACCATCCCACATCCTGAAGAACCGACAGTTCATCCAGCGAAGGTTCCTGTAGAAGAATCAGAGCAATCCAAGTTTTCTTCGACATTCATCACCTCATGGGGGAAATCAAAACTCCAAGGAGGGGGTGTCAAGAGAAGTGGAGTTTTGATGACTACACTGAGCCCTCTGTGACAACTGAGGATGAAGAATCTGCATCTTCACATCCCAGACGAACATCTTCTCTTTCCAGGGGATGAGGACGGCGAACTGCAGGAGGGTGATGGACTCCCAGCATGTGAAAGGTCTGACCTCGTGGAGGGGGTGTCAAGAAAATCCGAGCTCATCCCACTTCCCCATGCTGGAGATTTTAGTTTAACAGTAATAATAAATAAAGTTATCTTTAAAATGAATCACTCAAGTGACATCAAGGCCCAACAGTAGACTTAAGTGTCAATAAAGTTAGTTTAACAGTAATAATAAATAAAGTTATCTTTAAAATGAATCACTCAAGTGATATCTAGGCCCAACAGTAGACTTAAGTGTCAATAAAATAAATCTGGTTGTGTGTGTTGTTTTTGTCTCATGCAAACTTTGCTTTAATTTTACTTTTTTCTATCTAATCATAAGAAATCATAGTCAGTCAGAGAGAGTCATTAAACAGGAAAAGCAGGTTTCCTGGAAAAAGAGGAAGTAAGTTCCAGCCTGCAGATTTATAAAAATAGCTGAGACTATTCTTTATTTCAAAGGTAAAGTTTTAAAGAATGAAATCTAAACATTTTTGAGTAATTTGATAAGATTCAAAGTAAAATACTTATATTAATATTGGTTTACTTGTAATAATACTTACAGTTACATTTGTGGGAACACTTACAAGAAAAACAAGTAACTGTAACTTTGGCATCAAATAATTAGAATCATGGATTATTCTTGGTTTCTTTTCAGAAAAACATCTGTAATAACTCACATTAAGATTATAATAAGTATAATTAATAAGTTATGGTTATAAAATCATAAATGAATGATAAATCAGAGAAGCTAAAGAAAATAAATGTGATATAAATGTGATTTTGACATTGAACTTGAAATGGTGTAAAAGGTGTAACTGCAATTAAACATCACTGATATGTTGGAGGTAGAGAGTAGGTGAAAGGTGAAAGGCAAGGAACTAACAGGAGAGCAGAGATGATCAACGCCTTATTTAGAGAGTAGGTGAAAGGTTGTGCAGGCAATGGACATAGGAGGTTGAGCAACCCTGAGACATTAGCACAGACATCAGGAAATGTCTGTAAGACAGTGATGGATATGAGATCATCTGTCTAAGCAGTCAGAAACCCTATAAAAGGTGAGTGCAAAAGAGGAACCGTTCGTTGGATCCTCCGGGCAGCTTCGAGCCAAGAGATGGACAAAGAACTCTGCAGCTGAAGAAGAGCCGGGGCCACGGAGCCGAAGACTGTCCGGCCATGGGGACCAACCCGTCAGCCCCACAACCTGTGGCTTCAAATCGCACTTCTCTCATCGGCTGGGTTCAGACCCCAAAGACAAAGATGAAGACAAAGGCAAAGACAAAGAAGAAGAACTGGTGCCTTCCTTCCTGCCAGCACCAAGTCCTGTGTGACCTCACCATCCATGCGGAGAGGAGGCTCATCAGACCTACAGAGATCCCTGCCTTCATCGATCGGCGTCTTCCTCCTGCTGCAACACCTTCTTCATCATCAGACCTGCGGAGATCCTGGCCTTCATCGATCGGCGTCTTCCTCCTGCCGCAGCACCTTCTTCGTCGTCGTGCCAGGTCTGGGGTTCGAGGCGTCAAGCTCCGTCCGTCTCTCTCAAAGGTTCCTTTTTTTTAGTTCTCAGTCAGCAGTAGGGAAAGACAGACTAGATGACTGATTTTACTTATTTGATTATTTCTGCTACTGAATTAAGCTGTACTGACCCTTGCAAAAATGCCTTACTAATAAAATATTTAGCATAAAGAAAATCTAAAAGATGTTGTGGACATTCAGTTAATGAGTCACCTTAAAGTTCTTTGATGGTTGTAAAATAGCTGTGATGTTTGATTCTGGAGAGGAAAAAGTTTAAAATGTTTTTAAGTTGCTGGTAGCCCAAATTTAAAACGTCATCCTTGGGACTCGCCCGAGTCACTAAAACCTACCTGGTTCAATAACAAATGCAAGTTGTAAAATAAGAGAACGAGCGACCGTTAACAGGTGTGCTCTGTGAAACTAGTTGGCTGTAGGCTGCTCAGTCTGGCTAATTCACAGAGGGAAGAAGGGTGAGACACCTGGATGTAGGCCGTTAAAAATCAGGTGAATCGTTTCTCGAAACCAGCTTAAACAGAGTTTACTTCAGTTCTGGACAGGGTAAATCCCGGCAGATTTAGGAAACTCAATTAACCCGTTAGATGGAGAGCTGGTAGCACATCTCCCCTCTCAGAAGAGGAAGCAGAGAGTGAGAGAGTAGAGACAGGAAGGAGGGGGGGGGTGTTGCGCAACAACACTGCCTAAAGATGTCAAAGTAACCTGGACGAACAACTCTGGCAGAATCGTCCACATGGATCAGAGGTGTTCATGCAACTCAATAAGGCTTGAAGAGCAATACAGGCTGTACAGAAGCAGAACAGAAATGAAGAATAGATTTCATCTTGGAGACTTCAGTTTGATCTTGAAGAACCCCACAGACAGAGACACAGACACCTACATCTGCACCATCTCCAACAGTTCGGAAAAAGTCCTGATCCAGAAACAAGTGGTGCTAAATGTCAGAAGTAAGTACAATAATTACTGATCACATTTTACCCTTGATAACATACCTATTAAAACTAGGGGAATGGGATTTTATTCTGAGTTATTAATACGAAAGTTTGAGTGAGACTGTGTGTTAAAGAAATATAATACTAACAAAAGTAATGTAACACAGAATAGTATGATGGATGCTATAAAACAAATTATTATTATAGAACTTTATTAGATATTTAGGAGTCCCAGGATGCAGCCATTGTGCAAAAACACTTGTTAGTTCAGGATGATGTGAAGCTGGTTTCTGTCTCCAGCATTCATTTGGTGAGACAGAGGTACAGTCTAGAGATGTCACAATCACAGGGCATGTGGACCGGTATAACCTGTGTAAAATTAAATATTAGAATAAACTTTCATGTTTCAGTTTAGTTCTTCAAATGCAGGATTAAATTTATAAATGTGTACAAAGGTTTATTTGTGGTTTTATTTCAATAATAGCTTGTTATAAAAACAGTATCTGCTTTTTTCAGATTCTAACTTTCTTCTCTTCTCCATCCAGCTGGACCTGACTCTCTCATCATAGCCATAGACTTTGGTTCAGGATTCAGTGGCTACGCCTTCAATGTTAAACCCAGAGAGGAAGGAGGTGAGACCCAGATAAAGAGATGGAGTAATGGACTTGGACTAGACACCCCAAAGACTCCAACCTGCATCCTGTTTGATGAACATGAAGAATTTATGAAGTTTGGTTATGAAGCTAAAACAGCATTTACCAATATGAGAGAAGAAGAAGCTGAGAAACATTATTTCTTTGAACAGTTCAAGACGACTGTCCTTAGCAGAGTAAGTAAAATAAAGATCTGCAGAAAGATCTTCTTCTTTCTTGGATCCTATCATGTTTTCTATGAACACACCTGTCTTCTCATTTTGAAACTCTGTTACTATTTGAATAATCTGAATATAGTTTAAACCTGAACTCTACCCTCTTCACAGCTTTCCACCTACTGACATGTAAATAGGTTTTATCTCTGTGTCCTTATACAGTTGACCCCAGGGTTAGGGGCCAGCCTCCTGCGAATAGCTGAGGCACCTCTAAAAACGCTCAGAACTGCCAATTTTAATAACTCAAGCACCAACTATATGTTAATATGTGTTAATGCATAAAGTGAAAAACGTCTTAGCACTACTGCAGAAGCTAACATCTACAGTTCCTCTTATTTCTGTTCTGGGGATAAAGACAACTACTGCAGAGGAAAATAAAATCATCTCCTGGATTGGCTCCTTTGCAACTGTGAACCAATAGCAATCCAGTTGGCATTGCAAGTTCTCAAGCTGCATTTTCTTTGGGATATTTAAATATGAATGTGAAAAACTCACAAATAGTATAATTTTACCCAAATTACTTGGAATCACATTCCACAGAAAAATCTGCTAATATACAGAAAGCCACAATGTAACAAACTTAATTGTACATATAGCAAACCTTTTTTATATTATTATTTTAAATGTCCTTCTTGTGAGCAAAGCGAGATCAAAGTCAATTTTTTTTCCCAGGACTTCAGCAAGCTGACAGTTAAAGTAGCCAACGACAAGTCAATGACAACGTTGAAGGTCTTTGCAGAAGTTTTGCGATTCCTGAAGGACGATGCTCTGAAAACCATTAAAGATCTAGAAGGTGGAGAGTTCACAGCTGATGACTTCACCTGGGTGCTGACTGTTCCTGAACTCTTGAAAGATTCCACTAAAGAGCTCATAATAAAATCTGCAACTCAGGTAACATCATGTTTTTAAAGTCAACATCAGCTCTGAAATGTTCAGCAGAATCAGACTTTTGGTTTCTCCTCCAGGCTGGTCTTGTAACAGACGACACTAGAAGCAAAGTGATGTTTGTTTTGGAGTCAGAAGCAGCTTTGACCTGGTGTTTGAAGCTTCAATCTGATGGTTTCATCACACAGAACCACAGCAGAGACTCACAGGATCAATCTGCAGGAGCAGCAGAACCTGATACCAGCTGTAACGGTACTGTGTGGATCTATAACGTCTGGCATACAAACATCCAGAATCAGAATGTTTTATTGTTGTTGTACAGATGCACAACAAAATTAATTTCAGTACAACACATCCAACGAAAGACACATAAACAAGCGAAGTCAACAAAGAGAGTTGCCAGGGGCTGTAGACATTCATTAGGTTAGATGAAATGACAACATCAGGAAGGATGAGGGGGAAAAAAATCATTTCCCGTACTATTAGGGGTTGCAAAAAACCTCTGTAACCAAAAGTATTGGCTCACCTGCTTTGACTCATATACAAGCTTAAGTGACATCCCATTCCTAATCTATAAGGCTCAATATGACATTGGTCCACCCTTTGTAGCCAGAACATCTTCTACTCTTCTGGGAAGGCTGTCCACAAGGTTTAGGAGTGTTTATGGAGATTTTTGACCATTATTCCAGAAGCACATTTGTGAGGTCACAAACTGATGTTGGACGAGAAGGCCTGGCTCTGAGCCTTCTCTTTAATTCATTCCAAAGGTGTTCTATTGGGCTGACTCTATACAGGCCAGTCAAGTTTATCCACAACAGACTTTGCCTTCCATGTCATTATGGAAATTGCTTTGCGCTTTGGTGCACAGTCATGTTAGATGAGGAAGGGGCTGGCTCCAAACTGTTCCCACAAAGTTGGGAGCATGAAATTGTCCAAAATTGTCCTGAAAGATAAGCCCACACCATAATCCTCCCTCCACCAAATTTTCCACTTGGTACAATGCAGTAAATCAGATTGCCAGAGTAATTCACCAGAGAATGCTCTTTCACTGCTCTAGAGTCCAGTGGGGTTGTTCTTTAAACAACTGCATCTGAAACTTTGCATTGCACTTGGTGATGTATGGCTAGGATGAAGCTGATCTACCGTGGAAACCCAGTCCATAAAGCTCTTTGCTCACTGTTCTTGAGCTAATCTGAAGACCACACGAAACTCGGAGGTCTGTAGTGATAGACTCTGCAGAAAGTTGGTGACCTCTTCACACTATGCACTTTTGCATCCGCTGACCCCGCTCCTTCAGTTTACATGGCCTACCTCTTTGTGGCCTAGTTGCTATCGTTCCCAAACACTTCAATTTTCTTATAACACAACTGACAGTTGACTGTGGAGTATTTAGTAGCCAGGGCATTTCACAACTGGATTTGATTCACAGGTGGCATCCTATCACAGTTCCACGCTGGAAATCACTGCTCCTGAGAGCGACCCATTCTTTCACAGGTGCTTGTACAGTCTGCATGCCTGGATGCTTAATTTTATACACCTGTGGCCATGGAAGTGATTGGAACACCTGATTCTGATAATTTGGATGGGTGAGCAAATACGTTAGGCAATATAGTGTATAGGCAACATTTAGAGACAACATGCCAGCGAAGACGGTGCGATAAGATAGGGTGTGTTTATAACCACTAAATGTGTGTGTTAATGTGTAGTATAAGAAAGTCTGTTAACCCTGTACAGTCAGCTCTCCCAGCCAACAGTCTCTGATACTGTGGTAGTTTATCCTTATCGAAGTATCCTTCGAGCACCCTGCCACAGTTTCACAAATGTGTCAGAGGAGGAAGGTCAGAAGAGTGTCTTGTTTACATATCTTCCATTTACTCCATGAACCCGTAACGTTTCCGGCTGGGTCCATTTGTTTGGACTAATCATATCCTGGACTTATCCTAAATACAAATAATGATTTCATGTATTAGGGCTGCACAGTGGAACAGTTGGTAGCACTGTTGCCTTGCATCAATAAGGTCCTGGGTTCAAATCCCAGCGCGGGGTCTTTCTGTGTGGAGTTTGCATGTTCTCCCTGTGGATTCTCTCCAGGTAATCTGGCTTCCACTCATATTTCAAAAATATGACTGTCAAATTGATTGATCTCTGTAAATTCTGTGAGTGTGTGTGCATGATTGTTTGTCCTGTCTGTCTGTCTCTGTGTTGTCCTGCGATGGACTGTCCAGGGTGACCCAACCTCTCACAAATTGGCCGGTGGAGATGGGCAACAGCACTGCTCATTACCCCACTAGTGATAAGATTGTACAGTAATAGATGGATGGATTTCATGTATTAAGGGAAACAAACTATCCAAACCAACTTGACTCTATGTAAAACAGTAATTTATCTCCTAACACCTGGTAGTGCCACCCTTCATGGCAAGCCTTCAAACTCACTGAGGAGAAATGTTGCTCCAGTGATGTTTGCTGAATCATTTTAATTCAGCCACATTGGATAGTTTTCTAGCATGAGTTCATACATGTAACTGTGTTACAGTGTTATTCTAAACAGTAACCTGATGGTCACTCTGTCAGAGATGTAATTCCTCTGTGGAGAGAGGAAATCTTTCTATAATGACATCTAGAAAGTTCCATCTCTGCAACAATCCACCAACCAGGTCTGGATGGTAGAGTGGCCAAACAAACACAAATCCGTAAGAAGAGGCATATGGCAGAGCATCTGGAGTTTGCTCTCATAAGAAACAAGATTCTCTGGTCTAACGAGACAAAGATTGAACTCTTTGGTGTGAATGCCATCATTTTTGGAGGCAACTAGACATGATTCATTAGTAGCCAATACCATTTCTACATTGAAGCATGGTGGTGGCAGCATTAAATGGGAATGGGAACAGAGGAAAAGATGAAAGCAGCAATGTACAGAGACATTCTGGATGGAAATCTGCTTCAGAGCAATCTTGACCTCAGACTGGGCCAACGGTTCAGCAGAAAAACCACCCAAGATCTCAATGGCTTCAGAACCTTTGCCCAGGTCCAGAGTTGAATCTGACTGAAGATTTCCACAGAGATCTGAAAACTTCATATAAATGTCAGAATTACCACTTGAGTAGCCAGATTGAATGTCAACAAAGTCAATTGATGTAAATATTGAACTACATATAGTCCATGTAGTTGTTTTTTCAGTAGCTCATGTCACTCACTAAGCCACTCAGATGATTTAGAAAAACTAGCTCTTGTTTGTCTTTGGCAACGTGACATTTTGAAATTCAGACCTTGACACAGGCTGCATGTGGACACACACAGGCAACTCCATTTCACAACACAGACTTAAAGGCTTTATTATGAGACATAACCTCACAATTTTTCTGCCTTTTTTCCTCTTTCTCTGATTGGTTCAAGGAAATGCTCTGACTCTGGGTCATCACTGATCTGGAAACTTCTTTTCCAGAGATTTTGAGCATTTCCTTGGCAACAGAAACTAAGGATAAATGAACTTTCCCAAAAACCTAAATATACTTGTGAAAACATTGATCATTGTTCGTAGAGCAGCTCAGTGAGTTTCTGTGTTTCTACAGATCCAGCAGGAAGTCAGGAGGCCGTACAGTTTACTGTGGAACCAGAAGAAACCAAAGTCCTGCTGGAGACCCAAAGCGACGGGAAACGGTACCTTGTTGTCGACTGTGGAGGTAAAAATTACTCACCGTTATTTAAATGTTTAGTGAGAGACGAGTTTTAAAAATCTGTGTTCACACTAAGAGACACAATAAACATATTGAATTGATCTTTTTGATCGTTTGCTAAATATGAGTTAAATTGTTTAACGTTTTCTGATATTTATCATTTAATCTGTTTTATTCTCTTCCTGTTAACAGATTACAGTCACTTCACTGTCCATGACGTCCTGAAAGGAGGAGCCCTGAAGACGAAGCACGAGGCTCCTAAAAATGATCTGGAAGGACAAACTGTAGAGAGAAAATTCAAACAGTTTCTGAGAGAAATATTTTGTGATGGTGTCTGGGATGAATATGAGCAAAACTTCGCCAGTGAGGTTAAAAAAATCATGTATGATTTTACTCGTCTCAAACATTTGGATGAAGATGTTCAGATCAGTTGCCCGGATAACCTGAAAGACGAGGCTCAGAAAAAGAAACAGATTGAAACGTTCTTTGATTCAGTGGAAGGAGCTTCCTGGGATGATGGATCTATCAGAATCTCCAGAGAAAAACTGAGATTTTTCTATGATGAGAATCTGCAGAGAATCACCGAGAGACTCAGAGAAATATTAGACAATAATCTCAACATTGGTTATATTGTGTTAGTGGGAGGATTTGCTGAGAACCAGATTCTACGTCAGCACATCACTGATCAGTTTGAACCTCAGTATAAAGTCCTGTGTCCTCTTAGACCCCAGGAAGCAATCCTGAAAGGAGCCGTAGAGTTGGGGAGAAACCCGAAGTTGGTGGAGTCTCAGAGAAAACATCCAGCTTGGTTCAAATGTTTATCATGAGATTTATTTTTCTGTTTTTTACTATAATTTCTTAATGCAAGTAGTCTTTGAGGTACAAAGAGTGAAGTTTTCATTTTCATAAATACAACAAATTACCAGCAACTAATACTACTAATAAAAAATAATGATAACTTTAATGGTGATTTTTAATCACAGATTAAAGTTAAAATAAACTGACAGAAATAAGAAACTTTAAATTCTTAACATCCGAATTAAAAATAATGTGCTGACAGTCATCAAATATCAGTATAATGTTAAATGTTGTTAATTCTGTAGTGTAATTGAAGTTTCTTGTATTTTAGTTTGACTCTTTTTTTTTCATCAGTTTTATTTTGGTGAGCCCGGCACTTCCTGTTCTCTCTACTTCCTGCTTTCTTTCATTTCTGAGTTTCTGCTGTTGGTTTGGTTGGTTTTGACTCTCATGTCTGTTTCCATTTATCAGATTCTGCTTTTTGTGCTTACTTCCTGTTGTTCCTTTCATTCTCTTTGATTCTCTCTTTTCTCTTTTCCCAGTTTTTCTCACAGCTGTTTCCACTCTGATAATTGTTAGGTAGGTAAGACAAGGTAATTTCATTTATATAGCACATTTTCAACAACAACACAATTCAAAGTGCTTTACATAAATTAAAAGGGAAATTCAAATAAAATAACAAACCAAAGGAAAGAGCAAAATGGTTCTGATTTCCATTCTTGGATTTATTTGGTTTAACGTTTTTTCTTTTATTTTCTAACTTTCTTTTCTAGTCATTAAATATTTTTCTCTATGATTCCACCTCTACTTCTATCATGTCTACATTTGACTCCTCCACACATCCACCAGTGTTTCAGTGGTTAAACTGGACATGAACTCTTCTGGGCTCCAGAACATTTGGCAACATTACATCTGTAAAAGTCAGATTTTTATTTTGTATGTTTTGGTTCTGAATAATTCAGACACTATGTTTGTTTGTTTGTTTTTGGTGGGGGGTCAGTTTACACATACCTAATATGTATTTTGTATTTTACACTACATTTATATTTGTAAGACTTTTTTTCATTGTCCATTTTTCTCTGAGTAGAACTTGATACAAACAAATCAGTTCTACAGAATTTAATTTGTAAAGTAAATAAAAAAATAAGTTAGTTTAACTTTAACCTGCTCCTGTCTTTCTTCACTTTGTTGGGGTTTAGATTTTATTTTTATTTTTGGCTGACTGATGCTAATCAGACTGAGGTTGCAGTAAATCTTAGCAACTGTAAAAATTACCTAAACTTGTGTAGACTAAACAACCAATCAGGAAGCAGGTTTAGTTTTAAAAGTCAATGGTGCACAGCAGTGGGGAGGATGGTACCAGGAGAAGCAGAGACCAGAACCAGAGGAGACAAAGTAGGATAAACCAAAACAAACCCAGCATGGAGACGAGGGGCAGCAGTAACTAGATGTGCAGCAGCTGCACCAGTCAGTGCAGAGAGAGGCAGAGGACATTAGGATCTGTGACTCTGTGTCAGACGTCTTTACTACAATCTGCCTGTGCTATCTTTTTAATTACCATAGTTTTCTTACCTAGTTTAACAAGTATATCATCTTAAGTAATTAGACATTATTTCAGAAACAAATAAAAATGCATATGAAAATGTATGAGCCATACATAAAAATATTTTTATTCTAATTCTTCTCACATTTCCTACAGGTAACTGCTGCAGTAATAAATTTAGTCACTAGATGGCGGACTTTTCCCAGAAAAGACTTGTCTTGGTTTAAATAGCGTCACATTTAACTCTAGGATGATACAGTTTTCGAGTCCTGCCTACATCGGCTTACCAGGGCCAAAAGGCCGGAGTCCACCCTGACGACTCTGATGGCTCAAATTAGCATCCCTTCTTCAATTGTAAATGTGGTCGTTGACCGTCAGGCCAGAAGGTAGGAATGTGAATAGTCCATGTTGGGGGTGGGTATCTATGATACCTGCAGGAGATCAGGTCTCCTGTAGGTAGTGCTCTTCAGTTTAGTTTTGAAGCATACATGAAGTGTTTTTGGAGAGATGTGACCTTTTGCAGCTGATCCATGATGTTGTGCTGCATTATCCAGGTCATTTTGCCAAATGTACATAGAGTTTGCAAAACATACAATCTGTTTCAAGAAATGTGCAAAGGTTTTTCTAAAAGAAATTAGTAATGTTTCTCTTTGAAATAAAGCTAAGAGGGTATAAAATGACAGTTTAGAAATAAACTAACCAAATTAATTGTGTTGATCCACCTCAAAAAAACATGGAAAAAGTGTAAGCAAAAGAGATCTGGGTCTCAGGAGGTTATAATGATTTCATTGTGCTTTGGTGCGCCAGTAATGGCTTTATTTACAGAACAATACGCCTGATGAAACTAGATTATGGAATGCAGGCTAAAGTTCTTCAGGTCAGGTCAGACGACCCATCTCTGGGCTACAAAAGGTAGAAATGTAAAACGACCCTTATCTGGTCATTACCGGGGGTTTCGACCTCCCCCCTGAAGTTTTGATAGAGGGTCAAAAGACTATACAGAAACTGAGATTGGCATCCCTTCTTCAAGTGTGAATGTGGCCATTGACCGTCGGGCCATAAGGTGGGAGTGTGAATAGTCCATGTTGGGGGTGGGTATCTATGATACCTGCAGGAGATCAGGTCTCCTGTAGGTAGTGCTCTTCAGTTTAGTTTTGAAGCATACATGAAGTGTTTTTGGAGAGATGTGACCTTTTGCAGCTGATCCATGATGTTGTGCTAAATTAGTAATGTTTCTCTTTGAAATAAAGCTAAGAGGGTATAAAATGACAGTTTAGAAATAAACTAACCAAATTAATTGTGTTGATCCACCTCAAAAAAACATGGAAAAAGTGTAAGCAAAAGAGATCTGGGTCTCAGGAGGTTATAATGATTTCATTGTGCTTGGGTGCGCCAGTAATGGCCTTATTTACGGAACAAAAGCGCCTGTTGAAAACAGCTAATACATTGGAACCTCAAACATTGTCCTGAGCCGTATGCAACGAAATTTCGTTCTTTATACACCCTGTGCATTGAAAATGACAACAAAGTCAGTCTAAGTCGAAGTCGAAGTCTAAGTCTATTGTGCAACTGTGAGATGCGTTGAGGCCATTACCAGGGTACTGATAAGGTAATGGCCCTATTTACAGAACAAAAGCACCTGCTAGAGAAAATCCTTCAGGCCAGTTGGACTATCGAAGCCGATATAGGTATACGTCAAAGTGGACTAACTCTAGCCATTCTAGTGACGTCAGAGCTGCTAGAAGTTGAGTCTGAACAGAGACCTTCATCATCATCTGAGCTCCTCCTCTTCCTCCTGTGACAGACAGAGGAGATCTCAGAGGAGATGTTTAGGTGTTTCCCTTCTGTCACACCTGGATTGAATTTATGGGTGATCAACAGGTTTCTGCAGTGCTTGATGGTCATGCAATCATTTGAATCAGCTGTTCTGGAATAAAGGCACATCTAAAACATGCAGAGCAGGGGGGCCTGAGGACTGGATTAGTGTGGCCATTTAATATGAGGCTTACTGAAAATTTCAAAATAAAAGCCTCAATATTCCTCTCAGGTAAGTGCACTGTAGGCAATTACCTCCATTATCTTTTTCTCTCATGTTAAGGCGCTGACTTGCTCAGCAAGGCAGTTCATTAGCATTAGCCTTTTAGCTTAAATAAACTTTTAGCTGTTTTTCTTACTTATTAGCCATGTTTAGGTCACTGAATGTAGGAAGTCAATGTAAGACAACATTCTAATGATATCCCACATGCTACTGACAGCATTCATGCTAACATTAGCATTTTGGCTAATTTTTGCTTATACACTAATTTTAACAAACTGAATGGTGCAAGTCCATGTTAGTCAACATGTTTGTTACTCTCCACAGGTTATTGACTACAATTTAGCTAAGCTTAGCATTAATGCTAATTTTTAGCATCAGAACGCTGGGTCCAAACCGACGGGCACACTTTGGTAAGCCCCGGTTAAATTTTTTCAGGAATTTTCTAGTAATTAACTGTTTAACTAGTTCAGGAGAGAAGAGCTTGAAAAGACTAAAGTTCCTCATAATAAAACTCCAAAGAAAATTAGTGCTGCAACTAATGATTATTTTAGAAATCAGTTATTCTGATGACTAATCAGATTTTTAAAAAATTTTCACATTCTGCAAATTTGTAATTTAACCACAAAAAACCATTTCAGTGTTTAAAATGCAATAACAGCTCTCTTTTTGTGAATGTTTGATTATTTATTGCAAAGGAAGCATTTGCAGCTACAACAATACTTATGAACGTGTGACAAGCTTTCTGTTTGACTGAATGTCAACACAGTTTAGGGCTGATCTGTTGACTACTTTAATAATCACACAGCAAAATGTGTTTAATAGGTGATTTGTATATTTGATATGATATTTAATCCAGTTGAAGCTAAAACTGCCACTTGAAGAGTTCTGGGTTATTTTAAATACAAAATGCTTGCATTTATTTGTCAATTTTACCTTAATTACTGCTCTCAATGTGATGTTCTTTCAGAAAATGTTTATTTTTTTGTCTGTAAACTTCAATTAATGATTCTTTTTCTAAATTGGTTGTAGATTATTTAAATAATCGATTAATAATGATTCATCTGATTAATCGTTTGAGCCCTAAAGAAAATCCATCTCTGTTCTTCAATATCATTTTTCTGTCCTTCATTTATAATAATTTCTTTCTGCTCCTCTTGAAGCTCTTCAGTTTATCTCCACACCAAATTATGATTGTGTTATGATTTTAAAATATATCACAGCATTCATTGCAGGTAGATGCTTTTTCCTTCACATTTAACTTGATAAAGAGAGAAACTTCCTTCACAGTTTTGAACATGTTCACATTTTCTGTACCAAGATTGATATGGTTTATTATTAATGACAAGAATATTTTCTCCTTATCGAGTTTCTCATTCTTCACATGTCTTTTAAGTTCAGTCCAGACATTAAATTTTTTGAAATCTGAATAAAAAATGGATGGATGAATTTCTGCACAGTTTTTTTTTTTTTTTAACGGACCCTGGTGTCACAACATCTGATTGTCAAAGAATTTTGTGTAATGTTCGGTTTGAGAGCGACCTCTGGTGGCAGCAAGCAGGGACTGCAGTTTCTTTCGCATCTTCTCATCATCTTACTTTTCACTACTGGGTGCACAATGTAACAGAAATCTCATCCACAGCACCCATCTTTTCTTTCCTTCATTTATTTTATGACTCAAATCTGTTTATTTTAAATAAATAAAATTAGATTACCATTAAAAAAATCAAACACGATGCACACATTTAATAGTTTGACGCTGATGTAGGAGCTGTTTGTTTGTGAAACCTGGCTCAAATTACTGAAGTCATAACCTACTAAGCTTCTTTACAATAACAATAAAAACACATTTGCATCCCTCCTGTGTTGTGCAGTCAGTAACTGCACTGAGGATTTTATTCAGTTTTTGTGTTGATTCATAATATCCAGAGCATAAAGCCTTATTGGCAGGAAAAGAGACCTGGTTGGTGTTACAGGCTGAATAATGATAATTAGTTCTAGTTAGATTAACTGTCACTAATCATTGATCTAGAATATAGGAACAATATGAGTTTACCACAATTCAAACATTTTTTTGGTTTAATAATTTCATGAATTATTTCAAGTTGTGTTTCTTATGCTGTGAATTTGTTCTTACTGTACAGAATGTTATTCTAAGTTTGTGTTAATTTGCATGTTTTGATTTTCCTGTCACTGCTGGTGTTTCTAAGTTTGTCAATAATTTCTTTTCTATTCTATAAAGATTGAATATTACAGAAGATTATAGAAAAAATATTTTTTTTCTGCTTAAAAATGTTTTAAGCAGAAATATCAGGTTTCTATAAAGTATGTTCATTACTTTGCTTTCAACAGGAAGATGAGGCACCAGAACCAAAAATGTATTTGACCTGAAGGTCGTTGTCAAAGCAACCTGGACTTCCTGAACATGTTAGCAGAACCACAGGCTGATATTCTTCATGGCTCCATGATCATTTAAATATAATTTCATTTTTGATCTGAAATATTTCATTCTGCTTTATGAATCTATATTAGTGTCACTTTCTGAAACAAGAGACAAAAATGTTACTTTTTCATTAAGTCTTCATTTTTTGAGTCACATTTGATGTTAAATATATAAAATAAATACTTTTTAAAAATTATTCAGCAGAATTTTATGTGTTAACTTTTCCTCGTGTTTTGAAGAATAAATACCAGCAAATTGACAGTTGCAGTGTGAAAATATCTTATTGTTTTCACATTGATCCTCCCACTGCTCTCCCCAAGGACACACTGAGTTAAAAACAGGATCAACCCATTTCTACAGTGAGAATCTTTAAATATCAGAGAAAAGGTATAAGTAAACTTTTTATTAATCAGAGCTGATTTTTAGAGCATAAATCATCTGTAAAAATGCTTCTGATTAACAATAATTACCTGAACTCTGGTGATGTACAGTGTCTGTATTTTCCACAGCCAGGCATCAGAGCAACAAAATTACCCAGTCAACAAAATGAGATTTTTATTTCCTTGGTTTAAACAAATTGTAGTCTAGAAACTTTCTTTCCTGTTTGATCACATCTAATAAATAATGTTTCAGTGAGATCCTGCAGAGTTGATCTCAGGTCAGGGTTTGGTAAACATCAGTGTGTGTGGGTGTGTTGGACCTGCTGATCCGGTTTCTGGCATTTTTTTATTTTCATTTCCAGAGAACTCACTGTGAATCAAACCAGAAACTCACCTGAGGGGAAAAATGTGTTTTGTAGAAACAAGAGTCATCAAACTGATCTCCTAAACTTTAACTGATTTATCTGTTAACATTCACCCTGTATGACTTTAGGAAACATGATATTGTTTCATATTCAGTGGATTTAATGTTTTTCAATGTCCAAGAAATATTATATTTGTTTGTTTCTATTCTGATCATTTATGGTTTGTTCATTATTATTGGTCTATAATGCCTTACCATATAGTTTAATTAATTTAGTTTTACTTATTTCTTGTCTTCTGTTCTCTGTAGATTCTGGTTAGACTCTCTTTTCTTTAGCTTTTTACTTTTCTCTCAGTATTTTAGCTCCTTGGTTTTCATTTCTCTGGTTTCTTCCATTGTGGTCGTCTCAGTTACATGTCCTGTTCTTATGTCATCGTTATAAGTTTCTTTGATTTTATTATTATTACCTTTCAATAACATCTTGTCCTCCTACAAGCCTTCACTTATTACATATAATTTTATCAGTTAAAAGAGTGGATCATAATTAATTTTTGTTTAAAATTCACTCATCCTTTATTTTTGGCAGGTAGACTAATTCCCATTACTGTCAGGTGGATGATTATTGTATAGTTAAATTTAACTGGTATATTTGCTACATGAGATTCCACTCTAAACTACAGCAGTGACTTGAGACCAAACCACGGCAAAAATGGTTTTGCAAATATCTTTGTCCATCATCCCACTTAGGAAGAAATGTATAGCTGGAAGCAAAATGCACCTAAAAGAAATTCTCTTTAGTTCAGTTCAAATAAGTAAATCTATACAGCACCAACATATGTGTTACATATATATTTTCTCTACTTGATCTCACCATCATTTAATCTGTCATTCTTGTCCAGACTTGGTTTGCTTACATTCCACCAGCTGCTATGATCCAACCCGGAACAATGAAAACTGGTTTTAGTGGGAGATCTTTGATCAACAGCAGAGTGAGTTTTCAGTTTGCTTTCAGTTTGTCCAGAGAAACTATTTTGGAAAGTTATAAAGAAATCATTTAGCAAAGACTTGGTGATTTTATATTGAGGAAGATGGAGCTTTTTGCTGTGTTTCTGTTCCTCCTTTGTGGTAAGATACTTTTTCTCTCTCAAAGCTCAAGTTTATTCAGTCGATCTTTATTTATTTATTTTTTCCCCTTATTTGCTGCCAGTAAAATAATTACTAGGTACAATTAAGCCCTCAGCAATGTTTTAAAATATTGCTCTTGGTCATAAAAAATTTTGATTTTCAAGTTTATTGTCAAGTCATTTTCAGAATCAGTATAAAATATATGGGAAATAAAGAGTTTCTTTACAGTAACTACATCATCCAGAGACAAATGGCATCACTGCAGCATCATGTCCTTGCAGAAGCTTAAGAACAAATAGTGTCAAAATAAAATTTAAACCTTTACTATAACAAGTTCTGGTACGGTCAATTACACACAAGAGATTATGCACTGCCTCCCAGTGAGCTGAAAGTAGCCGTTCACAGTAAAAACAGGAAACTGTTTAATGGATAATTCTACCTCAGAGAGGCACAAATGTAACTTTTTTGGTGTTTTTCTTTCCCCTCATTAGTAGATACAGCAGTGCAGGCTAGCTGTGGTCACAGTTTCCTTTTATTATGATTACAACACTGGATTAGGATTACAGGAGCAGCATTAGATTGGTTCTGCTCACATTTTGTTGTTAAGCAGATGATTACCAGATTTATCTGCTCTAGACATGGACTGATATTTCTTCTATTCTTCCTGCTGAGACAGATAGCTAAACTTAACCAGTATTAACTAGATCTGACCTTGAGAAAATAGTTTGTGCCTTAATTACAACCTGATTTAATTATTATAATGCACTTTATGGCTACTTTCACCCAGCAGGTTTTGGTTCTCAATTCAGATTTTTTTTTTTTTTTTGCCTGGCCATTCATTCGACTATTTAAACCCAACTGCAATGAGACTTTGGTGTAAATGGTTTACATTCCCAAAGCGACCCGATTGTACAGAAGAAGAAAGTCTATGGAAGTAATAATGGATGGAGCCATTTAAGGCTCAGTGTTAAAGTTTATTCAGTAAAGAGAGCTGACAGTATCATCTCAACATCATGACAAAGGGAAGCTAATAAACATAATGTATAACTAATAGTAAAGACATTTTGTGGAGCATCAACTGCAATATCTGTAGGGAACTGTAGTCAGAGCCAGGAGGGGTTTGATTCTGATTTAATTCGCTCCAGTGTCACAACCTTCTTACATAATTATAAAATAATAAGCATAATTTTCATCTGATGTTTACATTCTGGCTTTTTCTGCTACAGAATAATAATGCATGTCTCACATCAATGACATAAAAGTCATATAAAATGCAACATGTTTAGATGTCAGATACTTTGAAAATAATCGGATATGCATCTGATTTACATGTAAAAGTGGCTGAGGTTGCATTTTTCAGGTGTTAAAAGATTGAAAAAATTTATCTTTCATGCCTGCAGCTTGTTCAGATTGTTAAAGCTCAGCGTTTAACAGGAGCTCATAGGTTTGAACTTATGACTACAGAATATATTTTAAAATCTTCTTATTGACTTATAAATGCCCAAAGAGTTTTATGCATTATTAGACGGAATAACTGGAAATGACATCCAGACCTGAAGCTGTTAATAAACTGCTCTACTTCCTGTGAAGTGGAGGGAAATTATAGTTGACGAAAAGTTTCATTTCAAAGATCTACATGTTGGAGACATGGTAGAGAGAGCTGAGCCAAAAAGCGAAGCTCTCGATTTACCGATCGATCTACATTCCCACCCTCATCTATGGTCATGAGCTTTGGGTCATGACCGAAAGAACGAGATCGCGGATACAAGCGGCCGAAATGGGTTTTCTCCGTAGGGTGGCTGGGCTCTCCCTTAGAGATAGGGTGAGAAGCTCGGTCATCCGGGAGGGACTCAGAGTAGAGCCGCTGCTCCTTCACATCGAGAGGAGCCAGTTGAGGTGGCTCGGGCATCTGGTCAGGATGCCTCCTGGACGCCTCCCTGGTTAGGTGTTCCGAGCGCGTCCCACCAGGAGGAGGCCCCGGGGAAGACCCAGGACACGCTGGAGGGACTATGTCTCTCGGCTGGCCTGGGAACGCCCAGCATTCCCCCGGAAAAGCTGGAAGAAGTGGCCGGGGAGAGGGAAGTCTGGGCCTCCCTTCTGAAGCTGCTACCCCCGCGACCCGACCTCGGATAAGCGGAAGAAGATGGATGGATGGATGGATGGATGGATCTACATGTTGTTAGATGATTCTGTCCTCTCTGACTCTTACATCCTCAGCTATACATAAAATTATTGATATATGAAGAAATGCAGGATTATTGTAAATAATTTAACTTGATGTGTTGAAATTGTGAAAGTGATCATTTTCTGGGTTTTTTGTCTTCATAACACTAAAAAAGTGTTTAGAAAACAAAGAACTGTGACACAATTTGGTCAATAGTAAATTAAATATTCAACAGACTACATGTCTTTGGTTTAAATGTATTTATTTTAACAAACTAATTTAAAAGATGTCCTTTATTTATCTTCCCAGCCTCTCAGGATTCTTTGGCTGTGACAGTGGAGGTTCAGGAGGGAGAACCGTCTGTCGTTCTGCCCTGCCACATCAGCAAGATATTAGAAGAGATTGTTACAGTGAAATGGAGCCGCTTTGATCTCAATCCCAATAACGTCCATCAACGGCGAGAAGCTGACGACCTACATGGACAAAATCAGGTTTTCAGAGGAAGAACTTCAATGATACCTGATGCTCTGGACTCTGGTGACTTCAGCCTCACTCTGAGAGAGCCTCAACTTTTAGACAGCGGCATCTACATCTGCAGCATGACTGAGAATCAAGAGGAAACAGCTCTGTCTGGTGTTCAGCTGCATGTCAAAGGTCAGCTACCTTTCACAACTCCCAATTATTGAAACCAGTTTGTTTCCTGTTTTGTAATGTCTAATAAATAATCTTAGTTAAATATGGTCACTCAGCAACCATTAAGCTGATTTATGGTCAAAGTTTTGGTAAATAATTTTCATGAAATGAGAAACATATCTGAGTAAAAAATATGTTTTACAGAATAGTGATAAAGAGTCATCAAACTGACTTTTGTCTCCTAAAATGTTTTATTTTTCTATAGATTTTTTTTAGTGTTCAATAATTATTCAGTGACAGATATCATGTCCTGATAATCATTCTGTAGTTGGCAGAAAAACTAATTCCTACAGCTGACAGTTTTCATCATCTATTAGTTAAATATCTTATCACTTCCTTACTTGTGGACTCAACATATTTTGCCTGAAATGTATGAGATTCCACTGGTGGATGACAAGGAAACTTATTACATGGAGACATCAGCAGTAAAGATAACTGATGTAAATCACAATTATTTACAGTCCAATTAGGTTCTAGTTGTGATACAAAACAAAGAAAGCAGGCTAATCTAATGAGGTCCAGCTGATGATATCAAGTTCCTGACTTCAGACTCATTTTGAGCAGAACATGAACAAGGTGGAATAAAAATAGAGAGGAATCCTGGTTTTTACCATGTTGGGGAAAAACCCTAAAGCAACACTGTAGACAGGGAGCCCAATCCTATCCAAGGTACCTGTTAGTTTAGCTAGGCTAAGTGTAAAAAGATTTTATAGATTAGATTATAGAGCTGTTCAACATCCAGCTCAGGGCAGCAGAGCCTCTGTGCTGTTCAGTCTCAGTGGCCTTGACCAGCGTATTGAAATCACTTCTTCAGGTTGGCAAAGTGTGTAATCCCCATACTGAAGAATTGTACCAAATGTACTGACTGGAAGGGAAAAAAATAATAGTTTAATCAAAACCAAATAATATGGTTGTTGACTAGCAGGATTAGTCTGAAGCAGTCTTTCTCAGTCCGTTAGGGGAGGGCCACTAGAGGGCGCCGCTAGTGATACTGCATGTAAACGACCGTTTATTTGCCATGACGTGAGATCAAAGTGTGACGCTTACCAAAGAATTGTGTTAAAAATAATAATGGAAAACTGTTCAGACCAAGACACTCAAAATAAAAGAAAAGCTTCAGATACCGGTGGAAACAAAAAAACTCCAGGACTACTTTTCTGATCAGAGGAAGCGGAATCACAGCTGCTGATTGTTGAAGTGTCGTTCACTAGCGATTGGATTCCTTTGAACGGCTCTATGGGGTGAGCGGTTGACCTCAGTTAGTGAGAACTGTTCTATGTTTTTCTGACTTTGCTTGCTTAAGATGCTCTGCTTACACGTCTACAGCTATTGTTATTTTTATTTAATTAGAAATTATTCAATTAATTAATACTACAAATAAGTACAATTGATAGAAATTGATGGATTGTTTTTATATTTAATGGTGCAGAAAAGGATTTTTTGTTTCTGCTAAAGCAACTCAAGTCTATTATTCTTTAATTGTTCTTCATTTACCAATAGCCCTAAATGTTATTGATGCACACAACACGTGATAGTAAAGAACACCTTTTTTGATGTGTCTGACATCATTGGAAAGTTGACACTTTCATAATCTGTAAATAACTCAAAATGCCCAAGTAGACCTGTTTTTGTCGTGGCCAGTCACATTTACCAAACAGCACCACTCTTCTCATTAGGATGAACAAAGAAAACAACAACAGTGAGTCAAGAGTCTAATATTTTCATTTCTGGGTTGCATTATATATTAAGATGTGTCATCATGAGGGCAATTTCAGGTTAGGTGATCCTTGACTGTTAAATGGGTGAAGTGGTCATCTGCCTGAAAAAGTTTGACAAACACTGGTCTAAAGGAATCCAACAAATAATAATCAATTCTAATGATGATATTATCACTCCAATGCTTACAGTAAACTGGGGTGGATGGGAGATTTTTTGTTGGCGATGAAAACAGTTGCATTTCCAAAGGGCTACTGTTAACCTATCTACTGTTCTTCACATAACAATTGATATGCTGAAATTGTGAAAGTGATCCTTTTTCTGAATTTCATTAACTCTGGAGTTTTTCCCTATCCCGTCATAATAACCCTGCAAAAAGTAGTTATGTAGCAAACTGGGAGCGTGTTGGATTATGTAGTTAAATGGTTGACAGAAAAGTGTCTAATATTTAAATGTATTCATTTCAATATGCTGATTTAAAACATTTATTCTCTTTATTTGTCCTTCCAGCCTCTCAGGATTCTTTAGATGTGTCTCTGGATGTTTATCAGGGGGATTCATCTGTTGTTCTGCCCTGCCAGAACAGCCAATCATCAGAAGGGATTCTCACAGTGAAATGGAGTCGCTTTGACCTCAACCCCAACACTGTCCATCTACGGCGAGAAGGAGACGACCTACAAGCTCAAAATGTTCTTTTCAGTGGACGAACATCAATGAGGTCTGATGCTGTAGATGTTGGTGATTTCAGCCTCACTCTGAGAGAACCTCAACTTTTAGACAGCGGTGTCTACATCTGCAGTATTCATCAGGAGACAGAAGAAAAAATGCTGTCAGGCATTCGGCTGAATGTTAAAGGTCAGCTAATTTGATACCCGCACACGCACACAGTATATATCCAAAAGTATTGTGTAATGTGTCATTGGTTCATAACCAATAATTGAATCAGTGACGTGCGGTCAGGGGAGGCAGATGAGGCAGAGTCTCACCTGTCATCATGGAAGAATAATATAATGATAAGATAAATTATATTGCTCTTTTCACCCTGTGTTTTGTACTATAAAGTATTTATTTTTCATTTAGCTTAACCAATTTTGATGATTTTTTCTTCAAAATCGCTGAATTTTCCCATTTTCCCATTGAAAAGCCGGTGAGGCAGCAGCGAGCTGAGCCTCACCAGAGATTGTGCAACCTCTAGCTAACTGCACTGGCTGCCATTCTATGGGAGGATGTTCCTCCTGTCTGTACGTCGCCAATAAAATGGCTAAAAAACATTTAATATATGAACTGATTTTCCATCATTTAGCTTATCTATATAATATATCGTGTTTGTCACCAACTGTGTGTGTAACGTGATTCGTGTGCTGAGGAGCGATCATAGAAAGAACAGATTCGAGGTGAGGCAGGCAGTTCTCCTGCCTCATGGCAGGGGGCGCTCATGATCCCAGACATTGGGCCTCAGCTTCTGCAGCGTAAGAGACAGCGAGCTAGTGATACAGTAAGTGGTGTCAAACTCCAGTCCTCAAGGGCCGGTGTCCTGCAACTTTTAGATGTGCCTCTGCTGCATCACACCTGAATGGAATAATTAGGTCATTAAGGCTCTGGAGAACTGATCTACACAAGGAGGAGGTCATTAAGCCATTTCATTCCAGTATTTTGTACCTGTGGCACATCTAAAAACTGCAGAACACCGGCCCTTGAGGACTGGAGTTTGACACCTGTGAAGTAAGGGAAGCTACACGCAGAGTCTAAGTGTAGCTTGGCTGATACAGAGAGAGAAAAAGGTGGTTTGAGTTGTACTTCAACGGGTTTCCCCTTTGCTGTGCAGCAAAGCACTAAATTAATAATATCTATTGAGTTAACAGAATTATTCTACCTTGGCAGCGCGGCTATGGATGGCATGTGAAAGTATAGTCGTTTTGCCCTTCAATGTTGTCCACATGCTCAAAATTTCCGTATGTAAACAATAACATGCAGGGGGTCTTATGATTTTGATTAAGTCCGTGCCTCATCAGCCATGAACCTCACCGCACGTCACTGAATTGAATTCAGATGTTTCAGTGACTTCCTTGGTTGCAGGTATAAAATCCAGCAAGTAGAAATGCAGGTTACAGCAAACATTAGTGACGGGTCGCTCTGAGTGAATTCTAAATGACATCTTGACAGGATCCAATTCAGGATCAATTCAGTTTATTTCTGGAGCATCAAATCACAACAAATTTTGTCTTTTGTGTTTTTTTACAAAAAAATAATTAAAATTCAGTCATACATAACAATTCATTCTGGAGATCAAACAGTTCTTTAAGTTAGCTAAGGAAACCCAGCAGATTGCATCGAGTTACTGACAGGATGAATCCTGTGGAATAAGTCTGGTCACTATTCTACTGTCAACCTTTAGAAATACTATAGCAAAGCGGAAGAGACAGGGAATGAATGACACACAGCAATATGTACCGATGTTAATGCAACACAAGTCTGGATGCACAATGGACATCCAGACTTGTGCAACTCACCATCATGATTTCTGTAGGATTCTCCACGCTTAATGGTTTATGCTTCAGATTTTTTTATGTCTTCTTAAGATCATGAGCATAAAAGGCTCTACTAGACAACAGTGTGATCGCTCAGCATGAAGCTGGTTGCATTAATCTTGAAGTGATATTAGAGACGTTTGCTCAATGTGTTGAGAATCAGTTTTCACTTTAATTTACACTGATTTGCTGAAGTGTGGACTGCACTTTGACTTGGACCCTGATATCTTAGAAAAAGCAGAAGGTTTGTTGCAATGAAAACTTACCTACTGAACAGCACCCTCACTTTTTACCAGTATTTCTGGATCCTGTTACTACAACATGCTTGCTGCATCTTGAGGTGTAACGCATCATAAATGTATGTCCTACTTTAGTGACTCTATTAAAAAATATTTATTTTTCACATGCAAATTTGAAAGATTCAAATTGCCAGTTAGAATGAAATACATTGTTGTTCAGATGATCCTCGTTATTTTATGAGTGGTCACTTATAAATTTCTTTAATCAGTTAAAGATTTATTAATTTGCAGCTTATTTCTAGCAACTCCTCAAAATTCCCAAATTTATAATTGAAACAAATATAAACTATTGTTAGAAAAACCAATGGTTTGAAAACTTGAATAGAGAGCTAACAATATCTAATTTTCATACAATACTTAAAGCTGAAGTATGTAACTTTTATTTTACAAAAAATGTTTTCTACATATTTGATAAAATATCATGTCATGACAGTATAAGACAGAAAAGATCACGCTCCTCCACCTCCTCCATGCGCTGCTGCCATCTGCAGAAATACACCAGTCAGTCAGAAACAACCAATCAGAGCCAGGAGAAAGTGCTTAGCGCTGTCAATCAAGCTCATGAATGTGCTGCTCACTCTGCTAACAGTGGAGGAACAACTTACCGTTCCAGGAAAACTGTTAAACCATTATTGTCAAAAGCCATGCTAACTAGCCTGAACATTCATGGCAAGCTATGCTATCAAGAGAAAGCTGTAGCATTTCAGAGAGCAAGGGGGAGGGTGTGAGCAGCATGTACATGAGCTTGATTGACAGCGCTAAGACCCTCCAACTGGCTCTGATTGGTTGTTTCTGACTGAGCGGTGCATTTCTGCAGTTAGCACTGGGAACACTGGGAGAAAGCAGAGGAGCTCGAACCTTTCACAGATTATCTGTTTCATAGCAAAATGTCATCACATGGTGACATTTTTAACAAATATGTAAAAAAGCTTTTTTTCAAAAGTTACATATTGCAGCGTTAAATATAATTTTTTGCTCACTACTTTAGTCACACAGCTTATAAAGTCAATTTTTCCAACTCCATTTTAAAGTGATAAATGAAGACAGAATGGCTTTTAAATAATCAGAATGTTTATCTAACATGTTTCAGTTCCCTGATTCAAAATGACTGATTTTCTTTTATTGCCAAATCAATTAAACAAAATAAAACAGGCTCTAACTGTCATCTAATGATGGCAATAAAAAACAACCAACCATTATGAATATTTAACAAAAATATTCACCAAAACATAACATGGATGGTCCCAGCTAATCTATTGGTTCCTTTCAAGTTCTGCATCCAATCAGAACTCAAAATCCCAAATTGACTTCAGTCTGCACCTTGAGGAGAAGAAAAAATGAGACAGAAAACACAAACTGACTGGCAGATATGTAATGGGCCAAGCAACTTGATTTGTATTTGAAGTTAGTTAAAAGATTAGGACTCAACTCAACTTAAATGTCTTGATGATGATTGTTGAACCTGATATGAGACTATCATGCATTTACTTGAGACTTGGATGGAAAAAAATGAGCAATTAGTTCAATCTTCTATATTTTGTGAAGCTTCAAGTAAAACAGGTCACTGATTTTAAATACCTGAAGACAGCTATGGAAATTAGATTTTCTTTGAATTCTGTGCAGATTATTCTTATTTAAAGTCAGGAAAACACATCTTTATCTTGAAACAACTGGAAAGCTTTACTGTCAGTAAGCACACATTGATCATAGGTTATAAGTTACTTACTGAGTGTTTTGCCTGAAAAGCTGATCAGTCAGACAATTAAGATTATTGGCTCTAAACAATTCTTACTCCAATAATTATATGATAAATCCATCCATAAGAAAGCCGTCGGGTTTATAAAGATTTTTTATTTTTTTTACTCAATGGTTCAGTTTTTTCCATCAGGCAAAAGATTTGATATTTTCTGGCCTGAAAAAACTGCTATGAAAAACATTTTCACTTTAGATGTAACTTTTTAAAGAAGGAAACATTGAAATAGTAAATTTTTTTCAGACATGAATACCTTTATGTATGTTTTTGTTTGGGGTTATGTAGTTAGCTGATGTATTGATGCTATTAGTTTTGTACATTTTAGGATTTATTTCTTTGGTCTTTTCAGATGACAGAGAGACATTTTCATGTATCTACATTCATAATCAAAGTCATTTTATTGTCAGTTCATCACATACTAGGCAAACTAAATTAAAGTTATGTTTCTCGCCATCCCCCACTGAAACTAAAAACCCAGATATAACAATAAATATGAGAAAAAAAGTAATAAAAAAGGTTTTCATAACCCATTAAAAATACAATGGATTTTCTAATGGATTATGAAGTATGTTGGAGTTGCATTATAAAATACAACTTATCTATCTTCATAATATTTTGTGTTATGAAGATAGATTAAGAAATCATGACAATCCTCCTCTACCAGGTTCACCTGGTTTTTCCAAGCCAAAATGTCCTGCAAGGTGGACAGTGATGTATCTGACCTTACTCATGTGACCTTTTGTATTTATGTGAGTGGATTGAACTGACTACATAAATATTTACAGAAATGTACTTTGTGTTTTGGATCAACACTTTATAACTAAATTGAATTCTTAAGATGTAACTATTTGGACAAAACATTTTGTTTGTAAAATCTGACAATATATTTAAAATATGATTTTTCTTCTTTTAAACTAAATTACTAAAGGAAACAAAAAGGGGGGAAAAAGACCCAAAAACAAATGTTCTCAGAATAGAAAAATGTCTAACCTCTAACTGGTCTTTGTTTTTCCATAGAGATTTTTCCAACTTGGGCTAGAATTTTCCTGGTTCTGTTGGTTCTACTTCTTGTTTCTGGAGGCCTTTTATTTCATTTCCAACATTATTTAATATCAGGTGAGTTCCTCTTACATCAGTATCAACACTAATGTCTAACATGTGAAGGTTATCCTGCAATAGTCAGCCCCGCCCACTCCTCACTACTTCCCAGGGCTGCCTACTGACCAGTTCTCCGTCTAACAGGTCCGGAAAATCTCTGAGACCTGGGTATTACCCTAAAAGTACTCTATAAGAGATAATCTATTTAAACTGGTGGCGAAAGTGATTCGTCTAGCTCTAACTACCTCCAATCCAGAAGTTATGACCCTTTACAGTTAAGAAACAATCAGCTGAGTAGCCCTCGCAGCTGCATAATTCCAATAACCACTTCTGTTAACGGTAGCTCACTTTCTAAATCATAACTTGCACTTGGAACCGGCTAGATTATGTTTAGTGACTTAGATGTAAGTCCCAGGGTCATTATTTAATCTCACCAAAGGAAATTATGAAGCCTCCTATTCACTGGAATCATGTACATTAGTTTTACCTTAATTAAAAGAACTGGACAAAGATTAAATGACTCTAGTAATTCCAATGTCCACCAACCTCATTAGAATTTTATAGTATAAATTTATTAAGCAAGCTTAAGCAGGGATATGCGACATACAAATCAATAATCAATCGGATATAATTCAAAAACAGTGTAATAAAATTTACATGTACAATCATACTACCCTGTCTCCTTTCCCTAACTTTAAGTCGCACGTTCTGAAGTGGAATTTCAAGGAGCAGATTCAACTCATACCCAGACGATGGTGGATCTTTTAGCAATAGGAATTTCTAGCATCCTTGGTTGAGGTCTTTGCCTTGTGTGGAAAAATCCTCCTTAGAAAGGAAACAAAGCAGAACGGGTCTGAATCTTTTTGCAAAACCCAGTTCCTCATCCCTGAGGGACCTCTGTCCTTCCTCCAAGTCTTGTTGCAGAGTTTGAAATTGCTGGGTTGAGACGAGACCAACGGTCGAATAAAGAACCAGAGATGGGGCGATGGGACCCAGTCCTTTCTTAGCGGTGTGAAGTCCGAGCTCCCCCGTGGTTCTGAAGTGCGGTCCGTAGCTCAATTTGCTCCTGCAGGTTGTCTCTTCTTCTGCGCCGCCGGACTGGGAACAACTGGTTCCTCTTTTCAGCCCATTTTTATACATTTCTCCACCATGTGTGTGTATGGGGAGGTTTGGTCTACGTGACTTTCTTCACATCTGCTGTGTCTCATGAAAAAGTCCCCACATTTCCCAACCTGTTTTTGCTGACCGTAGGGGAAAGTCCCGTACTTCCCCATTCTCCGTTGCCTCAGCCAAACTCACCGCACCACCCATCCTGTGCGCCCTGGCCATCTGTTCAGAACTGCTTGCGACATTTCCTGTTATCAGGGCTGTACTGCATATTCGTCCTTTCTATAACTCACTTTTATCTATTACAACTCAGTAAACACATTCAATCTGTTGTTAAACCTGTTTGAATTGATTTCATATGATCACAACTTCATATTCATTGACAATAAATCACATCTTTTTTCTTATTGTTAATCCTTAACATAATCATTACATAGTTAAATCATCACAGATCATCAATCAGAGATTCTTTGCAGAAAGTTATGGAGTGATTACTTATACTCATATTATTCAGACTTATTCAACTTAATTAACTTTTAATCAAACCACAAGATTACTTTATTTCTTCCATGCCATTATGCACCTTTTTCTGCGTGTACCTGGAAAGATCTCATACCCTTACGCCAGTTTTCTTGACACATGGTGAGGTTTTCTGAGTTTTCCTGAGACAGACTGTGACCATTTCAGACAATGACCTATGAACTCATACATAAAGGAAGGAAGCATCAGAGTTGTCATGGTTTTAATGTTATCAGTTACAGGTTTGGGCTGGATTCCCTAAAATGTTGAGTTTTCAATGTTTCTATGCTCAGGAACTGAACCCACATGAAGCCAACCCAAAATGTCTTTGTGGGTTAATGACAATAGAAATAATGTACAAGTTTATAATGGAAAGTACTGAAGTATTTTATCAACACATCAATTCACCCATCTTGTGTTTTATGAAGATAAAGTAATCATGGCTTCCCTCCTCCCATCAACATTCCCCAGGTTCACCTGGACTTTTTCAAGCCAAAAGTAACATAATATGTTGCAAAAGTTTTCATTCCCCTTTAGAGATTTTATGCAAAAGAACAACACACAGTACAACATTGTCAAATGAAAAGAAATCAATAATTGTTTTCTAAATTAAAAAACAATAAACTCATGAACAATTTGTCAAATAATGGTATTCAGCACCTTGGAGTCGATATTTTGTACCATCTTTCACTGATATCACATCTGCCTGGTTTTTGGAGATTTATCTCCATGAGCTTCACTGAAATCTTTGTACCAAAGCAAGAAATCAGTCACACTGGATGAACAGAGTCTGTAAGCTGTAATTTATAAGTCTGTGCGACAAAAACCAAGCTGGGTTTAGAACTAAAACTTGAGTTGGTCATTCAGACACATGAATCTGATTTGATCTAAACTGTCACTTTGTAGCTTCAGCTTTAGGTTTAGGGTCGTTCTGCTGGAAAATGGACGTTCACTCCAGTCTCAAGTTCTTCTGAGCCTCTAAAAGATTTTCTTCTAGGGTTGTCCTGAGTTTGGTTCCATCCATCTTCCCATCATCTCTAACCAAACACTGTGTCCATGCTGGGGAAAAGGCTTTCTTCTGTTTTGCTTTCATTTTCCATTTTTCCCCATCCTGTCTGATTTAATCTATCTTTCTTGATTTTAATATAATCCTGCTGTTAAAGGCCAAAACTGACAAATTCAAAATTGGAAATAATTATATATGAAAGATTAAAACGTCAAAATTACACATGAATATTTTTACAGTTTTTTTTATTTCCTCTGCTACGGTATATGATGAAATACTTTAAACTGTTTCTGTTTCTGGCAAAATAAAGCCAGAAACAGAAACAGTGTAAAGTATTTAAAGTTAAAGTTTTAAAGTTAAAGTTACCTGATTGGATAACTTTCACAGCAACTTAGCTGCAGACCAGCAAGTTTTTATAAATCAAAAATATGTGATGATAATCACTCAGCTAGTTATCAGAGTGATTATCATTTGGAAGATTTATGTTGTGCAGCACAAAACTTTCAAATTACATAATAATTACCTAATAATGATTAAAACTTGATGTTAAACGTTTCTAATGGATTGTTCCTTAATCAAAATGTTTAACCCACTCATCCTGTTAAATTCCCAGAACCAGAGTTCTGTCTTTCCTGTTGAATATTCCTGCTGTCTTTTCTCATCCACTAAATACAAATCAAACCCACATTACAGGATGATGACATGAAGTCATTGAAACTTTTCGCTGCTTTGGATCCATCAAATATTTTTCTCTTCTGTTAGTTGGAAACAACAACAATGTAGTTTATCTTTTGGTTAAACGCAGAAAGATTGCAGTGATTTCTCTTTATGAATTAACATGTGGATGATAGTGAGTTTTTTCTTCTGTGTTTCTTTGAAAGTAAGTTTAGATCCCATGGATCCACTGTCAGCATCTGGTCAATAAATCCTGAGTTCCACATTGTGACTGAAGTGTTTTTCTCCTGGAATATCACTGAGGCTCCATTACTGTGAACATCAACATCATCAGTTCTACTGCTGTCAGTGCAGCTCATCTGTTTTGTTTCTCAGTCTACAGGGTGGAGGTGGATTCAGGAGAGGAGTCTGTTCTGCTGCCATTTAAAACTGCAGCCTGTCTGTCTAAAGACGTCACAGTAACATGGAGACACAACACTGGCAGGATGGTCCATGGGTGTTACAGGGAGGTCTTTATGTGTTCTGTGGATTTTGAGAACTGGCCTGTTCAACACTATAAGTATAAAGACAGAACAAAGATTGTGAAAGAAGGTAAATTTGGAGACTACAGTTTGATCCTGAAGAAACCAACAGACAGAGACACAGGAACCTACAGCTGCACCGTTTACGATTACTGGTCAGACAAAATCCTGATCATGAAACAGGTGCTGCTTGATGTCAAAGGTCAGTACAGTAAATATAGATCATATATCAATGATAATATATTTAATAATGGTGTTTGTCCTTATTATGAGTTATTAATATGAAGGTTAGAATGAGGAAATATGTTGCAGGAATATAATATTCAATAATAAAGAAAAAAATTATGTAATAAACAGTAGAAATACTAATTATAATTGACTATGAAGCAAAATGTATTTCCTGGGTTTTATGTAGAACTGTTACATTTTAATCAGTATCAGTATTCATCCTTTCATCCATCTATTGTTCAGACCCACTTATCCATTCAGGATGAAATAGAGGTTTTGGTTCCTATCACCATTGACTGAGACTGGTGTTCAGTCCAGACTGGTCACCAGTTCATCATAGGACAGGTGGACCAGTATAATCCGTGTAAAATAAATATTAAATTACTGAAATTTAATGTTTCAGTTTAGTTTTTCAATTGCAGGATTAAACTAGTAAATGTAGTTGTGTCTATGATTTTATTACAGTATCAACTTATTGTAAAAACAGTCAGAAACTTCTCTTTAATTATATTCTAACTTTCTTCTCTTCTCCATCCAGCTGGACCTGACTCTCTCATCATAGCCATAGACTTTGGTTCAGGATTCAGTGGCTACGCCTTCAATGTTAAACCCAGAGAGGAAGGAGGTGAGACCCAGATAAAGAGATGGAGTAATGGACTTGGACTAGACACCCCAAAGACTCCAACCTGCATCCTGTTTGATGAACATGGAGAATTTATGAAGTTTGGTTATGAAGCTAAAACAGCATTTAATAATATGAGAGGAGAAGAAACTAAGAAACATTATTTTTTTGAAGACTTCAAGTGGAATGTCCTTAACATGGTAAGTAAAAATAAATAACTACAGATAAATGTTCTTTTTTCTTGGATCCTATCATGTTTTCTATGAACACACCAGTTTTCTCATTTTGATACTGAGTCACTATATGAATTATCTGAGATATTTTAAACCTGAACTCTTCTCCTTTCACAGTTTTTCACCTGCTGTAGGTCTTAACACTGGGTCTCTATAATTATAATAATATCTCTTTCATTTCCAGTTGTAGTCTAAAAGCTTTTTTTTTTGTTTTTTTTTTGTTTTTTCTACTGGTGGCCTTTATTCATCAGTAATCTGACAGTAAGGGGGGAAAGACAAGCAGCAAAGGTAGAGAGGACTCAAACTCATTATGTCTGATAGTTTCTGAACTTTTGCACAACAGCATTTCAGAAAAAGCAGAACTTTACCTAGTGTCTCATTTATAAAACAAATCCACAGGAATCATAATAAATGTGTATGTACGCCCAAAATTCAAAAATATTCTATGTCAAAAAAAGCCTGATTTCTAAAAACATTTGCATGCACACCAGAAAGCAATTTCCCCCTTTTAAATCACACCTGCACTTCTTTTCATGCAAAATTCCTCCTCAATGCAAATGACCTCATGAATAATGAGGTGTAATTAAATGCATCACCTGATTCAGACGATTGTGTGAAAATCTGTTCCTCCTGTCGGGGCGTCACTGCAGCCAGAGAGGCGGATCCGACCATTTTCACGGCACTTCTGGTCGATTTCTCAGTGAAACAACTCGTATAATCATGTTAAACTTGTAACTTTCACTTTTATTGGCAGCTGCTCTTAAAGAACAACAATAACAAAATTGTTAAATAAATAAACTAGGTTTTTGTGGAGGTCTTCTTACACAGTTGTGTGTTTTTTCTAATCGCCAAGAGAATCAGTCTTTTTCCAACTTTTGTCACTTAAGCCTGACAAATAAGTCAGTCACCAAGAAAGGTTTTCCAACACATTGTGTGTATTTATAATATTTCATTGCTAATATAAGGGGAGGGAAGCTGGCTGATAGCAGGGCACAAAGATTAGACTTCCTGAATAAATGAGAGAGTAGGCTTTCTGGAAAATCCAATTCAAATGAAAAATATGACAGATTACTGGAGAAAATACATTTCTAGTTGCTCATTTTTGGTCCACACATAACAATGATTGAGAATTTGGAAACATTTGCTCTTTATTTATCAAGGTTAAGGGGGGATCCAAATATTTCAGCTCTCTTCCCATAGTTACCTTTCAATAAAGTCTTGGAAAGAGAAATATTAAGAATATTTTTAAAATGTAATTTATTAACTGTTAGAGAACCTAAATAAACAAGAACAGCACAGCAAACCTACAGAACTAAAGCGAACACACAAAGAACTCAAATGTAATTTCTGCTGGTGGGCAGCAGAAAAAGAAAAAGAATACACACACACCTATATATATATATATATATATATATATATATATATATATATATATATATATATATATATATATATATATATATGTCTTTAAATAAATTAAATTAAAATTGAACCATAAAGCCATCTGCAACAAATGAAATTAAATAAACACAGAATCCATCTCTGATTTGTTTGTCTAACAGTAAAATCTGTTATTTCATATTTAAATCAAACAGAGAAACCTAAACAGAAAAATAATTGCTATTCAGCACATTAAAGAAATAAGTTTCTGCTTGGACTAACAGTAGTTCACCATCAGTAGATTTGATAAACTAACCTGGGTTTGAATATAAACTAACAGACTGAACCTGTTCACAGAGATACTGGAGGCAGAGAACCTTCACAGACAACAATAACTGGATGTTGACCCTGGAGGTTTTTACTGAAGTTCTGAGATTCCTGAAGGACGATGCTCTGAAAACCATCAGATCTCAACCAGAAGGTGGAAAGTTCACTGCATCTGAATTCACCTGGGTGCTGACTGTTCCTGACATCTTAAAGGATTCCACTAAAGAGCTCATAATAAAATCTGCAGCTCTGGTAACATCATGTTTTTAAAGTCAACATCAGCTCTGAAATGTTCAGCAGAATCAGACATTTGGTTTCTCCTCCAGGCTGGTCTTGTAACAGACGACACTAAAAGCAAAGTGATGGTTGTTTTGGAGTCAGAAGCAGCTTTGACCTGGTGTTTGAAGCTTCAACCTGATGGTTTCATCACACAGAACCACAGCAGAGACTCACAGGATCAACCTGCAGGAGCAGCAGAACCTGATACCAGCTGTAACGGTACTGTGTGGATCTATAACATCTGGCAAACAAGCATTTAACATCTAGCAGGTTTTGGTCTGTAGTAAAGGACAAATGTAATATATGAATGGATTCTTTAGGTGGTTTGTTGGACTCATTGTTTGGAATCAAGTCATGTAAAAGTATTTATTACATTTTTGTTCCTAAATGTTTCACCACATCTTTAAAACCAACCTGAGAAATTCTAATTTCCTCCTCAATCTAATAACTGATTGTTTCAATCTTGACCCAGAATCTGGGAATAAATCCTTTAAATCACTGAGGGGGAATTTTGCTTCACTCTTTATTGCTGAGAGTTTTCCAGTATTAGTTCATATTTGAGGCGATGTCTCAGCATCTTAAACAGATTTTTAACCAATCAGGGCCAGACTTCCTGGTTTCCTTCAGCTTTTCATCAGACCTCTTGTGGACCGGGCCTTCATGAAACTAGTTTCTGGTCTTAAACTTTCCCATGAAGGTCAGTTTTACCAAGTCTGTCTCTTTTTCTCATTGTTGAATTATCAGCCACTTTTGGTTTTCCAAAAACCAGAATGAAGGTCACAGGAGTTTGGGTTTTTTCGGCTGTGGCTCCTAAACTTTGACCTTTGTACATCTGCTGTCGTTTAAGTTATACAAATAAATTTGACATTGACATGAACTCTGACCTTGACTGAGGCAGTGAGGCCTGCAGACCTTTAGATATTTCTGGTTTCTTCTTCTTCTTTGAGTCGTTGATGTTGGAGTCATTTTGGTTGGTCAGTTTCTCCTGTGAAGGTTCATCACTGTTCACTGTTTTCTCTATTTATGGATCATAACTTTCACTTTGTTCACTGAGGCTCTACCACCTTAGAAATGACTTTCTAACTTTATTTAATTTCACTGTGGAGTCAAAAGAGTATTTTTGAATTTGAACTTCTAGACTGATCTCAATGACTTGGTTTCTCATTTGTTCTTTACTTTATTTAGAATAAACTATGACATCGCCTACTTCATGTTGTTAGGCAGGTTCTGTTTACCTGAATTCTTGATTCTGATGGTTTAACAGTAATCAGATCTGGGTTTAGTACTGAAATTGAATTTAAAAATGTGGCTGAATGGTTAATTAGAATTTAGTCTCAAACATGATGCTGGAAAAAAGTTAGAAAACTGATGATTTGATCAGAAAACCAAAAGAAACAGGAAACAACAGTTAAGTTTAAGTTTTCTACACAAACTCATAGATGTTCTCTCATTGATATCATTTAAAATAACAATCTGGTGTGTTTTAAATAACATAACCAGATTGTTTTTAACAACGTAGTTAAATAACACCAGGTTGTTAAATACCCAATAAAATGTTTAAATATTTTATTGGTTTGTTAAAATACTTTTAAGGCTTTTTAATTCTCAATGTGTTCATGTAAAACCAGCAGAGCTGTTGTTTCAGATAATCTATCATTATAATTAAACATGACTGTAAACCGATCAGAATAATTGATACATCATTAAAGGAGAGCCAGACTATCTTTAATGTGATCATGATCGCTTGATTTTCAGGTTTTCTAAAGATTTTAGTTTTCATGACATTTTCTTTCTGCTTCACTATTTGACCATTTTCAGATAAATTTGTCTTTACTTCTTAACTCTGGCCATCAGAAAAAGCCCCTGAACTTAAAATGTACATCAGTGATCATCAATAACTTTGTGATAAAAATAATATAGAAAATCGTTTGATAGACAGAAACTATTTTATCTCCAAAGAGTCTTTAGCTGAAAACTTGGCATCTAGAAGACGATCAGGATGATGGATCATTCAAGACTAAAGACTTTCAGATTCTGTTAATCTGCTGAGGACAAAAAGTAAAATCTTCTTCTAAAAGTCAGAAAAATAAATGATCAAGACTGTTAAAATAAAAAGTTGTATTTCTCAGAGGGAAAATGGCAAGAAATTGCCTTCAGAAACATTTGCACAATATTGTATGTTAGCTCTAAAGTACCTGAACACAGACACAAAAAAGAGACAAGAGTCAGAACTTAAGTTTTACCTGCAGGGAGAGAACACAGTTGAAACCCAGTTACAGATTTCGGCCTATGCTCTGAAGCTTCAATTGAGTCTCATCCTGCTTTTATTAGAATTAGGAACACCCTAGTTACATGGCAGTGTGCAGCCCTGAAGGGAAGGGGAGCAAAAAACCAGCTGCACACTCATATGAATACAACTCATTTATAGTCTTCAAAAGCAGGTTTCATAGGATAAGACTATCGGTTTGCAGTTCCTCTGGGTCATGGACGCTGCTGGGTCGTCTCTTTCATGGTCCTTTTCACTCCTCAGGCCGCTTCCAGAGTTTCTGCAAACACTTCAAAAATACTCAAAGCACTTCAAAACACTCAAGGCAAACCATTAAAATGTAAATACAATGGTAAATAAAAGGATGTTAATATAAAATAAAGGTAAAGCAAAAAAATGATAATAAAATATAAAATTCTTCCAACAATTGTATATTTTTAATTTCATATTTAAATATTTATTTCTATTTGCTCTTTATGAATGTAATATCATAACAAAAGAAATAACCTTTTTGTGAATCCATCAATTTAAAGATTTAAGGTGTTAAAATTTAACCACAGGATGAAACATTAATCTTTTAACCATCAATCTGGATTTAAGTCCTTCCAGTTTTATTTTCTAGCTGCAGCAGCATCCAGCTCTATCTTCTCCTCCTCCAGCTGCTCTAACTTCTATCTGCAGCTCTGCAGAGCTAAATCCTTCCTCCTGCTTGGAGGAAAACCTCACTGTCAACTCTCAGGTTTCTAAGTTTAAGGAAATAAATAAACATTCGCATTGTTTTGTTTCAGTTATTTAGAAAGAAAAAAACCCAGAAAATCTTAATTGCTTCAAGTATCCCATAATGAAACTCAATTTAGCCATAGACTGTTAAATTATATTTTACCTAAACACCAGTGGATCTGTGACATAATGATGCAAATAATTCAGAATCCTCATATGAAGTAATTAATAACCAGACAAAATAAAATTATCTATAAAAATATTTAACTACATACAAAAAGATTAAATAAATTACAACATTATTTAAAAATGAATTTCAGTAAATCAGCTATAAAGTAAAAAAAAAAAAATTACATAGATTAATTACACACAGACTGATGTTTTTTGTTTATTTTTCCCCTCCAGGGCCTTTTGTGGGCTCTAGTGTCCTTTATATGAAAGTATTCTGACAGGAAAGGGGGGGAAGACATGTGGCAAATATCACCGGGTCCGGGAATCGAACCTGTGACGGCCGCGTCGAGGACTCAAGGCGTGGGTCACACTATCCCCTACGCCACCACAGCACGCCCCAGACTGATGTTTCAAAACTTATTTGTGTAAATGAATTGTATTAAAATATTTAGGATTATGATATCAAATCAGACCTTTAAAAAACATTTTTAATATAAAACCTTTGCTTAATGAAAAGTCTATTTAATATCTAACTTAGGGTTTTTATTTTCAAAAGGGTCTTTTAATATGAAAACATTGTATTATCAGAACTCATAATCTGATTAAATATGATGGCATAATTTAACCCTTTCATGCATCAATTATGAGCCTTTGTGTCAGAATTTTTGCCATTTCCATTTTTTATTTTTAAAGTAGGAAAAAAAGTTTGTAAAAAAACAAAAAAAAGTTTCTTTTTTTTAGGTGATCAATTGTAATTTTCTCCAAATACAGTTATTTGAAAAATGCATCAGTCGTATTGTTCTTCAGAGGTTATCTGATGTCACAATATTTTTCAAGAGTCGTCTACAGGCGAAGGAGGAACCGGGTCGGTTCTCATGCTTTTATGTCTGTCGGCCATATTGGATTTAACAAAAATAATTTCTTGCATTTGCAGCTGATGGCCAGTAGATGATAGTGTATTTTATGATGCTTTAGTGTCCACTTCAGTGGTCTGTGTGCATTTATAACATAAAAATCCACAAGAAGCACAAGAAAATGGCTTTTTGATAACTGTCCACCGTAGTGACCACTATGCATAAAAGGGTTAAAGTTTCTTTGTCAGCAACTTTAATATTTTTTTTAAATATTTTAAAGTTGATGCAGGCTTCATGTGGATGCATAAATTTTACACCTCAGGCCCATTAATATGAGAGTGACATCACTTCCTCTAACATTGAATCCACACACTTTCTACATCTTTTGTACTCAGATTTCTGTTAAAGTCTCTCTTTCCATTTTATTATTTTCTTATCTTTCTATGATCGGTCTGAGGATCTGCTTTAACTCTGGATCATCACTGATCTGGAAAATTCTTCTCCAGAGATTTACAGCATCACCATGGCAACAGAGATGGAGGATAAATTAACCAAAACCTGAATCTACCTGTAAAAACATTGATCATTGATCACAGAGCAACTCAGTGAGTTTCTGTGTTTCTACAGATCCAGCAGGAAGTCAGGAGGCCGTACAGTTTACTGTGGAACCAGAAGAAACCAAAGTTCTGCTGGAGACCCAAAGAGACGGGAAACGGTACCTTGTTGTCGACTGTGGAGGTAAAAGTTACTCACCGTTATTTAAATGTTTAGTGAGAGACGAGTTTTAAAACTATTTGTGTTCACAATAAACTTATTGAAGTGATGTTGTGTTGCTCTGTGGATCAGCTGGTTTCCCTGCTGCCTTGCAGCAAGAAGGTTCTGGGTTTGAATCCCAGTCTGGGGTCTTTCTGCATGGAGTTTCCATGTTCCCCCTGTAAATGTCTGGTTTCTCTCTGGGTACTCCGACTTCCTCCCACAGTCCAGAACCATGACTGTTAGGTTAACTGGTCTCTGTAAATCATCTTTATATGTGAGTGTGTTTGTCTGTCCTGTGTGTCTCTGTGTTGTCCTCTGATGGTGACCTGTCCAAGAGAGACCTGTCTCTCGCCCAGTGATTACTGGGGAAATAGGCACCAACACCCTGACAACTGTGCAGGGATAATTGGGTTATATAGTGGATGAATGAAGTCATTTTTTGTATTTTTTATTAAATGTGAATTAGAATGTTCAGTAAGTTGTTCTGAGATTTATCATTTAATCTGATTTATTCTCTTTCCGTTTGTCAACAGCTTACAGTCACTTCACTGTTCATGAAGTCCTGGAAGGAGGAGCCATGAAGAAGCTGCACAATGACTCTAGGTACTATCTGGGAGGAAGAAATGTGGATGAAAAATTCAAACAGTTCCTGAGAGAAATTTTCTCCTATGAAGTCTGGAGGGAATATGAGGAAAAATTCCCCAAAGAGGTTCAGAAGATGATGTATGATTTTACTCGCCTCAAACATTTAGGTGAAGATATTCAAATCAGTTGCCCAGGTAACCTGGTCATGTTGGCTCAGAAAAAGAAAGAGATTAAAACGTTCTTTGATTCAGTGGAAGGAGCTTCCTGGGATGATGGATCTATCAGAATCTCCCGAGAAAAACTCAAATCTTTCTATGATAAGAGTCTGCAGGGAATCACCGGGAAACTCAGAGAAATATTAAACAAAGATTTCAACATTGGTTATATTGTGTTAGTGGGAGGATTTGCTGAGAGCCAGATTCTACATCAGAACATCACTGATCAGTTTGGACCTCAGTATAAAGTCCTGTGTCCTCTTAGACCTCAGGAAGCGATCCTGAAAGGAGCCGTAGAGTTGGGGAGAAACCCAAAGTTGGTGGAGTCTTAGAGAAAACATCCAGCTTGGTTCAAATGTTTATCATGAGATTTAATTCTCTTTTTTTGTTCTGAATAATCCAGACAATGTGCATAGTTTGTTTTCTGTATGTTTGTTTGTTTTTCTGTTTGGGGGGGGGGGGGGGGGGGGGGGGTGGTCTGTTTGTTTTACTAGTTGATATAATTGTAAAACGTTTTCCATGGTCCATCTTTTTCTGTTTAGAACCAGAAACCAATAAATCAGTCTTGAATTTGTAAACTGAATTAAAAATAAAAGTTATTTTTTATTTAACCTGGTTTTTCTGCCTCCCTTCTGTTTGTTGTGGTTTTTATTCTGTTTTTGGAGCCGTTTGGTTTTTGGTTTAAAAAGTTAGTTTGGACCTGAAAGATCAACATGCAGGTGTGAATGTTTTAAAACTTAAATTGATAAATTACTGTTGCTCCCTGAAAGTTTACTTGTTTTTATCATTTTATTAATGTGCTGCTTATATAATTAGAGCTTTAGAAAACTGATATTTGATTAATTAACCATCTTGAGGTGGTTTATTGTTCATGTCTTATATTTATACAGTTGCACTTTAATTAGAATCTGGATGTGATATTTTTTGAATAACTAGTTTTCTTATGTGTTTAATGAGTATGTAATCATTATATATTATTTTTGAAAAATAAAAATACAGATAAAATATATGAACCACTCATTAAAACAATATTATATATTATTTTTAATTGTAATTCCACTCAACATTTCCTACAGGCAGCACCTGTAGTAACACATTTATTCACTAGATGGCGCACTTAAAGCAGAAAAGGTTTATCTTGGTTTAAGTTTCGCTACATTTAATGACGTCAGAGCCGCTAGAAGTTGAGTCTGAACAGAGACCTTCATCATGATCTGAGCTCCTCCTCTTCCTCCTGTGACAGACAGAGGAGATCTCAGAGGAGCAGCAGGAGGAAGAGAGTGAGGAAGAGGAGGAGTCCTGCTGCTGAATGAACAGCTTGTTGGAGTGAAGAACAGGATCTGCTCAGAGGACTGAAGTTCTCCTCCTGCTGCTGCATCAGGTCAGACCTGCTCACTAACTTTCACCTTTAGCTGCTTTTTACCTTCAACCTCTGAGGTGGGCGGAGTCAGAGCTGCTTCATCTTCATCTTTAATGTCTTCATGTCTGAAAACAACCTGCAGATTATCTCAGTTTTCCAGGTCAAAGGTCAGTCTGATGGCCTTTCTGCTGCATGTTCTCCTGATGTTTGGTGATGAAATGAAGAGTCTGTTTCAGTTTTCCTGTTTTCTTCTGGCTGCTGCAGAGAAATGTAGATGAAGGATCATCAGTCAGACTGAACTGCTGCAGCCTGTTCAGAGCTGAGATGTGATTCAGTCTCACATGATGGACAATTATCACCTGGAGACTCTTTAAATGTGTTTTATCACATTAATGTGTCTCATCTAGCTGTTTTCATAAGAACCTGAGCTGATGACCAGAACCAGATCAAAGCTGGTCACTGATCAGAGTGAGATCAGCAGCTGAAGCTTTTTAAAGTCAGACATCATGTATCAACCAGCAGCTTCATCAGCTGATGGTTTCCTCCTGATCTCAGACTCTGAAGCTGCTCTGGGAATCAAACGTGTCGTTTCTATGTGAATCTCTGAGGCTGAATGTGGGAACCAGAAGCTGAGTCTCTCAGCTGTGAAGGATGTTTGTGAAACGGTCGACTGACAGGAAGGAATCTGCTCTGATTAAAACCTGCAGCATGATGGGAAGTTTTCAGGACAGAAAAGCTTCAGATGAACCTGAGGTTGAACTCTCAGTGCAGCTGATGAAGTTATTGATCTTTAATCAAGTTGATCATCATTAAATTTTCAACTGGTCAGTTCAGGAGAGAAGAGTTTGAAGAAATTAAAGCTCCTTATAATAAAACTGCAACAAAAGTTTGATCTAAATAATTCAATTCATTTTTAAATAATAAATAAAAAACATTTCATTGTCTAATGTGCAATTACAGGTTTCATTTAGTGAATATTAGCTGGTTTAAAGCAAATGAAACATCTGCAGCTAAAACAATACTTTAAAACATGAACATATGAGAATCTTTCTGCTTAACTCAACATCAATACAGTGTTGGGCTGATCTGTTGACTATTTTAATAATCGGGCAGCAAAAGGTGTTTAAATGGTGATTTATTTTACAGAATTTAAACTAAAACTGTCACTTGATGAGTTCTGTGTTATCTTAAATGCAAAATGAAAACATGTTTTGTTAAGTTTTACCCTAATTACTGCTCTGAGTTGTTCTTTCAGAAAATGTGTTTTACAGTTAATGATTAATAAATTACTAAATTAGTTGACCAATGATTGAAATAATTACCGCTTTCATTTAGTTAAATTAATATGCCTCACTCTGCATTTCAAAATGCTAATTAATTAGAGCATCTTTGCTTGTTCGAAATCAATACCATCATGTCATCTTTTGTTGACTTGTTGGTTTGGTCTTTAACAGAATTGAAATCTGTTTAGGACCCAAAAAAGGCTCAGGTCTGACCTGCATCCAGTTTGTTACTGGGAGACTGTGGTTGTTACTGGACTAAGGTTGTGAAGCTGAGATGGCAACATCATGACCTGATGTGACATAAAGCAAACTGAACATCAGTTTATCTGGAAATAAAACAGTTTCTTTTACTGGACCATCAGAGCTGCTCTTGTTTTGAATTGTGTTCTGTAGTTACTACGTCTGTAGCAGATTTATACGGATTTTTGGATTCATTTAAATAAAATGAGTTTTCACCAGTAAACGTTGAGCTCTGGCTTCTAGTTTCCAGTGTTTGTGGTTCAGTGTGAGAATCAGCAGCAAACTGTTTCCGTCCTGATAAACTCTGTTAATGACAAACACAGACGGCTGAGAGCGTTCGCTGACCTCAGTCTCTCTCTCCCTCTGGTTCCTGGTTCTGTTGGTTCTGACAGAATCAACAGAACCTGCTGATAACAAACATTCCCATCAGTCAGAGTCACAGTGCTGGGTTTTATCTGAGGCTGAAACTGTTATTGATCTGCTATCAGCTGTTTGTTTGCAGGTCACATGACTTCATCGGAACCGGTACCAACAGAACCGAGGAGTTTCTGTGACCTTCAGCTTCTCTGCAGGAATCTGTTTTTATTTTCTGTTTGGATCACATGAAGAAAATCCTACAAACTTCTGTTTCCTTCATCGTCTTCAAATCAAGCAAAATCTGTGTGAAATGTTTGTGCAGCAAAGTTTTTGTTTCTACTGCTGCTGTTAAAAATATTAATAAATGTTTGCAGAGGTCATGAAAGGTCAACCAGTCACCGACCCCACTTTAGCAAAATCAAGCAAAAGTGGTGTCAATCAGCTCTGCTATGTTTGTGCCACAAAAACTTTTATTTGTGCCGCTATCATTTTAAAGATACTAATGAAATAGTTTCCAGAGTTTATCAGAGGGCAGCCAGGAATATCTTCAAAACAAAAGCATCACAAATGGAAATTTCTGCTGCACAAACGTAGCAGAGTTGATGGACACCAATTTAGTTTGAGTTTTAAAAAAGTGGGGTCTGGTTTACCTCTGATCTCTGGAAACATTTTTATTAATTCCTTTGAAATGATATAAGAACAAACAAAATTGGTTGCAATACAACAATTATGTTTGTTTTCATTAATATCTTCAAAACAAAAGCAGCAAAAACAAATTTTATCAGCACAAATGTAGCAAAGTTGAGGGACACCTATGTAGTTTTATGTCATAAAATGTGATGGGGCCAATTGACCTTTTATGACCTTTGAAAACATTTATTATCTTTAAAATGATAGCAGCACAAAAACAAAAAAAATTCCTGCATAATTTTGACACCAATTTTGTTTGATTTGAAGAAGGTGAGGAGACCAACTTCACTCAGGTTGTTCTGTTGACTTAAAGGGAAACAAAGATCAATGTTTAGATAAAAATGCTTCATTTAGAGAAAGTTGGTTGTTTTTAGCAAATATTGAAGGTTTAAAATCCTTGTATGGCAGCAGCAGAGAGTTTGAACAGGAAAATGACCAGCAGGCTGCTGTTTGTTCAGAAAAGACAAATAAAATAACCAACCAGCCACACTTGGCCAAATATCTACGACATCCAGCAGACATGAAGAAAACATTCAGCTAATCCCTAAAATAAGTCAAAGTTGGTCATTAGTCTGTTCTATAAAACAGAGTATTGGTACCATGGTTGATAGAAAAAAAATAATTTTAAGTTGAATTTCACATATTTACAAAAAACGTGGTTATGTTCTTATGTGGAAAAATTCTACATTGGCAAGAAAAAAATATAATTTTCCATGATTAAAGGCATAAAACGAAACATATTTTCTGACATAAATTGTGGAATTTGTAAGAAAAAAACTAGAAGTGGACGCCTGAAACAGGATACAGCAAAACGCCTGAGAAGGTGAAGAAGAAGCTACAACATGGCTGCAATGACTGGGAGAATTTTGATGCTTGAACTTGCAAATTAAGACTTTTCAACATCAGAGAGTATCCAATATTTTTCTTGTAAACAAGAAACTAAACTCAGGGTTATGAGGTTTATTTGGAGGAAATTTCAACCCCATAATTAAAAAAAATGTGAATATTCACTGATGTCAGAAAATCCTCTGTGTTAATTCTTTATCTACAATGACTTTGACACTTAATCATAGTTCTCCAAACTGCGACTCCACAAAAAAAAAAGATGACAGATAAATTTTAAGACTGATCTTAAAATTGTTGGATTGTTGATCTCAAGTATATTCAGTTTAAACCAGCCAGTTAGCATCCAGTCATCCACCTGATATTAATCTTTATTGTGAAAACATGAAAAAGATTTAAATATTGTTTTTTTTCTTAATTTCCACATTTATTAGACTAATATTCTTGTTATGTTTCTCCTAATGCTATTTAACTCTAAATTGATCTGTTGGAAAGCAGCTTTAACTGGAGTCCTGACAGTTTCTGATGGTTAACGTTGAAATATATATTTATAGTAATAATAAATATATTAAGTTTGAAACTTATAATGAAAGTTGAAGTTTTCTTCATTAACTGATGATCTGATAATTAAGCAGACTTCTGTGTGTGTTTCTTCCTAACAGCATGATGAGTGATGTCCGACTGTCTGCTGCTCCTCCTCCTCTCTGTGAGGTCACAGCTTCACCAACAGGATGTGGTTTCCATAGCAACGAGCCTCCAGCTTTCGTCCTGCCGCCTCGAAACGTCAGGGTCAGTCTGGGGGGAGACGCCCGACTGGAGGGGAAGGTGAGGCATTAACTCCAACACTAACAGGTCAACATCACATGTTTCTAAATAATTTATCACTTTACTGAAGCTGCAGTCGCTTTAACAGAAAACCGCTGTGGGTGTGGATCTCAGTTCAAACGACAGGAAGCTGATTGATAAACAGAGCTGCTTAATTCTTCCTCATTTGTGGTTTTCTTCATGTTTATTTTCTCTGAGTTTAGATCAAAGCCTCCGAGTTGAATGAAGAAAATGACTTTGCAGAATGTAAATAGTTTTACAGTCTCTCTCATCTCAGACTTAACAGTTTCAAACTTAGTTTATGATGGAGAATAAAGCTGCTAAAGGTTTAATAAGAAGGTTTTCTTATTCTTAATAACACTCTATCACTGCTCAGTTATAATCTCTGGAACATGCAAATATTTTTTAGTTCATTCACTTGATAATAGATATGAATAGTTCATGTGTCAACTAAAAAAAATCATGAATGGAAAAAGAGCAGAAAGATTTATAAGCTTATAATACCTTATAACCCATTCACATATAGAGAAAATTAGCTATTCAGCTTAGGAAATTATTAGACATATTTCAAATATACAAAAATAAACCAAAAGTACACAATACATCAGCTTTTTCCATCCCATATTGCTTCATCAACATTATTTTGAAATGTATTTTAAAGGCAGAAATAGGTTTAGAAAGTTTTTCAATAACCCTTTTGAATTATTTGAGTTATAACAACATTTAATTTCCCTTTGGGATCATGAAAGTATTTTTGAATTGAATCGAAATGAATGTCAAGATTGTTCCATAAACTGACACCTTCAACTGAATACATTGTTCGTTGTTCTGAATCTAAATGTTTTCAAAATCTAAAGAAGACTCTTCATCAAAGTGTTGGAGCAGAAAACGAGGAGCATCTCTCGTCTGTTTGCCTCTGAACTCAACATCAGGAACAAAACTCAGAGCTGCTCTCAGGTCAGATCAGGACCGTCTAACTGTGAATCAGTCAGCTGACTCAGTCTGCTCTGTTTTTACTCCTGCTTGTATGAAGGTCCGACGCTCTTAGAAACAGCATTTCTGCTCCGGCGCCTCAGATTTATCTGTAAGAAGAATGTAGGACTAATCCCAGAGCACCTGAACGCACCGTCAGTCCACAAGCATGATAGATGGAGCCGTAAGCCCTGATAGCTGCTGAGCTGGAAGTCGTCAAGCAGTCGCCACATCTGTACTTCACGTGCTGCACAAACAAGTCCCGCTTCAGGCTGTTTGGGTTTCTGGTTCTGGTCTTCATGGGTCAGTCAGAGACCAGCAGCACCAGCCTCAGTTTCAGCTGCCTGTTGGCAGGAAATCCTGACATCTAAACGTATTAAACTGGTTCAGCAGGAAGTTTTTATTTGTCTCATGTGGAGACATCTAGTGGTGAAGTTGTAGATTGCAGCCAACAGAATAATTCAAATTCTTCTTTGAACAAGTTAAGCTGTTATTCTGCACAAGACCTGTCAATTACATGTTTTAATATAAAATCATTCTTAGACGATGAGATTTATGTTCGTTCTGACTATTTCGACCTCCTTTCAGAATGAGCTGTTTTAGGGTTTCCTGTCACTTTAAATTCAAATAAGCTGCTGCTGGCCACACCCCTAACTCAATGTTTACACTCGCACATGAAAATGGCTGCAAACAGATGTGCATTTATGTAACTGTACACCTTTGAAAAGCAGAAGTAGAGCCTCCTGCACAGCCAACAAAAATTCAGCAAGTGGTTTCTGGATGACAAGTCAGTAACAAAACACTTGTCTTTTCCAGCAGCCATTGTACAGCAAATATACAGCAGTTAAACCAGCTGACCAAACATGATGGAGATCTGATTGGGTTGCTGAACGGGTTTGGATGGGGTTGCTGGGTAGCTGCGCCTGTCAATGTTGACTTAAAAATCTGGAGGTTTTTGAAATGGCAAATTTTTCTGACACCAAAAACCATTAACTCGTTGCCATTTGTTGTCTGTTTTTGCTTTTTGTTTTTAGAAGCAGTTCAGGCTCAAATGGAAGAACAAAACTGTGCAAAATGTGAACTTTGCATAAGTTTTCCAAGTTAATTTAGGAGCTGTTGCTGATAGAACTTTATTTTGAAAATATTTATTATCAGTTCCTGCTCAGACGGTGCTTTCAGTGACCTGTTGGAAAGTTGATTCTTAAACCTCTGGTTGGAAAAACTTGAATTAGTTCATAGCGAAGACTTGAAACTGAGAAGTCTGAGTAGAGCTGTTTAGTTTGTCAGTCTCAGGATTCCTGCAGCTTTCTGTAGTTTGTTTTTTGCTTCTTCCCTCAGAACAGGATGTTTTACTCGTAACAATGTGTGCAGTTACATAAATGACTGAATCTGTTGGCCCAGTATGTTGAAATGTGAGGAAATGCATGCCGGTCATATTTTCTATTGATGTCTGCTCATACTTAAGGAAGATTAACTGAGTGTGTTTTATTGTTGCAACGGTAAAAAGTTATTTTTGAGGATTACTGTCTGAAACTTGAGATTATAAAATCAGACTTTTGAAACGTTATGTTATGCATTTTATCTCAGATATATACAGTAAATTTTTTTTTTAAGAGATTTTGTTTTAAGAGTTCATGGTTTAACAATAAAAGTTGAAAATTTAGGTTGCATGCTTGTTTTTGCAGACAGCTGTTACTGAGTTCATCCAGATGAATGCATGTCAGAGAGGAAGAAAAGCAGAGAAATTTTCAAAACGTTGTGCCATTTTGAAACTTTCTGCCTAGTCATTGTAGATGTTTTGATCAAATTGAAAGACAGAAGTTGAGACTTAAAAAAGAGGATGTGGTTTCAAATATGCAAATTAGATCTTGATGAATATTCATTCGATCAACTTTATGCAACATTTTGGTGATCTGATGTAAAGAACGAAAAGAAAACATAACAGAGCAGCTTTGTGCTAAATCAGCTATGTTGGAATATACATATATAACCTTAGAGAAAATAAGGAGAACACTGCAAAAACACAAAATCTTACAAAGTTTTATCTAGTTTCTACTGAAGATGTATTAGTACATTTAAAATAAGATAAAACTAAGATACAAGTAACTTTTTATGAAGATATAGGAACTTGTTTTAAGTTAATTCCTTAATATTGATGAAAAAGTTTCATTGTCAGTTTACTTCACTTAAAACATGGGACAAATGTCGTTATTAAGCAATTAACTTAAAACACAATATTTTGTTGAATAGTTACTTGTAAGTTAATTTTGTTTTATTTCAAGTTTACTTAGACATTTAAACTAGAAACTAAAACACTTTATAAGAGTTTGTGTTTTGTGAAAAGAGACACAAAAATGACATGAGATGTCATACATCCATAACAGAGGGTTTATTTTATTTTTATTTTTTTACTGAGAAATATATTTTTTATAAACTTTATGTGAACTTTGACTCCGCTTCCTTCAGGTCATCTAAACTCTAAACCAGAACTGTCATGATTCTCCTCTATGCTGGATGAAAATCTGATATTTGACTCTGTTCGTTGTGTTTCAGGTGAGAGGTCAACCTGAGCCGCAGGTCACATGGTACAGAGACGGGAAGCCTGTGATTGGTGGAGGACGCTGCTCAGTGGAGCGAGGTGGGCGTGGCACTTTCAGCCTCCTGGTGGGCGGAGTCTCAGAGGAGGATCTGGGCTGTTACACCTGTCAGGCGACCAATGAGGCGGGGAGCCGGCAGGTTACCGTGGAGATCCTGCTGGAAGGTACCAGTTCGTATTTAACACTCACTTCTGAGAGCAAAATAACAGAAACTAACAGAGATGATCTGATGACAGGAGAATATCTTAGAGTCCTGAAACAGAAGAAATTCCTCCTGTCAGTCGTTGCTTTTCAGTTGACCTGAAAATTGTGCAAATTGGAAATGAAAAAATAAATTAGTTTAATGGAAACATGGCAATTTTGAATAAACTCACGTCAGGTGGTTTTTCAGCTGTGTCACACATTTCGCATCACACGAGTCAACAAGTGGATGTTACTACTGGTAGAAAAGACGGAGAAGACGAAAGGAAGTGGTAGAAGGATGATAATACTGCATGTTTTTTGATGACTTATTGCGTGAACAAACTTATTCACGTGTGAGTTTAATTTTATTCCTTATTTGATGAAAACACCACAATTTCAAAATTGTGTTTTTTCCAACAGTAGCGAAATATCGACTCACATTTGTTATCAAAATGCAGCTTTTAATGTTCAGATCGAGTCTCAGCTAATTTGATTGGTCAGAGTTAATATTGAATTCTGTCAGTTAAATCATAATTTGTTGGAAGGTTTCAGATTCATACAGATTTTGTTGTGAATTAAAACACAGCAGCAACAGAAGCTTTCTGTCCCATCCATCATTTCACGGAAAGAGAGGATGAATTAATCATCTTCTGACCTCCTCTCTCACTTTTATTCTCTATTTCATGGTACCACCAACTTACAGGAAACTGTAAATATTTCTTGCACTCTGGTGGTCTTGAAAACTCAATTGCTTTTTGCCCTGATTGTAAGTTTTATAAACTTGATTCATGCAATAAATTTGTGCAGCTGTTTGAGAAAAACAGAGATAATCAGATGAACAGACGCTTCCACAACTTTGCAGCAGTTTGTAGGTGAAAGATTCAGTAAATTATTGGTCCAGTTGGACCTTCCTCTGGTTCCAGTTTGCAGTTTGGCTCATCTTTATACACATATTCTTTCCACAGAAAACTCCTGAAGAAACTGTATTCTTTTTAGAGTCACATTAAGAAAGGAATTCATAAATTAAATCAATGTCCTCTATTTTTTACAGCTGTGTTGGTTTGTGTCTTTACTTTCCTAAATACCTGAAGGAGTAAACACTCATCAAGTCAAGAAGATTGGAGTAATTTTCACCTGTTTATTGCATCAGGTGGCCGATAAAACACAATAGACACAGTAAAGTAGAATGAGAAGAAAACATACTTTTTATTGTTCTTTTTGACTGCAGATCCTCGGATAATCCTCAATGCACCTTATTTACAAAATACAAACAGCTTTTTTTCTGGTTTATTATAAATAAAATCTATTCACATCTACATTTGTGAAGCATTTGTAGGAACGTTCCACAATCTTAAGGTTTTCATTTAGATTTTTAATGCATTCATACTTTTAAGCAACAGTTTAGCTGTCTGATTTGTTTTTTGAGAAATTGTTTGCAGGAATATCAGTCAAACTCCTCCTGGATGAATTTAAACTTCCTGAACGTCTCTGAACTGTTTTTTTTGTAATTGCAGAAAGTCAGCTGATCGCTTTAATCTCTTCTCCCTCTTCAAAATGAACGGATTCCAGCAGATCACTAATCATAGGCTTTATCAGTGTCAAGCAGTTTGCCTGGCTGCTTTCCTCTGAATCCATTCATAGCACTTCACTGAAACATGGACAGTCAGGGTCAGTTCATTTAGATTTGCCACTTTGAGACACATTAAATACCTCAGTGAAAAATGACCCACTGAGCTAAGTGAAGCGTTTTCTGCTCCGCTGGGCTGCAGAACTAAACCACTGATCAGCATCCAGCTGAGAAAACATTGTTCAGCAACTGGAAAAGAATTTGTTTCACTAACGTGCAGCATAACTCACTGTGTTATTATTATTATTATAGCGATTACGACGGTTTATATAACTTGTTTCAGCAGATGGTTTGTTTCAGCTTATTTTCTGATCTGTAATCAGGAGGAAATTTTATCTTTGTGCCAGAATATACAAACATGTTGCAGCTGAATGGAAAGTAAAGGAATTCTGGTTTTTTTGTTAATATATTGAGTCCAATCAAAGTTTCTACAACTCAATCAGAACCTGAACTTTTTCTCTGATGTTCAAATGTTTTTCCACCTGCAGAAAACTACGGGAAGCAATACATCCTGCCGTCCTGGAAGAGATCAGGGTGAGCTCCTCGAGTCTCTCTGTCATGTTGGAGGATCTCCTGCCTCAGACTAACTCCCCCTGCTGCTGCGGCTCCATTAAATCATTACCAAGGTCCATTAAATGTGTCAGAACCTCCTCTGGAGGCTTCAGGCTCAGAACCTGCAGCTGTCTGAAGTCGCATCAGCAGATTTACCGTTACAGCTGCTTCCTCTGCAACATCTCAGACGTTATAAAACCACAGATTATTTACAGCTTTAGTTCACATTAAGCTGTATGGGTCGCTGCGGAGAGGTGACTACATCTCCCATGATTCCAGGTCCCGCTCCTCGATCCCAGCGATGGAGAACCGGACCAGCATCTGGAGCGAGAGTCCACCGAAGTTCATCTCCAAACCCAGCAGAGTGGTGGTCAGGCTGGGACAGAGCGGGAAGTTCTCCACTAAAACCACGGGACGGCCTCAGCCGCAGGTCACATGGTACAAGGTGGGCGGAGCCTAACAGAGGCTCAGAGCTGAAACATGTTTGGATTTCATAGCTTGATGAATTTATCTGAAAATAAGACCAGAAATCTGAGCAGAAGTAAAATAATGAATGCATAGTTGCATTTCCTTTGACCATATAATTGAATAATTTGACATTTCAAAAATAAATTCGTTGAATCGAAACATGACAGTTTCTGACAAAACCTTTCATTGTTGATAAATAATTTTTGCCTCTAGCATGAGATGGTTTTTTTTTGGTTGTATTACATTTGGTTTGTTTTGCAAAACAAATTGTTTAATGGAAATGGAAACACTTTTTTCACATCACAAGTCACATGATCAACAACCGGATGCTACTACTGCTGCAAACCACAAAGAGGAAAACAATAGGAAGTAGTTGGAGAATCATGGAGCAGCATCTTCTGAAATTACTTATTGCGTGAACAAACTTATCCACGTATGATTTCTAATTGAAAAGCTGTTTTTTTGACAAGCGGAATATGTTTTGCACACAAAAATGCAGCTTATGTTGAACAAGATCAGTGTTTACAAACCAATCAGCTTCATAATATTTCAAAAATTAGCTGAGCTTCTCATGACCTCAAAATCAACCTGAAAGATTAATTCTTAACCTTTTCATTTAACTACACATAAAAGAAGCAAAAATAATTCTTTATATTCACTGTTAAACTTTATAAAACTGGGAGATATGGTCAACTAGTCGACAAATATAAATCTGAAAATAAAACTTGAGGAATTACCTTCTAAATTACCTTCTGATAATTTAGTCTTTGCCCTGATCCAATGGTCTTTACATATAATTACAAAATATTGCAGAATCCAGAATCGTCTTTAATCTCAGGAGGAACTAAAGGATTCTGCACTGAAACATTTATGTTGCTCTTTCTTTCATCAATCCTTTCTGAGATGATACATTTTACTCTAAGAAGTTTTTATGGAAGGAAAATACAGAGAAGTTCAATTATTCTAACATTTAGTTTGACCTGCAAACTTTAAGGAGCCAAAAAACATTCAGAATGAAATAATTCATGATTATTAATGATGCAAAAACAATGACGGTATTTGAAATATGCTGTGTCTACAGGTGATTATAATCAGGATTTAAAAATATTGCATTATGGTTTGAATAAAACAAACTGTAGAAGCTGGAACCTTCTGCACAGAGGATTTACTCAGAAAACAAAACAGATTTTTATAGACATGTTAGAGAAACATTTGGATGACTTGCTGCAGACTGGAGGAAACAAAAAAGATAAATCAGAAAACCGGAGAGAAGTAAGCACTTCGCACGTCGTTTATCATGGCAGCTGACAAAATTTACAGGTTGTTCTGTGTTTTTTCTGGAAGAAACGAGAATATTACTATAAACACACATAGCAAAGCAAAAACACACCGGATACCATGAAGCTAAAAATGTACAATACAAATACAAAAAATAAATACTGTAGAAAATGAGTACAACTAAAGTAAATAGCATCATTAGTCAAATATTTTTATAATTATGTGTACTACAGCTGCATTTTGATCAAGATATAAATTTCACTGCACAACTGTCAATTAGCATCCATTTTTTAATAACTCCACTTCTAGAAACAGAAATTATTATTGTGAATTAATAACTTTTCAAGCAACAAATAGGCTACAGATTAAATTGCAAAACTCTTTAATATAAACCGCCCTGGAGAAGAGGCCGCCCTGAGCATCTGCCGTCTTCACCCAAATCAGAAGCAGCTGCTGCTGGTCTCTGTTCCTGAGACCGCCTTTATTAATAAACCACCTTTATTAATAAACCACCTTTATTAATAAACCACCTTTATTAATTATAAAGGTGGTTTATGATTAATGTTGTTAAGCTGCTTACTGTAGGTTGTCTATGTGTTTATATGTTTGTCCAGGGGGAGGCAGAGCTTCAGTCTTCTGGTCGGATCAGCGTGTTCGAACTTTCTGGTCGTCACTTCCTGGAGATAAAGGAAGTCCAGGTGGAGGATGCAGGAAGTTACACGTGTTCAGTCATCAACAGCACCGGAGCGGCCACCGCCAGCGCTGAGCTTATAGTTCAGGGTGAGACAACCAATCAGAGCCCAGGATGGTTTAGTGTTCAATACGCCTTTACTCCTGCAGGGGTCAGACAGGTCAGAGAAAAGCAGAGAACCAGAGATTAGGATCATGTGAAGCAGGGGCGTCACTAGGCTTTAAGGACAAAGGGGCTTAATCCCCCCGGAGATTCACAGGATGTCAGCAAACGTAGAGGACGAACACAACTTTTCTCAAACAGGAACAAAAATGGAAAAGTTGCTTTTCCACTTTTTAAACAGTGATCAGGGTAACAGAAACCTATGAGTACAAACTGTTAATCACTGTAATAAAATACTTTCCTAGTAAATGTTGCTTAGATAATTATAATTTAAAGAACAATTGTGCAAAGTGTTATGCTTGTATCACCTTATGAGCAATTCTAGCCATATTTTACACCAATCTTCCAAACTATTAATAACTTAAAGGGAAACTGCATGTTGTTCTGATCTAATAGAGGAGCTGCTGCAGCTCAGCCTGGTTCTAGTAGAACTGTTGAAGGTCTTGAAACTGGGTGTGGAAAACTCCATCTTGGTGTTTTTATACATAAAAACTAATATTAAACATTTTTGTTGAGGATTTCTGTGTTTGTTCCAACTTCGGTGTGAATTTCAGTGTGAAAGATTCCTTTCTGTTTCCTTCAGGTGTTCCTGAAGCCTCGTCCAGGTGACACGTTTCTGTCTCTAACAAACTTCACTTCCAGCCTGTTGATGTTTTATAAAACTCCTGCAGCTTCCTCAGCCTCTATTACCACCCTGCTGCTTTGCTGAGTCATTCTGCTCTAACATTTTCAGAGCATTAACACACCAAAGTTTATCTGAAACTACCTGATCAGGATGTAATCTAAATATCAAACTTTTTAGACTTTATATTTCAAGTTAAACGTATAGAAGATCATATCAGTGAAACGCCTCTGCACAGTAACCACTAACCACTGCTTTCAAAATACAGCAGCTTTTTACCGCAAAATGCAAATCTTACCAAATATTTTTGGTCTAGTTGCTACTGCAACTATCTTGGTATGCTTTAAAATAGACTACGCTAACTTACAAGTAACCTTTCAGCAAGATATTGGAGCTTATTTTAAGTAAATCATTTATAATACAAGTAAATAATATAAGTTCCACTGGCAGATTATTTCACTTCTAGCATCAGGAAAATGTCTTGTTACAGGTGAAATAATCTGCCAGTGGAACTAGTATATTTTCCTCAGTATTAAGGAATTATTCAATGAAGACAAGCTCCTATATTTGGCTGAAAAGATATTTTTATTTTTCTAAGATACTTTTCACTAAGGTTTTTGCTGTGTTGTATTTTAGAGGTGTTATAGAGGTTTCTCCTTTTTTTTGGCAAATAACATCTTGAGTTTGTTTTTTTTATAAAGATGGCCACAGTTTGAAGACTTAAGCTGTCGTTTTTTCTGCACATAATCACAAAACTAACACTTTCCTGCTGGATGCCACATGTTAAAACTTTAAGATGAAACAAAACATCCCACTGTTGAAAAACTGCAGCGTTTATCCATCTGAGGAACCACCAGCCAGGAAACCAGTAGAGGACAGCATTTCTCCCAGTCCTGGCAGGTCGACTGCAGACCAGCAGCAGGGACAAACTGCATCCCGGAGGAGCAAACCCCCTTTAGAGCTCCCTCACGTGGCTGGAAAGAGTACTGCTGCCGCCCAGGTAACTAAAGGCAACATAGATTAAATGTTTACTTCTTTTCTTTTCAAGCAGGTTTTTTAACTGTGTCATTATTAAACTAAACCAAGCTGAATACGCAAGTCATTATGATTAGAATCGCGCTTAAATGACAATTTGAGACGGAATAAAGAAAGTGATTGTTAATTTCACAACCACACGGTTCTGCACAAGAGAGCCCTCTGTTGGCCGACAGTAAAACTACATCTCAGGTCAAATAAATCTGATCCGTCAAATATTTTATTAAACTCAATACTGATGGTGAGTCTCGATCCAATTTTAGGATCTTCTAATTAGAAACTATTAACAAGAAAAAAAGAAACAAAAATAATAATATAATATTAAGTGATTAAATAACTTTAATTTTAAGATACAATATATTCAATTGAAGTTCAACCCAAACTGTGTTTGTTTGATTTGGGCGAAATTTGAATTTTGTCTGATTTTGATTTTTTTTTATATTTTAATTCATAATATTATAAATTATGATATGACCACCAAAATTATTCATATTCGAACACCTTGCATATTACTGGTTTGCAAAATATATTCTTTTTTTAAAACTTTATTTATTGCAAAATATATTCACCGGGTGGCGCCATTGTCTCAGTGACGTCATTTCGAAAATGACGTGGTGTCAATTAAGAATAAGACTGTGTTGGAATGTGTGTTTTCTTTCCACTTTGTATTAGTTTTTAAGAATATCTGAACTAAACTCTTTGACCTGCTACAAGTTGCATTAAAATGTTAAAATAAGGAATGTGGAGGATTCCGTTTATCATGTAAACATTTTTTTTGCAGATTCAGTCCAGTCGAGCTGATCCGGTTCAAACAATCAAGGTGGCGCCATCTGCATCCAGCTGCAGCAGGTTAGAGCCTCTTCTACAATTACTGTCGGTTATTTTATGTTACAGTTTAGAGTTTTGATGCAAATAATCATTTTAATGCAGATGCAGGCTTTGTGAAATTGTGTTAATAGTTTCTGAGCCTATTCCAGCTCTATTATTTATTTATTTATTTTCTCCAAAACGTATTTTCGTGGTAGCTGTCAAACAGACCCGCTGTTTGCTTTCAGAGCTTTGAGGAGATCCGCATCAGGTTCTGGTCTGCGGTTTGAAGCTGTTCCTCTGGACCAGGAGGCCACAGAGGGAGCCCAGGTCACGTTCACCTGCCAAGGTACAACCACGGAGAGAACAAACATGGGAAGGAAGAGTTTATTTGGTTCAAAGGCTTTCATTTATGCAAGCAAAGGTTAACAAACCCTGTTGTTTTACATTCTTTTTAAGTATTTGTTGATATTAACCCTTTCAGGCTGTAACTTATTTCAGAAAAGTTGTTAAAGTAAAATTGTTGTCTCTTTGTAATTTTCTTATTTCCTCTGCCAGCTTCTTTGTTTTACCTAAACATTCCCCAATCCTGCACTTTGTGACTATTACAGTCACATTTCCAAAGAAATATCACAAAAACAAAAAGCAACAACAGGGAAATAAACCATTTTTATGTGACTGATGTGGTTAAAAAAAAAAACGTAACATTTGATGCTAGTAAATTGGCATCTCTGTTTAAAATCATTGACTCTGATCAGATTCTTCTGCCTTCAGTTTCGTCTGTTGCTGACGCCATGGTAACCTGGCTCAGAGACGGGAACCCAGTGAGGACGGGTCCAGGACATCAGCAGAGACGTGACCGGACTCGTCTGATTCTCACCATGGACAGAGTGACGCAGCTGGACAACGGGACGTACGGGTGTCAGCTCACCACTCCTGAGGGACTCAACGTTGCCTCGGCAACATGGAGGCTGCGCGTCAATCGTACGTCCTCCACACCAGAGTTGCTCTGTTCCTCCGTTTGTCCATTTACAGGACAAAGTGTCTCATTGTCCCTCCTCAGGTGCGTCCAGGTGTCCGGTGTTCGTCAGTGAGCTGCAGGACTGCAGCGTGTCAGAGGGTCAGTCCATCAGCCTGCAGGTCCGTGTGGAGGGAAAACCTGACCCTAACATCAGCTGGCAGCTCAATGGTCAGTGTTACAAAAACAACTCTGCAACAGAGCATAACGGCCATTTTAAATACTATTTTCAATAGAAAAAAGTAAATTTCATCCAGAAATTTTTGAGTTTTGGAAGTCAAAACTGTTCAACTTTTAATCTCAGGGATTTACAAGGTTTTTTTTTTAATATATATATAAAATTTATTTTTTTCTTGCAAAATTGTGACTTTGGAGATCCGAAATGTCCAAGTTTTCTTTCTCGCTAATTTTCATCTTGGAGCTCAGGAATTTCCTGGTTTTTTCCCAGAACATTTTTGAGATTAATTTCAAAATTTCCGTTTTTTTCTCCTGCAAATTTCCAACTTTTGAAACTCAAAGTTGCTTGTTTTTTCTAGAACATTTCTGAGATGAAACTCAAAATTTCAGACTTTTGCACAAATTTTTGATTTGTTTGAGCTCAGAAATATATATCTATATATATATATATAGATATATATTTTATTTTATTTTTTTCTTAAAAATGTCTGAGATTCTGAGATAAATCTGAAAATATTTGGCTTTTTTGGCAGAAATTTACTCAATGGTTTCTTTCTGCATGTTTTCCTCCTTTGTAGTATGTTGTCCTCACTCAGCAATAATAGAAACGTTTCAGCAGGATGAAATGCATGAGGCTGAAGTGTCCAGCAGAGGGCAGCAGACATGCAGGAACACAAAAGAAAACATTTCTTCTCATATTTTTTTATTTATTGAGCTCTACATGAAGATATGTTGTGTTATCATGTTTTGGCTCCCAGCAACTTTTTGATTTGCTAAACAGAGTTTGTGCCGGGCGACGGGGCAGAATGCATGTTGGCTGAGCACAGAAAGAAAAACATGAATCCAGATAAGATAATAAGCAGCAGAGAGGAAACCTGAGAAAAACCGTTTAAAGTCAGGAAAGAGATTCTGTTTTTAGACTTTATTTTTAGAAAACTGGAGGTGATTAAAAAAAACTGAATGGAAAAATGGAAACATCAGAGACAGAGAGACGCATCAAATCAACACTGTAAAACATCACAGACCAGTCCAGTAAATTATATTTTAAAAATGTGATTCTCTTTCTATCTGGATCCCAAACCTTGCAGATCGAATTTTTAAAATGCAGAAATATTAAAGACGAAAAAGGATTATAATAAAAGGATGTTTAATGAAAAGATGGAAAGCCATCCCCGTCTGCAATTACCATTGAGTAATTTTGAATTAATGAGTTTCAACAACGTTTTATTTCCCTTTGGGGTCAATAAAGTATATTTGAATTTGAATTTGAAACCAGTGGAAACTGTCGGCAACATTTACATTTTGTAAGTCACAGAAGCTTGAGAAAAAGTAGATATTTCTAATCTGAAATTAAATAAAAGCACCTTCATTAAAATGTTTCTAAGTAAATTGTGGCCTTAGCACAGCTTGATTATCTTATGTTGTACTATAAAACATGTATGCATGAGATGGAGGACAGATGAGGTGGGGTTTTTTTTATTTCCAAAATGTTTCTGCTGTATTTTCCTAAAGCTGACAAATTAAAGAGGAGAGAGATTTTCAGAGCTGGAACAACCAGTCGTGTTTTACAGAGAGCTTCTCGTTCGACGGTTGAACAGTTTCAGGACAAGAGCTGGAAACCATATAAAGACAAAACATGCTGCTGCAGGGAGCGCACACACGGGAACACGCTGAGAGCGTTTGGCCGACCCAACAAGGGCATGCACAGCGAGTTCACCGTGTTTCAGAGCTGCACTCCATCATGCTGTGGGACTCCTGCTCTCTGCCAATCCAGTCACTCCTCCAGCTGAAGTCCAGAGTTACTCCACAGTTTGAGGGCCTGAAATAAATCTGCTCACACAGCAACTGGTATAAACCTCAGATGTAAAGGTTGAATCCTCCTGCTGCGGCTAAACTAACTAAAACTTAGAAACTTTCTTCACAATTAAATATTGTAAACTTATCTTTGTTCTACTTAACTGATGACTAATGATAACAGTCATCAGTTACACTTTTGGTCAAACTAACTCCCATATAAAACATCAGGCTGGACGATATGGCTGAAAAATGTATCATGATATAACCGTTTCATATCAGTCCATCCCAAAAATTATTTATTTATTTATTTTTGTTTTAAAGATATTATGCAAAATTCATATTTTGTACTTGTGACTCATCTGCTTCTAAAATAGCCCAAGAGCTTAAATGAACACCCAGTCGCTTTTTGGCAACCAATAAATGGATTTTAGTGTCTGGAAAACGAGCCCCATTGTTGAGTCATAATCGTAAATGACATCGCTATTACCTAGCAACCCAAACTGAGCTCCAGTACTTTTGGTCAGCTGGTTTTACTGCTGTTTTCGCTGCACAACGGCTGCTGGAAAAGACAGGTGTTTTGTTGTTGACTTACCATCCATAAACCACTTGCTGCATTCTTGCTGGTTGTGCAGGAGGCTCCACTTCTGCTTTTCAAAGATGTATGGTTGTATTTTCATGTGTGAGTGTAAACATTGAATGGGGGTGTGACCAGCAGCAGATTATTTGGATTTAAAGTGACAAGGTGCCCTAAATAGCTAAAATCTCACGATCTAAGAATAATTTTGTGTAAATCATGTAATGAACATGTTTTATATCAGCCACTTATCCTAACCTGTTTAAAGAAACATAACAAGTCGCCTTTAAACATCTCACTTACCAACAAACTGGTGGCTTGACTTTTTCTGTTTTAGCCAGATTGTTGCTAGGTAACCAAAGTGATTGAGTTAATGCCACCAACCTTGATTAGCCGGACACTAAAGTTGTTGAGCATCTAAGATCTGCTCTGTTGGGATGAAGATGATGAAGTTTCTTCTTCCTCCTTCAGGTCGTCCTCTTCCTCCCAGGACTCGGTCCTCACATGTTGGGGGCGTGGCCAAGCTGATGGTCCAGAACGCATCACGCCATGATGACGGCGTCTACGTGTGCGTGGCGGAGAACATCCACGGTCGGGCAGAGAGCAGTGCCCAGGTTCAGGTCAAAGGTCAGACGATTCACAAACATTGATGAGGAAAGAAACTTTCAGGTCACAAAATACCTTAATTTAAAATTCAAAAGATATATATACAGTATATATAAGTTTTCTTTCCTTTTTTAAAATTTTTACCTGCTCAATAATAATTTTAATTTTTATGAGATCTATAAATCATTTAAGATCCAAACTTTAAAAAAAAAATAAATAAATGTTCTGACACAATTTCCAAATTTTTGGGTCACCAGTTGATTTCTAGTTTGTTGGCCAGATTTTTACCGTTCCTGACTTGTAGTCAGAGAGTCGATCAAAATCATTTCAAGAGCCACAACTTGGACTCCTCTGCTATAAAAGTTGTTTCATTTCAGGAATTCAAATAAATTCACATGTTCTATTTAATCAAAGTGGTTCATTTCTATCAGGTTATTTCACCCAATATTCTATTTTGTTTTATTCTATTTAAATATATAATGACTGGCAGATTATGTCTAAGTGTAAAAAAGTTGTATTTATAACATAAGTGTTAATGACTTGTAATAAATTAGATACTAAATCAAAGTCACTGAAAGGTTTGTTAGAGAAGCTGAAGTATTTTCTCATTAAATTGAATATAAATATTTATTTTTATGACATTTAATGGTCTGACTTTCTCTCTTGTAAGAAGCAGTGGCATTAGTTTTATTGTTGCACAAGAAGATACTCATCAAAATTAAGTTATTGACTTATTTTTCCTGTCTGAACAGAACTGAGTTTATAAAAGTTTTCATGAGTCTGATTTGCTGTTTATGAAGAACCTAAATTTATTTATCAGTCGGCCAATCATTCATCAGCATGCAAAACAGAAACCATCATCACTGCTTTATAAGGAAAATCAGAGAATGGAAGGAAAATTTGACAGAAGCAGGAAATCCCCAGCTAAAGAAAGTCAGTGAAATATCAGCAGATTCCCACAAACTGACCCACTCAGCCCACTGAGTCCTCCTGATGTCCATGTGTGGACATTAAAACCTGATCTGAGACCAAAACAAAACTCTGTCTTACAGCTGTGGATTTATTCAGCTTTTTATTTTCAGTTCAGTTTCTTCTCCAAACAGTTGAACTGGCATAATAGCTCTTATCAGTCTTTTAGTCACTTTCCACTTCCTCTTTTTCTTTCTCGATGCAAAAACAGAGAATTAACCTGAGAATCTGTTAATAACAAATCTGTGTTTTCAGCCGCTCACAGTAAACAGCTCGGCCATTTTGTTTGATACAACTTCCTGCCTTTATGATGAAACTCATTCACTCAAGCTTCTCTTCACCCAAAAACGAACAAATTAATTCAGAGCACAGCTAACGGTTAGCACATAGCAACTGTTAGTTGTGCTAAATTTTTCTACTCTATTAAAGACAAAAGATTATCATATCTTGTTTTGCTTTGTTAAGAAAATACAATTATGTGGAACCTGTTGAAAAGAAAAAAAAATATGTTGAGTTAAAAACTACATGAGTTTATTCTGCACTTAGTTAGAAAACATGAGGTGATTTATTATAGTTGAATGAGTATTGCTGATCATCAGCTGTGTGTCAGTTTTTATCAAACTGTGGTGGGTTAACAAAAGGCCAAAAAAGAGAACAGAACCAGGACCTTGGAGAACTTTTCAAAGTATTTTAAATTCATCAATCTACAGAGAAAAAGATTATTTACAAATGGAAAACAATTCAGATGTCAGAGCTTTAAATATTCAGAAAAAGTAGAAAAACATCAGTTTTTTCTCTCTCTTTCTTTTAGTCTTTCTGTCTCTTTCTTTCTGTCATTTGTTCTGTTGTTTGTCTCTTTCTTTTATCCTTTCTATTATTCTGTCAATCGTTTTTTCTGTCATTCTATCTTTCCTTTTTTCTTTTCTCCATTTCTTTCTTTTTCCTTTCTGTCTTAGCTTTTTCTTTCTATATTTGTCTTTCTATTATTCTGTCATTGTTTTTCTTTTGTAATTTTGTCTCTAACTTTCTGTCATTCTTTCTTTCTACTTTTGTTTTTCTCCCGTTCTCCCTCTTTCTCTTTCTTTCACACAGTGTCCTCTCTGGTATGTCTGATATGTACACAGAAGAAAAAAACCACTTGAGTACAAAAGTTCAACCTTTCACGTGCACACACAGATATTCTTGTATGTTCACACACACTCAGCAAACAGGCCGTTAGGCTTGTGTGCCAGATGCAGGGAGGAAAAGGAAATCCTTTCTCCTTATAAGGAAACGGCTGAGTGAGGAACACGGTGATGCTTTCCGTCGCTGACTCTCCTCCTCTGCTCTGACAACATTCCCAGTTTAATGGGAAATCTGTGGAAGCTGCAGGAGGAGACCAGAGATCTGATCTGGAATCAGATCCAACACTGATTCGTAGATGATTGTAGCTTCCTCCATCAGTTGGAGATTGGAAACCTCCATTCACACGTCTGTACATCTGATCAGTGATCAAATGATGGAGGAAACGGATCAGTGATCAGCCTGAGCTTCTGCCTTAAAGTCAAACATCTGATTTTAATAACGTCTGATTCAGATTAACAGACTCATTGGAGCTGGAGTATTGCTGCAGTGATGTTGGGAAACATTTCAATAAGGAAGCGTCCAGTACTCTGTGTCCTTCAGCATCTTGGGTCAGATGATTGCACTGCAAAAACACAAAATCTTACCAAGTATTTTTGGTTTAGTTTCGAGTACATGTGTCTTAGTTCACCTGAAATAAGACAAACCTAACTTACAAGTAACATTTCAGCAAGAGCTTGTTTTGCAATATTAATTACTTAATAATGATGAAAAAATACTTTTCTTTCTTTCTTTCTTTCCTTTATTTAACCAGGAAAAATCCTTTTGACATCCTGATCTTATTTTCAAGAGGGATCTGGGCAGAAATCTACAACACATAGCAACTTGGTTACACAAAAGTGAAAACTTAAAACGTGCATTTTTTAGTTCCACTGACAGATAAATTCACTTATAAGATGGGGAAAAGTTCTTGTTAAAAGTGAAATAATCTGCCAGTGGAACAAATATTAAAGAGTGATTGACTTAAAACAAACTCCTCTATGTTGCTGAACAGTTACTTGTACGTCAGTTTCATCTTTTTTTAAGTGCACTAAGATATTTGCACTAGAAACTAGATCAAAAATACTTGGTAAGAGTTTTTGTTTTTCCAGTGAAGTTGCCAATCTAATAGATCAGCTGATTGTCATGTTGGACGATTTCTGACTGTTTCTTCTTCGTGTGTTTTTGTGCTGCAGGTATGGTGCCGTCTCAGAGGTCAGAGGTCGCAGCAGCAGGTCGGGCTCCTTGCTTCATTCGCTGTCTAAGCGATCTGAAAGTGATGGATGGCAGCAGAGTCTCCATGACGGTGGAGCTGAGCGGTGTGTGTTTCTGTGTGTGTGTGTGTGTGTGTGTGTGCGCTGTGGTATTTCCTGTCTGATCTCCAGGGACACGGTGCAGATGAGATGAAGACAGATTGACTGTAGTCCTGCCTCTTCATTTCCTCTGTTTGTGTTTGGCTTGTTGTTGGGACAAATATCTGGTTTGTCCTCATAAAACCAGTAAATAGATCCTGGTGTTTGGGTCAGGTAAAGTTCAGGTTACTGAGCAGAAAGATGAACGGTAGTAAAATTATTTAGAGTCAGAATCACGATGTGTGGCATCAAGTTTAAAAGGCATTTAAATACTGCATAAACACCAACTCTTACCAAGTATTTTAGTTCTAGTTTCAAGTTTAAATACCTTAATACACTTAAAATAAGACAAAAATATCTTACAAGTCACTTTTCAGCGTGAAACAGGAGCTTGTTTAAGTAAATAATTCCTTAATATTGATTTTATCGACTGGAACATTATTTTACTTGTCACAAGACATATTTCCCCAGTTATAAGTGAAATAATCTGCCAAAGGAACTAGTGCTTTCACTTTAATATTAAGGAATTATTGATATAAAACAAACTCCTGTATCTTGATGAAAGTTAATTTTGTCTCATTTTGAGTTTACTAAGAACTAGAACAGAAATACTTGGTAAGATTTTATGTTTTTGCAGTGAATGTGTGTTTTTCTCTGCAGTCTGAAGTTACATCCCTCTTATCATCACTCCCGTGTGGGTGTGTGTGGGTGTGTGTGTGTGTGTGTGTGTGTGTGTGTGTGTTATGTAATGAGTTTCCACAGGGACTTCTCTCCATATAAGCTGTTTGCAGATCGCTCTGCATCTCTTTTCTATCGCTGGTTTCTGAAGCGATCTGTGGACCTGTAATGATAAATTTATCTGGGAGGATAAATTGTCCCAGAGTTATTGCGATAAACTATGGTATTATCTTGATACCATTTTCAATTAATATAATGATAATAAACTAATAATGTAAGAACACATTCTCAAATATTGATAAACTTTAAATTCTAATTAACACAGAAACTGGAAGACATTTAAATATCCAAAATAAATACACAAAACAACAGGAACAATAAATAAAATTAATTACAAAGACTCTGTAAACAAAGTTGTCTTTAAAAAAAAAAGATCTAGTTGAGACCAAAACACCAACTGGAAACGTTTGTCGTCCAGTTTTTGGTAGAAAGAGAAAAAAAATAAAATAATAAAATTATTCAGCTTGTTTTAATTTATCATGTGATTAATTGATAAGACAAAGTTAATGCAGAAATAGATAAACAATATTTAAATTCCTATCAATGGCAAAAACACAAAGTGTAGGAAGAAGCTTTATTATACTTTCACTATTTTATACATTCAGCATTATCAAAATCAAAAACAGCTGAATCTTTCCTGTTGATCTTATGTAAAATAAAATTTTAGTTTTTACTGTTTGGGATAAAATTCAAGTAATTTATTTCATGCATATTTTAAACTTAAATTCTGCATCCAGTTTTTCCTGAGTTGAGTTGATAAATTACTCCTAGAGGTATTTCTTTTTTTAAATATGAAGAATTCAGTCACAGATCCACTGCAGAGAGGACTCAGATGGACTGAGATGACCTTTGACCTGCAGGTGAGCCTCCTCCTGCGGTGATGTGGCTCCATGACGGGCAGGAGGTGTCGGAGTCGGAGGACTTCCACCTCCTCAGGGAGGAGAGCCGCTACACTCTGCTGATCCAGGAGGTTTTCCCAGAAGACACTGGGGCCTACAGCTGCCGGGCCTGGAACCAGTACGGAGAGGACCAGACCCAGGCCCGGCTCACTGTGGAAGGTTAAACATAACACCTTAAACAATTCAATTACTTTATTGATCCAAAAACTAAATGTTGTCGTAACTCGTTTAATTTAGAATTTATTGTAGATGGTGATGAAAAAGGTCTCCTGTAGCAGTCAGTGTTGCAACGCATTTGAAGAACGTCGATTGAGGATGAATAAAAATGTGTCTGTAAATATGAAAGGTCAATTAAATTTGAAATGAAGTCATAACTAGATATCCAAAATTGATATCTGTAATGTTCCTGATATGGAAAAAAATTCTAGATCGGGTTTTGGTGAAAATGTCAAGATTTGCTTAAAAAAATAAAGCTATAAAAGACTAAATAACCTAAATAGACGGCTTATTGTCAAAAAACAGTTGATTTGGGGGTTAGTTTCACTTTAAAATAAATAGTTATTCTACCTGTTTAAAGGGAGTTATTTGTTTCCACTGTCGCCATGAGCTCAAACAGCAGGAAGTTGCTCCAAAGCAATCAAACTTTCTTTCTGGAAATTTTTTACCATTTGACACTTATTAAACTCAGGAAAACATCCAATGTATGTATTGAATTTTAACAATTTAACTTTTTGTCCTGTTTGCCTTGTGAAAGAGATTAAAAAAAAATTGCGAATGGGTGCTATGTAAACAAACTCGTTCAAATTAAACATCTGCAGTTTAGTGCAAAAAACAGCCTCAAAAATATTTGAGAAATTCTCAGAATTTTAGTCGGGAAAAGGAAAAGTCAGCTTAAACTGTAAAATCAAGATGTGTCGGTAATGACACATTTCATCTGTAGGAGTAGAGAGTGAAGAGGTGAATTGGTGATCGCTGACGGCGTTAGGAAAGCATCTCTACTACGCTTGCATAAGAAATGAAACATTTTTTATTCTCCTAAGGAGTGAGGGTTTAATTATCTGATCCTCATGTCTTCCCTTGTTTTGACATTTTTTCACTGGATTTTCTGTTGTAGAGATTAAGTGCTGACATGTCTGACGGATTCAATCGGCTGCAGATTTTAGGAGTTTTTTGTTGTTTTTATTTTTGTCAGAACCTCAGGACGGCGTCCAGCCCTGGTTCATCACAAAACCCAAAGCGGTGAGCGCCGTCACAGGTCAACACGTCTTGCTGTCCTGTGCCATCGCCGGAGACCCGTTCCCCCAGTACACATGGACCAGAGTGGACCAGAACCGAGCGCTGAGCTCTGGAGGAGACTACGAACTGCTGCAGAAGGAGGACGTCGTCTCGCTGCTCATCAGGTCTCAAAGTTTTACACCTGCAGCCTGAAACATTTCTGAAAGAACATGGAGAACAAACTGTCTGTGTTTCTGTTTCAGACGGGTCAGAAAGCATCATGAAGGAGACTTCCTGATCACCCTGAGGTGACACACTAACACACTGCAAGCAGGAAATAAACCAGAAACTGAGCAAACATGAAGGAATAATCCTGTATGATCTGCGGTTCAGATTGGAGGATTAAAGTCGCCCTCCCCCCGTCTGAATCTATCCATATATCCATAATCTGTCAACCCCCATCACACACTGCAGACTGACTGCCGTCATCTCATTTAGTCATGAGAAAATGTGTCAAATATAACACACACAGGCGTGTTTAGATCCTAAAATATCTGAAACCTCATGTTGGGCGACTGCAGCAACATAAAGCCTCAGCTGAAGGTTAATGAGGCAGAAATTGTTGCTAACGCACATAAACAAGTTTTTATTTTTGTAACCATTTTCCAGTTTCTTACTGATTTATCAATCCAGTCCTATTCCAATCTCTCCTTCAGAACTGCAGGGATGTCAAAAAGTGTTTGCCCATTCCTAATTTCTAATTTTAAAATTAGTCAAAGATAACAAGTCAACTCAAAATGCAGTTTTTAAATTAAGGTGTTTATTATTAAAGGAGAAAAATTCAAATGACTTTGTGTAAAAAAAGTGAAGCAAAGTAACTTAAAACATACAAAAAAGATAACAAATCAGGAAGCGGGCGAACACTTTTTTACAACATGTATAATAGTTACTTATAATGAAAAGTACCTGATGTTGTGTTTGTGTGTCAGGAATAAAGTGGGAGAGTGCAGCGCTGTGGCTCAACTGTCCGTCACTGAAGGAGAACCTGAAGAAGGAGACAGGAGGTGAGAGGAAAAATACATTTTATTTAAAAATCTGTTTAAGTCTTTCTACAGCAAGTGACTGAAGTGTGAATACAGCATGGTGAAATTATAATTATCTGACTTTAAATCAGACTTCTGACATGATAAAGATGATAGAGGTGGAGTAGAAAGAAGGTTTTATTTATTAGGTTTTATTTATTTTATTTTATTTATTTCACTATTACAAAATCAGGAAAGATGGTGCATCATCTCCTAATGTAATTTGACATAAACATATCTTGTGTCACCATTTTTGCAATTAAGGAATCAATTAAAATCACTTATCTGCAATTCAATAAAAACTTGTCACATTGTAAAGCTGCTTGAGACTTTGACAGCTTTGAATGGCTGCTGCTGCATGAAGAGGTTTAGCGCTTGTTCATACTTTAAACACTTCTCTGATGACTGAAAGAGGATCCGTCTCCATCACCATCAGCTTTTTGCTGATGTAGCAGGAAAATCCCAACAGAGGAAACACAACAACACATGGAGGCTCGTGGAACAACTCAACCCACGGGTCACAGCCGTCCTGCAGTCATGTTTGTTTTGTGCTCAGAAGATTCATTCGCTGTTGGTATTTTTACAATAACAGACAATGAATATGTTGAAACTACTGCAAGTCAGTGAGGAATTGATTTTAAAAAACAAGGGTGAAAATATGTGGGAAAGACGTGTTGGAGCTTGGATAGGAGGAGAGGCGATGATCAGTGAGTAGCAGTGATGCTTCATGCTGAGTGAGGAAATCTCTGCCTAAGTTGCTGATGGAGAAGGTCAGGGAAGGTCAGACAGAGTTTCTCTGTGCAAAGGACAACGAGACAGGGGTGAGGTAAAAATCAAAGTGGATGTGGATTGTCATTAGGCATTCGCTCCATAATTCATTGCAGTGGTGTTGCACAGTTTTATAGAGGAAGTCATGCTGGAGTCTCCATGGACTCCGATTCCCACAGACATCCCACTGGAATGAGTGAAAAGCAGAAAACGACAGATGTTTAATGAATGAAGGATTTCAGTGTGACAGAACAGGCTGAAATGACAGGCAGAGTATAAGAAAGTTTATTAATGTACTGTGCAAAATTCACATTTTACTCAGTTTTGTATTTCTATTTGGGTCTCAACTGCTCATATAAACGGCTTAGAAAACCTGCTGGAAAACACAAGTGTTTTGTTGTTGACATGCACTGCAAAAACACAAACTCTGACATAGTATTTTTATTCTACTTTCTAGTGCAAATATCTTAGTTCACTTGAAATGAGACAAAATTGACTTGCAAGTAGCTTTTGAGCAAAATATAGATCCACCGGCAGATATTTTTGCTTACAAGACATTTTTCTATATTATAAGTGAAATAATCTGCCTGTGGAACTAGAACATTTTATCAATATTCAAGAATTTGTGAATTAAAACAAGCTCCTATATCTTGCTGAAAAGTTACTTGTAAGTAAATTTTCATTTTTTATTTCAAGTGTACTGAGATATTTCCACTAGAATTTAGTTGAAAATACTTTTTAAGATGTTGTGATCTTGCAGACACTGTTCAGAAACCGTACGCCGCTTGTTGGTTGTGCAGGAGGCTCCACGTCTGCTTTTCAAAGATGTACGGTTGAATAATTTTGCATCTGTTTGCAGCAGTTTAATATGTGAGTGTAAACGTTGAGGTGGGGGGGCGTGGTCAGCAGCTTATTTGGGTTTAAAGTGACAATGCGCCCCAAAAAAAGGCTATTTCTGAAAGGAGCTCAAAATAGAGACTAAAATCTCATTAAATAAAAATGATTTTGAGCAAAAAATGTAATTGAAATGTTTTGTACAGCCCCGACTTCTCCTATCCCGTTCAATGAAGCATGATAGGTCACCTTTAATACAGTTGGCTTGTTTTTTACTGCATCCAGCATGACCTGAACTGTCAGATGTGATTCTCCTCAGTCAGTTCTTTACATTCACATTTCTGTTTTCATTCACCCGTCCCACTCCCAGCCCTCCCTCTGTTCCCATCAATCCGCCTGTTTCATATCCAACAATTCCCAAAGCTTCTCTAATCTGAGCGTATCAGCCCAACCAATCAGAGCCAGCATTTCCTCCACATGGATCCTCTGATCTCTGCAAGCAACCAGCTGCAGCTCCAACACAAGGACAGAGCAGAACGAGGTGAAGAGGAGTCCCAGTCATGAAATGGGCCCGATGAAGATCAGTTCATTCATGCCCATAAAAGGAAAGCTGAGTCACCTGTGATGTAACAAGCAGTTTGAGTTGAACTCCTCATCCTCCTTTTTCCTGACTCCAAAGTGGGCGGAGCCTCGGCGTTGTTTATTCTCTCTACTTCACTCCATCTCTCTTTGCGCTTGTTTCTGCAGGACCGCAGCAGCCAGAGGAAGACCAGGAGGAGGAGGAGGAGAAAGCAGGAGGGTCAGTCTGCAGAGGCAGGAGGCTGGTGAGGAGGAGAAGAAGAAGAAGGAGGAAGATCCCCGAGGACTCCTCAAGCGCAGCGTGGAAACGAGGGAGCGCGGTGAAGAGGAGCTGCGACAGAGGGAGGCGCAGCAGCTGGACTTTCGCTCGCTGCTGGGACGCCGAGCTTTGCCCCCCGACGGTGACACCAACACCCAGAAGATGGATTTTAAGGCCAACCTCCGGGGCGTCAAAGGCAAGGCGGAGGAGAAGGCGAACTCCCCGCAGCAGGTGGACTTCCGGAGCGTCCTGGGGAAGAAGGGCGCCGCTGGCAGCAACGGCAACAAGCCGGCCGAAACGCCTCCGAAGAACGCTGGAGACTTGCGCTCCGTCCTCACCAACAAGAAGAAGATGACTCCGGCGGCGACCCCTGAGAAGAACGGAGAGAAGGTGAACAACTGCGTGGATGGAGGGCTTCACGACCAGAAGAGCGAGGGAGGAAAGGGAGGTGGCGGAGGAGGGACGGCGCCGGAGTTCGTGGAGAAGCTGAAGGACGTGACGGTGCTGGACGGTCAGCGGCTCCGGCTGGAGTGTCGCCTCGCCTCCGCCGCAGCTGCTGATGTCACCGTCACTTGGACGCTGGACGGGAAAACCGTCAAACCGTCCAAGTTCATCATCCTCGCCAACGAAGGTCAGAGTTCACACACACACTTTCAGAAATGAAATTAGAAATCAACGCCGAGACGGAGGGCTTGTTTGTTAGAAGTTGGTGTGAGCCATGCTGATGGAGGAGGAAGAGGAGCAAGAGCAGCTGCCGATGAAGCTCAAAGGATTCAGACTCTATTAATAGATCGCAGATGTGAAACAAAAGAGCATAGAGATGCAGGATGTGATGTGAGACCACCGAGTATTGTGGCTATTTCAGATGGGAAAGATCACTTTACACACGCAGCATTAACTGTACTCCAGGCCTCCACATTCGTCATTCCTGCAGGTTGCAGCGGCTCTGTTTACATCCAGACTGGCCCCTGACGCACGGCGAAGGGTCAACCTGTAGCTCCACATCACAAATGACAACATGACTTCAACTTTTTCATTAATAAACTATAAACATAGAGCTGGTTTATATGATTCCAGCAATGGCACTGTTTTCTTTTTTTCTGGACTAATTTCAATTAAAAAAATATTTTTGTAGTTTAGAAAAGTCAGTGTTGGGCTAGATTATGCTGGAATCTGGATTATGCTGCCACTGAAAAACAAAAAAGAAAATTTTTTTTCTCAGAAATCTGATTTTTGATCTTAGCAGATTAGTCAAAATTGAGAAAAACATCGGAATTGAGATTAAAGTCAGAATTCCTCCTTTTTTATTTTTTATGACCCTAATCCTCTTCCGTATATTCCAGCTTTGTGCGATTACAATCTCTTATTTTCTAAATCAACTTCTACACTAACGCTCCACAGCGCCACCTAGCTTCTCCTCTTGGTACTGATCTATTTTTAGTCATCCTCAGTTAGGAAGAAACGTGACAGATTCCTCTGTTTTTCCAACAGCAGCAGTGCCTGTTAGGAAAATATTAGTTTTTGTTCAGCCAGCTGATCAGCAGTGTGTACTTTGTGCTCAAAGCAGCTGATAAATAAAACTAATCTAGTTACTTTGTTGCTTTTCTAGCATCTCATTAAAATTACTTTAAACTGAAGGATTTATATAACAGAAGTTTTGATCCGTTTTGAAACAATGGCTGTTTAAAAGCTTCATATGCAGTGACATGCTGAGTGGAAATGCACAAAATAAATTTAAAAAACAGTTTTGTGTCATCTGTCCTGCTGAATCTCTGAATCAGACGCTGTTTGAGATCTGCTGCATGTTCAGAGCTTCAGCTGCTTCCAGTGCTTCCAATTTTCTGCTCCTTCAGTTTTTTTAATAAGTGAAGAAACTTTGGAGTTTGTGGATGAGAAAGAGAGAAAGTCACAAGTTTCTTTTGGTTACATTTACCCAGAATGCCCTGCTCTGTAGTCCACTTCCTTCATTTGGAGCGGTCTCTGGTCCGCTGGTGTTCACATATCCATTCAAACCGCACCAGAACTCAATTCAACCGAACCGAGACCGAAGTTTGTAGGTGAACCACAGTTCGCTTTCTTGGTTCATATCACAGTTCGATTCCACTTTCACGCCTTCACAAATGAACCGGAGATTCTAGATGAACTGGAGTTTCATTAAAGCAAAGTAAACGGGTCTGGCATGACTCAGATCACTTTAGCTTTTTACTGCATGTTTAATGCAAGAACCAGGAAAACTTTAAAAACCTGCCAAAAACAAATGGACCCAAATCAAAATAAGTTCTCAGATGTCTGAAATCTGGAGTCTAAGATTGTTTAACTGGCCCAGATGTTGATCAGATGATTCAAAGTCCCTTAAAGAAACCAAGTCACTGTTACTGCAGTTATCAAGCCTCACATTTATTTATATGGCACATTTAAAACATTTATTGACCAAATTGCATCACAGCTACATCCACAATCATAAAATAAGTCGCCACACTGAGCTAGCTTCTGCTAGCACTTTCATTGTGTTTAAAGGGAATTGTTCGTTTCTACTGTCACCTCATGATCGCCACACAGTAAATGATTGAAATCAACTGGATAAACTTCCTGAGACAGAAAAAAGTTTTAGCAGTTGATTAACTTAAATGATCAATGGATTATCTCTGTCAATAAGTTTGATCAAAATGTGACTAAATGATTACATTCAATTGCTATAAACTGAGTTGATTTTATATATTTGCACTTAATTGAATCGATTTGTATCAATTTAAAAATAAAATCCTCTAATAACCTTCACACAGATATAAACTGAGCAGAATTTCTCACACGGATAGAAACTTTGCCGCCACAGTAGAGATTTGCAGTTAGATCTGCTTGAACACGCGTGTGTTTACGAATGCCTGGGACTCCCAGTGTGTGTGTGTTTATGAACGTCTGTGTGTGTGTGTGTGTGTGTGTGTGTGTGTGCAGTAATCCTTCAGCATGTTATTTTAGCCTTCAGGACAGCCTCTGTTCCAGCTCTGCAGGCATACATTGAGGTGGTCCATGTTGAAGGTCAGAGGTCACAGCAGCCTCAAACACGCAGTGATGTGTTGTTGCTGTTATTTGCAGCAGGGAACTGATGTCAGCAGCTCCAGAACAAACAATATCAGAACATTCTGGTTTTAAACCACGAGATGAATTTACTCCATCGCTCTCTGTGCTGCTGTGCTTTAAACACAAGTATCAGTTCTCATTATCCACCTCTGATTATTGTCAGAAATCTCTTATTTCATCTGTGGCTGAGAACATTTATTGATTTTATGATTTGCTGAGACTGCTTTGCAGTTTTGCATTGATTATTGCATAACCACAACTCTAAGAATAAAAAGTCCTAATCTGGTACAAATTCTGGAAACAATACTGCGTAGAAAAAAATGCTGCTTGACTTTTGCAGATTCCAAAGTGACATAAACACCTGATATTATTGACACATAAATACTGAGTCTGAGATCTCTCACTTCATCAGTAAATAAATCTGAATCCCTCTAAGTCACATGCCATTCCTCAGCTGCCTTCTTTTGCAACACATTCATATTTGCACCTGTTTGACTCTGATTTATTGCCCTTGATTGACGCATATAATTCACCAGCTGTCACAATCAGAACACGAACAGTTACAGTAATATAAATTCATTGGCAATGACTGTACATGCATGACATGTTACAGCTGCTCTACCCTGTTTATTCTGTGATGTTTCAACTTTAATTTGGTATTTTTATTCAGTATGTGGATAGCTGTTGCATTCAGATATCTTGAAGATGAGAAGTTGTGTCCAAAGCGCGCTCAGTGTGTCTGATCTGCTTGTATTTTAGGCTGCATTCACACCAGATCTGTTTAGTCCACTTTAATCAAACTCCAGTTCGTTTGCCTTGAAAGTCTGATTTGATTTGAAACATGTAAATGCATAATGAAACTCTTGATGTGGATCAACACTTCAAAAACACAAAATCTTACCAAGTATTAGTTTCTAGTGCAGATATCTAAACAAAATGAATTTTTAAGTTACTTTTCTGAAGATATAGGAGCTTGTTTGTCAATAATTTCTTAATAATGATTCAAAAGTACTTGTTCTGTTGGCAGACTATTTCACTTATAAAACATTATACATTTATAACACTTATAACATTTTTCACATGTTATAAGTGAAATAATCTGCCAATGGAACAAGTATTCTTTCATCAATGTCAAAGAATTATTGACTTAAAACAAGCACCAATAACTTGCTGAAAACTTTCTTATAAGAGGTTTGTTGTATTTCCACTAATAAGATATTTGCACTAGAAACCAGACCAAAACTACTGGGTAAGATTTTGTTTTTGCAGTGAAAAAGGTGAACTCTGGTCCTCCAAGTGGATCGGAGACCATTCCAAAAGCAGGAAGCAAACTACAGCACAAGGCATTCTGGGTACAATCAAAACAAACACGAGAGTCTATTGGGAGAAATGACTCAAAGTCTTTTAGCACAGACAAAAGAGGAATCCTGCAATGACTAAAATTTGATGCTACTCCGTTTTTGTTTTCATTTTGTGAAGAAGAAAGTTGAACTCAGTGTCTTCAAACGTTTTTACTTCATTTCCTTCAGTGGTTCTTGGTCCAGGGGGGAACAGGTCACTCAAAGGGTTTGGTTTTGACTTGGTGCAGCGTGAAAGTGAACCACAGCAGCTCAAAATTTAAGAAATGTAACTTTGGTCCCCAATCGAATCGAGACTATTGGACTATCCGGTGTAAAAGCACTAAGAGATTTTTAACATGTCTGCATGTTCACAGATGAATGATGTGAGTTTTAGGCCACCCCCGTTTTGGTTCTGCAACTCCAGCTGCATGATCTGAAGTCTCAGATGGCTCATGATCTCAACAGATCATCTTGTATGATATGAAAGGACAAGTAGTAATTAATGGAGTGTTTGTGGTTGTGTGATTATGGTGAAATCTGATCTAAAAGGTGACTTTTCTCTCTGCCATCCTCAGTTGTGTAACCTGCTGAGTTTCCCATTTGTCCTTCTACTCCTTTAAGTTTATCAGTCAGACGGTGGCATCCACAAAATTAAGACATTTTAACACAGATGACCTGAAACCTCTTGACCAAACTGACTCGGCAGAAAAAGTCGAGTTGAGTTGTCATTCCTTAAAGCAGAACTATTTTCCTTCATAAACAACATGTGAGATCTCTGGTTCAGAAAACTCTTGTCAGGCTGTTTAGTTTCACTGTTAGAATAACAGTGAAAAAAATGTTCATTATTCATTATGAACATTATTCATGCATGACAGTTTTCCTGACTGATGCCAGGCACATGAACCAATGTAGCATTTAGAAACTTCTCATAATTTTTGTTATATTTTGCTAAAGGCTACCACACAAATTCATATTCTGTAACCTCTATATGATTATTTAAGAAGTCTCAGTTGGAATAAAACTTGACGTATTAAATTCAGTATATCAATCAGTCTTCAAAGTGTGTAAAATGTATTTTTTGTCATTGTTGTCTTTTTATTTTATCTTTATTGATTCACAAGGAAGCAAATTTTATATGTAGTCACAACGTAATGCCAATTTCATTACAAAGAGATTACAATGATTGGAATGAAAAACAGGATAATGCAAAAGGGAAAAAAGAAATAAAAAAATATATACACGAACTAAAACCAGTATTAAATAACTAGAATGTGAGTCTTTTATAAGACAGTGGACTTTAGTATGTAAAGTAGCGGCAAGTTTAGACCGAGGGCTCCAAACAATTTCTATAATTTATTTGTAAATTGGACACAACTGATTTACTAGATTGTTTTTTAAATGCTAATGTGTTTAGTAATCTGAATCAGGCAGTAGATTTCCTGTTGTAATAGTGAAACTGTTTCAACATGGGCAGCAGTATTAATAACTCTCAGATGTTGTGTGGTGAAACATCAAAGCATTCATTTGTTTTGCATCATAAAATGTTTGAGGTTTGAATTTTCCTGCTGATTTAATGGTTTTTTTCTGTTGGGACGATGCTCAGACTCAGTAGGAGAAAAATAAATATTATTTCCACACATAAGACATTTTTCCTGTTTAAAGTGGAAAAGTGTAACTAATATGTTTTTGCATTTATATTCAAGTGTTATTGACCTAAAACACACTTATTTACTTTGCTGAAACAAGACTTTTAAGGTCTTTTATCTTAATTCAAGTGTACTAAAAAATGTTCACTAGAAACTAGACAAAATACTTGGTAAGATTTTGTGTTTTGTTTTTGTTTTTTTCATTATGACTTTCTGGGTTTGCTTTATTCACAAACTGACCCAAAAACAGATTTATATTTTTTCTTCAATATAAGAACTAATTGGATTTCCTTCCACAAGATAAAAAGTATCTGCAACAACTATAGTGTGAAGAAATAAGTTTTAATTTTATTATAAATTTAACTTAAAAATTTACAGCCAGTTTATTATTTGCTCTTTTATAACGTTCTGTCCCCTTTATTTTCCACAGTCTGAAAATGAATAAATAGTGACATTGATTTATTAAAGCAAATCCTTTCATGATCTAGAATCCAATCCTGCTGGGGATTTATCCCTTTACTGTTGGCAAAAGTCTAAAAATATGTCTGTGGGACTTTTATTTTTAAATGCATGAACATGACAGCAGGTTCATGCTGTCATGAACACAAAATTCTGTTGTTTTTCCTCAAAACAAGTAAATTGGAAATGTGGAGTATAAATTAAACCGTATAACGATCACCTGAGAGCTGAGTATCTGCTCAATGCTGAGTTTATGTTTAAGAGAGTTTTTATTGCTGGATTTTTATTGGTCAAAGGAAAAAGTCTGAAAGATCTCCAGAAAATCTGGAAGACTGTTGATCAAGGTCACTGGAATCTGGTCAAATAAGGGCTGGATTTGTATCTCGATGCTGTAAATCCAGCTGGTTAGTTAATCCTCAGTGTTCTGGGTGATAAATGTTTTCTGTCGTGTTTTTCAGGCGGCCTCTGCTCTCTGACCATCGACAAAGCTTTGCCGGAGGACGAAGGCCAGTACAAATGCAGAGCTGAGCACTCGGCCGGCAGAGCGGAGTGCTCCTGTATGGTTCTAGTCGACGGTAAGAACCTCATCGTCTCTCACACCTTTAGATATAAGTGACCGAGACTTAAAATAGATAAACTCTGGTTTTAGTGGTTTAAAGGGAATTGTTCAGACACAAAGAAGCCCCTTAGGTTATGTTCACACAGCAGGTAAATGATCCAAATTCACGTTTTCACTACAGTTTGAGCGGCCCGATTCCGATCTTTTCACTCCAAAAAAATCCAATCTGTAACCATCCACATGTGGGTTTAAATTGGATTTGTATCCAGTTGTTTTCAAAGCTTCAGAACGGTGATGTCTACATTTTATCTGGCATTTATGTCATGGATGCGAGACATGAGTCAACATTTTGTACCAGAAAGAGTCAGACGGTTTAAATTAGGATGCGAATGAAATTATAATTATTCACTTTTAGAAAGCAATCCGTTAGTGAAGCGCATCACATCACAATCCCACCACTTTTGGTTCCGACTACATATCCAAACAGACTCTCTGCAGAAGTTGAGACGCTGATCCTCTTAGTTGTGTTTTCTTTTTCTTATCTTCCTTCGGGTTCTTACGATCTTGTGACTATACTCTCGGGTCTTGTTGCTGAATAAACTTTAAAATTGATCCATAAGCTGCGATATCCATTATTACTTCCATAAAAAAAGTTTTGCTGCGTGAACATTCTTCTTCTGCACATGCTGGTCGCTTTGAGGTCGTAAATTGTTCACACAGAAGTCTGATTACGGTCATGTTTAATTAGTAACATGCAAAAAAAGACCTTATTTCAGCAGAAAATCGGAATTGTGCACCCAGACCTGCTGTGTGACTGCAGCCTTAGAGGGGTTTTCATCCCTCCATTAAGGGAAAAAAGTTTTCTTTTTATTCAGTACAACAAACACTGATAGTAGAAAATCATTGGTTTCATTTAGTTTTCCTTCCTGTAGGAATCATTTTATGTTTTTTCGCAACCCATAGACTGAGCAGAGAACATGCGAGGGAGTAAACATAAAGATTTAGTGAAAGGCCTTTAAGAAGTTGCGTTTTCCAGCATCGACTTAAAATGAAAACGAAAATTACTCTGCAATAATGAGCATTTTTTGCTAAAATGAACAAATTAATATAAACACCTGAGTCTGTGAAAGGAGCTGCAGGTTTGGAGAGAGATCAGTTCAGGAACCTCAGGTCTCCTCCCTGATTCCTAAGGAGCCTCCGTTTGTTTGCAGCTTCCTGTAATTAGAACAAATGAACACAAACAAACAGCATTTATCACAAACGGTTACTGGGAAGAAGGAAACTGCTGACTGGAAATCAGCTGCTTCTTCATTACATGAAGAGTTGGACAACAGCAGTTTGGTTTGCTGGAGAAGAAGTAAAGAAAAAACAGCTGGATGCTCTTCTTCTCTGATTTTTCTTTTTTTTCTGTGAAGATGTAACAGAATCATCAGAATGATATTTACCAGTTAACATATCGGCTCAGGATGGATCGTATTCTGTTAAAATGGAATAAATACAATTTTGCAATTGCAGTGTTTCCATTAAATAAGAAATTAAATCCAAACCACACATGTTGCAGTAATTAATGCAACTAAAGATAAACGTGTGGATGAGTTTCTCTAGATCTTGCTGTGACATTAGTTCTTTAATCCTGGAAATGTTCTTCAAGTGATAGAAGGCCGACTTTCTAACCATCTTTGTGTTGCTCTTAAGGTTCAGGTCTGAGTCCATCAACTCTGCTTCAGTTCATTGGAATCATCAGAATCGACTCTCACTTCTTATACTAACTGTTGATTTTAGGCTCTGCAGCTGTTATTGCCTCATTCTGAGAGGTTTCCAACCAAAACTCCTAGAATGTAAACTGTGACACTGAGTGAAGCTGTTTGTCCTGCGTTTAAAGTCTCCTCTGTGTGTGTGTGTGGGTGTGTGTGTGTGTGTGTGTGTCCTCCTCCAGATCCACCAGAAAACTCTCCGACAGACAAGAAGTCTAAGAAGGCAGCTCCGACCTCAGAGAGTGAGTTTCCAAAATATGCAGCCGCGCCAGCCTCTTTCCTTTTGTCCCAATAAGGAGCTACAGACTGGGATTACTGGTTCCCACACACACACACACACACGCCTACGCACGCACACACACACACGCAGCGGGAGGTTTCTATTTTAAAGCGACTCTGTGTATCGTTGGAAACATCAGTTCGTAAATCACTGTCAGATTATTGTTCAGAGCTCCGTTGCAGTAAACGGTGGACGTCCTCTGAATATTGGAACATCTCTCTCCTGATCTCAGCTTCACACTGCAAAAAACACCAAATCTTACAAAGTATTTTAGTCCAGTTTCTAGGAGAAACATCTGGCTATACTTGAAATAGGACAAAATTAACTTACAGGTAATGTTTCAGTGAGACATAGGAGCAAACCAAAAAGTACTAGCTCCATTTATAACAAGACTTTTTTTTCCATAAGTAAAATAATCTGCCAGTGAAACTAGAACTTTTTATCAATGTTAAGAAATTATTTTCTTAAAACAAGCTCTTATATCTCACTGAAAAATTACTTGTGTAAGTTAGTTTTGCCTTATCACAAGTGTATTAAGATATTTGCACTACAAACTCGATAAAAATACTAGTAAGATTTTCTGTTTTTGCAGTGTAGGTAAAGAGTCAGATGCTTTAAAGTAAGAAAGAAATATATGAGTACTGGGTTTTTTCTCCTCACAGGGTCTGCATTCAACATTTCTCTAACATTATGTCACAACATATGACATTTTCATTAAAGCTAATTTATTAGCAAGCTAGGAACATCTAGCCTGCAGCTAGCTCATAATTAGCCACGTAGAAACAATCATTTTTAAGAATTAGTCAAAAAAAAAAAAAAATTCTGTAAGAAATATTAAAATTTGATTTAAATAATGTCACACCAAACATCGACCACTACAGGTGGTGTCAGATTTATAGTTTTTTGACTAAAAATAATACAAAATAACAGATCTCTTCTCATGACAATTCAAAACTCTCCAGTTCTAGTTTCATCATCAGATTGTCCAAACTATTGCCTGTTCAAAATGTACATTATAGTCTCACACCGCATGACAACCATTTTGTGGACATTTGGTCTGAACTTAAAGCTTTATATGGCTATTGATAATACAAAATAACTTCATATGCATTTGGAAAATTGTCAAATATTTCAAAGTTATTTGTACAAAACGAAAATAATCTCGTTTTTCTCGCTAGTGTGACAATTTTTGTCTAGATCAAAATTCCAGGTAAAGATCCAAAATACTTGCAACATTTTGGGTATTATTGTTCTGTATATCAGAGGAACAACATTTAAATATTTTTTTAAATATGCAATTTTAACAGTGTGCAGCACTAGGAGAGTCAGAATGCTATTTGTCAACAACTTCTGTTTTAATTATCTGAAGAGATTTAGTTAAGTGATTTTTTTGTGCTTAAAATAAGATTTTTTTTTTTACTTTGAAAATAAGTTCTAGACGTGAAATTTGTTTTGTAATTATTGATATTTTAGCTTCTTTCACACATTTACTCATAATAAGTGGTATTTTCTTAATATCAAGCTTTAATATCTTGACAAAACACTTAAAATGAGGGAAAAGTTCTAACATAAAAGCCTCTCTGTGAGGAAAAATGATCTTTTCAGAAAAGAAAAAAACATAATTCCCCTTAATCTAAGATATTTAATCTTACTTAGATTTAGGTTTTTGATATTGTAAGAAAACAAATGTGACTCAGTGAGAAGTGAACATGTATCCATGATGAAAATCTTTCTGTTTTAAACTAATAGCTCCGATTTGTCCTGTTTGAAGCAGCATGGAGTCAGTTTCTCCATCACATGGCATCAGTTAAACATATGTTGCACAAGCGTTTTATGACGTTTTCTGTTTTCTGTCTGCAGCCTCAGTGGAAAATCTGCTCTTATCTTTATGATCTGACTCTAAATCCTTCTGCTTGATGTGCATCTGAGCACGTGTGCATTCCTAAGTGTCCGATTCGCCGCTGCAGCTGGAACCAATAACCAGATGATAAAACGCAACATCGTTCTCTGTTGTTCCACAGAACAGAAACCGACACATAAAACCTGACTCTGTGGGGTTATTGCATTAAATCCTGAGTCAGTTAGCAGAGTTTTTCTCATCAAAGCGACGTCCAGAAATCAACACTCTGCAGGATCTGATCCGATAATACGGTCCGTTTGGGAAAACACGGAGAGAGAAAAACTGAAACTGAACCCAGAGAAGATAATTAAAACATTAAAGTCAGAAGAACAACAGAGGATTTAAAGCTGGGATGTATGACGGAGTATTAGGGCAAAGCTAAGAAAATAAAACTAATAAAATTACAAGAATAAAGTCAGTATAATTACTTTTTCTCAAAATAATATTTTCATATTATTACAACTATTCTTATAATATTTCAACTTTATTCTTTTATGACTTTATTCTCAGTACTATGACTATCCTCAAAATATTGTAATTTTATTCTCCTATTATTTCGACTTTCCTCTTGTGAGACTTTATTCTAATAATGACTTTCTTCTCATATAATTACAACTTTCTGCTCATTATTTCAACTTTATTTCTGTGTAACTTTAAGCATGCATTGCTAAAACCTTCTTCTCATTTTTTTTTTCTTCACATGGCCCTAATACTCTGCCGTAGAAATGAGACGTGTATGAAGTTCCGTAAAGTTTAATTTGTTTGCAAGTTTTTCTAAAATAGTTGATGACATCATGGATCAGTCGCTGCCAGCTCATTTCAATCTGTTTATATCACTCCTGCTCTATTTGATTAATTTTAAATTGGCCTAATTCCCCATAAAACTGATGTTGTTTACAGATTTTCCAGCGTTAGATGGTGGGAACCAGTTCTGGTCTGAAATACAGGCCTGGTGTTCCCATCTGAGGAATCACTGATTTGGTCTCAGCAGGTCAGCGGATGGAACCGTCATTATGTAAACTAAAGGCGACGCCTCTGCTGTTATTTCAGCTGGGCTCTAATGTGGAGGGAAACATTAGAAATGACAGATTGTATAAAACTGCAGCTTTGTCACCAGGAATCTTCCTACCTGCAGCAAAATCCTGCAAAGTTAGAACAAAAAATTTTAAGCTTTGTCATTTGCAACTTGAGCTTTAATTGAAGGAGATTAATTCATATTAGAAATCAATACAAGACCTTCATAAATGTACAGTACTGTAAAAAAAAAATCAGCCTGTTGCACAATTTTTTGTTGTTCTTGTTTGTGCTTTTTTCCCCCTTTTTCTATGTTTAAGATATCAAACTATTTTAATTTCATAAAAGACAACCTGCAGTTCATTTATCAGCAAAAACAAAAAAACTTCTATTTTGTTTTATTCATCTGTTTTATTTGAGTTTTCTTCTGCTTAAAAAATATCCCAAGCACTTAAAAAAATAACATCCAGCCAATAAGTAAATGTTTTTACTGAGCCATTTCAAAAACCTCAGGGATGTAACATCACTGCGCTGTTACCTAGCAACTCCAGAAGCCTAGCCTGTTACCTGGCAACCCAAGCTGAGCTCCAGTACATTTGGTCAGCTGGTTTTACCGCTGTGAGAGCTGTACAATGGCTGCTGAAAAAGACAAGAGTTTTGTTATTGACATACCATCCAGAAACCACTAGTTGCACTGTTGTTGGTTGTGCAGGAGGCTCTACTAATGCTTTTCAAAGATGTACTGTTGTATAATTGCGCATCTGTTTGCAGTCATTTGCACTTGCGAGTGTCGTCGTTGAGTTTGGGGGAGTGGCCAGGAGCAGATTATTTGGATATAAAGGGACCGAGGTCCTAAAAATGGAACTCAAAATAGACAGAAGTGAGCAAAACCTCATTATCGAAGAATGATTTTGTGCAAAGAAATGTTAATGAACATGTTTATACTAGCATAAAAAGCATAATAGGCCACCATTAACCACCTGCATTTATTCTTAGTTTTCAAATTGAATCTGGCTCCTGAAATTGTTGCATCAGTTCCATAATAAGTGTTGTGTTTCTCCCTGCAGGGCTTGTAAAATGACTGATTGCGTCACATTCTTGTGTGCCTTCAGAGCTGAACTCTTCTTCTGCAGTCCTTTTATGGCTGTGATATGGCTGTTTACAACGCCCTGCTGAAATTGTTTGCTCTCAGTAAATACAAATATAACAGTCTGAACAATTTAGAGACATTAAACCATCACTATTCATAAATCGTTATTATTCCTGCAACTGCAAGAACATCTGGAGAAAAAAAACAGTTTGATTTATGTGAAGGTTCATTTATGAACTGAATGGAGGATAAGTGAAATATTTTCAGAGTATTTTTATCCTGGACACCTCCCTGAAGGTCGGAGCTTGTCGGATCTGCGGAGACTCTCATTCCTCTGCAGAGTTTTCCCCTCAGGAAGGATGGCGGTGTTGAGGTTGGAGGGGGATGAAGATGGAGGCTGGGAGCTCCTCTCCCTCGTTTCCATTTAAGGCCTGCGCTCTCTGCCTCACTCGCATGTCGTTTTACTTCACAGCACAGATGAAAAGCCTGAAAGTGAAGCAGCTTTCCTTTTAAGAAGCTCATCTTCTTGAGCCTGCTGGTTCCAAGTTAGGGTCTAAATACTTAGCAGACTGGAAATAAGTGATTTCTCAGGCAGAAACTTACATTTCCTGTTGTTTTTAAACAAGTGCATCTCTGCAGCTTGAGCTTCACACAGCAGAAAGTTATTGAAAGTTTGGATCATTCAGCTGGTTTTGTTTTATTATTTCACTGCAAAAACACAAAATCTCTTCAAGTATTTTTATCCAGTTTCTATTGAAAGCATCTCAGTACAACTTGAAATAAGACAAACCAAACTTAAGAGTAACTTTTCAGCTGGCTATAGAAGCTACAGAAGGAATCATTGTTTTAAGACAAATATTTCTTAATATTGATTAAAACATTTATTTCCGCTGGCAGATTATTTCACATAAAACAAGATATTTTTTTAACTAGTACTCTTTGTTAAATTGCATGACTAGTGTGATGCGAAAAAAGTGTTTCCATTGCAGTTTTGTTAAAAACACCTCAGTCCAGCACAAAAACAATTTTATTGAAAAACGTGTTTTTTAAAAAAATAAGCATGTTTCAATTAAGCAAACTGATATTGAAAATGTTCTAAAGTTAATGGAAATGCAGCTTTCTCTTATAGCTAGAGTGTTTATAGAGTGTTTGTTGTTCTACTTTTGTTGATTTTTATATTTTATTTATTTTTTCTTCTTTTAGTTCAGGTGTGTCAAACTCATTTTCATTTTGTTTCACATTAATATCATGAATGTCCTCAAAGGGTCAGTTGTAGCAGAAAGTATTGATCATGTATTGATCTTGTTAATCTTTTTATATATATTTATATCGTTTCTAACACGAAGAATGTTTTTGTGTGAACCTTTCTGCCTGTTGCGGCTGCTACGCTTGAATTTCCCCTGTGCAGAGCAATTAGGCTTGTTTCTATTCAATTAAAATATTTATAAATAGTTGAATTTGCTTTCAATCAGTTATTCCCATATTGAACATCTTCTCATATTGATATAATTTGGCAGAATACAGCTAAAAATGGTTTTGATTTGATAAAAATTTAAGAACACAGCTGTTATTTTGAAGGTTTTGTTTAAGTGAGGGCCACATAAAAAGTTATGGTGGGCCGGGTTTGGCCCCCAGACCTCAAGTTTGACACTTTCATTTTAGTTGTTTGACACTTTGAAAGCACTTCGTTAACTGTGGCTGCAACTAACCTGATGAAAAGTTCCTCTGGGCTTCAGTCTCACTTTAAATCACTTTGTCCTTTAAAAAACTAAAAACTGCGTCACTTATTTAAGCAACTTCAGGTGTTCAGGAAGGAAATTTAAGATTATTAATGAGAAAAAAGCCTGAAATGTGTTTCGGCGACATTAAACTGAAGCCCAGATTTCTGACTGAAGGCTTTAAGATTTTTTTAAAGGATCAAGCAGGTCTCTTTAATTGCTGTAGCTGAGAAGAAATGTTTTGTTCTCTGTGTTCTGGTTCTGTTTGTTCTGCAAAGTAGATCATATTTTTCTGATCTGAGATATTTACAACCTTATTTATCGATAAAAGCTGTGAATTGTTCTGTTTGTTCTGTAGAAAAAGATAATTGGAAAACTATAGCTCAGTTTTTCTCTTGTTAGTAATCCTGCATGCAGCAGGGGGCGTTGCGCTCACATTTACATGAATTTGGCTCATTAAAGACACATAATAATGTGTAATATTTAGTTTTTATTTCTGGGTAGAAATTCACTCATTAGTGATAACTCTGCTTTAGTTATATTAGATTTAACAGTGACATAATCTGCATGTGGAACCAGAACTTTTTATCAATATTGAAGAATTATTGGCTCTAAACATGCTGCTAAATCTTTGTGAAAAGTTACTCATAAGTTAGTTTTGTCATATTTCAAGTGTATTACAATGTTTCCACTAGAAACTAGACCAAAAATACTTTGTATGAGTTGATGTTTTGCAGTGTATATCAATCTGGGACTCATCTGTTTTTTCTTCCAGTCTATTTTCTCTGATTAAAGACTTTTAGAGAAATAAATCCTCCTGCTTCTGAAGCACTTTAAGGGTTTTTTATGCTGCTTGTATTTAAACACTGAAGCATCAACACCACCATCTGGGCTATAAGGAATTACAGTTTTGTCTGATTTATTCTCGTCCCTGTTTCATCCTTTCTTCCTTCAGGCAGTAAATAAAGTTTTGTTACCCATATTAAGGTGTTTGCTGAGCTTCTGTCACATGTCGGGTTTTATTAACAGTGAAATGCCAGCAGGGTTTGTAAAAGAGATGAGTTAGTGAGTGTGTGTGAAGTGGAAAAAGTTTTGTGCTTCTGTTTTTAAACCAGATGTTCTCCTGATTGTGGAGTTTATAGGAACCTAAAGTGACGGCGGCCTTCTCTGAAATGATAAATCAGAAACAATACGGAGAAAGAAGGCAGACCTTCACCTTTCAACATCATAAGATTTTGGCCTCTTATTCATCTGGAGAATAAATAACAAACTCCATGAGCTACTTCCTGCTCACGAGGGACTATTAATAGGTTGTCCTTATATGGTCGTCAGAGACGCTCCTTTGCCGTCTGACATTTTTGTTCTGCTGCTTTTCTCTGATGGAGTCGGACTTTCTGTTCCAAGACCGTCACTCCTGCACACATGAAGAAACAATCACACGAAGAGCAAATCAAACTTTAATTTATGGTACAAGTTGTAAAAAAATTTGATGGGAAAATGTGAATAAACTACCAGAGTGAAACAGATCTGAGTTGTTAAAATGAAGGAGCAGATTTTGAATGTTTACAGAATTAACTGTGATGGATTTAACTTTGTCTTCTGCTCCTTCATTTTCATGCTTATGAATTTATTTATTAGCCTTTTGAACTGAAGCTAAATTGATTTTGTATTTTCCACACTAGCCTGTTACTTGTGTGGAAAGTAACCGGCTTTCCACACCGGTGGAAAGCCGGTTACTACCAAAGAGTGAGATGGGCTCTCATCTCCCGTTACGGCATAATTTAACTAATAAAAACTAGCAAGCTCACTCTGAAAACTAACTGAAACTAACTGCTGTGGTGGCGCAGGGGGTTAGCACGCCCCACGTTTGGAGGCCTTAGTCCTCGTCGCGGGTTCAACTCCCGGTCCCAGCGACCTTTGCCACATGTCTTCCTCCCTCTCCTCGCCCTCTTTCCTGTCTGCCTACTGTCACAAAAAATACAAGCCACTAGCGCCACAAAAACTCTTCGGAGAAAAAAAAAAACTAACTGAATTAAACAACTAAAAAGTCACAACAGTAGCTGACTGACGGCTCTGTTTGTTTCCTTCAGGTGAAGCCAGAATAAAGAAGCCAACTCCAAAGACTCCTCCCAAACAAGGTGAAACACACCAACTGATAACCAAAAACATACATGGATCTGAACTGAATGTTATCTACTGGTTTTTATTAATTATTTGGGGTTTTTTGTGCAGCTTTGCCTCCTCAGATCCTCCAGTTCCCAGAAGATATGAAAATCCTGGCAGGAGAAAAGGTGGAGATCCTCTGCAAATACTCCGGAGCTCCACCCATCACCTGCACCTGGCTGAAGTTCAGGAAACCAGTGAGTCTCTCATTCACACACACTGGTTCAGCCTGAAACCTTCTGACTGGGAGTGTTTGCTGTATTTGTGTGGGTCAGATCCAGGAGGGATCCTCGGACGTCTCCATAGAGAGCACAGACAGCAGCAGTAAGCTGACCATCACCAGCGGGCAGCAGGAGCACTGCGGCTGCTACACCGTGGAGCTGAGGAACAGCTACGGCCTCCGACAGGCCGCACTCAACCTCACCATCGTTGGTAAAGAAATACGTCTGCTGAGAGGCTGAAACCAGCTAATTATAAAACACTCGCTGAACTCCAGCATGTTTGGTCAGCTGGTTTTACTGCAGTATACGCTCTACAATGGCTGCTGGAAAAGACTAGTGTTTTGTTGTTGACTTACCACCCAGAAACCACTTGCTGCATTGTTGTTGGTTGTGCAGGAGGCTCCACTTATGCATTTCAAAGATGTACTGTTGTACAATTTCCCATCTGTTTGCAGTTGTTTTCATATGTGAGTGGAAACGTTGAGTTGGAGGCTGTGGACAAGAGCAGCTTATTTGGATTTAAAGTGATAAAAGGCTTTAAAACAGATAAAAATATCATTAGCTGAGATGATTTTGTGCAAAAAGTGTAATGAATATCTTTATAGGTTATTTTTAAAACAAGCTTTTTCCTGTTGGAAAGTCATTTGTATGTTAGTTTTGTTTCAAGTGCACTAAAATATTTACACTAGAGGCTAGACAAAAAAAATACTTGCTAAGGTTTTGTGTTTTTTGCAGTGATAATATTCATAATTGTAAATCCTCATCAGACAAGCCCGACCCCCCAGCAAAGGTCCCCGCGACCTCTGACATCCGGCGCTCCAGCCTGACCCTGTCGTGGTACGGGCCGACCTACGACGGCGGCAGCGCCGTGCAGACCTACCATCTGGAGATCTGGGACTCCGTGGACCAGCAGTGGAAGCAGCTGGTGTCCTGCAACAGCACCTCCTACAACATCCAGGTGGGCTCTCATCTCCTAACCCAACACAGGAGCCGTTCAGGTCAGAGGTTAAACGGAGTGTCTGTGCTTCCAGAACCTTCTTCCAGAACGACAGTACAAGTTTCGAATTCGAGCTCAGAACATTTACGGCATCGGAGAGCCGAGTGCCGAGTCTGAAGCCGTAACAATGGGACTAGTGGACGACGGTGAGAAACTCAAACTAAACTTTCTGTAGATGTTCTGACAGAAATCCATGTAACAAGGTTTCTGACTGAAGGTCCAGTTTCTGTTTATTGTCGTAAACGAGTAATGTGCAAGTAACTTTTCATCAGGATATAGGAGCTTGTTTTCAGTCAATAATTCCTTAATGTTGATGAAAAATTTCTAGTTCCACAGGCAGATTTTTGACTTGTAACCCGGGAAAAATGTTTTGTTACAAGTGAAATGATCTGCTGGTGCTACTAGTATTTTTATTGTCCTCGAACAACCTCCTATATTATGCTGAAAAGTTACTTTTAAGTTGGTTTTCTCTCATTTCAAGTGAACTAAAACATTTGTTTAACAAAATCTTGCACTAGAAAGATTTTGTGTTTTGCAGTGTGGCATAATAATGCAAAAACATATTTTTAGAAATTAATAAACTTTAATTTCTCATTACATATAACATTTTAACTGGACGACATTTTAAATATCCAAAATAAATAAACAAAACAGAAACGACAAATAAAATGAACTATTAATTGAAATAAGGAGGTAGTTCAGGCCAAAGCACCAGACTGAAGACTTTTCTTATCCTGTATTTGGTAGAAAGAGAGAGAAAAAACAATATTCAGATGGAAATTGTTGAGCTCAATTTAATTTATCCTGTGATTAATTGATTAATTGATTTACCCAATTCTAATCTGAATCCATCTGCTACTAAACCAGAACCATATCTGACTAACTGGGCTTTAGCAGGTCAGCTGAATTACGGAGGCTGAACTAAAACGACTAACTGGACTAACACGGCTGCTACTTTAATTCCTCTAACAGATAACCAGGATGATGCTGAGGCAGAGGAGGAGGATGAAGGTATGAGCCTCTGTCTGCACATAAACAAACTAACCACAATGTTTATCAGCCATGAGAACCACAACACCCTGCTTCCTGTTTGTGTTTAGACTCGGAAAAAGAGCCAGAGTACCGAGACGTGACCATTAAAACCGATGTGAAGGTGAAGGAGCTTTACGACGTGGAGGAGCGGCTGGGAACGTAAGGCTCCGCCCACCGTCGCCTAGCAACCACGACTGAGCGAGCGCAGCGTAAAGTGTGTCGTTTCTGTCTCAGGGGGAAGTTCGGTCAGGTCTTCAAGCTGCTGGAGAAATCCACGAAGAAGGTTTGGGCTGGGAAGTTTATCAAGGCGTATTCGGCCAAAGACAAGGAGAACGTCCGACAGGAAATCAGCATCATGAACTCCCTGCATCACCCCAAACTGGTCCAGTGTGTCGACGCCTTCGAGGGCAAATCCGACATCGTCATGGTGCTGGAGATGTAGGTGCTCCCTCTGCAGGGTTTTACTTTGCTTCTACCTCATAGACCAGGGGGACATTTGAGACTTTTTGATCTTTAATCCGGGCAAAATTAGTCCAGACAAATGAAAATATCACATCAGAAAATCTTGGCTACAATGTATTCAATATCCAGCACCCAGATCAGCTTTCACTGCAAAAACACAAAATCTTACCAAGTATTTTTGGACCAGTTTCTTGTGTACACTTAAAACAAGACTAAACTAACTTATAATTAACTTTTCTGCAAGATTTAGAAACTTGTTTTAAGTCAATAATTCTTAAGTATAGATTTAAAAATGACTAGTTCCACTAGTGGATTATTTCACTTATAAGAAGACATTCTTCCCACAAGTGAACAAATCTGCCAGAGAAGAACATTTTTAATCAAAATAAGAAATTATTGACTTTAAACAAGCTCCTATATCTTGTCGAAAAGTTAATTGTAAGTTAATGTTGTCATTTTAAGTAGATTAGATTACTTTAAGTAGAAATTAGATAAAAAATACAAGATTTTGTGTTTTTGCAATGTTTTGTATTTTCTTGTGATGCACCCAGATCTTCTTTTAATTTAAAATTTTTTTTTAATAAAAGTGACCTAAATCTTGTTTTTATTGCTCAGAATTGACAAAAAGAAAATTGCATTACTTTCAGTCCCGTTAAAAGTTTCCAAAGTGGATTCCTTTCTTTTATTGAGGCAAACCTGCAAAAACTATTTTTACATTTTGGATCTGCAATAATTTACAGATCCCCTTCCATAAAAAAATAAGACTACTTTACTGTTTGATTAAAGTTTTACCGCTGGCTTATTATTGAGTAGATGAAAAAAATCACAGCATTTTGTTTTTCATTTTTATCCCTTATGTCAACCTGCAGCAGAATATCACAGATCAGATCTCTGCGCTGTTTTCTTTCCAAGTACAAAATGTTTTTTCAGTGAAAAACACTGGAAAACAATTTCCTCCTCTGCTATGAGAGGAATTCAGGAGCAAATATTTCCTGTCTGCTAATTTTAGAGCCAGAGTTTGACCTCATCTCATCCTAAAACATATTTCTTTTTTAGTCATTCCTGCTTTCCAGCTGAACTTTCAGCTGATTTTCATTCAGAAGAAATTCTCATGTCAAACAGGAACAAGTCAACATCTAGCTTTCGATTTAACTCTGATAAATAAACATTAGAACGGAAGCAACAAATAAGTGCTGACACGATGAAAACTGGGAATACAAACAGGAAGAGATGTGTTTATAGTCGGATTATCTGACTGCAGCATTTCAGTCTGCAGCTTCACTATGGAAACAGCAGCAGACGTCACCATGAAGGAACAAACAAACAAGTTTCACCAGAGAATCAAACTTAGTTTTTTATTTTGAGAAAATCCTCCGTATGGTCATGGGGGTCATTGGTGAAAAAATAATATTGCTGAGAATTTATTCATCAGAACCGATGAAATAATAATGTCTTGTTAGACTGGCCGATTATTTCACTTATAATTATTTCTTTTTCATCAGTATTAAGAAATTACACTTTCATATTTGTGCTAATTTGTGCTGGTCGATTACAAAACCTCAAATATAGGAACCATTTAGGGTGCGAAGTAACTAAATGGAGTAATGAATCAGTTTGAGTCGTTACCTCTGTCTGCAGGATCTCTGGCGGCGAACTGTTTGAGCGGATCATCGACGAGGACTTTGAGCTGACGGAGAGGGAGGTGATTAAATACATGCTGCAGATCATCGACGGCGTCAACTTCATCCACAAGCAGGGGATCGTCCACCTCGACCTCAAACCAGAAAACATCATGTGTGTCAACAAAACCGGCAGCAAGATCAAACTCATCGACTTCGGCCTCGCCCGCCGGCTCGGTAACCAGACTCAGATTAATATAACCAGCTGCGTTTCCATTAGAAATGTATGCAAAACTTTGGCGATATGCTGCTCATGTTGAAAAAACACAATTTTACAGTTTCCATTAAATAAGAAACGCAATTGTAGTCAGACATAAATAAGTTTGGTCATTAAAAACATGCTGCGCAATCGTCCTCCAACTACTTCCTGTTGTCTTCTTCATCTTTTCTGCCAGTTGTTGGTCATGTGACTCGTATGATGCAAAAAAATTTGTCATTGCAGTTTTGTGCAGAATACATTAATATTTATGCAGCTGAAAATCCACCTCATCCTAGCACAAAAACCTTTTATCAAAAAACTTCTTTTTTTTCCAGAATTAGCCGGTTTCCATTAAGCAAAATTATATTTGCAATTCCAAACGTTTTGGTTGTCCTTTATGATGTTCTGTCCAGAACCATATCCTCTTTGGACTGCGGAGGAATTGGACTCTTTGAACACGACCAGACTTATTTTTTATTTTTGTGTTATATATATATTTTTGTGCCGCCATGTCGTTTTAAATCATGAATTTGCACTTTGATTTCTGCTTTACAATATCACTAATATAACTACATAACACTTGACTAGCCAAGTTCAACAGATTCTAGTTATTTCAAAATAAATTAATAAAACTGGTGCAAGAACACCATTTATTTAAATGTACAAGTCTTGTGCTTTTCTTCTGCACAGCTACAAGCATTTCAAAATCATTTTTATCTGAATACTTTCTAAAAACTCATCAAATGTTGTGAAATGTAGTCTAAATATTAGTAACCTGCACAAACTAGTTTTTTCCAGCCCAACGTGTTTAAAAGAAGCAACAATGCAGTTTGGTGCTTTTGATGCTGTTCTCTGGCAGTGCTACAGCGCCACCGATTGGCCCGGCACACTTACTACACCATTTTTTCTTAATTGTTTACAAAAATATAACAGGCTTGTTTCCCTGAAGACTTGAGAATTGATTTGGAATTGAATAAAATGACTTGTGTACATTTCTGATGGAAACAGACGCAGCTACTGACACAAACCGTTAACAACTTCTGTCAGTATTTCTTCCTGTTTCTTCTTCTTTTTCTAATGGCGATTATTTAACTTTTTTTTTATCCCCCTACAGCAAACGCTGGAACTTTGAAGGTTTTGTTTGGGACTCCAGAGTTTGTGGCTCCTGAAGTGATAAATTATGAAGCCATCAGTTACCCCACAGACATGTGGAGTATAGGAGTCATCTGTTACATCCTGTGAGGAAACGACACTCTGTTAACTCCGACTCAGCTAGCTAAACGTTGGCTAAGGTTTTCTTTCTGTTCATTCCCTCAGGTTGAGCGGTCTCTCTCCCTTCATGGGCGACAACGACAACGAGACTCTGGCCAATGTTACCTCGGCAACCTGGGACTTTGAGGACGAGGCCTTCGATGAAATCTCTGAAAACGCCAAAGACTTCATCACCAACCTGCTGAAAAAAGACATGAAGTAACCCTGATGTTTTTACAGTATAAAAGCTGAATATCTGCAATCACTCTGAGTGTTTACAGTGTAACATGCGACTCCTCAGGGCTCGGCTGTCCTGCCCTCAGTGTTTTGAACACCCCTGGCTGAAACAGGACACCAACACCATGAAGACTACCAAGCTGTCCAAGGAGAGGATGAAGAAGTACATCCTGAGGAGGAAGTGGCAGGTAAACACCAACATGAGGATCAATCATATTTAGCAGCGAAACACTCCACAGCAGGACTGGAAAACTCAGTTTCACTTTGGGCCATTTTTATCAAGATCATGAATGTTTTCAAGGGTTAATTGTGTATGTATGACAATAGATCTGAGTTTTTGTTACTCGTGTCAATCAGACTATAACCTGACATCTAGTAAGGCTGATGCAGCATTGTAGTAGAAGGAAGAAATACTGTCACCTGCAGGTGTGCGTTAGCATCACTCCAACTCAATGTTTTTGACCATTTTTGCAGAAAATTTGCAGTAAACTCAAAATGATGCATTAGCTCGAAAAAATTCAGGGATTTGTTGATTTTGTTCCAGAATTGCAAAATGGCTAAAAACTGGATGGACTGATTGATGTAATGTGGAAGTGTACAGATAAAAACTGATTTGATTTGATTGATAAAATAATATTTGAGTCACCACTGTTACCTTGAAGGTTCTTTTTTTGTGTGTGTCACATATAAAAAGCTACGGCGGGCTGGGCTTTAAGTTTAACACGTTACCTACAGAAAACGTCATCTATCATGTTTGAACATGAATGTTTCTTTTTCTCTGACAGAAAACGGGTCACGCTGTTCGAGCGATTGGCAGACTCTCCTCCATGGCCATGATGGCTGGAGTTAGTGCAAAGAAAGGCTCACCCACTGAAGGTACCGAACCCAATCGAGTCATTTGTCACCATTCAATCCTAATTATCAAACACTAGGACTAGGACTCATATTCAGCTGACCGTCTAATGTCAGATGGTAAAAAGTATCTAAGGAATGCATGAGGTGAAGTGACAAGAAACAACTAGTTTTTAACAGGAACAAACTTTCAGCAGAACCGGGCTCACTATGGACAACAGTCTTCAAAACAATTACAAACACCGAGACCCAAAAACAACTCAAAAATGACCTTATAGTTACGAAACAGGTGAAATATGTTTCTTCTAAACTTATGGGTTTTGTTTACTAAATACAGTAAACACACTACAAAAACACTAAATTTTACAAAGTATTTTTGTATTTTGGTTTCTGGTACAAATATCTGAGTTTTGTCTTATTTTAGGTGTACTAACTTACAAGTAATTTTTTAATCAAGATTTAGGAACTTATTTTAAACTCCTAAATGATTCTTTAATATTACTATTTTTTAAGTATTAATTCTAATAGCAGATTTTTTTAACTTATAAAAAGACATTTTCCCACTTTATTAGTAAACATATCTGCCAGTAGAATTAGTGTGTTTTTAATAAATATTAAGGAATCATTTACTTAAAACAAGGTTCTATATCTTACTTAAACATTACTTGTAAGTTATTTTTTTTTGTTTGTTTGTTTTATTTCAAGTGTATTATGATATTTGCACTAGAAACTAAATAAAATTCTTGGTAGAATTTTGTTTTTGCAGTGCAAAATCTGAAGATCAGAAGCTCAAAATGCCTGAAAATCGGCAAAATTGCAACAGACAGAAAACAACAAACACTGATATAAAACAAGACAAACAAACCGTCTCTCTAAGCCACAGAATTGATCTTGTTTGTTTTCAGAGGATAATCAGTTCCTGGAGTGTTTGGAGTACGAACAGAAGACGGAGAGTAAACCCACTTTCACTTCAGTCATTAAAGACGTGGAGGTGGTGGAAGGCAGCGCCGCTCGCTTCGACTGCAAAATAGAAGGTACAGCCGATCAATATACACATTGATCAGCTGATGATCATAAACCTGGCTCTGTTTTATTAAAGTCCTTCAGTTCAGTATTAAATAATCCTGATCTTTAGGTTCCAGTTTTACACTCACTGATATATATTCTAGATTAACATTCTTCAGGATGATTATTAGAGTGGAAACTGTGAAACATTAAGAAGAGATAAGATGCTATTAACAATTTACAGTAAACGTAACTTTTTGGAGGACAAGCATATTAATTGATTTTATACAAATAAAAATTGATTTTAACTCTATAAACTTTCTGCTTTAGGATACCCTGACCCTGAGGTGGTTTGGTACAAAGACGACCAGCCAATCAAAGAGACCCGACATTTCCAGATCGACTACGATGAAGAAGGAAACTGCAGTTTGATCATTTCAGAGGTCAGAGTTCATCTGGTGCTGCACCGCTTTTTTTAGTTTGAACGACCCGGAAACTGAAGCTGCTGTGTCGGTCAGAAATAACAATTCAACTTTTCTGCAACTTAAAGTTTTGTTTTCCTTCCATCATGCAGTTTTGTTGTACTTTGTGTTGCTGCATCACATAAAATCCGCCTGAAATATAATGAATTATATGGTTGTAACATGACACAACAGTGTTTCTGAACATATTGTTGCTATATTTAAATGAATTATATTTATTGATTGCAAAAACACAACATCTTACCAAGTATTTTTCACCTAGTTTCTAGTGCTAATATCTTAGTTCATTTGAAATAAGACAAACTAACTTGCAAGTAATTTTTCTGAAATATATTGGAGCTTGTTTTAAATCAATAATTACTTAATATTGATTTTATAAAGTTCTAGTTCCACTGGCAGATTTTTTCACTGTCAAAACATTTTCCCAAGTTATAAGTGGAAATGGTAACGTTTCTTCAATATTAAGGAATTATTGACTATAAGTGACCTACAATAGCTTGCTGAAAAGTTACTTTTAAGTTAGTTTTGTCTTATTTGAAGTGTATTAAGATATTTCCATTAAAATTAAACCAAAAATACTTAAGATTGTATATTTTTGCAGTGCTTTATTGTTTTCTGGTGTTAACTTGCAGGTTTCAGGTGACGATGATGCCAAGTACATGGTGAAGGCCGTCAACAGTCTCGGCGAGGCGACGTGCACAGCAGATCTGCTGGTGGAGGTGATGGCTGGAGAGGACGAGGAGGAGGAAGAAGAGGAAGAATAAAGATTCCTGTTGGACATTTAGGAGGCCTGCTGCTCCTCAGCCTGTCAGAAAATTCACCCACAGTAACATTTAGGGGTGGGAGGTACAGGTGGGCGGAGTTTCTCATACCTGAATCTGAGCATGTGCAGATCTGCAGCCGATTCGCTCTGATTGGTCGGTTGATGTGTGACAATCTTAAAGCACATCAAGCTGGGCCCTGATTCCAACAGGAAGTAAAGCGTAAAAGACTGAAACATGCTAAATTTTTCCCATATTATAAACCAAAATGTCTTTTTCACACAACAAGCTCCTATATTTGGCTTTAACACTCTGTTTTAGGGTGTTTTCACACATGATAGTTTGGTAAACTCCGTTCAATTGGAGACCAAAACTGCAACATTTGTTTCATTTTCAGGAGGTGCAGTTCACTATGTCAAACGAACCAAAACAATTTAAAAAGATGTTCCCCTCCCAGTCTGTGGGGGCGCTGCAACAAGAACTACTGAAGGAAACAGCACAAAAACCTCTGAAGAAGAGATGAGTGCAACTTCCTTCTTCAGGAAATGTAAACAAATGGAGTAGCATCAGATTTTAGCGGTTGTAGGATTTCTCTTCAGTCTTCAACAAAAGCCATTTCTCCCAGTAGCAGTAGACTCTTGCCTTTGCTTTGGTTGTATTTACCCAGAATGCCCTGCATTGTAGTCTGCTTCCTGCTTTTGTTTCGGTCTCCAGTAAGCTTGGCCTTCACATATACATTCGAACTGCACTAGAGTTCACTTCAATCAAACCGAGACCGAAGTTTGTAGACGGACCAGTTCTGGCTTTTTAGTTTGCATCAGAGTTTATTTTACATTCACATCTCTCCAAACAAATCAGACTTTCTAGACAAATGAACTAGAGTTTGATTAAAGTGGACTAAACAGGGTTGGTGTGAATGCACCAAACAGTTCATCCCTGCAGCTTCCTGTGTTGGACTCCGCCCACCTGATGCCCCGCCCACCATCCCATCTCATATGAGGTCACATCAGTTGAACTGTCTTCCTGTGAACAACTGCTCCTCCAAAATAACCACACAGACACTTCCTGCCGTTTCACATGAAGATCAGCCATAACCAGTTCCTGATTTTACAAGATTCACAATTTAAAAACATCAAATATCTTTCTCACGTGGACTCTGAAGGTTCCTCCAACAGGCTCCTTCCTGCCTTACAGCTTGCTTTCATACGATTGTTCAGTTTATGGAAGCTGTGATGTCACTGAACTTTAACCTGTACATGTTTAATTCATAATGCCTCACTTTGTCCCTGTTTGATTTGAAAACAACGTTCCAAAGCATGAGGAAAGTTTGCCAACACTTTAAGTTTAACCTTTTTGTCTGATCCAAGTGCAGGAGGGAACAGAGTGAAGATGGCCGACCCGCCTTCTTTAAATTAAACATGATTAGAGTCAAATGTTTGTGCAGCAAACATTTTCATGTGCCACTTTGATTTTAAAGACATTAATAAATGTTTCCAAACGTCATCAAAGGTTAAGCAGAATTTACATATTTACAATATCAAATTAAATGTGGTGTCAATCAAATGTGCTATGTTTATGCTAGTTTGCAAACAAACTAGTATAAACTACTTTATGCTCAAACATAACTGTTTGAGAGTCCGTTATTTTGAAGATGTAAAAAAGTTACCTGAGATATTTGTGCTGCAAAAATTTTCTTTTGTCCCGCTATACTTTTCAAGATTTAAAAAAGTTACCAGAGATCACCCTGCCCTCACAGTGCCACATTAACTAAATCAAAATTAATATACGTTAATTTAGCTGTTTGTGCTGCATAGCGTTTTTGTTTGTGCTGCTATAATTTGTAAGATTTAAAGACAAACGTTTCCAGAGGCCACCAGAAATTAACTTACCCTTCCACTCCCACATTAACAAAATTGATCTAAATTATTTTTGCTAGTTTGTTCAGTTATTGACACTAAATTTTCTTTACTTTGTAAACGTGGACTTGCTGATTGACCTTTGACCTCTGGAAGCATTTAAATGTAATCCTTCCTTTACACAGGAAAAATCTCTTGAAACTCATTATCTCATTTACAAGAGGCGCCTGCAGCATACTTTTCAAAAACATAAAAACTGTTACAATCTATCAAATAATTCTAAAAATAAGTACTATACATTGACAATTATTAATATCTTTAAAATGACACCAACACAAATGAAAAACGTTTGACACTTTCCTTTAATCTGAGGAAGGTGTGGCGGCCATCTTTACTCAGCTCAGGTCACTGTTTCTGTGCCTTAACGCTGCGCTGAGCCCAGTCTGAACTGGAGGTTCTGCAGTGATCACATTTGTTCTTTATCTTCTGCAACTGAGCTTCTCCTGTTGATATCCGACAATCCAGCTTCACTCTTTATCTTCATTTTGTGTTTCAGCTGCAGGTTTGCGAAGCTTCAGTCACGTTTGGCCTCCTGCTGTTAGCCTTAAAGCGTCACCCTGAGTCAGAGTTTCTCCGTCACGCTGCGGGACGATTTTCTTCCTCTGTGGCCTTAAAAAACTGTTCATAAATCAGGAAAATCTCAAACCTCAGCATGAATTCCCCAGTTTCTGACTCCAAGCATCGCATAGGAGCAGATTAAATGTTTCATTGGATTGCTGTGAAGTCTCTCTGTGTGGCGGCAGAAACTCTGGGTGAAAGTCACATTCCAGCTGTTTGTGTTTGAACCTTTTCATGAAATCTGATTCCTCTTAAAAATCAGACACCAAAGATGTTTGTGTTTTTTCTGCTAACTCACAGGGGTGTTTGTGTGCGCGTGTATGCGTGTGTGAGTGTTTCCTCTGCAGTTTTCAACCATCCGGTTTGTGTGTTCGGAGTCTGTTTTTTTGTTATTTAATGCACAGATTTTTAATTATATGATAATTATTCCAGAAAGGTGTTGCAGCACTTCATGTCCTCGCCTATTAAAGCAGAGGTGGACTCACTCTTTGTTTTGTTTTTGTATTAGATGTATGTAGATTTAATTACTTTAATTTTTATAAAAATATACCAGTTTGATGAACTGTATGAGAACACTACGACTGTAGTTACTCACAGAAAACAAATAAATTTTTATCACTAAACAAATGTAGTCTTGTATGTGTCAAAATCAGGTTTATGGATGATATTTTCTGTTTATCATAGAATATCTTTTCTTTAAACAGCCCATAAGAGCCTCTTCATATGTAATTCATTCATTTATGCAGCAAAGCAGTTATTTTTAAGCCTGTAATGTTACTGTTTGACTCATAACTCTTATCAAGAATGAACAGTTGAACATAAATGGGGGAAGAAAAATTTACTTCCTGTAGCTGCCTCCGCCATCTTGAAATGCACACATGCTAATGCCAGCTAGCTAGCATTAGCTAGCTGGCCTCGACTGTCTTTAAATGCACCGTGAGTGTACACATGCTAACAGTGGTTTTACACATCTGGATCACCTTGAGACATCCTGTTGACCAGAATCATGTTCAAGAAACCAACCGAAGGTAAAAAAAAAAGTAAAATTCATTTTTTAGCAATGAAACTGTAAATTAGCTGCTGTTGTTGAATCCAGATAATGTTAAAGGGTGGTAGTGTGTAAAATGTCTATATAGTTTTTAGCTTTACATCATGTTATGTTGTGATTCAACAGCATATCTGGAGTGTTGCTCTTATTGCTTCATGTTTGAGAGTCCTTTAATCTCCATGGCAACCATTCAGCTGTGTAAAACGCCTGGTTGTACCTAGCTCCGCCTTTGAGACGCAGCTCCTCCTCAGAGCTGCAGTTTCAAGCAGCTCCTTCAGACTCGCCAGCAGCAATTAGATATCAGGACAGGGTTTTCACTGATATTTCAGAATTACTCTCATTCACACGCCAAAATATTTTATCAGAGGTAGTACAGGGAGAAGGCCATGTGTATTCTATATTTGGACATTTTGTTATTTTCAGATATTTGCAATTTTTCTTTCTCTTGATTAATTTTGCACATCTGTCACATTTCGCTAAAATATTGATGTGTTTAGTGTTGTCACCCTTTTCATTGTCACTTTCATTTCATTTTGTGTGCTAAGTATTAATTTGCCTCAAAGAATTGTGTTTTACTGAACATTTTAATGTGCAGAAATGCCATTTAGCACAATGACCTGGCTATTTACTGTGTAGATATTTGAGGGTAATTCTGTCAACCCATCCTTACTCTTCCAGTTAAAACAGGATTTGGTTAGTATATAGTTTAGAGAACTTAACTAGGTCTCTTGTACTATCCCTGTTAGTTAATGTATGTTTTTCCATTAATGAGAGGTGTGATTCAATGCAAGAGAACAATAAATCAATCAGCCTCTGAATTTGTCTCCCTCTCTTCTGAGATGATGGTTACATCCTGAGGAACTCCAAAGATGATGAACAGTGTCTTAAAAAGTTTATTTCTGGCTTTTTTCTTTGTAAGACAGAAGAGATCTACGTTTAAGAATTCAGATTATCAGAATGGACACAAGCTATCGATGAGCAAAACTGGTACAAATACAGATCAGTTTATTTTAATAACCTTGTTGATTTAGTCTCATGAAAAACATCAGTGTGTGTGTTGAGGGACGGCACCTGGTCAGTTTGTATCGGCTTTAATGAGCTCACCTGAGAGCCGCTCGTTAATGTCTCTGTTAGGACCAGCAGCTCGTTAATCCGTCCTCTCAGGACAACATGGACGCTGTTGCATCATTCTTGTTAGTTGACTCTTGGGTTTTTTCCATTAATCTTCCTCTGAGGATCAAAACACAACTAAACTTTACTTTCTGATTCTTGACTATTTTACTTTTGCTTTGCCTCTTTTTTGTTTTAAGTTTGTATTATTTGTGTTCTATTTCAACCCTAAACGAGAAAGAAACAGTCATTTGGATTGACGGAAACCTGTGGGGATAGACCTCCTTAGCTTATAGCACCAAAAGGTGCAAATAAGATCTGCGCCAATGGTGAGGTGTGGGCCAAACATGGATTTATAGCATTGAAAAATGTCTGGAGACATTTCTGGGTCCAGTCAATGCTGTCGTTTTCTGTAGCAGCTGTAGAAATTTTGCTGCCATGTGGAGAAAAGGGCTGTAAAATTACCCCTTCCTAAAAACTCCTGCAATCTTTTACAGTTTGAGAAAGCAATAAATTTGACAGAAACTGAAGCTTATTTGATAATATATCTCTGCAGAAATGCCTTGACCCAAAGGTGTAGGACCAATAATCCACACGGGCGTTTTCTTGGGCTTATAATCAGGCTGTGTGTCAGTAGGCGTTGAAAAACCCAGTAGAGCTGCTAGTCTCAAAGATGTCACCCAAATAAAATGAAGGACAACTTGCGCAAGAATTAATCCTTCAACCCCTGAAAAGAAGCTGCAGCATGTACATTTTAAAATATATATATATTACATATTTGTTAAAACTGTCCCTATCTCATGACAGTATGAGACAGATAATCTGTGAAAAAAAATCAACCTCCTCCAACTTCTCCCAGTGCTAACTAGAAACAACCAATAAGAGCTGGGGGCGGGTTTTAGCGCTGTCAATCACCCTTACATGCACAACATTACAGCTTTTTCTTGATATTACAGCCTATCATGAATGCTAGCCTAGTTTTCCTGAAACAGTAAGTTGTTTCTTCCCCTTTAGCACTTTTAGCAGCTCATTCATGAGGTTGGTTGACAGCGCTAAGATCCTCCTCCTGGCTCTGATTGGTTGTTTTTGGTTGTTAACAGTGTATTTGTTCAGACAGCAGTTCAGGGAGAAGGTGGAAGCGATCGATCTTTTCATAGATTATCTGTCTCATATTTCTCATAGTGACAGTTTTAACAAATATGTAAAAAATATTTTTATAAAAGTTGCATGCTGCAGCTTTAAAGTCAAAGGGTATGTGGAGTAATTATGGTGGTTTTAGGGTTATCCTCATCCTGCACAACCTTTTGAAATGTTTCTACTGCTATTAAAATCTGTTGTAGTTTTCTGCTGTTACTAAGAAGATTCATATCTTCATGAATGTAAAACCAGAATGATTGTTTATGATCCAAACCAGGACTGACCCAAGGTTGTTGAATTTGATTTAGCCCTTTTCCTGTTAAAAACATCACCACCATAGTTTCCATACAGATTTAGTTGAATCTTGGGGCAAGTGACGAGTTTTAAAGTGTAACTGACCCCAAATCAACGATTTTATTTTCCTGATAAATTGTCTAAATTGGTTCTTAGGAGTGTTATCTTTATGTTTCTTTGCAAAATATGACATTTTTGTGTAGATTTATGTAGTTCTGCAATATTTTACCTAAAACCATCTCAGTGGTGGCCTCCTCATTTTGAATTATAGGTGCTAAAAATGGCTAAATTTAATCTAGGATCCTTCTAACTGAATGATTTACACATTGAGTTTGTTTAATTCCCACTTTCTGTGCTTCATTCTTGCACATAGACTTTCATAGTTTACAAAGTTTCTATGATTTGACATTAAAGTGCTTGTTTCATACTCTCAGGTTATGAAAAAAATCAATCACTAATTAGCTCCACAGAGACCAGAGACCCATAAAGTAACTCATAGCTCATCGGACCAGAAGTTCTTCAGGTTCCGACTCTGTTATGGTCGGCTGGTCAACGTGTTATTATGTGTTATGTCTTAGATGTGAAGATTAAGTCACTTAGGATCCACATTTCATATTATTTAAATGATGGTTGAATGTTTGTAAATCACTTTAAATGTTTCCTGTTCAGATGATCCAGTTTCTCAATATTGTTGTTCAGATGTTTTGATTAGACGTTTGTAATTATATGTTGTTCATCAAATGTGTGTGTGTGTGGTCTACAGCTGCGGTGAAGTTCATCTGCTCTCCTCCATCTAGTTCGTTTCCTTTCCGCCCATCTAATGTCCGCAGCGGCTTTAAACGTCTCGCTGTTCGTCGCGCAGACGTCGCTGACGCTTGAAGGCTTGCAGCAGCTGTCTGGTCACCGGCTGCTCTTCTTCTTTCTCTTCCTTATGGCTTTTGTGTTCGCGCTGTGCAGCGACGGCCTCGTGCTGATCGTGATCTGCACGCGCCACAGCCTCCATAAACCCATGTACGTGTTCGTGGCCGCGCTGCTGCTGAACTCGCTGCTGGGTGGCTTCGCGGTCTACCCACGGCTGCTGCGGGAGCTGCTGTGGGAGAGCGGCTCTGTCCTGGTGACACTGTCTGCGTGTGCGTGCCAGGCGTGGGTTGTATACACTGTGGGCGGCTCGGCCTTCATGCTGCTTGCGGCCATGGCTTTTGACCGCTACGTCGCGATCTGCCGCCCGCTGCGCTACGCCGCGTTGGTGTCGCCGCGCGCGGTGGCCGCTCTGCTCCTGTTCTGTTGGCTGCTGCCCGCCACGATGGTTTTGATCATCGTGCTTTTTGCCGCGTTTCAGCCGCTCTGCCGCTCTCACATTAACCGGCTCTTCTGTGACCTTTACAGTTTAAACAGACTCAGCTGCGGCGGAAATGCGGCGCAGGTTAGCGACGTTTTCGCCGTATTCACCTCTGTTGCTACTGCCCTGCTGCCCGTCGCCTTCGTACTTTTCTCTTACAGCAGCATCCTTTATGTCTGCCTGTGCCGCACACGCAGCTTTAGCGGCAAAGCGTTACGCACCTGCCTGCCGCACCTGCTGGTCTTCATAAACTACAGCGTTTGCACTGCGGTGGAGCTGCTGCAGCGCCGCCTGCAAGGCGCAGACCAGCCTGCATCCTCTGTGCTGACTTCGGTTCTGATCGTTCTGGCTCAGTCCGTGTTAAACCCGGTAGTGTACGGCCTGAATATGAGCGCCATCACCGGATACATCAGGCGGCTTCTGGGCAGCAGGAAAACCGATTGATTTAAAACGACTGTAAAATGTTAACAGATTGTTTCTGGATATTTACAGGATAAAGAGTCATAGCTTAAAGAAAATAAATCACTCCGTCCTTTTTTACAGATGTATTTTTAACATTTCTGATGCAATTCTGTTTTGCACTTTCCATGCGTTTTTCCACCGATTTTAAGAACATATGTATAGAAACTGCTGCTTTGTGAAATATTTCTGCATTTACAGGAGTTTCTTGCTTGAAATTTTTACATATGTGTAGATTTTGTTCTCTATAGGTTTTTATTTGTTAATCAAAATAAACTCAGAACTAAGAATGACCTTTTCCTGATCTGTACAGTAATCATGATTAACAGCTTATGTTGATCAGAAATATTGTCACATGTGTAGTAAGAAAACTGAGCTAAACTGCAATGATAAATAAAAAATCTAGAAGAAATTTTGATTTTATGGATTAAAATTAAAGTGTTGAATCACCACTGCCTTATTTCTTGCAGCAAAAAACATCCCTGAACAATTGTTATGGCAAATATCAGTTTATGACTTAGTTTTGAGAAAGAGGTCTAGTCGAAATGGGATAAATAGAAGAGTGGATAGACCATTTTGAGAAACATAATAGAACGTTTTCCCTATTCTTTTTTTTAAATGAGAAGTAAACGTGAAAATGTAAAAAGAAGGATGAAATATTTTGCTAATCTAGAAGAGAAACCAGCCTGCAGCTTCCATGCTCACTTTGGTGCTGGTCATTCTGGTTCAGATCGTGTTCAACCCGGTAGTGTACGGCCTGAATATGAGCGCCATCACCGGATACATCAAGCGACTGCTGGGCAGCAGGAAAACTGATTGAATTAAAGTATTTTCTTTTGATATTTAAGGATAAAAAAAACGGAATTCAATCTACATAATAGTTTTGGTTTTAGGCCCTATTTCTTCATCTGGAGCCTTCCTGGTTTGTAAAAAAAAAATGTATGTAAAAACAAATTGAAATAAAAAAGAATTACTGTTACTGATTCACCTTTTTAATTGCCTGATAGAAATCAAATCTTGAGCTAATTTGAAAAAGCAACATAAAATGTCTATTTAGGACATTTTATGTTGGAAAATTGAATTTCTGTTACAAAGCCAGTATAAGGAAGCGTGAACCGTAGTTTAAGAAACTTGTTTTAAGTCTGAGAAACTTTAAACTTTAAAACAAGTTTGAGAAACTTAAAAGTAGCTTTTTCTGTTAAATTCATGTTGTCCCTCCGGGCCTGTAGGTGGCGGTAATCCACTTTTTACGCTGACTTCTGTGGTGGTTCCGCACCAGCAGAGGGCGCTGTCTGCTCATCCAGCGAGCGGAAAGGTCCTGAGCCTGGTGTTAGCGGTTTGGCTCGGAGCTGTTTGTTTTTGTTTAGTTGTTTTTGTCTACGCTTTGTGTCCGGTAAACAAGATGGCCGGCACCGCGTTAAAGAGGCTCATGGCTGAATACAAACGTGAGTAACTGAAGCTCCAGCTGGTGAGGAAAAGCTAGGGGGAAGTTCGGCTGAACCAAACTCCGATACAGTTTCCACAGATTTAACAGCTTTTCTGCTCCAGGGTTTAAATTCGACACAGTTAGATGAAAAATCTATAAAGATTCAATGGAAACTGATCACTTTGATCGATTCGGCATCAGTGTTTTTTTAACTTAAATCTCTCCGAATTACACATTTAGCGATTTTATTATAATCTGTTGGTGCGACTGTTCAGCTTCATCCAGAACCTTCTTCCCTGACTGTTTATGTAACTGAGACTCAAACTGTGAGATAAGAAGTGCTGCAAACATTAGAAACTATCAAACTAGCCAGTAACTTTCAAAAACCGGTTAACTCTCCGATGATCTGCATGTTTGGATCTGGACTCAGTTTGAAGGATTAATACAAGAACTGTTAAAGTCTGACTGGCAGCTGGTCACAGTCCGGGTTATTAACATCCGTTTTTTGTTTATTAATATTTTCTTTCATAATAAATTTGCCACCGTAGCGTTTTTACTAAAAATGTTTAGGATTTTATTTTGTTTTTATTTTGTATTTTTAGTTTATAGTCTATATTAAAGTAAGAAAGTGTATTAATTACAATGCAAACCGTTTAAAATATAGCGTTAAAGGACGGATTAAAAACTGTCATATTGAATAAAAGAGACACAGTTCCATTTATTGCCACCTTTGGTAAAGATACTGTAAAATAAGATTAGTCTTACACTTATTTCCACATTTATTTCCTAATTTTGGGTGAAAACATTACATTTTTAAAAAAATATTTTAATCACATTACTGGTGTTGACTAGTTCTGATTGGAGCAAGATGATTTCCATCTGCTGCCCGAGATCAATGTGGTCGCCAAAAAAACGTCCTAAGAAGGTTGAGACTATGTTTGTTTGTTTTTTTTAATCAGTTTATTGTGAGTGTGTACATGTTGCATTACATCATGCTTCAGAAAAATAAGATATGTTGGACTTTCACTAATAATGATGATTTTATTTAGAAAAGCACCAGTTTTTCTAAACGGGTTCCAATTGTCTCTGTGAAATTCTTGGATTCATCCATAATGTTGGTTTTTCAGAGCTGACCCTGAACCCACCTGAAGGCATCGTCGCAGGTGAGACTCCGTCTTTACATCTGAACACCTGAGCGGTTAAAAGCTCAGTTCAAGCCCTCCTGATCCGACCTTTGACCCATAACCGAACAGGTTACATCAGAACAGAACATCAGGATGAGACGATGATCCGATTTCTCCCTCTGTGTGCTCTCCAGGTCCGGCCAACGAGGAGAACTTCTTCGAATGGGAGGCGCTCATCATGTGAGTACAGGCTGGAGCCTTTTTACTCATATATGACAGGACGTCTCCATGGAAACCAACATGATGCACTGCCCTTCTTCATTTCTGTTAATTTGATTCTCACTGAGAATAATTTAACCTGAGATGCTCGATGCTCATAGAACCCAAACCGATTTTATCCAACCTGCCAAACTCTTCACGTGTTTCCAGGTGCAATGTGTCACTCTGACCAGCAGGTGTCACTGCTGATTCAGACAGCAGCTCAAAGTTGAGGCAGACGTGTTTACATTTGGATTTTATCAGATAAATCAACACAAAGCGGTGCTTGATTGTGAAATTATGGGATTTTCTTACCATGAGGTGGTAATCTGTGTTTTTCTTTTATTTCTTACATCATTTTCCATCCCACAGAAGAAAGAGATCCGTTCTTTCTTGCTAAATGTTCTATTTTAAATTCTAAAAACAGAAATAAAATTGCAGTTCTTTAAAAATCTCAACATATCCAAGGTTTGGATCAAACGTCATGTATTAGAATGGCCTAGTCAAAGTCCAGACCTAAATCCAGTTAACAGTCAGCAGGAACATTTGAAGAATGCTTTCTGTTCAATCTCACTGAGGTGAGGCTAATTTTCAAAATAGATTAAAATAAAGAAAAACACCTTAATAAAATAAATGGAAGGCTGTGATTTTAACTTGACAGAATGTGGAAAAGTGCAAAGGAGGTGAATATTTTTGCAAGCCAGAGTATCTAACGGAGGTAAAAATATTTACTCTCAGTAGAACTCAACTGGAAAAAAACCGAACTGTCCCTTTAAGACCAGGCTAGTTCTCTAAATCAGATATTTTCATCTGTATCTCACTGCAAAAACATCAAATCTTACCAAATATTTTTGTCTATTTTTTTAGTGCAAATATCTTAGTACACTGGAAATAAGACAAACCTAACATACAAAATAGGAGCTTGTTATGAGGCATTAATTCCTTAATATTCATGAAAATGTAATAGTTCTGGCTGACTATTTAATTTATAACATGAGAAAAAAATCTTTTTATAAGAGAAGTAATCTACCAGTAGAACATTTTAATCAATATTCAATCATTATTGACTTAAAACAAGCTCTGATATGTTGCTGGAAAGTAACTTGTAGGTTAGTTTTGTCTTATTTTCAGTGTACTAAGATATTTGCAATAAAAATCAGACTAAGATACCTGGTAAGATTTTGTGTTTTTATAGTGATGACTCTTAGTTAAAATAAATCCTCCGCAGCCTGATGCATGGCTGACAGGAGACACTGCAGAGTCCGTGATGTCATTGAAAGCACCATCATTAGATTTTCCTGCTCCATGCCGGCGTGACAGCAGCTTCAGTCTGCCCTTCAATTTACCCCGCTGCTCATTTAAAGTCCAAGTCCACATACCGGCTCAGTCAGCAGAGTGACATCACCGAGACACCACACCTGTCATTATACCTCAGTCCTCTGTCCCTCATTGTTCTGTCTTCCTTTTTCTGCTCCTCAGCTCATAGAGAGGAGGTGAAGCACTCTGCACTGTAAAAACACAAAATCTTACCAAGTGTTTTGATCTAGTTTTTAGTGCAGATATCTTAGTACACTTGAAGTAAGAGAAACCTAACTTGTTAGTCAGGTAGTCTTATGGTTGATGAAAACAATTTGTGTTTTTAACACAAACTGAGTTTTAATAGTTGTCTCTTAAAGTGAGAAATTTGAAATTGTAAATATTATTTATTTATTGGTTTATTTTTTGTTCACATTTTCGGTCTTACCAGCATCTGTATTTATTTATTTTTTTGATTGACAAGTTTTGTGTTTTTAACCTCCATTAGTGGAAACTGTGAAATTTAGTAGAACACCTCCCAGTTTTATATTAATTGTTGGTGTGTTGTTGTTTTTATTGTGACTTTATTTATGCCTTTTGGGACATAAATAAATATCCGAGTCTGAGTTATAAGTTAAATATTTTGCCATTGTGACTAGAACCTTTTCATCAATGTTGAGGAGTTATTGACTCTAAACAAGCATCTTTTTTTGCAGAAAAGTTACATATAGGTTGGTATTGTTCTATTTCAGGTGTACTATGATATTTGCTTTGGAAACTTGACGGAAATCCCTGGTAATATTTTATGTTTTTGCAGTGTGAAGACTTGCTACTCCCAACTACTGTCCTGATAAACAGACGGTATCTGGTCAGAGATCAGTTGATGCTTTAAAGAGTCAGAAATAACTTCAGGGAAGGAGGTCAGGCAGATCTGAGATCAGATATTCAAACTTCAGTCCTGATTATGACTCAGGGTGTCGTGATCAGAAACTGAAACTGGGTTCATTTAACTAAAAGCTTCTGTTTCCTGCCGCAGCGTCGCGACATTCTCAGTGATTTTCTCTGTTTGTGTCTCAGGGGTCCAGAGGACACGTGTTTCGAAGGCGGCGTCTTCCCCGCCATCCTGAGCTTCCCCTCGGATTATCCTCTCAGCCCTCCGAAGATGAGGTTCACCTGTGACATGTTTCACCCCAACAGTAAGTCTCCCACAGGCTCCGCCCCCGACGGCGGGTGTAGATGCTCAGAACGTCGAGATAAAAACAGCCTGTGTCTGGACCCTGTTATTGGACCCGTCAGAACACGCTTCGTTAGCCTGCTGTCATTAACGCCGAGATTAGTGGGCAGGAGCCATGATGTCATGGCGCAGTTCTGATTAGAGGACAGCGCGCTCGGTTCTGACCCGTCATCATGTTCCCCACCATCATCATCATCATCATAATCATCATGGCCCTGAGCTGAACTGTATCTTCTGGACCCGCATCAACATCATAAACACATGAAGAAGAAAGCTGGACCAATCAGAACCTGCAGTTTGTTCATTAGATATGATGGAAAATGTCTGAATGTTGGTAGCAGAAACTTTGTTTTATCAGACAGAAATACCTGTAATTTTAAGACTTTTTCTTGTATAATTGCATCTTTTTTGCTAACATTATTACTATATTCTTGTAATTAAATCAAAACTCTCGTAACCTGGTCATAATACTCCATCGTACAACTATGGAGTAAAAGTATTAGAAGGGTTGACTGAAATAAAACCCACCTTTTGAAAATATTTTCGCTAATTGTAATTAGTTTTTTTAAGCCATATAATCCAGCCATAGTGGAGCCCAATGAAAGTGAAATGTTTCATCCAATCAGAACACAAAAGTCTGACATTAAACACTCTTCATGTTTTAACTCGGGCTGAATCGATTAATTGGATTGATCGTGATTATTCGATAAACTGTTAAATATTCAGACTCAAAAAAAGGCCATTTGCTGAAAAAACAACACATTCAGAGCAGTAATTAAGCTAAAATTACACAAATTATATACCTTTAGCATTTTACATAAAAACCTTATTTTTCTGTAAATATTTTACCGAAAATTCCTCAAGTGGCAGTTTTATCTTCACCTGGTTCAAATTTGCTAAAGTAATACTACATTATTGCATTTTATTTATTACATGAATAAAATGTTCATTTTATTGAACATTTTTATTTGTAAAAAAAAAACTTGAGATTGAATGAAAAATCTGCAGAATTTGCCAATTTTTTTATTCGATTAATCGACTAATCGATGGAATAAATGATTTCTAATATAATTGTTCTGCTCCTTTGTTCCCTCCTCAGTCTACCCAGATGGCCGGGTTTGCATCTCCATCCTTCACGCTCCGGGTGACGACCCGATGGGATATGAGAGCAGCGCAGAGCGGTGGAGTCCGGTCCAGAGTGTGGAGAAGATCCTGCTGTCTGTGGTCAGCATGCTGGCAGGTAGAGCAGCTCACCTGTCACATGACCAACCAAACCGTACTGTCATGTATTTATTACACATCTGTTACATGATTAACACACGTTAATAATTTATTTAAAATCTCTGACAGGTTTTATTTCACACCTGCAGCAAGTTGATACACTTTGTTTCTATAGATTAATTGAAAACACAAATAAAAACTGAAAGTCACCTCACTTCTCATCTGTCACAGGATGACAAATTATCCCAGAAGTTATTGTGACAAACAATATTATTGTTGTTTTAAGATCATTTTTAAGTTATATAATAGTAATGGCGTAACAATGCATGAGCACATTCTCAAAGATTGATAAACTCTAATGAGCAATTAACTCCAAATATACAAAATAAATAAACAAAAAGCAATATAAACAATAAATAGAAAACATTTGACTCAATTAAATAAGCTAATGAAATTTGAGAAAGTTATATAAGAAGACTTCTCTTTCTGATTTATAAGAAACTTGATGGTAAATAAAATTCGCAGTATGTTCAGAAATATTGTGGTATTTTCTCTTTTATTTCTTCCAGCATAATATCAGTAAATTTGAAAATATAATTAAATGCAGTTACGAAGTGTGTGCAGGTTAGTGATATAAGTCATGATTTTTAAGCATGTGGCATCCTGAAGAATCCTGTTTTTCAAGAACAATGTGAGGTGTGATGCTGTGATTTCTGTGCCACGCAGTCAAAACCACAGTTACCTGGAAAATAATCTTTGTCATAATCATAATATTTGTCTTTATCACAATAAGACCACTAAAATATTGCAATAAGATCCTCAGTCCACATCACACGTCTGCCATGAGTCATCATATAGTATAAATGACTCTTCTTTCTTCTTCTTCTTCTTTTCCTCAGAGCCGAACGATGAGAGCGGCGCGAACGTCGATGCGTCTAAAATGTGGCGCGAGGACAGAGAGCAGTTCTACAAACTGGCTCAGAAGATCGTTCGCAAGTCGCTGGGCCTGTAGAGATGATGTCATCACGCCGCTCTGCGTGTGTGTGGTGGCGCGTAGCTCGGATACAGACTGTGGAGCATCAACACTGTTACCATGGAAACCTTCAACGCACACACACGCAGAGCTGCAGTTTGATACCTCAATGAACTGATGGATCAGAGGCTGATAGGATACAGTGACATCACCAGGAGACCCAGCAGCAGCCTGTCATGACCTCATTTCCTGTTTGTCGCCCCTCTTCCCCTGCTGTTGGCTCAGATTGAAGTTTCTCAGCGGATTGTTTGCACTTTATCTCCTCCTGGTGGTCACCGTGGTGGACTTCAGTTTGTTGTTTTTTTTTTTTTTTTACAGCTGAGCTGAAGGAGTTTCTCTAAGTTTCCTTTCACAAATAGTTGGTTGAAAACAGAATTTTGATCTCTTTGTTTCTCTGATTTCTTATTAGTTTCTTTGTTGAGAAACTAAGAGCTTCTTTTTGTTTCTGTTTCTGGTGTCAAACTGATTTTATAGCATGTTGACTTAAACTTAATAAAGCAGCGTTTCTGTTTTAGGATCTTTGGTTTATTGATCTCTGGTCACATGACAGGTGTAGAAAATATTAATTGCAGTAATGATCATCACCTCCAGTTTTATTAGTGTTTTATTTGCACTTCAGATCACCAAAGCGTTCCTAAAATATGATCAAACTGTAGACTGAAGGTCACTCTCAATCTACCTGGAGACGACTCAGGGGAATTTCTGATTCGCCAATTCTGTTCCTGAAAACTGCAAAGCAGATGACATTCAGACTGAAAAGTCTAAAATAATTTTAATTTATCCTGGTATATTATGAAGGAGCATCACGTTAATTATCTTCATTTGTCCATAAATTTAAAAAACATAATAAATTAAATTCACATTTTCATTAGGACTGAAAAAATGCATCCAATTAATTGTGATGACAAACAGTTATCAACCAACTTTGTAATCGATTAATCGTTCACTCGAGATTCAAAAACAAGTCATTTACTAAAAAGAACAATATCGTCAGAGTAGCAATTAAGCCAAAACTGTACAAAAAATTTACATATATATTTTGCAATTAAAACTTTAAAAAGCCTTTGCCTTCATTGTCTGTAAATGTTTTACCCAAAACTCAAGTGTCAGATTTAGCTTCGCCTGATTCAAAGTCTGTAGATAAACTTGATGTTAAGCACTTTTTTCTATCAAATTATTAATTATTTAGGCTGAAAAATAAACCACACATCAGGCTTATGACATATGATATTTTTTAGCTGCAGATGCATCCTGTGCTACAAATAATCAAGCATACATTAAAGGATTTCTGTTATTACATTTTAGCCAATTAAATGTTTTTTTCTTTAATTGGCTAAAATTAAAGAAAAAATAATTAAATTAAAGAACTAATTAATGAACTAATTTATTAATTAGTTCATTCATGAATTTAATGAACTAAATTCATTAAAACAATTAATTTAATTAGTTTATTTGCATTTTAATGTAGTATTTCTAATGTATAAAAATAGCTTTTGTGGTTAACTTAAAAATGCAGAATGGGCCAGGTTTTACCCGATTAATCGTCAGAATAATCGATTACTAACGTAATGGTACACATGACCACAGTGCGGTGCGGTCACGTGACTCCGAAAGTCTCCTGAGTGCAGTCCTGCCTCAGCCTGCCGGACTGGATCCACCTCCATGTTTAAACTGGGATTACTGGGATTGAAAGCTCTCAGATCCCAGCCGCTCCGTCCTGTTACCCAGTTCGAACTTCACAGCTCCACATCTGAGAACACACGCTGTCACACTTTAAGACATCACACACCTGTAGGAGTGTGAGACAGGTGAGGGGGCGGAGCTACATCCGTCTGTTGGACGGACCTCAGATCAGCTGCAGCTTTGCTGTTTTCCACAGAGTCCCGGATGCTGCCGCCGCTGCCGCTTCATCTCAGAGGTTCATTTATCATCCCAGAAGGTGTGGATGTGTTACAGCTCTCACTGGAGTGACATGAAGCGAGCTGAAAACAAGGCCTCAGGGCCTCCGACCAACATGTATGAACAGGTATCGGCTCTCATATTTACAAAATGATGACAAACCAGCAGTCTGTCCGACAGCCAGCAGAGGGCAGTACTTCAAACCATTTTTAGTTCAGTTTTCTTCTTTGGTGTATTACAGTGGATGCATCTGTCTACTGGAGTGCCACAAAGATGCCTACTAGAACCACTGCTATTCAGTTCATAATGAATAAATAATAGGATCAGGGCCTATATGAAGAAAAAACTGAATCCTGATTTTAATAATTCAGATTTTGATCTTAAAATTCTGATTTTGGTCACAAAATTCTTACTTTTTTGAAAATTGTAACATCTGACTTTTTTTCCCTCAAAATTCTGATGGAAAATATCAGAAGACTGAGGGGGAAAAAATCAGAACTTTTTTTTCAGTGACCCTAATCCTCTTCCATTTAGTGATGATCAGATATGCAGATGATATTCTGAAAGCTGTCCAATTATTTCACTAAGGAAATCTTTTTCTTTTTACATCAGTTACAGAACATGTTGCTTTTGTGTTTGAATGCAGAAATGCTGAAAAGAATCAAACTTTCTTCCGTTTAATTTAAAACATTTAAAACTTTAACCTGTTTTCATCCTCAGATCAATCTGCTTCAAACCATTTGGATGCATCACAATCATCATCATCTGAATCTTCCTCCTCAGGTGTGTCCAGGCAGGTGGATCACTGATCTGACATGTTTGTTCCCCAGGTGTGTTCAGGTGTTCAGCCCCCCAGCTCCTCCCTCTCTTTTATATTTAAATGTGGGTCGTGCGAGCTCGTCCCGCTGCAGGTGAAGCCTCTCTCTCTCCTCAGTGGGACTCCACCTGAAGATCAGCTGCAGACAGCAGCCGTCACCTGCACAGGTGGATCTACTCAACTCTGCACAGGAATTTTAAAAATGGATCATCATCGTTCTGATTTTAGGATTTAAGGTTGGAACTCGGCTGCTTTGTTTTTGAATTTTTAGCAGATCAGAAACATTTTAAAGACCAAAATGAAAAAAGTCATCTTTATTTCTGTGATTGTTTTTAGATGCTCTTAAATCTGACGGGTTGACACCAGATTATTCCATCTGGACTGGTTATGACAAGGATTTGCTCTTAAACATCAGAAGATCCAGAACCAGAACCAGAACCAGAACTGGACTTCAATGATAATTTTTCAGCCAGGTTTGACTTTATGTTACTAAAAAGCTTCAGAATCTGCTGATCTAAAGAAACAAGGAGATAAAAACTTGTTTTAGAGCCGATTTATAATTCTTCTGAACTTTTTAAACAGATTAAAAAGTTTTACATTTCAAATATTTCCAGAGTTATCTTAGTCTTATCAAGAAATTACAGATTTGTTTCTGTTTGTTTCACTTTTACAAAACTGAAAGCTTCTAAATTATTGCCTAAAAAACATAAAATTAAAAGAATTTGCTCAATACAATCTGGACCACAAAGACTGGCGGTAAAACTCTTAAGATGTGTTTTATCTTGTGTCTGGTCTGGATTTAAAGAAAATATGATATAAGATACATAACTTTTTTTGAAAAATTGTGAGTTTTTTACTTTCATGACCACCTTTGTTAAACTGTCATTCATGTAACAACAAGAAAAACAAACTCTGAAATGTTTTTGTTGCATGTATGAACGTCTAACGTCCAACAAAGGCATTTATACATGCAGTCATGGTTATTAATATTGATGATATGGCTCTCTGCCCAGGAGGGCATACTTAGCAGGGCGCCAGGAGACAAATAAGATGACAAATTAAACCAGTTTTCTGTTTTTCTGCATGTTTAATAGTGGAGACCCTCTGTGTGGAGAATGTAAGCCACTGCTGCAGATTGATGATGTATTAAAAGGTTTACTGATTACAATAAAAATATGGAATATTTTGAGTAATCAGACATTAACTGGATTATTAATTGCTAAATAAAGATTTTTTACAGTAGAGTTTGGCGTTTATGAGACTTTTATTGTACTTTATAAAACGCAATAAATGAGCAGCCATCCATCAATCCATCAACCATGTAATATTTAATCAATTTTTGTAGCTCTTAAATTATAGCTGATTGTCTATCTTATTACTATTATTATTAAATTTGTTTTGTTGGGAAACTGGAAGTTTGGTTAAGTGGGCAGATCAGGTGCTTAATTTATTCAGGATCGCCTCTATAAACACTTAAATAATAATTTTTATTACATGCATGAAATAAAGATGTAAAATTAGCTTCACCTGTAGTTTTTCCTGTTTGCATGTTGAGTGAATTCAGGCTCTGGCTTGTTGTCAAAAAGTTACAAAGACCCTGATGACGTTTTTATAGGTTAATAGGTGAAAGTTTCTCTCAGATTATTGGAAGGAAACTTCCTGCCGCTGCTTCTAATTTGGCTCTTTTATTTATTAAATACTCCACAGTTTATTTAATGGCAAGAGAAGAAGATTTATTCATCTGAAACCAGAACATCTGAGCAGAATTGATCCAAAGATCTAAAAAGATGAAGCTAAATCTTCACTTATTTTAGAAACTTTATCCCGTATTTAGTAATCACCTCCTCAAAATCTGCCTGGAGACAACACAGAGGAGTCTCTGATTGGTCCATTTTGTTCCTGAAAACTGCAAATTAGACTAATTAATATTTAGTTGGAAAACCTCCAACAACTTTGATTTATCCTGGTAAATAATGTAATATCACTTTAACTACCTCCACTTTTTTATGAAATAAAAAGGAACACAGGATAAATTCAGATTTTTATTAATGCTAAAATGATTAACTTGATTAATCGTGATGAATCAATTATTGAAATAATTGTTAACTAATTTAGTAATCAATTAATCACTAAATGGAGTATACAGACTCAAAAAAAATAATTTGCTGAAAAAGCAACATATTCAGAGATTAAATTAAGGCACAACTGTACAAAATAAATTACTAAAGGTTTGCTATGTTATTGTATTTTAGAGGTTAAAATGGTTATTTTGTTGTTTAAGAATTTAATTACTTGTTTTTTCTAAAATTATATAAATATATGGGGTCCCGACCCCATTAGGGACAAGGGTGAACAGAAAATGGATGGATGGATGGATATATAAATATAGCCTAAGAGTCTAAATGAAAAATCTGTAGAATGTGACTTTTTTTTAATCCGATTACAGAATAATCAATGAAAAAATCGATTATTAAAATAATCATTTTTCTTTCTGATGTTTCTCCACTCAGACCTCTGAAGATCCTCTCCTCATCCTCATTCATCTCTGATCCTCATCAGCAACATGACGCTGCATGAAGCTGCGCTGAGTTAACCAGAACCGCTAAAGAAGGCGCGATGTTGGCGTGTCGCCCCCTGCTGGTCACCTGGGCTCTGCTCACCTCCTCGGTCCGAAGCCAGAGCTGGAGGCCGTGCACAGGTAGTTTCCCAAGACAGCCTCAGGAAAAAGGGGATATTAAATCCACTGAGGACCACAGATGGGCCACAGAGTTTTATCAAATATTGTACTCAAGTAAGAGTATAACTACTTCAACATATTTTTACTCAAGTAAAAGTTATAGACGTCCAAGACTCAAGTAAGAGTAAAAAGGTATTTGGAAAAAAGGCGACTCAAGTCCTGAGTTATCAAAACATCAATCATTTGATGTTTAAAAATATCTAGAAATCAGACAGAGCAAAATATACAATTATAAATAAATAAACACATTTATTTCTATACCCCTTTAATTTTTTAGAAAAAAGTAGAAATTTCTGAACTTCAAAAGTTGAAAATTTTCTAGAAAAAACTCAGAAATGTTTAGTTTAATCTCAAGCATGTTCTAGAGAAAGAACTTGGAAATTTCTGAGTTTGAGAAGCCAAAGATTTTAGACTTTTGACTTTCAAAACTCAAAAATGTTGAGAAGCCAAAGATTTTAGACTTTTGACTTTCAAAACTCAAAAATGTTGAGAAGCCAAAGATTTTAGACTTTTGACTTTCAAAACTCAAAAATGTCTGCATTTTTTTCTAGAAAATATAATGTAAAAATGTCTGGGGGTGTTTCACTCATATTCTCAACTTTTGGAGCTCAGGAGTTTCTGTTTTTTCATTAAAAAAATGTAGATTAATCTCAACATTTCTGAGTTTTTTGGTTGAAATTTTCTACCTTTTTCTATCTACAATGGCCCTTATACACCAGGGACAGCCATCTTGTTCAGCTCGGCCCCTCTCTCTTTGCACTGGATGGTTCTTTACAGCATAGGCAATTTCTGGTGAAACTGGTGAAAACATTATTGATTGGATAAAGTTTAATACTTGAGCTTTGGGTAATCAATCCAGACCCTCTGTACAAAGCAAATATCGCAGAACAAGATACTGGTTTATATCGGGCTAATTAGAACCTCAAATCTATAATTCAAACTATTGAAGACCAAAAATCATGACACTCTGAGTCCAGAACCAAATGTTCTCTCCAGTGGATCGTCCTCTGTGTTTTTTGTATGTAGCTCAGACGTTTCTGGTGCTTTGCCTCTTTGAAATGTGAGCCGTGTTTCTGAACTTGTCTTCCCCTCCCTCCATTCATCCTGCATTGATCTGCTGCTGCACCAAAACACACAGACGGCCTCAGAGGAGCTTAAAGGGGAATTCCAGCTGAAACTGATGTCGGATAAAACGAGATTTATCCTCCCTCGGCCTCCTTTACATCTGCTGGTGTTTAAGACGGAGATAAACCTGCGACGCCTCAGTGATTCAAACACTCACTGATGGGTTTCTTCAATGGTTATGTAATCATAGAGTCTTTAATTAAAATTTCAACCTGCAGTGAATTTACTGACTTATTGTCACGAATCGATATTTATGTACTCATGGTATCTTTAACTAGCTGTAAAATGTCAACTTTCAGTGAATTTACTGACTTTTTATGGTCAAGAGTCATTCTTTTCATCTGAAATTTAAGGTTTTGAAGACTGATCAATTATTCTGGAGATTGGTCCTCTGGTCACTTGAAGACATTAAATGTTCAGTTCAGGCTGAAATCTAAATTATCTTGTTTAGTTTGATTTGATTCAAAAATACTTTATTAATCCCTTAAGAGAGATTTGATGTTTTTCTCTCTGAAAATATCCAATATTCTTCAAAGATGTTGATGGCATTAAGAAGGAAGGATTTCCTGTAGCAGTCAGTGTTACAGCGATTCTGATGAAGCTTCTGACTGAAGAAACTTTGTTGTTAAATGACACTCTGATGAAGAGGATGCTCAGGGTTATCTGTAATGTTTTTTGTTTTATTTACAATCCTTCTTTTTTACGTTTAAATTAGGTGTAGATTTTCAGTCCGTAAATAGTTGGAAAGTAGCTTGAAAATTCTTTTAGAATTGAGATGAAATGTCTTCAAAACAAGATAATACAGAATGTCAAGTTGCCTTCTAGTTAACACTTTGACATTTTTATAGTTCAGAACTAGAAAACTTGTTTAGGTTGACGTATCAGTTTTCCACCATATAAATTCTTCTAAAAAGCCTTGAATGTTACATTTTAGGACAGGATTTCATGCTTCATCTTACAAATGCACTCTCCATTTTCTTTATCAGGTACACCTGCTCTGCTACTTTATGACTCAGTCACTCACATGGCAGCAACTCTGTTCATCAAATGTTCAAATTCCTACTTCTTTCAACCAAGATATTCAGAATACAATCATTGATCGTCCAACTCTGGAGAAACTTTGTCCTACTAAAGCAGACTTCATCATCAAACCTCTAAAATTTAAGGTTTTGGAAACTGAAGCCACAGTTAAAACAAAATGGCCAAATTTAGATGGTGACTGATTGGAAAAATGTTGTCTGCTTCAATGAACCCTGATTTCATCTGCACCATTCAGATAGAGTCAGATTTAAGCTTTTATAATGTGAAAAACTGGAGCTATCATGATTTGTATGAACTGTTCAGGTTGGCCCTGAATTTGCATTTTGAGGACATTTTTAGCTTTTACTGGACCAATTTGACGTAGATTGAATGTTCTGGATCAAAAAATGCCTTTTGCCATTTTTCTGTGCATTTCTCAAAACATTTCCTCTTTATTGTACATAAATTGTTACCTTTTCTCTGTTTGTCCTGATTTTCTCTCAGCACATAGAGCCATGAATAAATGCTGGAGCAGCAAACATTGCAGTGATTTATCATTGTGATGTTTATCTGTGGGGACAGGAAGCTGAAACTCTGTTTCTGTTTTTAGATCCTGCAGCATCAAACAGAGGAACCCATCTACCTCTGAGCTGATAAAAAATTAAATCTGATGATTTACAGTCAATGATACGGATCGATCTGAGAGAAGGCCGTCTCGTTTATCGTTTATCAGCCTCTGTTGGAGGAAACTGATCTGGATCTGGTTTTAGTTTCCTCCAGCTGCTGGTTTCACTTCACCTCTATGAAAATCAGCTTTCAGGGATCTGAAATGACCAGCAGCAGATAATCTGTCCACATCTAATCAGGGTTTATTTTTGGCTCTAACAGTTTCCAAAACACCAATGATTCTAATCAACAACAACCTGAAAACCAGGAAGCTGCTGCCTCCCAGGGTTCGATACTTTTTTAGTGAGGAGGTTCGATACCAAGTGGGAAAACGTCACTGAAACATTTGTCTTTGAAATGTGTTGGATTTTGAAAAGCAGGAATAGATATTCCAGTTTCATTGGGATGTCAAACACCTGTTGACCAGAGATTATGCAGGAATGACAAACTAATCTGAAAGTTTAACACCTAAAGGTTAACCAACAGTGTATAAAGCTTGAAGGATCCTTTCTAGGAAAAACGTCTTACCTTTCTAAAGTCTATTAGTTCATTTCATTATTAGCCATTTGAAAAGTTACACAATCAAAGATTAACAGCAATAATTTGAGTTATTTAGCCTGTCATAAGAGTAATTAGCAAGTTAAATACTTAGTTAGCAAGCTACATATTTATTTGGAAGCTACATATTTAGTGTGCTAATTACAAACAACAAAAATATTTAAATTGTATGTCCATGTTTAGTTAGCCTTCTAAATATTTAGCTTCAATCTAAAACTGAATATTTATTTTAAACTAAAAGTTTATTTATCAAGCTAAATATTTAGCTTCAAACAAAGTATTTAGCTAGCAAGTTAAATATTTAGCTGCACACCTGAGTAAAGATTTTAACTGCATATTTAGCTTTGTAAGTATTTAGCAAGCTACTTATTTAGCTTGAAGCTAAATATTTAATTTGCTAACCAAAGGGAATGTAAATATTTAGCTTCAAACTAAATATTTAGCAAGCAAGCTAAATATTTAGCTTCCAAAAAATATTTAGTTATCAAGATAAATATTTAGTGTTCTAATTAAATATTTATTTGAAACTATGACATTTATAAATGAATGAATAACATTGTGAAAATATGACTTTGAGAATTGAACTACCATCTCATTCCTCTTATGACAGGTTTAGCAACTCAAATTATTGCTGGTACTTTTTGATTGTGTAATGAGAAATGTTTTGTTTTAATCAGCAGCAATCCTCTGAAAGATTTCCTGTTTTTCTGAGTGAATCTCAGCTCCAGATCCGACTAACACCATGTTTTCCCCTCAGACCTGCAACCTATTGACCTCCTGTCCAAAGCCCTGCCACGCCTAGGACAAGCCACGCCCACTCAGGTAGGAAGCCAGAAGAAACAGATGAAGGAGCTTAAACACATTTATATGACCAATGTTCTGTGTTAACAGGTGCAGATGGTTCAGTCCAGAGGGTCCAGAGGTATCAGGCTAACCGGCACCGTACCGACTGCTCTGAGTTTTACCGCCTCACAGATATTCACCAACTGTGACTATTTTCCTTCTGAGTTCTCACTGGTTGCCACCATGAAGATACAGAGACTGAGGAAGAAGGTAAACATAACAGAATCTGAACTGATCCGGTCCTCTCTAGTCCATCTCAGAACCGTCTTACCTGCTTTCTTTCTCTCCGTTTTTAGACGAATCAGTACATCTTCTCTGTGATGAAGGAGGGATCTGAGTCATTGCTGCTGGGGCTGCGTGTCTCTGAGAACCGTCTTCACCTTCTGACGTCGCCCCCTGGTGGTGGAGGGCGGAGAAGGATCAGTTTTAAAAATGTCAGATTGGACGACAACAGATGGCACACTGTGGTTCTGGCTGTGACCGGTCCTTACGCCACATTGACCGTTGACTGTGGACCACCTGTGGAAATGTGAGTCATTTTAGAGAACTTGCCATTAGTATACTGGATTAAAACTCTGTCAGCTTTATTAACTGGTTTCCTGTCTTTCAGTAAGCAGGTCCGGACCTTCCCCAGTACTCTGAACACCAGAGGGTCCATGTTCATCATTGGCAGCAGGGGCCACTGGAGGGGCCGCTTCTCTGTGAGTCTATGATCAGAATCAGAACCAGATAGTTTTTCGTCTAGAATCACACTGGTTCTTTTGTGTTTAGGGTCTACTTCGTCAGCTGGTTCTTCTTCCAGGCTCAGACGCGACGCCCAGACTTTGTCCCAACTCTGAACCCAGTCTGGCAGAGCTCTCTGTCCCGCAGGTCCTCAAGACCTCCCCGCTCCAACCGGACCAGAAGGGCTCAGTTTATCCATACGGTAAGAAGAAAAACCAGCAGCTCATACAGATCTTTATAAAATCAGCATATCAGTTCATATCACAACAGAAAAAACCTTGATGCAGTTTAAAGTTTTGACCCTCAATTATAGCACCAAATACGGTGGCCATGATCCAACATCTAAGCATCTAATGCTTTGTCTACGCTGATGAAGATTCTCTCATTTCAGCATGCTGAATGCTTGAAACTGACAGGTTCTGATTAATTATCCTAATAACAATCAGTCCATTAAAGAGCACTGATTGAGATTGAAGTGTAGCTAAAGATGTACTCTTGCTAAATTAACAACTTTTTCCTATATTTGGTGACTTTTCAGACCCTCTAGTGACTAAAATAGTGACTAGTGACAAGTCCAGCAACTTTTGTCTGTGTTGTTGGAGACTGTTGTTGGAACATGTGAAGCACCAATTGCTCTGTATTTTCTGTCCTTAGTGAGGCGAACTGAAACAGGTTTAGGCAGAATGTTGCTGAGTTAAACAAATTTACACAAAAAATATCACAAAAAAAACATAAAAGTGGCATTCTAGAGAACCAATTTCGACATTTATCTGAAGGAGAAACTTGATTTGGGGATTAATTACTTTTACAGTCAGTTAAACTTCCAGTCAGTTAAAAATAACAAAACAAAAGTAATATCCAGACTCCGAATAATAATTGTTCACATAATTGATCCTAATAAACATGCACTATTCATCTAAGAGCACACACAATCAACTAATTCAAATAATCACAGGACTTGATGTTCTACAAAAAATCCTTAATTTCTTTGATTTCCATCCACCAAACACAAGAAACAATAAGGCAGCATAAAGAGCAAGACAGGAAACTGTGACAGCATCTTTAAAAACTCTTCTATCAAACTTTTATTTTGATTCAATGTTGGAAACACTGATGCCTGCAGATGTTTAGTGTAGATCCAGGAGGAACCGAACTCACCTGTCTCACCTGTTTAGACTGAGAAGCTGAATATTTGTCCTCACTGTTTCCATACTTTCACTGTGGCGTGTTTGTGGTGTAAACCTGGAGTTGTGATGGCATCAGTGATTCAGTAACCTGAGCTCCACACTGACAGCACGAAGAACGGTTTGTTTATCAGTTTCAGGTTCTTCTATCACATCTGTGGGAAACACCGACCCTGCTGGGATTTGTAGTTCTGCTGAAGCTGGGTGTCTGCTAAGGATTCCTGGATGTACTTCTGGTTCAGGGATATTTTAGGGCAGATATTTTTGGTTTAGTAGAGCTGAGTACGAATTGAAGGTTTGTCCCTCTGTTTGATGTGTGTTTCCGTGGCAACAGGCGGGTGAGGACAAGTACAGGTACCGCGGTCAGGACGTCTGCTGAGGAGCAGTCTCACCTTTTCCTTTCCTTTCTGTTTTTTTTTTTTTTTATCTGTCTGATCTCAGCTCGGTTGTGTCTCAGTTGATGAATCTCCTTGATTGATTAGTCAATAACGATCACAGACATATTTCAGACATCTTCACGGGTTTTTCTTCCAGGTTCATGATGACAGAGTTAATAAAGTTCAGCTGATTGAAGTTCAGCACCGATCCTGTCAGACTCATCATGACTCATGGTTTATATAAAGCCGCCCGACGTGCGTCTTAATTTATGTACCTGCCTGCAGCTGAGCGAGCCGTGCAAGCTGCCGTCGCCTGAACTTGACCTCAGATTTCTAAAGGGAACGCTACCAGAGATCACGTTTTTATGATCCGTGAAAGAGTTTAATCCACCCTCAGCTTTACAACTAAAAACACACCCAATCCTAGAAAAACCTCAGCCCACAGAGAGTTGGAACGCAGCGCAATAAGGGTTTATTTTATGAGAGGCAGCACGACAATACAGTCCCGCATTTCAGGCTTGGAAATGTTTTGGAAAACAATTGGATTGGGAAAAATTAGGGCAAATAATACAGTCTAAAAATGTTACTGTGACTCACAATTTCTTGTGTCACAGAGATGTTCAGAGGTCCTCCAGCTAATAAATCAAGTTATTGAAAGAAAGACTGGAGGTGGGTTGCATTTTTCTTATTCTACACAGCAGAATATCAACAAAGCATTCAAGGAATATAAAGGAAATTTTAAGAGGACTGTAGGAACCCTACTGTGCATTTCTCTTAACTTACAGGGATGTACTTCCAATGATCCATCTTTGAGTCTGAAACAGAAATGGGCTGGTTACCAGTATAAGAAAAACAACTTTCACCAGAAGGTTCCTATTCTAAAACATGCAGAAAGACCCCAGGACCCAGGAACCCAGGACCTTCTTGCATGGCAATAATGCTGCAATTAGGCCATATTGTATGGTTTGTTTGACATTTATTTATTTTAATTTAAAAATACTATGGCGTGATACGCCATGGGAGCACAGATTGTGGTGAAACAGATCATCTTGTTGAAATAAAACAAAGAGAAAAAGTATCATTCAAGTTGTTGTCAGCAGCAACAACTTCCTCCCTTCAGGTTCTGTGTCGGTGTGTGTTGTTGTTGTTGTTGAGCTTTCAAAAGCTCAATTCATCCTCTGTGATGGCAGAAATTTCAGCCAGAGTTTTAGGAGAAGCATATACGACATTAAGACATTAAGGCCAGACCACAGACGTCATTGTATTTTTCACTAAGTTGATAGAAAACTACATTTTCCGGTCCTTTACAAAGGTCTGACCTGGTTATTGTCCTAATCTGTTTCTAGCAGAGGACGCTGGAGAATATAGAAAATGAAAGATGAGACAATAACTTCTTTGAATTGTTGAACTCATGAAGGTGTGAAGAAGAAGAATGGGACACTTCACATCCTCAATGATAGAACAGTTTTTAGATGTTCAGAGAAAATATGGGAACCTTGAAAAATGGAAAAACTTCACGGCATCATAGTTTCAATGGAAAGTTATTAAAGATTTATGTTCTTTGGGTTTAGTTCTGCACCAGATTTTACCTCTTGTTATGTTTCTCTTTCAGAGGCCGAGGCCAGAGTGACTGCAGGCGATCGTCCTCCATGTTCAGGCCCAGAGAAAGGTCAGCTGTGGTTCAACGTTCGGAAGAAAGGTCTGTTCATCTGTGACGGGATGATGTGGAGGACGCTCATGCAGGGTGAGACTGGATGACACTTCACAGAGCCTCACACTACCTTTGTTTCCATTTACCTTAGATTTGCACAAATTGGAATCATGAAAATGATTCCAATTTGCTTTGTCATCCATTGCTGCTGTTGGAGTACCTCAGCTGTGCGTCAGATTTACGGGCCTACCAGAAACGCGTGAATAGAAAGGTTCCGGCCAAAACCTATTTATCTTTTTTTTTTAATTAAAATTAGCACAATTAAGTCTCGACCCTAGTTATTTAACACGTCATGAATTATTATTTGCTTAATGATTAGTCTTTGAGGTCCTCTAATTTAATAATCTAAATCAAGTAAATCGGTCTTCTTTGCAGATAAAGAGCGTCTGGACTATGTGGAGGACTACCAGGACCTCTACACCCGCTCAGAAACCTTGGATGTGGAGCTCTTCTCCATCCCGTCTGAAGGCCTGTTCATGGCTGCAGCCAATAGGTACCAGAACCAGAACCAGAACCCCTTCACATCAGGTCTCAAGAAACTGAAGGTCTTTAATCTTCATGGTAACAGTTTTGTCTGTTCTTACAGGGATTCCCGACCCGGTTCTGGTATTTACAAATGGATTAATGGGTCATTCCAGCTATATCAGAACGCCAGCACTCAGGAAGCTCAAGCCTGGAAATATTTCACCATCGATGACAAGGTGGGAGTCACTTAAACACAACAGTTGTCCGTGGTAATGTCAAGTTCGAGAAGAGTGTTGTGGTAGAAACCTAATCTAAGGTCATGAAAATAGACCTAATGTGTAAAATAGTCTCCAGAAGTCAAGATTGTAAAGGTTCTGCTGCCTCACCTGGTCCCAGAAAGAGTTTGATGCTTCTTTGGGTGACCTGTGATCATGTGACCTGTGATCATGTGACCTGTGAAGGTGTGTTCAGGCCTCCTGTGTTCTCATTGTGTTGGCGTGTTTGCTCTTAGAGGAGCACAGGTGTTAACACAAAGCTCTGCAGGTATTCACAGCAGCTGTGCACCAGCAGACCTCGACTGAACGTAAGGATCGGAGAGAGGAAGGATCTTTAATTCAAAGAACCACAGATCCGTGTTTGTGCTGGAGTTCTGGTTCCATCCGGTTCTTTAGTCAATTCAAATCCATTGGATGGATCCACGTTTCCTTGCGTGAATCTGATTTTTTGTTTTATAATCCCTGAGTGGCTCTGATGGTTTTGTTTTTCTTTTTACTCCTTTGCGGGGGTTTTACCTACATTTTTCATGTCTCAGGGAGAATCTTGTTCACCTGGGGTCTTTTAATTACCTCCCACCAAAGGTTTAATGTTTTCCCAAGATTAAGTTGAGTTCCTAGACTGTTTTCTTAGCTGTGGACGTGGTGACCAAACTATAAAACGCCTATAGGCATTTTTTTTTATTATCGATTGTCAAATGTACACAAACAATGGGCTTGTGTATATTTGTGGGTCAAAAATTGGGTCAAAAATATTTAATTTTACTTGACATTAAAGACGAAGTGGTAGTTCTCCAAATATATTCAGAGCCCAAGCTTAAACTGGTTTGTGCTTCATGACAAAAGACAAAGCTTGGAGTTGAAACCATCATCCTTACTGGTTTATTTGGCAGAGACAAATTCGCCAAAAGTGAATGATATAACTCACCAAAACGTTGGAAGGAACTGGTTAGAGAAGACGCTAGATAATCAGGCATTGTATTAAATAATCTTTAATGCAGACAAATAATAGTTGTGCAACAGATCATGTTTTGCTTTCTGCACCCTTCAGGTTTTCCTGGTGGTGGCGGACATGCAGAAGACAGAACCTGAGCTGTCGACCATCTACCGGTGGAATCGTCGGCAGAAACGTTTCCTTCGCTATCAGACTCTGGAGACCCACTCTGCTCGGGACTGGGAGGCCTTTCAGATCCACAACAACAGCTTCCTGGTGGTGGCCAATCACATGCGAGGTGAGCTGGAGCAAAACATCCAAAAATAAAGTTTCCCTCATGTGAGGCAGTTTGATGAAGCAATAATGGCTTTAGTCTTATCTTTGGAGGTAACTACCCACTTCTAACACAAGAAGACAATGATTTTAGGGACATTAGTCAGTCTGTTATAGGAATCAGTCTGTTAATAGAATAATTTCTGCATCTTTATCGCTGTTATGACTGTACTGACATGAAGCACATTTTATTTCTTCATCAGAGCATTTTCTGAAACATGTTATATCCCTGAGCCCTCTGTAATCAGACGTGTTAAATAACAAGCTGCAGTGTGGTCAGGTTCCTGTGTCTCTGGTGAACTGTAACAGGATCAGAGATGCTGATCGTTCTGCGGCAAGTTCGTTTGTTAAGAGCTTTAAAACACAACTATTTGATGTGAGGAAAGTCGTGGTTTTTCAGCTGGTAAAACACTTTAGAGTTCAGAGAGCGCTGCTATCTCCTTGCTTATGGACCTGCAGCCACTTCAAACACACCTCCATCTCAAATGTTTCCTGTAGAGATAAAAACAAACTCACTGGCCCAAAGAGATTGTTTGTGATCTGAGAGGAAAGAATGCAGGTGAACTGGGATCAGATCATAAACTGTAGAACGCCGTCTGAGACTCATCTGCACACAGTCTGAGAAAGCTTCAGTTCAATTTGAACTCCAGAAAGAGTCCCAGTACTACCAGTTAAGATACCAACCATCATTGTAAGATAGTTTTGTTAACACAGAACCACAAACTAGTCAATGTTCCATCCAGAAGGTTCATGAGAATTACAGGGAAGACACAACTCCTGCTATTTGTTCCTCTTAGCAGTGAAGGTTTCATGTTGATTTTTGATGATGGACAAACTGTGACAATCGATAGGATAATCTTAGTTGGGGTTTTTTATCTGATCCCCTCACGTGTGTGAATGTTAAAGAGGTAAGATAAAATACAGATTTTAATCGTCAATACAGCTGAATATCATCTGCATATGTGAGATATGATGAAACCAGACCAGACCATGACCCTCCAAAGATAAGAGGACCGAGTACTTGGCCTTGGGGCACGCCCTATCAGAGATGGCAACTCGAGTTGCACTCAGATCACAAAAATAAGACTTCAGACTTGACTTAAAATTTTTCCTTAAGATTTGAGACTTGACTTGGACTCCTGGTCTGAGACTCGAGGCCTAGTTTTTCTTTTATAGTTTTTATCTCATGAAATGAAGAGTGAAATGAAGCAGCTGTGATAAACTTGCATAGCACTTTACCAAGTCCAGAGAACGCCAAAGTGCTTCTCACTACATTCAGTCATTCACCCATTCACGCACATATTCACACGCTGATGGTGACAAGCCACTGGATAGTAGCCGCAGGAGAAGTCAAACGAAAGCATCTGCCTTAAAGACTTGGGACTTGACTTGAACTTGCCCCCGAAAAACTGAGACATGTCATGGACTTGTTCCAGAAAAGAACTGAGACTTGACTTGGACTTGGACCTGAAAGATTTGAATACCTTGTACCATAAACCCATAAAAGTCTTAGGAATTTGAATTTGCTCCTTAAAGACTTGAGACTTGACTTAGATTTCCCTTTTAAAGTAGTGAGACTTCACTTACACTTTCCCCTTAAAGACTTGGAACCTGATTTGGACTTGGAAACAATGATTTGTGAACATTTCTGTTTTCTATGCTGAGATGGAAAGTTAATTTGAAAGTTGTTTTTAACATGGAAAATTATTTTTAACAACTTTTTATAACATACACTTGTACAACAATAGATCATAACAGAAAAATAAATGGTTTAAAGTTTTAAAGACAGACTTTTACCATTATTAACCACAAGAGGGCGAAAAGTTTGTCTTCAGCTGTTAATATGAGAATCTATGGCTATCTGTGTCCTCAGCCAAAGACTCCAACCATAACATCCACAGTGTGATCTACAGGTGGAACCCTGACACAAAGGTGAGATTCAGTGGCCTGAAGTCAACAGGAGAAGATGTCCAACACTCTATATTCATGTTTGGGATCTTTGTCCTTTTGTCCTGCTGTCCTCCAGCTGTTTGAGGTGAACCAGACTCTGTCCACGTCTGGAGCCTATGACTGGGAGTTCTTCACCATCGGCCCGTATCATTTCCTGGTGGTGGCGAACACCTTCAACGGTCAGAACACCACCATCAGCTCCACCATCTACGTCTGGTTGGACGGGTGTTTCCGGAGCTACCAGAACATCACGGTCAGTGTTGAGACATGGCCTTGGATCAGGGCTGCAGTCAGCATCTGACTTGGAATGAAATCCACCACAACTTTTTACCTATAGCACCCTCTAGTGGTGGAGTTCAGACACAAAACTGTTTAATTTAATGAGTTTCTTGTGACAGATAATGTGATTACACAAAAACACAACAATACTGAGTGACATCACACACAGGCTGCTTCTGATTGGAGCAAGTAAGAGTTTAGCCTAATCCCTGTGTTTAGACTGTCAGGCACGGCCTGTTCTTCAACTCTCCAGAAGTCCGATTCTGATCCAGTTTATACATAAATCCAGTTACAACGAACAGGTTTAAGTCCAGATCTGAACTTCAGTAAACAGATAAAAATAAAAAATCAGGTTCCTTTAAAAACCTGTTTTGTTCTGGAGCACCTTGAAGAACCACTTGCTGGTATTTGGGCCTCCACTCCAGCAGCAGCTGGCTGTTTTTCCTTCAGTCCGTCTATAATAAACCTCCTCAAGCTGCAGTAAAACGTTTTAATGCGATGACAGAAGTCAGAACATGAAACAGAAACATAAAAATCAGCAGCAGATTTATAGAAATACATTTTAATCTGTGGCTGCTGGTGATGATGAAAAGGAAAGTTCAGGAAACCAGCAGTGAGTAATTAATGAGAGGGGAGAGGGGATTTTCCAGCTGAAGACTAAAGAGAGACTTTTACTGCATTTTTAAAACCGCAAAAACACATTAAATCCTCCTGCTGTGTAATTTAACCTCTTCCAGTAGCACACAGGTGACACATTATTACCAAAAACACAACATCTCTCTCTGATACTCATATTTCTGAACAGCCATATACAGATTAGTTTTCATTTCATTGATTTACACAAGAAATTCAAGCGTCACAGCATTTCTGAAAAAATAAAGAAAATATTGTTTTTTCTAATTAAAATATCCAAACTACCTGAGAAAAAGATTCTGCATCAGTTTTGCAATCAAACATGAATGACATATATGCAAAAAGTCAAATGTTTAAAGCTTATAAAGCTTCTCAGATGTGATTTTAATAAAACTGGATGGATCTTATCCATATAATTTATAACAAAATTCCAGTTTCTTGTGTTCCCAGGGACTTTTTTCAGCTTTTCTCTCAGATTAAATAAATGTGTTATTTTCCCATAATGATATGATGAGCTGTAGTTGTTTTAATCAGTCACTTTTTCCTTACAAACACCTACAATCAGCTTCCCTCTCCTGTTTGCTTAAGGAACCTGCATCAGCTTGTCTAACATTTGATTTCAGGAAGGAAATACTAATTAGAAATAAAATCAGATTTTTTTTATTTTCCCCCGTACAAGTCCCAATTTTCTGATTTTGATTCATTTTCTATTCTCTCTTCTTTTTTAAAAAAATTACAAATGAACAAAAATATTTTCAGTGATTTAAATAACAAAAATGTTATTTTACCAGAAAAAAATACTTTAAATTCCAAGAAAAGAGTTGCTTTAAATTTTAAAAAAGTTAACAGAATCTGCTGTGACGACTTCAGTTCCAGTAGTTCTTTTTCTAAATAGACACAGTTCTTGTGTAATCAATTCACACTCCAGCTACTGATAATAATTCAATCAAAATATGTTAAAAGATTAAGTATTTCTATTAGGCATTAAATATTAAATGTAAAACCAATAACAAAGTATAACTTCACTAGATTCTCAACATTCCTCAATTTAATTTTTTGTTACTACTGTGTGGAGTTCTCATAAAATTCTAAAATTTCATAGCCTGACCCTGATTCAAAGTCCAAATAAATAGAAGTAGAAAAACACGCTTATCAAAGATGACGTGACTCATGTATTTAAAATCAAAAATCCAGATATTCCAAAAATTTAATCTTCAAAAACCAAAAATTCAGTCAATCAATTTTAGCGATTAATCACCCAACCCTACATCTCATCGGTGACGTTTCGCCTCAAATCAGAAAACTTCCCAATAAAATATTCCCTTCATCCCTTCGCAGACGGTTGGAGCGACGGATTGGGAGACGTTCCAGATCGACGGCAGGTTCTTCCTCGCCGTTGCCAACAGTCAGCGGTTCTCCAGGAAATCCCAGAGTACCTACAACATCAACTCCACCGTGTACGAGCTGAACATGTTCACCCAGACCTTCCTCCGCTTCCAGGACATCCCGACTCACAGGTCAGCCCACCAAATCTGCTTCCTCTTGTCATTACCTAATCTTTGTCTGTTTATTACAAATTCAAGCTTTGCACATCGCTCCTTATTACCATTTTTTACCTGTTCTCTTTCTTATTTGTTAGTGTTCATTATTTCTTCACTATTTGTTCTTTGGCTGTTTTTTACCTGCTCATTACACAAAACCTTACCAAGTATTTCTGTCTTGTTTCTAGTACAATTGTTTTAGTACACTTTAAATATGACAAAACTATTTTATAAGTACTTTTTCAGCAAAATATGAGGACGTGGTTTTAAGTAAATAATTCCTTAACGTTGATTTTTAAAAAGTATTATTTCCACTGGCAGAGTTTTTCACTTATAGCATGGGAAAATGTTATGTTATAATAATCTGCCAATGGTGGAACTAGTATTCTTCTATTAACGTCTAAAAAGAAAAAAGATAATTAACCCTATAAAGTCTGGCTGATTATGACTGTTTTTGTGTTCAGCGCTCTTGACTGGGAGTTCTTCACCATCGGAGACGAGAAGTTCCTGGTTGTGGCGAACTCTTATGATGGCAGTTCGTACTCCGTGAACAGCGTCGTCTACAGGTGAGTGAATTTCATCCATACCTGCGCAGGGTTTGTCTCTGACTTCATGTGACCAGCGGTGTGTGTGTGTGTGTGTGTGTGTGTTTTCCAGGTGGCAGGGCTACGAGGGCTTCGTCCCGGTCCACAGTCTTCCCACCTTTGGTTGCAGAGACTGGGAACACTTCACCACTGAGCAGGGCTCCTTCCTCATCTACTCCAGCGCCACCTCCAGGCTCAGCAAGATTTTCAGACTCAGAACGTACTGAGAGGTTCTGATTGGATCCGGCTGATGACATCACCTCACTGAGGGCGGGGCTTCAGGAGGAGTTTCCTCTCTTTCAGCTACAACCTCAAACTCTGAAGAAAAAATACTTTATTTGTAAAAGAAGCACTTTGTTAAACAAACTAAATTATGATAAGCTCTGCAGACAGAACTGATCCAGATTGCAGATTTATTCTTAATGTTTTTCACACAGCATTTTTTATGCTTCTAATATATATCCAGCAGTTATTGGTAGGTTAACAACAGTTTTATTTGACAGAAAATCAGATATAAATTAATAGATCTATAAAAAAAATCCATTCTGAATAAGCAGGACATTATTTTTGAGATATGAGGTTGTTTAGGCTCACATGAAGTTTATTTATCTGTTTTTGTCTTTGAATCAAACCCATTTAAAAGCACTTTTGTGGATTTCCTACTGAAATGTGGTGCATAGTAAAAAGTGAAAACATTATGTTCACAAATAAATCAGGATGAATAAAATGGTAAGTAAGCATAATTTGAAAAACATTTCCCTTATACATCCCAATCAATGGACTCCATCCACATCGGGGATTGATTCTGGAACAGTACCAGGTTGTGGTCCGTTTCCAGCCATTTTCTTCATTTGAATGATTGAAACTTGAACTAGGCCAACTCTAATATTCAATGTAACTAAAATTGCATTATTTATCCTGAAGGAAAATTAAATGTTGTCATAACTCACATCATCCAAGTATCTTCAAAGAGTCGCTGTGGATAGTGATGCTATGGAGAAGAAGGATCTCTGGTAGCAGTCGGTCTTACAACGAATCTGGAGACACCTCTGACTGAAGACTGTTGCTTTCTGACATTTCCTTGACTTTCTTGACATGTTAGTACATTTAACTTCCCAAGTGTCACCAATAGGTCAGTAATTTCAAAAATTGTTCCTCATTCTTGAAGCATTTGAAGTATTTTGTAAAAATAGTACTTGCTACTTTTTTACTAAGTGAAATTTCTTTGGATGTGGTCGTTCATCAGCATTACCGGCCTCTGCTGCCCTCTATAGGTTTCTCTGTTCAATCATATACAAATCTAAACTGAAATGTCCTCTTAGGTATAAAATTAACGACTTAATGAAAATTGTTTATATAAATGTTAAATATTAGAATGAATGATGCTTAAAAAATTAATTTCTGTTCCATCACAGAGCCTTTCTTTGGCCCAGTTTCAGTCTGTCCTGTTGTTTTTTATTGCATTTATTTATTGATTTGTGTTTTTGCTGCAGGACAGTAAACTCACTACTATTTGTTGTTATTTTGTAATATTGTGAACATAATTTTCTCCTCAGGTTATAAACGAGCTACTGTAAATAAATAAATAAATTCTGAGTTTATTTTCAAGTAACTTTTTCTGTGATACGTTTTCTGTGCTATATTTAAAGTGAATATAATATTTTGATAAGATAAATCAACTTTTTAATTGAACTGTTTTTATTTTATTTTGAAATTCTATAATTTATCAAATGTTTTTAAAACCAATGCTAATATTTGTTATGTTCTTTTCTGTAGCTACTGTTTGGTGTCAACTGAAGATGCATTTTGAAAAGATTTCAATTAAATAAAGGTTTTAAAGTTAATGTTTTTTGTTTGAATAATTTGTCACAAATCCAGTCATTTATGAGCTAAACTTAGAAGTTTTGATTGAGGCAGTAATACGTTTATTTTTGATCGAGATTTGTGCCTCTTTATATTGTATTTATGACTCTATTTCTTCAATAAGTTACATTTAAACCCACAATGGGTGGTTGATATTATATTTAACTTTTCTAAAATATTTCAGTGTTTATGTTTTTAGTAGTAAACCGTTATGTTGTTACCGTTACTCCTCCGGTCAGGAGGCGTCGCTATGGAAACTACGGGCGGTTGTTTAGCTTCGGTGTCCGGGTAAAAAGGTAAGGCTCCCGGTTTGAAAGTGAAAATTCCTTCCCGTTAAACCGAAAAAACTAAATTAACCGCAAGCGATTGTCCCGGTGACGGATTGTACCAGAACTTCACGGCGTTAGTTCAGGTAGAAACTGTGGTCAGTCGGTGGTTCCGGTGTTTGCATGCTAGGCGGCTAACGGATCTGCTTGGTTCGGGTTTGGCTTCTACTGTCCCGCTTATCTGTTGGGGTCTGGCTCCGTTCGGGCACTGATGTTTGGGTGGTTAAGCAGTTAAGACCATTCTTAATCCGGTTCTGATTCGGACATAACTGTTGGAGCGTCAGCAGTTTAACTACAGATTAAAACTCAAAACGATTACAGCCGAATAGAGCCGAACAGAGCCGAGAGTCAGCACTAGCAGGACAGCAAGTAAACAACAAACTCGTATTTGATAGAGATTCATTCATGTAAAGTGTTACATATTTGTGAGTTTTTATGTTTTTAGCTTACAGCTGATGGAAAGCCTGAAATGCACTCAGAAAATTAGAATATTGCACATCCAGTTAAAAGCGATTGTCCATGAACTTTACAGCATATATACTCTACTTGGTCAGGGCTCGTTTTGCATAAATTACTGTATTAGTACGCTAAAGGGTTGAGGTATTAGAAACTGAGATGACTCGATGATGCTTTAACGGAGCAGTCGGTGTAAAGACAAAATGATGTTAGAGCTTATAAGTTAAACATCCCTTTACTATTTTAGTTCCCTGTAGGGCTGGAACTAATGATTGTTTTAGTTTTGGTTAATGTATCAGTTATTCTGATGACTAACAAAATTAGCATGTTCGGCAGAGTTGCATTTAAGTATTTTTATGCAATATTAGAAATACATCAAACGATGCAAAGAAACAGATAATTCAATACCTTAAGTAAAAATTTGATTGCCTAAAATTCAACAACATAGCATTCCTTTAGTGTATGCTTGATAATTTGTAGCAAAGAATGCATATGCAGATAAAAACTTCTAACATCAACATGTGAAAAGCTCAGCCTTTTTGCATCAGTACAGTGTAGAGCTTATTTGAGGATTATTTTATGGATTAACCAGTTAATAATTGGATAGAAAAAAGTGCTTATTAGGATATTCTTTTACAGAATTTGAACCAGGTGAAACTAAAACTATAGCTTGTACTTATATATATAAGCCCACGTGCAACGTGCACGTTGCATATTTTTCTACAGTTTTGGTTTAATTACTGCTCTGAATGTGCAGTTTGTTCAGTAAATGGTCTATTTCTGAGTTTGTATTCTACAGTTAACTAAATGAGTTTATCATTATTTGAATACTGTGATTAATCCAATTAATCGTTTCAGCCCTAGTCCTATGTCTATCAGTCAGACTGATAGACATTAATATGTTGTGTGGCTCTGTTAAAGTTAATACTGAAGTTATAGTGGAAATAAAGTTACAGCTGAACACAGAAGATAAACCCTATTCTCTTTCCAAGCATGGAGTCAAAGCTGCTGAATGGCTGGCAGCAGCAGAAGGTGGAGCTGGAGGTGGAGGTGTGTCGACTGCAGGAGGATCTGGCAGAGAGCCGAGCTGAGAAGGAGGAGCTGGAGTCCAGGAGCAAAGCTCTGACGGACAGGGTGAGGGGGCTGATCTCCCGGTGGGGCTCAGGTGATCAGCAAGGGAGATCAATGTTTTCAAAATGTTTCTCTCTCCAGCTTTGCCAGACTCTGAATCCTTCGATGTCCCTGCTTGATGAGGAGCAGAGGAGGTGGAAAACGAAGCTGAAGGAGGGAAGGGAGAGGGAGGCCAGACAGGCGCTGCTGATCCACCGTCTGCAGAACAAGGTGAGGCCAGAGGGGGGCGCTGCAGAGCAGAAACAGTTCATTCTGCATCTCAAGTCAAACATTCAGTCCCTCCAGAAAGTCATGATGTTACGATCGCAACTATTCATGCAAATTCAAAGTCATCATTTTGAGCTGACTTGCAATTTTCACCAATCATCGCAAATTTACAGCAAATCTGACCAATCACCCAAATGTTTTCTGTATTTCATTCTTTTCTGACCAGTCCCCTTAACCTCTTTTTAATTTAACTCCCTATTCCACAACAACTCTAGAAAGCCAAACCTGCAAGATGAAAACGTGTGATGCTAAACTGCAACATTTACCTTTTTTTATTTTTCTTATTTTTTGCAAAGCATTTTTGAGATGTTCTGTATGTCTGTGTTTATACAGAGTTTTCCTTCAAACAAACCATGTAAAATGAGTAACGGTGGTTAATCCATACTGATATATTATATTCAGCTTGTTAAGAAGAATATTAATGTTCTAACTTTGGTTACCTTGCTTGCTAGTTAGGTAATGCCAAGAATAAACCAAATCCCCTTTAATTTTATAGAAGTTGTGCTCACTTTTGCTGTACTTATGTTTAGAAATAATCTTTTATTGTCTCAATAGAAAGAGCAAAGAGTCAGGAGACAATAGACCAGAGGCCAGCTGTTGGCTCTTCTCAGGTAAAAAGGGATAATAGCTTAATTAGAAAAGAGAAGGAAAGGGAAGATTATGTGTTGCAATTTCAACATGTTGAGGGAAAAATAAAGCTTAAAAATGTGCAACTATTTCAAAAAGTGCTATGAAATCTGTAATTTTAGGCCAAAGCAATCAAAAAAAATATCACAAAACCCTGGAGGGACTGAACAGTGGACATTGACTTCGCCCACACTGAATGAAAATTTAGATAATGTTCAAGATTTGACTATTTTTCTGTAGGTGATCGAGTACAGGGAACGGTGTCACCGTGTGGATCAGCAGTTGCAGGAAAATCACTCCAGGGTTCTGCTCTCTGAGGTCAGTCCAGAACCTCCTGGATACAGCAGGAGAACCGCATCTGCTCAGATGTGTTTCTGTTTTACAGCAGAGAATCAGAGATGAGCACAGCCAATCTCTGGAGAACGCCCTCATCAGTCTGGAGGAGGAACAGCAGAGGTAGATATTTGTGTGTGTGTGGGGGTGTGTGTGCGTTTCAGGCGGTCGGAGTCGATCACAAAGCTCACGATCTCTTCCTCCTCAGGTCCACCAGTCTGGCTGAAACCAACGCTCTCCTTCGCCACCAGCTTAGCCAATCAGAGCAGACCAACCAGGAGCTGGCAGAAGACCTCAAGAAGCTGACTGCTGATTGGACGAGAGCAGTGCAGGAGGCGCAGCAAAACGAGGCCGATTGCCAGAAAGAAAAAGAGGTTTGAGGATCGTCGGATATAAACTCTGATGTTCAAACCAGAACAAACCGAACGAACAGGTTGTGTTTGTGGTTGTGGGGGTGTGTGTATATGTGTGTGTTTCTGTGTGTTTAGTGTCGATTGGGTCACATGGGTCAGCAGCAGGCCCGGCTGCTGTCACTCTGGAAGTCGGTGCTTGATCTGAGGCGACACTGTCACACGCTGAGAACAGCTGCTGACAGGTCAGTTCAGTCATGTGACCTCTGACATCATCCTGGTTTCACTTCCTACTGTTAAAGCAACATGGCTACTTTAAATACTTGAAAATGCTTGAATTTCAATTAAGTGTTTTCAAGGCTTGGAAAGTTCTTGATATTCAATCTGCTCAGTTTTGTAATAAAGTCCAAATTTACCCTTTGATTAAAAGCCTAAATTTGGAAAACATAATTTACAGTTCAACCCACATATTTTCATGCACCAAAAAAGACACATTTATTTTCTCACTACTTGAAGTTAAATCAGATTTTCTTGTTTTAGGTCAGTTAGAATTACCAAAATTATTTTATGTGAGATTTAACATGTTCTATTTAGTTTAACCTGTCCCTGCTATATGATGTAGTATACCATCACAAGGCATTTGTAATTACAACAATAAACAATTAGAAATAAAAATCTTTCAGTTCCATTTTGATTGTTAGGTCATGATTTGATTCGGAAACAATTTTTAATTCAGAAGTTAATTGTTTTATTCAAACAGTCTAGAGATTCTGTTTAAGTTATGTGACTAACAAGAAGAGCAGACACTGTAAACAAATGAAACATTTATTTAAAACAATTTTATAAGGTTCCATACTGCATCAAATTCCATCAGTCTCATGTTTAAATAAAAACAGGTTTGTTCAAAAAGTTTTGTAACTTAAATTACCAGTATTAGGTTATTTAGCTGCCTGGCTTCTTTTTAAATAAGAAAATGTCAAAGAATTCTTCAAAATAATTTCACAAAAAATCAAGCTGACTAAAATCAAATTTGGATCATTTTGAATTGATTCAGAATTGTCAGGACGAGGAATTACAATTCTCTGTAGAATCTTTTTTTTTCCTGCACATCTATAAGTTATGTCATATAATAGTGAATTGAAACCGAAGTGTGGTTTCGGAAAAGTTTGAAAACTAACCAAGAAACTGCTTGAATTTCACTGTGGGAAAAGTGTGTGAACCCAAAGGTCACAGGTCAGTTTGGTGTTTAAGAATCTTCTTGTGGGTGTTTTCCTGCAGGGATCTGTGGCAGCTCAGGGCGGAGTTTTCCAGACTCTCCTCGTCTCTCCTCTGCAGCTGCGACTCTGTCTGCTCCTCACTGAGGCTCAGCTCCCCTCAGATCAAACCTGCCTCCTCTGACCTTCCTCCTCCATCATACTCATCTCCTCCTCTGTCCTCCACTCTCATCCACCCTCCTCCAGATGTCTCAGGCTCTGCACTTTGTCCCCACTCCCCTTCCCCTCTGGGGATATTCACCTTAGGAGAGGAAGAGGAGGAGGAGGAGGAGGAGGAGAAGCCACTGGAGTTGAAGCTCCAGCATGAAGTGGAGGTGTTCCAGCTGGAACAAAGGTAAACTAAAGCAAAGGTAAACAACATGTTGGGTATCGAGGTTGTCCTGGAGGCTCAGGTCTTTACCTCCCTTCGTCTGTGTGTGTGTGTTAGGATCGAGGAACTCAGTCGCTCCCTGCAGATGGCAGACAGAGCGAGGGAGGCGTCGGAGGCAGACGTGGAGCGGCTGAGGGAATCGGACAGGACGCTGCAGTCGGTCGGTCAGGCTGTCATCAGGATGGTGAGCCTCTCCTCCAATCAGATTCTGTTTCTTCCTGGCCCGTCAGTTCATTTTGACCTTTTGTCATCAGTTCCAGTCCCTGAGCAGGATCAGCAACCAGACGCCGAGCGTCTCCACGGACAGCGTCCTCAGTCTGGATATGTCCTCCCTGCTGTCGGTTCTGTCTCAGACTGAGAGCATGCTGCAGTGTAAACACGAGGAGCTGCAGGTTGGTGACTAAAACAGGATCAAACCTGTTAGGCCCAAAACACACCATTTGCATTCCACAATTCACACTATGACCAGTAGACCAAAATAAAGACCCAGCTAAGTGTGGACAAGGACTGTATGTGTCTGTGTGTTAGGGGGCAGAGCTAAATCTGCGGCGGTTCAGCGAAGAGCAAACGTCTCTGCAGCTCCGCCTGAAACAGCTGGAGGAAGAAAAAGAGCAGCTGGACGTGAAAACTGGGAACATGCAGCAAGAACTGATACACACACTGGACTCTCTGAGCAGGTGACCCAGCTGCTGCCCCCTGCTGGTTGTTTCTGTTTTTTATTTAACTTTGACCAATCTCATTAGTCATCACTTCACTTTCACGTCCCTCAGTGAAGGATTTTATGTTTTCTGAGATTCTGGGTCAGATCGTCAGTTCTCCAGGACGAACTCGCTTTTTTGTTTAGGGAGCCGTTTGATCAAATTTGTGTTTCTGTGACAGGGAGAAAGACGCTTCCGCCTCCCTGCGTCTGCAGGTGGAGGAGCTGCGGATGAGAGAGGAGGAGGTGAAGAGGGAGATCGACAGACTGAAGAGAGAGAGAGACAGAATGGAGGAAAGAACCCGACAGCTGGAGACAGAAAGATACAAACGGTACCAACAGGTTCTACTGAAACATGTATGATATTATGATATTCTGTTAATTATTCTGCTTTTAACTGGTTCTGTTATGATGTTTAACTTTTTAAAGATATTTTTTAAAAAATATTACATGTATAAAATAGATTCCCATTTATTAATTAAGTTTTTCTGTTCTTACTGTTGGAGGAAGTAGGAGCACAATTATTGACTTGCTTTTACTCGGAAGCATATAAGAAAAAAAATAATAATCCAAAAAAGGTAGAAACTGTGATACTGTCTACTAATGTAATATTCCAAGACCTTTTTTTGTTTTTGTATCTACAATGACTTACTGATCATTTTTCTACAAGAATAACAATATGTAGTTTATTTCAATGAAATTGTTATTTTGTAGTTAATTATTGAGCAAATAAATTTAAAAAAAGTTGTAATACATATATATTTTTGTGGCTCCACATGCTTTTAACTTCATAATTTTGGTCCACAGAAAAGGTTTGAACACAGCAGGCTTAGTGCTTCCACTGTCGGGTTCTACTTTGGGCTTGACGATATGGAATAAAGATAAAGTCTTCGGGTTTTTTTTATAACCAAATCTGATTTTAATTAAAAAAACGTTCTCTCTCGGGGCGTGCTGTGGTGGCGCAGGGGGTTAGCACGCCCCACGTTTGGAGGCCTTAGTCCTCGACGCGGACGTCGCAGGTTCGACTCCCGGTCCCGACGACCTTTACCGCATGTCTTCCCCCCTCTCCTCGCCCTCCTTCCTGTCTGCCTACTGTGGAAAAAATACGAGCCACTAGCGCCGCAAAAACTCTTCGGAGAAAAAGAAAAAAAAAAAAACTTTCTCTCATTGCTTTCTTTGGTAAAAATGAAATTATAAGTGACGGGAAACATTTTCAAAAAGTGGCTTTTATTTAAATAATTTCTTCTGTGAGTTGTATAGCAAAATCTCCTCTCTTGTTTAAGTCAGAATATTAGCAAAATAAAAACTGTAATGAAAAAGTCTGAATAGTTAACTATTTATTTTCTTCTTCATGAAATGACTGCTTCATTCTCCTAATATTTCAATTGTATTCTTGTAATATTATGACTTTATTCTCATAATTAAGAGAATTAGCCTGACCCTTATACTTCGTTGTAGAGTTAATAAATAGACACTCTAAGACACACTTGTCAAACAAGATGGCCACCCTGGGTTTGCTGACATCACTCTGAACTACGGAGACCCAAGGAGAGCATCTGTGAAAAAAGTTCCAATCTTCAAAAATTTATTTGATAAAATCGGTTTATAACTCAGCCTCCGTTCTGCTGTCCTTTCGGGTTTTACAGCTGCTCTCTTTGCTGCAGGGTGGAGGCAGAGCTTCTGGAGAATGTCCAGCTGTCAGAGAGAGAAACTCAGCAGCGGATTGAGATCCACAGCCTGAAGGTAGAAACTCTGTTTCCAGTTTTATTACCTAGAGAACTCACATCTGCAGGATAGGAACAAATAGCTGCTGGTCTACCTGCAGGTGATGCTGGATAGGGAGCAGCTGGACAGGCAGAGAGCAGAAGAAGAAGGTGCTGATGCCAGAGAAGCCTTGCAGAAGGTTTGAATGTTCCTGAGTGTTAAGTGGAAGTTAGCTGTTCATTTTAACCCTGTGTTTACTGGTGGTGCCGCTCTCTGTCGCCCCCTGCTGGCGCTCTCTGCTCAGTGCAGGGAGTCCTTGCTGCACCTCTCCTCCTCAGAGACGTTGCTGAAACGGGAGGTGCAGGAGGCGCGGGACGCCCTGGAGAAAGTGTCGGCTCTGAACTCATCTCTGGCCACAGACAAGCGAGATCTGAACATGCAGCTGCTGAAGGTAAAACCTTCTGCTGCCTGGCTCAGAGGCTCCAGGGAAGCTTCCCGTAGCTTCATCACATCTCTCCGGTCATGTTTGTTTCAGCTGGAGACAGAACTGTCAGACCGCCAGTCACAGCTGCAGACTCTGCGGTCAGAGGTCAGCGTTCTGCAGAGAGACATTAAAAGTCTGAGGAGTGAGTGCAGCCTCCTGAGGTGAGTCTTTAGTGCTGGAGAAGAACCTCCACCCTTAGCGTTTTGGTCCAACCAATCAAATCTCTTCAGAGTTCAGTCGGAGACGCACGCTGATGTCATCCATCAGCTGAAGGAGCGACGCTCACACCTGGAGAGAAACGTGGAGGAGAAGGAGAAGGAGCTGGCCTCCCTGGAGGAGGAGAAGAAGACCACAGATCAGCAGCTGGATGAGGTAAACAGGAAACCACGCTGATGTAGAGTCATTGATAAAATCCATTTTACTCTATTCTTGGTTTCTATTCTTGGTTTGGTAGATTTAACTTTTGGAATATTGGGATTTTTTTTTCACCAATTCCTTCTTTTCCCATAGTTCAGAGTGATATCATCTTGTTTGACATGCATATTTTACACTTCTGTTTATTTGGAGTTTGAACTCAGGTCAACTCTGCAACAGAATATTAGGGTCAGGCTAAGATTGTTTTAATTACAAGAATAAAATTGTAATATTTGGAGGAAAAAGTAGTAATCTTATGAGAATTTCAATAGAAAAAAAAATAAAGGAAGAATGTTGAGCATCTTGTGACGTTATACTTTGATATAAGTTTTACAGATATTTAATACTTAATAGAAATACTTAATCAATTAACACTTTATAATAAATTATTATCATTAGGAAGACTTTGAAACAATCCTGTATGTTTTTATAAGACAGAACCACACAGATTGAGGTGGTCGCAATAGATGCTGATAACTTTTTTCTTATTAAAACAACTTTTTTCTGGTAATTTTAAGACGTTTATTCAGATAAAACTGTGCCTTTATTTGCTAATAAAATGACTACATTCTCGTAAATAAACTAAAATCCTCACATCCTGGCCCTAATATGCCGTCGGGCAACTCAAAAAAAAATTAAAACAACATCCACAAATATTTTTTGCTTATTTGTATATTTTTTTTTCCAGAAGAGAAAGCAAGAAAAATGCACATATCGATTAAAATGAGAACATTGAATCAGATTCTGTTTTTAAGCCAAGTCTCAAAGCCCCACGCTGATGTAACTCATGTTGACCTGCATCATGTCTGACGGCTTCTCTGTGCTCCTCAGTTATCCTCCCAGCACACCCTGGTACGCGAGGTGCTAAACGAGGTACAGGAACAGCTGTGGAAGACGGAGGAGCAGCTGAATCAGACGGAGAGACAGAAGGAGGAGCTGCAGAGAGAAAGCAAGAAGCTGCAGGAGGAACAGGAAGTTCAGAGGAGATACAAGGAGCAGCTGGAAGAGGAGTTACAGGAGCTGAGGTAGTGAACACACCTAATGTCAGCCTCCTGGTCCTCCTAACAGGTGTGTCTCACCACAGCTCCTCTGCTCCTCCTGCAGGTCCGTGTCGGTGAACCTCCACCTGCAGCTCCGTCTGCAACAGCAGCAGCACTCCCAGTCTGAGGTGGACAGATGTCAGCAGAACACACACATCTGTACGCTGCAGCAGGCCAAAGTCATCTTGCAGGGTCAGTCAGAGAGAGCACTGCTGTCGCTGGTTCATTACATGGGTCACAGGTCACAAGTCACAGGTCAAAGGTCTAATCAGTGATCAGGAACAAAAACTGAATCTGGATAAAAAAAACTGTTAAGGGTCTTCAACATTGGGGCCTCCTGTGCAGGTGGTTAGGCCTTCATGGCATTTTGCTGACTCGGGTCACGACCCCAACGTTGAAGACTTCTGGAATAAAGAATCTGTTTCGAATCAATTTGCTGAAAATCAAAAATAAGGAATCTGTTCAAATGAGAGAGAAAAAAGTTCAAACTCCTCCTGGAGATTTATTTAGAAGGTTTCAGAGAGGAAAACAGAAAGAAGTCTGGTTGTGACTTAATGTTTCTGTCTGTCTGAAGGTGAGATCGAGTGTCTGAGAGGAGAACTTCAGCGAGAGATGGCAAGAAGAGAAGATGAGAGGGAGAAAAGGGAAAAAATGCTGGAGGAAAAGAAGGAGTTGAAGGTAGAAATGGAGAGGCTGACGGAGGAGGTGAAGGAGCTGCAGACCAGAAGGACGGAGGAAGACGCCAAGTGGAAGAAGGAGAAGGAGTTGTGGCAGAGAGAAAGAGAAGTTCTGAACAAAGAGCTTGGCATGAGAGATGGAGAGGTGGAGGCGCTGAGGAGGCGTACCGAGGGACTGATGGAGGAGGTGGAGGAAAGGCAGAGAGAGGTGGAGAAACTGAGGGTGGAGGTGGCAAAGGGAGAGACTGAGATCAGCTTTACGATGGAGAGACTGCAGAGAGTAGAGGCAGAGAAGGAGAACCTGGAGGAGCAAGCGAAGAGGAAAGAGGTCAATCTAGAAGAAAAGGAGGTGAAGAGAAGAGAGGAGGAGAACCAGAGGGATTTAGAGACAGAGGCACTGTGCGAACGGATCGAGAAGCTGGAAACGGAAAAGAAAACAATGGAGGAAGAGCTCTGTCAGCTGAGGAGTGAGGAGGAGGAGAGGCGGAGAGAGAGAGTTGTAGCGGATGAGGAAATCAGCAGGCTGAGAAAAGAAATCTCCTTTTTACAGGAGGATGAGAGGAGACAGAGGGAGAAACAGCAGAAGGAGCTGGAGGAGCAGCTGAAAGAGAAAGTAGGGGAGGTGGAGCTCCTGAAGGTGAGGCTGAACGTGGCTCAGGAGGAGTATGAAGAAATGAAGGAGGAGGTGGAGAGGAGGGAGCGCGGCCTAGAGCGACAGATCAGTGCTGTCAGGGACCGAGAGGAGGAGGTGGAGGAGCTGAAGGAGAGCCTGAGGCTGACTGAGGAGCAGAAGGAAGAAGTAGAACGGGAACGGCAGGCAGTCTGTCACAAACTAAAGCAGAAGGAGGCGCGGGAGGAGCAGCTGGAGGCTCTGCTGACAGACACTCAAGCGCTCCTCGAGAAGGAGAAACAAGAAAGAGGAGAAAAAGAGAAAACAATAACCTCCTTGGGCAAGGAGCTGCAGGAGGCTCAGGCTGAGAGAGAGGGAGCAAATAAGAGGGTCAGAGAGAAGGAGGAGGTCTGTGAGCAGCTTCAGGAGGAGGTCAGGATGTGGGAGCAGACAGGAGAGCACAGTGATAAGGAGGTGAAAAAGCTCCATAAAATCAATAAGGAGCTACAAAAGACAGTGCAGAAACTAACGGTCATGCTAGAGGAGAGAGAGGAGGAGTTGAAGGAGAAGGGAAATATGAGGGTGAAAGAGGAGAAAAAGCTCAACAAGGTCATGAAAGAGCGACAAGAGGAGGTGCAACAGCTAAAGGCTGCTCTGGAGGAGAAGGAGGAGGAGGTTAGGGAGTGGAAGGAGAAGGCAGACCTGAGCGGGAAGGAGGAGAAAAAACTCACCAAGATAGTTAAGGAGAGAGCAGAGGAGGTGAAGCAGCTAAGGGCCACACTGGAGGAGGTGAAGGAGCTGAAGGAGAGCCTGAGGCAGACTGAGAAGCAGAAGGAGGAAGAAGAAAGGGAGCGGCAGGCGGTCTGTCACAAACTGAAACAGAAGGAGGTGCAGGAGGAGCAGCTGGGGGCTCTGCTGAAAGAAACTCAGGCGCTCCTGGAGAAGGAGAAAGGAGAAAAAGAGAAAATGATCTCCTCCCACAGCAAGGAGCTGAAGGAGGCTCAGGCCAAGAAAGAGGGAGCGAATGAGAAGGTCAGAGAGAAGGAGAAGGCCTGCGAGAGGCTGCAGGAGGAGCTGAGGAGGTGGCAGCAGACAGCAGAGCAAAGTGATAAAGAGGTGAAAAAGCTCCAGAAGGCCATTAAGGAGCTACAAGAGGTGGTGCAGAAGCTGACAGTCACGCTAGAGGAGCGAGAGGAGGAGTGGAAGGAGAAGGCAGAGGTGAGCGCCATGGATGAGAGAATGCTCCACAGGGTCATCAAGGAGCAACAAGAGGAGGTGCAGCAGATGAAGGCAGCGCTGGAGGAGAAGGATGAGGAGGTGAGGGAGTGGAAGGAGAAGGCAGATATGAGTGTAAAGGAGGAGAAAAAAATCAACAAAGTTGTTAAAGATAGAGTAGAGGAGGTGAAGCAGCTGAGGGCAACACTGGAGGAGAAGGAAAAGGAGGTGAGAGAGGGGGAGAGGTGCAGAAGGATTGAGGAGGAGAAGAGGAGGAGGACTGAGGAGAAGGTGAGGGAGGTGGAGCAGGAACTGGAAGCAAAGGAGAAGGAGGCAAAGGAGCAAGAAGGGAAGCTAAAAGAAATGGAGGAACAGAGCAATGTTCTGAGAATGAAAGAGGAGAAACTGAAAAGACTGGAAGAGGAACTGAGGGAGGTGAAAGAGGAGCAAAAGGCACAACAGGAAGTTGAGGAAGAGCTTCATCTGAAGGAGGAGAGGAGAAGATCCAGACTGAGAGAGTTGGAGGAGGAGAAGGCAGGACTGCTGGTGGAGCTACAGAGTAAGGAGATGGAGGTGACAGGTCTTACAGAGGAGTTGCAGAGGAAGACAGAGGAGCTATCTGAGCTCAGAGAGGAGCAAATAGAGAAGGAGGAGGAGCTGAGATCAAGAGAGGAGGAGCTGATAAGTAGCAAAAGGGAGGTGTCTGCACTGAGAGACGAGATGAATAAGGAGCAACGAGCAAATCAGGAGAAATTGAGGACGTTTGAGGAGGAGGTGACAGTTCTCAGAGAGAAAGTGATTAAAGAAAGGAAGGAGAAGGAGGAGAAGCAGGAGAAGCTCCGAAAATATGAGAAGGAGGTGTCTGAACTCAAAGTGGAGCTTCTGAAGGAACTCCAGGAGGGGGAGAAAATCCGAGATGAACTGATGAAGAGGAAGGAGGAGGTGGAGGAAGAGGTCAGGAGGACCAAGGATGCATTAAAAGTCATCACTGAGGAGGTGAAAAAAGAGAAGGAGCAGATGAAAGAGAAATTAACAAGGACAGAGATGGAGGTGGGGACTGTAAAGGAGGCCCACAGGAGGCGTGAAAAGGAGGTGTTGCTGCTCAAAGAGGAACTCCAGAAGCAGCAGAAGGTGAAGCTGGAGACTCAAGAGAAGCTGAAGGAAAGTAGAGAAGATGTCTTGGATCTTGAAGAGGAAGCAAAGAAGGAGCGCCAGAGGAGGGAGGAGGTGCAGGAGGAATTGAGAGGTGTTCAGCAGAACATGGAGGTGTTGGAGGAGAGCCTGAGCTCCCTGCGGAGTCAGGTACACAAACAACCCAGGGAGGAGCAGGAGATGCTAAGGAGGTGACATCCATTCAGGGTTTCCTCCAGAAAACTAGCTAAGTCTGGTGGTCGGGGCGCTGGGCGGTCCGCCATGTTTTTAAGTTAAAAAATGATAAAAGTAGATAATGACTAGATAACTACAGCAGAATTACTGAAAAACATTGTAATACTCAACATACAACTTAGTCTTAAAAAAGACAAACACAAAAAATTCAATTAAAATACATATTTTTTAGGCCCTAAAGTTAAATCACAATTATGTAATCAGCAACTGGATCTTTTACCCTTGAGGCGCCTTTAAATCGACTCCACAGTATTTACCTTTAGGTCCCAAAACTACGAAGGGGCAAAAAACTATTGAAGACATCGCAAATTTTTACAATAAAGATATTCATTTAAATGCATTAAATTTCAGCTTCAAAACTATCCAGAGGTAAAAAGTTTTCATATTTTTTAAGGTAAAAAACCCACATTAATATACAATTTAATCTTTTCAACAGCTTAGAACCTATCCACAGATATAGTTTTTTTATATATATATATTGAACTGCCTTGTTCCAGCTATACAGATAAACTTCACTTTTTGTCCAAACAACATATTCTTTGAAGGCAAAAATACAAAATCTAAAATATTTTCTACAAAGAAACACCAAAGCTGCGCCTCCTCACTCAGAGTATTCCATGTATTTACTGACAGCCTCCCCTATAAACCTGAGAAGTCCAGGATTAGCTGCAAGATGTCTTCGTGGAAAGACAGGCCGAATACAGTCAAAGGACTGCTGGTTCTGGCAATTGAGAAGTAGTTTGGATCTTGGAGTCAAGATAGGAGGAGAAAAGTATGGCAGAGCCTCTTCATGTGTGGAAAACCACAGGATTTCCTCATTTCATGATCTACATGGAGATTTCCCATCACCCATTGCCTCCTCTTTTTCCTCCTCCTCTTCTTGGCTGCAAGATTGCTCCTTGCCAGGTAGCCATTCCTCTGCCAATCCTTCCTGCCCCTTATATGAATTCCCACTTCTGCTTATTTTCTCCTCAGAAACCCCCTCCTCACTTTCCCCAGACTTCAAGATTGCTGCAACAGTTTCTCCAGAGTTAGTCTTCTACTCATGGCTTTCATCTGGAGAAATTACCAGCTAGACAAGGCTGCAAACTAACCTAACAGAAGATGCACCTACATAAACATGCTACGCTAAACATTAGTCTCTCCCTAGAAAAAGAAAACGTAATCAAAGCCAACTTGGCTTTGATTCTTCAAAGTACACACACACACACACACAGACAAAATGTTTTTTCAAAACTCCTTTATATTATTGCCAATACACCAAAAAGTTGTTGTGGTGTTCACTATTTTTATTGCCATGCATTTTGATTAGTAATAGAACCATGTCACCATTAAAACGTGATGAAGCGTGGTCATTTCAGGAGACCCATCACACTTATGACCAGTTTTCCCTGTATTTAGAAGATAGAAGCCTAGATTACTTTGGTGTTCATGGGAAAGTTATTTCAAAATGCCAGGGTTACCGTCCATTGAACCCATGTAGTTATAATGGGAGAGGATAAAGAGTGGACACGGAACACATATCATCTCTTGTTCTTCAAGCTTTGCAATTAAAAGAACAAAGACATTTTAAAAATAAAACAGTCTCATATAGTTTCATATAGTTAATCTTTAATGTGACTGAGATATTGAGAATAAAAGCAAAAACTGTTAGGCAGGATGTCCCATTTTGGGCAAGCAAGGGGCCCCAAGGGTTAAACAGGCTGTGTATTGCTGGTTATACTCAGTGGTCAGCAAAATACTTACATTTTAACACAGAACATAGATCTATTTATTTGTTGAAAATTATAAATCTGATTTAATGATTTCAGAACAGATAAATTAAAAGATTTCAAATTGCTCAATGTTTAAATTTAGGACTTAAAGGGGTTGGCAAGTTTTCTTTGTAAACGTGTAAATAATCTAGATAGTTTGATTGTTGTGTTACTATAGATACAAACCATGAGTTTAATCTTTGTGTTTTAGTTTGGTTTGTTGTAAACAATAACCAATAATCACTGATTGATTTTGAGCTCGGCAAGTCAAACATGCCAAGTGAAAGAGGTGGTGATTTTCTTAACAGGAAGAAGGGCTCTAAATCATATTCTGCTCAAGGCATCATACAACATGGGACCAGCTTTGGTCACATTTAAACAAGTAATAAGAAAAAATGGAAAATGATAAGTATTTATATCCTTAACAAAATTTTCTTAGGGTAAAACATTCATGTATTTCTTGTATCAAGTTTTTTTTGTTAAGTAATATATACTGCTGGATGCAGTACTTCGATTTGCTGGCTGAGATTGGTTGTTATTTATCCAAGCCAATGCAGTATTTCCAAGAAATACTCTGAATGAAAAGGCCTGTCTGTGATTGATTGGGGATGTGGTTCATTTACATTACCTTTATGAAGTTGCAGCGCAGACACAGACTCAAGCACTTATTGAGTGAGCATATGAGACATAAATACACATGCCACACGTCATTCTTCGTTGACAAAGATATATGCGCTCATATTCTCACTACACACTTACTGCGAACCTTCAAAAACACAACTATATTTCCAATTTGTGTTGAGCTTTTATAATTGATATCTACCTTGATGGTAGAGGTGAACCTTCTCTGCAAGATCATTTTTCAAGTCACAAAGGCGACCGACTCGCTAGATGCCAATGGTGGGACAGGTGCGCGCCCCTGGCCTCTGCCATTTTCAATGCATCAACTATAAACCCATCTTTGTCACCACTGTTACTGGTGTATTAAAAAAAATATTTAAAATGATTAAACAAGGGACCCGAAGCCTGGTTGGGAGCAAGCAAAGCCAGGCGGCCCGCCAGGCTTATGATACTCTGGTTTCTGTTTCAGGTGTGGAATCTGAGCCTAAGCCAGGAACAAGCTCAAAATGAGTTGAAGGAGAAGGAGGAGCAGAACCAGGAGTTGAAGGACGGCCTTAGGGTGGCCATGAAGGAGATGTCACAGCTGGAGGTTCTTCTGAAGGTACAGTGTCTCCTGCTGGACACACACAGGATTACAGTCTAAGGCCATCATGTTTGACCTGTCTGTGAATCCTTAAAAATTCTTACATTTATTTACCTAAAATGAAGGCCTTTAAATGGATTAAATTCATTTTTAAAAAGTAAGTTAGCCTTAATATTTTAATCACGTCTTAAATTATGCCTCAACACTAGTATTTAATTACCGTATATATTCTATGTATTTTTTTTACTTGGCTAACTGCTAGCTTTTTCCATCTATCATGGGTAAGTGCAAATTTATTGATGAAGTTCGTACATTTTATAGAAGTACAGGTCTTAAATTTCATTCACAGTGATCTTAAAAAAATCCTAAATCTGTGTTTGTGAAACCGTGCTTATCTCTTTGACTCCTCGCTTAGGAGAGCCACGCTGAGGGGGAGCTTCTGAAGACCGCCTTGGTGGAGAAGAAGAAGGAGATGGACAGAATCAAAGAGGAGAGTCAAAAGTTGGCCAATGAGGAGCTGGATAAGCAAGGAGAGCTGGAGGAGCTGCGAGCCAGAGTTCAGAGCCTGAAGAGGAGAAAAAGTGAGATGTTAGAGGAGCTGGACAACGCAGAGAAGAGGAGGAAGGAGGCTGAGAGGAAGTGGAAGAGTCAAGTGGAGCAGATGGAGAAAGAGCAGGTGGTGAAGCTGAACACTCTCAGTACAGAAATCCAGTTACTGCGGAGGAAACAGCAGGAGGTGGAAACAGAGTGGAGGTCCAGGGTGGAAGGGAAGGAGGTGGAGGTAGAGAAAGCGAGAATGGAGGTGCAAGAGAGTCAAACCGAGCTGAACAAGTGCAAAACCTTAACAGAGGAGCAGAAGAATCAGCTCTACATACTGACTCAGAGCAACAAGCAGCTGGAGGCAGACAGGGACCGGGTCCGAATGGCCCTGGAGCGGACAGAGTCAGCCATGATTGGCTACAGGGACAGAGCGCACCAACAGGAGCAGAACCCCGGGGCAGAACCTCGCTCAGAGGAGGTCAGTGCAGCGTCTGATTGGTTGGGTGAAGGGCAGATGACCTCTGTGGTTACATGCTTACACCTGGCTGTCCTGATTGACCTTGAGAGAAATGTGTGTCCTCAGGGTGACAGACTGTTGATCCTGCAGCGCCAGGTGGCTGAACTGGAGCTGAACCAAAAACGGATGGACAAGAAGAATTCCCGTCTGGAAAGCCAGAAGGACAAGCTGAAGAAAGACAGAAGTGTTCTCAAAGACACGTTGAAACAGGTGTCCACTGTCGTCCACCCTCTCATCTCCATCACTAGCACATTAACTCTGGGCTTTTAATGTCGCACTGGAGCTCTTGGTTTTCCATCCTAGGAATGTATACTGAAATTGAGGCACAAGGGTGCATTTATTCTGGAGTTAATTTAATACATATGGGCTTCAGTTCATATATAAATCCCCCCTAATCATTTTTGAATGTCTTTTAGCATGTTTAATTTTGACATCACAATTTTTTTCTTTTTTGTTTATTTTTTGGAGACATTAATTACTGGTGTTGAAATATTTGGCCCCTCCAGGCCTAAAATGACTTATTTTACAGGACCTTTAAAGTTGCAGTCAATGATGAGTGAATTTGCATTAATAGTTGTGATCGCAACTTCCTGAAGGGACTGACTGGTGAGCAGCTCACAGCAGATTTGAATGTTGATTCCTGGATTGTTCCTGTAGCTCCTGACCAGTTTCCTGTCATTTGAGGACGGCGGTTCATGTCTGCGATGAGTGGATGGAAACTTCCAACCACAGTTTCACAAACACAAATACTAAAAGTCCTGCTTTAATGTGTTTTGTGGTTTTTGTAAATTTGGGGGCCTTTTGTCTGTCAGGTGGAGGAGGAACGATCGAGGCTCCAGCAGCAGCTTTCAGTCAGCTCCAGGTCTCAGGCGAGACAGGTGAGTCTGTCTGACCAGGCTTCTCAGGTAAGCAGCTGTGACTCCGCGTGATTAACAGGTGTGTATGTGGTGGTGTGTGTTTAGTCATCTGAGAACACCGTTGACGTAGAGCGCACCGTGAAGGAGCTGGAGGACCAGGTGAGATCACCACAGAAGAAGACTTTTAGTGTCTTGATTGGTCAGGTGGATGCTGATGATGTCATCATGTCTGCGCATTCAAGGTGAATCGTCTCCGCGTCTCGCTGGCTGTGGAGCAGGAGCAGAAGGCGGAGTTTATCGAGCAGTCGTCCAGAAATAGCGAATGGCTGCTCTCGATGAGGCAGGGCCTGAACGATTCGCTGGCTGCCGTCTCACGCCGTCCAATCCCAGCAGTCCTGGAGTCTGAGACGCAGCGATTGGACCGCAGCTTGAGGGAGGAGGACCTTAGGTTGTCTCTGAGTCAATCATAGCACACGACCAAAAGACTTTATATCCGAGCAGCTTCGATTTCTGATTGGACAGACTCTGCCTACAGTGAGTCTTTATTTAACGTTGACCAATCAGATGAGACCAAACGTTACAGCTAACGAACTGTCACCTGAATACTTGTTGTTTTTTTAAATTTTATTTTAAATGTTATTTATTTTTTGTAAGCAGCTAATAAACCAAAGGTTTTATAACTGAGGATGTTTGTGGTTTTAATTTTTTTGTGTTAGTAAGTGAATGGATCAAATTCAGGTTTGAACTCAAACCTTCAGCTCATTCAGAAAGTCTGCAGTCCGTTCTTGGTGACCACTGACGGGTCCGGACCGGCTCAATGTTCTGATTCAGTTACTCATACTCAAAAAAAAAAAGCTAAGTTCAGGATCCCATCATCAGGTTTGTACAGCTTTAATTAAATATTATTCTGTTGTCCTAAAACCCAAAACCAATATTTTGCTTTTCCTAAATTATATCAACAGTTTTGTGCACATCTTTAACTTACATGTGATCATTTATAATATTCTGACCTAATAGTGGGTTTCTTATTTGTGTTTTTTTTTGTTTTTGCTTTACAATCTGTTTTATCAGCTGACTGTGACCATGGATGACTGAATAATCTCAAACTGCAGCTTCCTCTGCAGCACAGACCCAAACGTTTGATACGAACCTGTTTTTTGTCTGCAGCTGCAAACATCTGTCCCCTTCCCAACAACACGGAACATTTCTGTTTTGTTTCCAGTTTCCTGCATCATGAATCATCCTAGTGAAAAGAGAAGCACCACCTGAGAGCAGAGCCTGACTTCCTGCTTCTCTCTGCTCGCAGCTGCAGCTGGTTCATGTCTGCTGGTTTAGACACAGAGTCCTACGGAAGAGCGCTGGGGCCAAAAAACAAAACGAATTCTGACTTTTTATCTCAGAATTCTGATTTTAAAAAGCCATTCTTAGGTTTATCACGATTATGTTGTTACCACATGAAAATCATCACCTAACAGTTTATTTCTTTTTTATATAATTTGTGAACCTGCACTTTAACCCCTCTGAAATCCAGGCTCAAATTTGTTTTGGTAGATTTACTAGATTTGGTGTGTAAACAATTTAAACAAATTTGAGTCTGAGATTAAAATCAGAATGGATCAGAATTTTACATCACTGCAATATGACTATTACAGATTTTTTTAAAGGTATATTTCTGTCAAAAAAGATTTCTGAGTTTCAAAAGTCAAATGTTTTGAGTTGGAACTCAGAATTTTTGTTACTTTAGTAACTCAGAAATTTCCAAGTTTTTGTGCTAGAAAATAACAGATTAATTTCAAACTTTTAGTTTTTCCTAGCAAATTATTGATATTTCAAATTCATAAATGTCCGTGTTTTCTCTAGAAAATTTCTTGGATTAATAATAAAATCTCTGAGTTTTTTTCTTGCAAATTTTCACCCCTTGGAGCTCAGAAATGTCCTTGTTTTTTCTGGAAACTTTCTGAGTTTTTTAACGGAAATTCAGTCCTATTTTTTTTATATCCAAAATGGTCCTGATATGCAGTCGTGGAATTCTTATTTTAAAAAGTCAGTATTGCTATTATATTTCTCTTTGTGACCCTTTTACAGGTCCGTAGAATTCGGTTCTGGTTCCTCATGTCTTCATTGTGCGTTGATGTGTTTACAGTGTGTTTTCTGTGTGTTTTCTGTGTGTGTGTGTGTGTTTGTGTCAGACAGCACAGTGTTTGTTTATGGAAGGCAGATGTCTCTCTGTCACTCAGCTCGCTGATAATCCTCGTCTATTTTTACCTCTGCCGCCCCTCCTCGCTGTTCCAGCCACGCTTCCCCTCGCACCGCTCCGGTTCCACTTTCAGCCAGAAAGCGTTTGGACCGTCAGCACCGAGCCTCAGGTACCGTGTTCCATGTGTTCTGCGTAGGTTTCAGGCCTTGGACTGTTTAAAGTTTGGGGTTTGTTGCGTTCAGTAGCGGCTCCACCAGCTGTAAGCAGATCTTAGTGATAATTAACTGGAATCTCGGTTTACACGTAATAAATGACACCAGCTGCAGGCCTGTAAAGAAGATCTGTGGGGTTACTGTTGCTAAACAAACATAGGTTAAAGTGAGATTAGGATAAATGTTGCTAAATAATAATCAGTTTTTATTTTATGTCGTTAATATTTTCTCAGAAAACCTGATTTTATTGCGTTATTGTTATTAGAGCGGCGACTTCAGATCCAACAGGATGCTGCTTTACTTCCTCTGAGCTCTGTCGCCATGGTAACTGATGCTGGACACCTGGCCAGAGTAGCTCAGTCCAGCTAGCATGTCAACAAACTAGAAAAAGCTTGTCTGAAGATGAAATTCTGATTGTATTTAAGACTAAAACTGAAGATTTTATAACTTTTTGAGATCTTGCAGAAATCCTGTGACTGATCTCGTTCTGTTTGACTTTTACCAGAGGAATATCTGTGCAGATGTGAATGCTAATGGAGCCAAAACAGGTTAAATAGCTTAAAACCTCTCGACCTGACACTGTTTTTCTCCTCTAAATTTTCCACATATTTCATTGCTTCTTCTGTTGGTAAGTGTATAGTGTCTCTCGTTAGCTGTATACTTTCCTCAGATTTTGCTATGTTTGAAAATATTGGAAATCATTATTTCTTTTTTCTGTAGCAGCTGGGTTGATTTTGGTCTGTTAGAAAGTTCCATATTCTTTCTGATGTAAGATTTACTTTTATTTTAGTTGGTGTTCCCATAGGTTTGGGATATGATGTGATGCTTATGAAATTTGGAGCTTATTCTGACGTTTTGGTTTGTCAGGTTATTAAATCTGAAGATAAAACAAAAAAGGGAATTTATGTCATCACATTTACATGTTTTTTTCCCTTTTATAATTTTGTTTGATATATTTAAATGATCTATTTGTGATTTTGCTTGATTCCTGTAAAGTGTTTGAATTCTTAGAAAAAGCATTACATAAATAAAATGTGTTATTATTATTAATTGAGAAAGTCACTACAATTTTCCACAAAATCAGAGCAACTTTTATTCTTTAAAATTCTTCTTGTGTGTTTTTTTCTGTAGGAGTTCAAAATAAACAACAACCACCAAGAACTGGAGATACTGGGATACTGGTTCTGGTTTAGTCTGACTTCAACTGCAAACTGTAAATATTGGAGCAAAAACAAGAAACGCAGGATGGACATTCGAAGTACAAACTAGCAGGAATCCAAGGAGAAAAAGAAGAATATTTTTATACTCGTCAACCAGTAACAGACTTTTTTCAGTGTTTCCTCATGAGGACTGGGGAGACAGAAGAAACTGAAGAGACATGTGGATGTCAGAGACAAGAGGACAGCAGCAGCAAAGTGTCCTTCACGACTCTGAGCTCCATCGCCATCCAGGCCGGCCGGACCCAGATTGTTGCTTCTGTCCTCCAGGTAACAGAAATGCAGACATTCACGTCCAATTAATGTCCTTTAATTTATATGTAGAGACGGATGAGTTAAAATACAACAAATCAGGGAGAAAAACCTTCATATAATGTTTCCAAAATCTAAATAATTGGACAAATTACATCTGAGGGTGTGTTACTTATCATTTACTTTCTTAGTTTAGGTTTAATATGAGTTTAAAGTTTTAAACATATAAACAGACTGTAAAGTAACATACTTTAAATTTTAAAAAATCAGCTTTTAAAACACAAATTCATAAACTATGATTATAAACTCCACAGTATTGAGTCATACTCAATAAATAATATTTGTTGTTTGTCAGATTAAAATAACCTTCAACAGTTCTTACATTTCATTAAGCCCACATTTCTGTTTTAAAAAGTTATTTTATTATTTTCAGTAGCTTTAAGTGGAAAATAATCATAATTAGTTGACAGGCTTGAAAACAATCTGTGTGTAATTGATCAATATTACATGTTTCTCTTTGTGAATTCGGTTATAAACTGACTGACTATAACTCTAGCATTAAAATATAAAAAAGGGAAGAAGAAAAACTTGAAGATTCTTGGTGTGTAATGTAAAAGCCATCAAATTAAACACAGTTTTAATTTTGATTTCTAAATATTAAAAGTGTTGTCCGAAAAGTCACTCAAGCTTTAAAATGTAAAACTCATTAACTGAATGACCATAAGCCTCTTGGTACAAACTATAAGCACGTTTCCTGAAAGCCTCATTTAGTTTGGTTATTTTTATAAAATTAAACTATTAGCTGACAAACCAGTCCACCTTAAATCTGTCAGCTTGCAATGTGTTTTTAGATCCTAGTTAAATAAAGCATCTGGCTGACACAGTTTTAAATGTTAAAATCTGTTGGCTGTCAGGCTGTGAATTTAGATAATTAAAAATATATTTGCTGATAGACAATTTTAGAACAGAGTTTAGAAAATTAAAGCAAAACGCCTTCAGTTTTGCTTTAAATGAAATGTTATAAAACCGTTTCTGATGGTTTGTTTAAACATTAAGACATTTTACCTGACAAAGCATTAAATAAAGTCTTTAGCTGACAGAATATATTAATTTACTGAGAACTGAAACTTCTTTTAGTGGTGAGTTTAAACTTTAAAATCTGTTAACTGATTAGATGTTTTAGGTTATAACATTTTAAACAATTAAAAATGAGTTTCTGACATTAAAGCCATTAGCTGAAAGGTTGTTTTCTCTGGGTCCCTGTGGAGGTCATGTAGACCAAAACTGTTGCTCCACGTGCCACTTCCTGTTTTAGCTCCAGGTCAGCTGGGTGGGTGTGTGTGTGTGTGCGTGTGTGTGTGTGTTATCACCATCTCCATGTCTTTTTTTGGACAACATGCCAGAGATACCGTATCAAGGGAGGAATGCTCCAACACAAACACTCGTGGAGAGATTCAGAGTCAGACCGCAGCATGTCTGATTCACAGCAGATAAAGCTTCAAATTGATACTAATTTCTGATCCATACATTAAATATTTCTGTTGCCTCGCAGCAAGAAGATCCAATTTCTTGTTCTCTGTTCACAATGGAAGCATGTTGGAGTAGCTCTCAGTTCTGATTTGTCCTATATCTAGACTTTTATTCATTTCTAAAAAAAAAAATTTAAGGGCCCACAGCTACACATTTTTTTAAATTATGTAATTGTATTATTTGTTTATTTATTGTGTTTTACATTTATTTCTTCAGTTAATAAGATAACTCTGTATGTCTTTCTATAAAATGAACATGATTCTTTGGGGGGCACAAGCACTTTTCAAGAGGGGGCCTTGGCTCCCTTGGGCCCCCCTTGGGATCACCACTGGTTAGTTGAGTGGATGCATGTTTGGATTCCCACTGGTTCTGTTTAGCTGGAAGATTTTTTTGCTCTTACTTTTAAACTTTCGGACAGTTGTTATGATTTGTAGTGCAACAAGCAGCCAATTATCATCTCGTAAGTTCAAATATATTTGAACTATGACCCCAAATCCCAGGAGAGTTGAAAAGAAGGGTTCATGGGTGCAGACAGAAAAAGGAAGTTAAAACCAACTCTATCCCATCATGCTTGAGGATCATATCCCCTACTCCAACGTCTCTCTGCCTGGGTTTCTAACTGTAAGGTCAGACAGAGATTTAAAGAGAAGCAGGATAGTTTTTCCTGATTTTCTTTTTTTTAAATCAAAAACTTTACAGTCAAACCACAGATAAACAGTATGTCAACATGGAATAAATTACTAAGCATTTTCAAGATAAAATGAAACTTGTAGATTAATTAATAAATTCTTAACTTTTAATTTGACATGAAGAAAAAACATTGAAAACATTTTTTTTTTTTTTTTTTCTCATTTGGATCAGATGACATCATGTCTTTTGTTTGGTTGTTCTTTATTTTTTGGGATTTTATTAGGCCAGCCAAGAGTCACTATTAAGCTAAAGAAGAAGTTGACACTAGTCATGAATAAAATGTCTCTGGTTTGTGTTTGCAGAGCGGCTCTCTGATCCACCTCCAGCTGGTCCAGTTCCAGCCAGGACTCTGTGAGATCGGATCGGACCGGGACGAAAACCACATCCTGATCCAGGAGCAGCAGCAGCTGCTGGAGAAACTCCAGGTCCACAAGGACTCAAGCACACACTTATCAAGGCACTCTGCCAATCTATTGGGGATAAAAGTTATGGATTAATGAGTTAATCTAAAGTTGATTGATCTTATCCTTCGACTAACGATCAATTGATAAACGGCCATTTCTTAAAAACCTGAATTTTCTCTTGGTTCAAGAGGGTGCTGACCATTTTCACACAAAGGGCAAAATTTTCTCATAATATACTGAATTTTAAAAAATCACATAGTTAATGTTAATATTTTGTATCAGTTGTACTAGATACTGACTGAATAAACAGAAAGTAGTAGTTTTCTCACCTTATTAATCTTAAAAATATAAAGTAAATTAAAATAGGAACGTAGAAAGTAGAAAAATGAAACATAAAAAGAATTAAATACGAGAAAGACTTTAATTTCCATAAACAGAGAGACATTAATACAGAGGTACCATCTGTTGCTCTTAAATGAATGTTAAAACTTCGCTCCATGAAGTGCATTAACACACGACAGGCCTTAACATCAACCGTGCTTCAGCATCAGGTTGTTACAATTTCTATCTATTATTCTCTCTGCTTATCTTTCATCACACCATCCTCACCTTTTTATCACATCAGTAATTTTTGAATCAATCGTATTAAGTGCATTTTAAACGCACGCCTGTCTCTGCAGTTCTAGTGTGGCCGCCATCTTTATTTCTTTGTAAGAACGGTTCCGCTTAAGGATGACCAGGATGACGCCCTCTGCTGGATGGCGGCCAAACTACAGCATTAAAATCTAAAAACGGATGTTATTAAACGATTATGACTCATTTTAATATAGTAGACCATTAATCAACAATTATTTGTTAGCATCCCCTACTATATATTAATATGTAAATATGTTATTGCAGAAACATGAGCCTGAAGTGTTGGTTGTGATAGAAAAGAAACACCAGGAGAAACTGAGGATGAGGAGGGATGGAAGGAGGAAACAGGAGGAAGAGGAGGAGTTGACCGAGGCGATGAAGGCGTCTCTGAGGGAGGGATGGTCGCTGCTCCTCCAACTGCTGGAGAGACGTCTGGACGTCCTGAAGCAGGCTTCAGATTTCTTCTGCCGAGTGATGGAGGTGAAGAGGGATGACGAAGAGGGTCTTAAAGAGACAGGAGCTAAAAACAAAACAGGGCTCACAATATGCTGTAAACATTAAGATATGCTCCCTTAGACCTCAGGAATAATGTTAGAAAATAAGAACAGAGAGTTATCTTTAATGTTTTCAACTGCAGCTTTTTCTTTAATTTAGTTTACGTATCTTCTTTTCTTTTTCGCTTAATGAAATAATTATATGAAAATTGCATTTTATTTTTACTCGTATCTTTCAGTTTAGTGAGAGAGAATTCCTCACAGAAACAGAAGAAGTCTTTGAGGGGGTGGAAACTTTTCCAGCTGATCAGAATACCGTCACCTTCCTCAGCAGGGCTGAAGGTTGTTTGGTTCAGTCACACATTCCTCCGTCCTGAACCGGTTTTGGTTCTGGACAGCATTCATTGGCTGGCTGCACACCTTTTCACCAGAAACACCTGCTGCTGTCTGAAACATTTTGCAGCCACAGATAATCAGGAAAGCCTGGACAGCTGGAATAATCCTGGAGATTAGATCGTTTTACTGCTCTGCTGCTCACTAAGGTCAACATGTGTCGCATTTAAACTGGTTTAAACTGTAAAAACATGCAGCTGAATTTAAAAAGATAAAGCTAATGAAAGCATTTTTTTATTTTTATTGCTTATATGTCACATTATATAGTGATTTATTTTCCATGAGCATTGTTTGAGAGATTAAATGAAACATGAAAATTGAGGCATTTGAAAGTAATATTATTTTTTAGGATTTTATTATCACATCCAAACTCAATGTACTGATCACTTCTTCCAGGACAGACATCTCTGACATGGATGAGAATAAGCATCGTTTGTGTAATTATTTTTCCAGATAATTACGGCAATTATGGGGAAAATGATTCATCACTAATATTTCTCTGTGCAATAAGAAGAACCAGAGAAGCTAACAGATTTAAAATGTTTAATAACATTACAAAAACAAATATTTTTCTTTATTTCCACTGTTTTTTGTTGGATTAATTCACAGAAAGCTAATTATCTTTCTGCTGACAGTTTCTATTCTGTCTGTGCATTATTTTTTACACCCTTTTCTTTTAAGTCTCAATTCTCAGTCCCCTTTCTCTCCATCTAATTGAAGATTGATTTGATATTCATTCAGAAAATAAACCAAAATATGAATAACAAGGTTTATACCTGTCTGACTCGTGTGCTTCTCTCTGTCTGCAGTTTGCCATTGGCATTGACAGATTAGAGAATCTCCAGGTTAAAAATGAAGACAAACTGAATGAGGTTCGGGTTTCCTATGACTTCATGAGGAAAGGTATCAGAGCTCATGTTAGTTTTACTTCTATAATCTGAAAACATAACTCAATTAAGTATTACTTCTGACATCTAATTTGATGTTTTTGTAGCTTCAAGTGTTGATAAATGTCTAGCAAAGCAAATTTAGGTGTTTTAACAGATTAATCTGGTTTATTTTTGACAGAGATGATGATAATTTTCTATGTTGACCTGTAGATCTTCTGGGAAAGTCGCTGCAGGTTTTAACAAGTAGCAGCATCCTCCTGCAAACACTCAGACAGCTGCAGAGGACTGAGGCCCTCCAGAGGAGAGGAAGGGTACTGCAGGGTGATGAAGACGATGTTGAGGAGGTCAGAGTTCAACAGTGCTGTTTCCAGGACGTCTTTTGAGCACCATGTTGTCATTTATCGGTCAACTAGAAATAGAATGAATCAGCTGTTTTCTCAGTTTGCTGTTTGAGATCACTGATGTTGATGCTTCTTCCCAGAGTTCCCAGTACAGCAGAGGCCCGGTGCTGAGGCTGGAGCAGCTGGTGGAGGACCTGCAGGACCGAAGGCGGAGGGCTGACCAGGCTTTCAGACTACAGCTGCAGCAGGCAGAAGTGGTTCTCAACATGAGGGAAGAGTCCAAAACAAAAGCAAGTCTTGATATTAGATCATCACTTTTGTTTTTATTGACCATTATAAATCAGTTCACTTCCTTTTGATGTTCTGCCAGCTGATTTATGCAGAATTCAAATTTCAACCTGTGAAAAACTGCAAGACAAAGAAGAAATGTTCAATAATTTCACACCAGCCCTGTTTAGTCTGCTTTAATCAAACTCTGATTCAGACCAAAAAAGCCTAAAACCTCTGTCTCGGTTTGGTTGAAGTGAACTCTGGTGCAGTTTGAATGCGTATATGAACACCAGGCACACCGCTCCAAAAGCAGGAAGCAGAATATAGCACAGGGCATTCTGTTCCACTAAAGGTTCTTCTTTAGAACTGAATTTACCAGACTATCAGGTGTGAAAACAGCCTAAATCTTTGATTTCACTGATGCAGATCTGCTTTCACGGATAAATGACCCAACAATTCACCGTTTGTTGCATCTTTCCCAGTGAATCAGCAACTCTTCCTTATGCTCCCCACAGCCGTTCTGATCAGTTTTTATTATTATTTTATTATTATTTTACCACAGAACCAGAGTCTACTGAACCAGAACCTGCAGTTCGGATCGACATCAGACCAAACCAAAGATCTGGGGTTGAAATCAGGACCCAGGTCAGATTTCCAGATTAAATCTTCCTCAGAACAAAACCTTGTAGAGCAGACAGAAGAACCAGAAGATGTAAAGCTGGAATCCAGATTACAAGAGTCTGGACAAGAACCAGATGTAAAACCAGATTCCTGGTTCAACCCGAACTCCAAGTCTAGATTAAATCATTTCAGGGATCTGAAATCTGGGTCCGGATTAGATGAAATCAAAGATGTGCGTGGATCCAGATCAGAGTTCAGATCAGGAGGAACCACTGAAACCAGATCAGAGACGACCAGAACCCTGCAGTCTGAATCCAGTTCATCTGAGAGCACAAAACTGAAGACAGAATCTGGGTCACAATCTGATTCCAGATCAGACCTAAAGCCCAGATCAGAAGAACCAGGACCTGGATCACAGCAGGACAATAATCTAAAGCTTCAATCTGGAACAGAAAAGACCAACAAACAGCAGCTGGAGTCCAGAACAAAGGAGACCAGAAACCCACAGTTCAGTTTTACAACCGTTCTCAAAACCAAGTTTAGATTAGATGAGTTGTACATATGTGAACCTGATGTGAAGCCAGGATCCAGATGTGGAGAAATCACTGAAAATAGAATGGCGTACGCCGAAAATAGATCAGAACAGGCCAGAAACCTGCCGTTTGAATCCAGTTCTGCTGAGAGTTCAGACCAACAACCTGACCTAAAAACAGAACCGGAGTCACAAAACTCTAGAGACTCTCAAATTGGGTTCAGATCAGAACCAAAGAACCAACTTAAATCAGAGTTACTTATATCTGGTCCCAGACCCGTTCTCAAAACCAGATCTAGATCAGAAGAACAACAGCACACATCTGGGTGTGATGGAAAACCCAGATCCACTGGATCCGGTCCAAAGGGGATCAGAACCTTTGGGCTCAGATGTAATTCAGAAAGCATCCCTGAAGCCGGATCAGAGAAGGCGCCTCTGAAGTCTGCATCAATACAGCAACATGGATCTGGATCAGAGAAACCTGAATCCAGTTCAGCTGAGATCACCGACCTCCAAACTGGATCCAAGTTGGACCTGAAGAATAACACCAGATCACAGCAGGGGGAGGATCTAAATCATCTATCTGGATCTGAGAAGACTGGGAAACAGAGCCAGGAATCCAAAATGGTGGAAACTAAATTTAAATCCAGGTCAGACAAGTTGCTAAGATTCGGATCAGATGCTAAACCTGGATCAGAATCAGAAGTGACCAAAACACCAGAGGTGAGTCCCTGGTTCAGGTAGATCCATCAGAACCAGATTCGGTTTAATTATTCCAGCCCTGAAACTGGAAATACACTGAAAAATACATTTCTGCACCTTCCAGATCTCTGGATCTGGGTCGGACCCGGCTTCAGTAAAGAACCGACTTGGTGAGCAACAACAGATGGAGGCACGGCAGCAAGAGGAGGAGTTCAGGAGTGGATACCAGGAGAGACTGGTGAAGGTATGGAGCTCTGTCTGTTAGAGGGTGGATCAGAGAACGTTCTCCCTGGTTCTGAAATCAGAACCTCCTGTTTCAGACCCGGCAGGACCTGAACTGTGTCTCAGAACTGCTGGACTCCTGTACCAGCATGGATCTGGGTTCAGAGCTGCAGACCAACAGGCTGCTGGAGCAGTTCAGAGAGGCAGAACCACATTTCAGGGTAAGAACACAGTACATATGTATATTTAATGGTAACTGCAACCCAAATGAGAGTGTATCTGACACCAGAATCTAAACATCTGTGAGTTGTTTCTTAAAACTGAAACCAGATGAACCCAAAGATCTTCGGGACATTTAGAGACTGACTGATGCTGTGAGGCGTTTTCTCCCCAGCAGCTGGATGTTGAGGTGGAAAATACGGTGAGGAGCTGGGAGAACCTGAGCGGAGTCCAGGCCCGCCAGGGAGGAGCAGTGATGGAGGAGGATCTATCAGAGCTGCTGAAGCTACAGCAAGCAGTGAAGGACAAAATACAGCAAGGCGAGTTAATCCTGAACCAGAGCAGCAGCTTCCATCTCATAGCCAAACAGGTGAGAAGAGAAGTAGTGTCATCATCCTGCAGGATCTTAAAAAGTCCCTTCTTAACAAGGATTGAATAAAAAATAATAACATGGAGTCAGAAATTTTTATTTAAAGGGGCAGTATTATATAAAATTGATTTTTCTATCTTTACAGCATGTTATTTCTTCATTAAAAACATACCTGAGTGTTGCCCTGATTCTTTCATGCATGTTTGAGAAATCCTGTGATTACCATGGCAACTATTCAGATGTGAACACTTGCGTGGACCAGGTATTTGCTCATTTTTGTTGGCCAGTCTAGAGGAGCTGAGGTGTTGGTCCTCCTCTGAGCTGCAGTTTCCAAGCTTCCGCCTTCAGATTAGCCAACAAGAATTAACCAAAACCTGGTGGAACTGCACATCTCCTGAGCTCATTGTAGGAGCTACTGCTCAGTGAAATGTGATGAACTCCAAAACTAAAAACTCAGCTCTGTTTAACAAACTCCAGAGAGCTGTGCCTAATTTTAATGTTAATTTTTCTGTGTCCAGCTGGAGCTGCTGCTTCAGTCAGAACCTCCCAGTCCTTTAACTGGTTGCACTGGTGTACATGGGCCCAAAGAAGAAGAGCTGAGTCAATTACAGGAGGCCCAGCAGCAGATCCAGAACCTCCTTAGAACCACCTCGACTATGAAGACGGACATCTGTACTGCAGTTTCACAAAGCGTATGAATGAATAGTTCGCTGTTTTTACTGAATCACATGATGAAAACTTTAATCAGTGATGCTCTCTTGGTGTTTCAGAACTGGGCTGGTTTCCAGGTGGACCAGCTGGAGATCCGTTTGGGGTCTCTGGACTCTCTCTGTGTGTCCTGGCTGAACAAAGCAGCTCAATGTGAGGAGGAGCTCCGAAGGGAACAGCTGGCTCACCTCCTGCATGAAGACATCACCCAGGTGAGGTTTCAAGTCAGAGCAGGCCGAGCAACAGTACATAAAACAAAACTATACCACAGAAATCAAACATTTTAATCTGAGATCGGTCAGAATGTTTCTAACCATCCATCTATTTTCTAAATCTGGTCAGAAGAAATTTATTCTTTGGTTATTTTTGGAGCTTCAACTCTTGAGATCCAAATTGTGAACTTATGAGAGCTTTTAACAAGTTGTCAATCAGCAAAGAGACCAGCAGAGGGCGCTGCTGTCGGCCTTCATGCTCTCACATTTAAAATCTGACTTCTACTGATTACCTACTCATAAACTTTGCTGTGTTAATATTTATTATCATCTTATAATTACTCAAAAACATTTCAGCTCAGGAATTTATTACTTCCATAAGAACTGTTTTCACTGTATCATAATTTATTTTCCCAATGAATTTTTTCATCAGTTGTTTCTATAAAGTGGTGAAACTTTAAACTATCATTAATATTAATTCTTCAGCTGCTTTAGGTTCACTTGAAATTTAGGTGGCAGACTTCAGGATTTTTCTGCAGATTTAAATAATCTCTGTCAAACTGTGTAATCTTTGGGATTTCTTGTGAATTTATTAGACTTTCAACAAAAAAATTACAACATTTTGCATCTATGTGAATATTCTTTGCTAGTGCCAGTCTTCTGAACAGTCCTCCTCACTGAACAAAGTGAAACAATAAACTTGGGTCGCCATCCAGTTCAGTGGCCCAGAGAACTGGTGCCTCAGTGTCTCATCCTATTTATACCCCATGGAAACTTTTAGGTGGCAAACCAGTTAATGGTTCCTGGACATAGAAATGAAGCTACAAAAACTAGAATTATCAACCAAGTTGTTTGTTGTTTTTTCTTTTTAGTTTTATTATTCAACTGCAAATAAAATGTTCAAAGGTTTTTACACATGTTCACCAGTAGATGGATCCCACTCAGTTTGATGGTTTACTGGTGATACTGGGTCAGTGCAGTAACAGGAGAGACTCCCTAAATACAGTCAGCCAAATGACAGGCATTTCCCATCATGCACTTGGTGCAACATGTTGGCTATCACAAACACACATATTAAATCTGTGTTTAGGAATTAAATGATCGCTAATCCTGACCAGTATGAACATGTTGTGATGACTACCTCTGTAACACAGTTTTCAAATTATTTCATAGATAAAATCTAAAAAGTGAGCCATGAAATAAACTCATATTTATTTTTCCAGTTTTAATTTGGCATCACAGTGAACCATGTAAACCCAAAATTAAATCTTCAGAAATTTGCTAATCGCCTAGCTACATTCTCCATTGGAGCTCCTTCCTCTGTCTCACCCTGGGTTTCCCCAGCCTCCCTTCTCCTCCTTCTGTCGCTGTGACCCGTCCAGCCGCTGGTTCAGTTCCGCTGACGGTCGGCTCCGTCTCTCTCAGCTGTCGTCAGCTGACAGATCAGACACTGGACACCTCCGCTCCTCCCCGCCGAGACAGAAATGTTTCTCTGCTCCAAAAATAATCCCATCAAAGACCAAAGTGGCTGGAGCTGCAGAAACAAACCACATAACTCCCTGATTCTACTGAATGAAGAGGAGAACTCTGTATAACCTACAATCACCAACAGTTTCTCCATTAGGTATATTGATCATTTCTGAGTTGTCATGGGGACCACACAAAAACAAGGTGATTGCAAACTGTTTATTTTGAGTTTAACATGATCTACAACACCAAAACTTAACACTTAGCAGAAACGGGGTTTTTGTCACTTAGTACCAAAGTCTTGAAAAGCGATAAGAGGTTTCCGAACAGGTCAGGCCTACACAAATCATGTTCATTACATTTTTTTGCACAAAATCATTCTTAGATGCCATAAAACAGATAAAATATAATCTGTCACTTTAAATCCAAATAAGTTGCTGCTTATTGGCATCCACAGGTGAGCAGATGGCTGAGTTGGGTATCAATGCCCCCCAACTCAGCATTGACACTCATATGGTTGCAAACACATGCGCAATTATACAACCGTACATCTTTGAAAAGTACAACACTTGTCTTTTCAAGCAGCCATTATACAGCAAATACAGCGGTAAACCAACTGACCAAACTTGCTGGTTCTCAGCTTTGGTTACTAGGTAGAGGTGCATGTCAGTTGTGACTTAACAGACGGGAAGTTTTGAAAAAAAACTTTAAAGAAGTATTAAATGCATTTTATTGTCACTTTTCATTATTTCAATAAATACCACAAAATACTATGATAAAATATCACCCATCCCTATCGGATGCAGTGGATTTCCCAACCGAACAGTTAACTTCTTAACTGGCATTCATCAACCCTGTTGGACATTTACGTTCTAAGTGAAAGCGACTGTTCTTCTTTGAGCTTCAGCACTAACAACAGTGTTTATCATCTATTTATAGAGCAGATAGTGCCTTAGAGGAACTGTTGTTTGGTGTAACTTTACTCCTGTGAGCTCAAAGCAGCTGTTGCCTTTATGGACAAATCACCTCCTGTAACTGAAACCTTGACTTAAGCAGCACAGAAGATGACCTTTATCTTTTATAAAACACATACAAACACAACATCATTATGAATCTAAATATTAAAGGTGACTTATTATGCTTCTTTGAACAGGCTAGGTTAGGTCTATGGTTTATACAAATCATCTTCATTACATTTATACACAAAATTATTCTTAGAAAATGAGATTTTAGACTGTTCAGTTTGTACATCCGTGAATAGTAGAAGTGGAGCCTCCTGCACAACCAACAAAACCGCTTTTATGGTTTCTGAATGGTAAGTCAACATCAAAGCACTTGTCTTTTCCAGCAGTCATTGTGCAGTGCATGCAGCGGTAAAACCAGCTGACCAAATGTGCAGGAGCTCAGCTGGGGTTGCTAGGTGAGGGGCGGTGCTTGCTGATTTGTAATGTCGCATTCCTGACGTTTTTGAAACGACTCATTTTCCAGAGACTAAAAAACTAAAACTTCTGGGTGTTTTTTTAAGTTAGTTGGCTGTTTTTAGAAGCAATTGAGCCTCAAACGGAAGTACAAAAAATTTGCTAAATTAAGTCCCTTTTAAGACTTTAGTCTTAATATCTTAATCCATGTTGTCAGGTTACTGTTGAGAATCGTCACGTCTTTTACGGTGGGATTTAAGCACAACCTTCTGTTCTGACATTCTGTTGTTTTAACTTTTAGCTTCGTGAGTCCTTCAAGGAGCTGAAGAAACGTTTCAGCAACACAAAGTTCAACTACTTGAAGAGAAACGACCGAACGAGGAACTTGAAGGCAGTCTGGAACCAGCTGCAGCAGATGGAGGTTTACCTGGAGAAGCTGCAGGTACATCAGAGTTTTACCTGATAATTAACCCTGATATGACCCACCTGGTCCAATCATCGCTTCTAAACAAAGCTCAATGAATTGCTGATTTTCAGGGTGTATTACCAGAGGAGCCAAACAATTGAAACCGCAGAACTGTAGACCTGTGACCCCTCCACCCGTTAGGAACCTTATTTCTGTAAAATCCAACTTCTTGAACAATGCTTAACAGTCGATCACCATAACAGCACAGATATTGAACTTTATTCAACTAAAAGCTCACAAAACAGCCAAGTAAATTAATGCTTTAAAATTTATCTGGAAAAATTTATTTAGTGGAAGCTATGTATGCTAAATGTTTCCAAAGCTAGCAAAAACACCAAAACACTACAGTATACAAAAATTAGCTTAGCTATTAGCAGATTACAGGAAAACTGGCCACCCTTGAGTAAAATCAAATTAGGAAGTTTTCTTATTGTTAGTAAACAAGTATCAAAGAGTATATGTATAGTCTGCTTTAAATTCAAGCATTTCAGGATCCTCTCTGATGGTTTGGCCTGAAATTTGAGCCTGAAATTAAAGTGAAACTTTCAGAAACTCTGTCTGTACTGGTTTTTATTCCTTTAGCGTTTCGTCTTGGTGGTCGATGTTATACTGGGTTGACCAAATGTGGTCCATCTGGTCCTGCAGGGGCTCAGGAAGCGCGTTCACGGTGTGACAGCCCGGCTGGGATCGGAGGCCAAAAACACAGGCATGGCCCGGCAGTTGGAGGACGCCATCAACGAGCTGCAGAGGCAGATGGGACAGTTAGAGAGAAACATCTGTGAGCACCAGAAAACCCTCGACATGACATGCAAGCTGCAGCAGGCCATGGAGGAGGTATCACTGCCCACAATCAATCGGGTTCATTGATGAGCTGATTGATCAGTGGGTGTACAGCTGCATGTCGCTCTGTGTCCACAGTACCATTTCTGGTGCGAGGAGGCGAGCGCCACCATCGCTCGCGTTGGGAAGTTTTCCTTGGAGTGCCGCAGCACCGAAGCCGTCTCCGTTCTGTACCGGCAGTTTGAGAAGTTTGTTTGGCCGACGGTTCCTCAGCAGGAAGAGAGGATCAGTCAAATCACAGAGCTGGCTGTCAGGCTGCACGGTGGGTGGAAAACTCTACTGAGGCAGAGGCTTTTATTCTGAAAATTTCTTTGGATGTTTTACTCAGAAATGATAACTATTCTGCAAGAACTTTCATTTAGAAAGTACAGTGGTATAATAACTAGCTTTTATTCTGAAAGGACAGCTTATATGGATTTTTCTTATGAAACCCTCTCCTGCCTTTATACCGAAAATAAAAATCATATTGTCTCTGAAGCTTTTGATCTGGTTATGAGTTTATTGGAGCTTTTATTGTTAAAGGACAGTTGCCTGATAACTAAAAAGAACCTTTATTCTGAAAGGACTTAATCTCTGCTATTCTACAGACAAATAACAGCTAATCTAATATTCTGCTAGCAAGAGCATTTATTTTGAAAGGACAGTAGTTTGTAATCAGCTTTAAAACTGAAAGGTTTTTGCCTCATCTTCATCTTACAGAACCGTTTATTCTGACAGCTATTTAATTACCAGAAACCACAAGATCTTACTTAAAAAAACAGCTGCTTAATTATCTGCACTTACTCTGAAATGATAGCTGTGTGAGAATTTAATTGAGCTTTTATGCATATTATCTTGGAAGCTTTTATTCAGAAGTGACAATAGTCTGATAATCAGAAAACAGAAGCTTTTATTTTGAAAGTACTATTATCTCATAAGCAGCTTTCATTGTGAAAATTCAGCTGAGTTTACCTGAACTTTGTCGCATTATCTTACAGGTGATTTTATTCTGGCAGCTATGTAATTAGCACATATGATACACTTTTATTTTTGAAATGATAGCTATCTAATTATCAGGTTGCACTTACACTGAAAGGATAGTTGTCTTGTTACAACTTTACAGAAGTTTTTATTCTTAAAAAGTTAAAGCTGTATAATCATCAACACTGGTTGTTTTTCAGTTTTTTGGACACTTTTTTTGAGATCCGCAGTGAAATTGATTTCAGACTCACTGTTCATAATAGTTGTGTTAAAAAATGTGTAATTAAAAAAAACATACAATGAATTAAATTAAATATATTTTGGTGTTTCAGGGGTGGAGGAGGGTCAGCGTTACATAGAGAAGACGGTCAGTAAACACTCAGAGATGGTGGAGTCCATCAGAGAGCTGAGTGAGGGACTGATGGAGCTGGAGGCCAAACTGAAGGTGAGCAAACTCCATTCAAAGATCCCACTTAGATCTGACGATCGATAATGTTTCTTCTTCTTTTGTTCTTCATGATGGACGTTGAATTCAGTTGGAGAATCTGAAACAGCAGCAGCAGAAGGATGAAGAGGAGAAGGTAGAGGAGGAAGGAGAGAGCGAACAAGGGAGAGAGACAGAAGAGCAGGAGAAGATAAAGGAAAAGAGCAGGATGAAGCAGAAGGATAATCGCCACACACAGGAGGCTGCTGATATGGTAAAGATAAATAACTCAAATATAAGGCAATTAATGTGTGATTTATGATGTTATTGACAAAAAAGATTTAATTTCCAGCATGAACTTAAAGAGACAGGCCACACCCCTGAACTGATCACAGAGAACGATAGAAAGGAGGCTGCTGCAGCCAATAGGAAGCCTCCGTCAGAGAAGAGTGACGATGTAAACGGACCAACAGCAAACAGGTTAGTAGGAACACATAATGCTGTAGATTATATAATTTTCTCAGTTTTTCTTCTTTTTGGCTTGAATCCAAATTATTATTATGAAACATTTCATTTTTTTGTGAATGTTCCCAACCCCAATTATATTAGTTTCCTCTGATTTAACTGCATATTATAATAATATAATTTCTATTGGCTTTATTGCATCAGTGTTGGTAGGATCGTTGAAAAAAGACGTTTTGGAATACAAAATAAAAATGTTTCACATCTCTAATATTCAGCTTATCAATAAAAGCTGGAGATTTAAAGAAACCATTGAAAAATCACTTTGAAACTATTAAAACCAGTGTTATTAAATTGTTGCCTCACATTATTGTCTTTAACCTCAGAGAGTTACACAGTGAGAAGTTCACCTCCTCCTTCACTTCTACCCTCACCATCTGCTCACCTGTGGATGCCAAGCGGCAGGTTCATGCCGCCCTCAACCAATCACAGACTGCTGCTTCTGAGCCTCAAGCCCCACCCTCTCAGTCTGTCATTGGTCCATCATTTCCTGATAACCAGGAAGAGTTTCTTAGGGAAATGGAAGGAGTGGAACAACACATCGGTTCCAGCTTCTGTGGCTCAAATTCACTACAGGTTAGAATCAGCAATAATATTCACCTCTATGCTGATGATACTCTGCTATATATCACCAAACATTCCTGATCACGCAAGTAAACTTGAAGTATTTAATATAAAGCATCACATAATGGAGTTTTGTTCAGACAGAAAGGGAATTGTGGCTTGAAGGTAGACTTCAACAGTATTTACAGTCATGTTACGTTACAGTGGTTCTATTGCGATACCTCTGTATTACTTATCCAGAGCATTTAACCAATTTTTAAAACAGTCTAGACAAATATATTATAAAACATTAAATTGTTTTCTTCTTAACCCAGGAAACTTCTCCACATGTGGAGCTCCATCAAGCTGAGGTGACGACCGAGGATTGTTTTTCCAACGATGAGTACGATTGTGCTTCCCCTGACGACATTTCCCTGCCGCCGCTGGCTGAGACTCCAGAGTCCAACATGTTCCATTCAGATGTTGAAGAGGGTTTCTGTCTTAGTTCTCATAGCGTTCACATCAGCCAGGTCAGCCACCAATGCTATGCCCAGTCAGAACCAACTAGAACTGATTCTGTCCCACAACAAAAAGAGTCAAGTCAGATGGAGAGTTGTCCAGCTCCTACAGTCAGACTACAGAGCAGGACCAGGTTTGTTTGATCCACATTCACTCTGGTCTTTGATCAAAGGTCTACTTCACTAATGCTTCCAGATGAAAGATAATGTTTCTGTTGTACCACAGGTTCAGGTCAGAGTCCAGATCCTTTAACCCAAGTCCATCCACAGTTCCTGTTACAACACTTTTTACCAGTACTCCATGCACCATCCTGAAAACCAAAGAGTCTACCTCTGACGTCTCTCTGGACAACCCAGTCCATGGGTACAACAACAAAGACTGCTTTAAAGTTAAAAACTCTCCAAAGCAGAGATGTCCATCCACAACCCTTACACAGGATTTGAGTCAGAGCCTTCATCCGCAGTCCTTCAATGGTTCAGACAAAAGTCTCCACAATCACAACATTCCTAAAGGAGAGACTGAGGTTCTAGACATCCATCCTAGTTACACCAAAACAAACAGTACCCTTCCTGAAAAGAGGGAATTACTTGAATCCCATCATTGTACAAGTCATACCCAACAGGACATTAAGTCTGCTGAAAATTCAAGAACCATGCCTCAACAAGACAGGCTTGCTAAGAGCAGCACTAGTTTAGTCTCCCAGCAAAACATTTACATCAGGTCATCTTTTTCAGGCAATTATTGTACCAACTCAATGGTCTGTAGCAACTCTGCACAGGAAAGCACATTCAATCCCTCCTCTGATCCAGTCTCTCTCATGTTCAGTGTGACAGACCCTATCCTCCATAAAAACATAACCCAACCACAAGACAATGACCTTCTAGAACCTTCTACAACAAACTCCCAAAGTTCAACATCTCAAGATCCAACCTTTCCACATACCAGAAGTGAACCAGATCAGGATGTACTTTTAACACTTAAAGACAGCACAGCAATTAGTACAGCCACAACAGTCACCCAGAGCATCTTCAACCAGTCATTGCATTTTGGCTGGTCACAGACCAACAAAACGTCAAATCAATGTCCCAGAGATCCACCTGAAGACCTCATCCAAAACCCTTCACAGCCTAAAACCATCAGCAACACCAGTATCTACTGCAGCAAGCAGGGTCTTCAGACAGTCTTCCCTCTCCAGGACACCCAGCAGTGTGTGCATGGTTCCAGCATGAGTACCAGTTTAGCACAGCTGGTTCCTCCCCACCTAGAACCTCAGACACACCCTTCACCTGATCAAGCTAACCTGCATGGCACATCTCCATATTCTACACCTCATGTACTAACACCATCCCAGGATCCTGATATTTGTCAACCCATGGCTATCCGGGAGGAGATCAGACTTACTCCCCAGATCCAGGGGCCTCCTCTTCCTTCTGCTCGTCTTCCTCATCCCTCATCAGAGTCTATTCCTTTGGGAAAAGTCTCTGCACCTGGCCTTACCTTGTTCACCAGGCCCTGGTCTCAAGCCACAGTCATGGAGGGCTGTCCAGTGATGTTAGAGGTGGAGGTGATGGGAAACCCAGAGCCCAGGCTCACTCGGTGGGTAGCTTACAACCACCTCCATGGTAACACTCAAGCTTCATCAGATTATTAATAACACCACTCAAAAACAAGCAGCAATTTCATCTGTGGTAACAAATGACATCATAATCACCATTTTTATTACTTCTAGTGGTAGGCACCGCTAATTAAAATGTTTGTTGTACCAACCGTAAAGCAGTAATCATAAACATTAGTACTGCTAATACTAAAACGTTAGATATTGAACGGAAGCTAATGCTAAAGTGCTAAATTCAGTCATGTTGACACAAAGTGAAACATAATAAATTGCCCTTAGCATGATAAACTTTAAATTTGTACACCTACCTGTAGCTTCAGGAAGTAATTATTTGGTTTCAGTTTTATAGTCGTTATTGCTAACTCTGTTGCTGATTAAGAGTAGGGTTTCGGTTACAAAGCACACAGGACATCAGAAAATAACAGTCGACAACCAAAACTAAATTACTTAAGGTTTGAAAAACAGCCAAACAACTTAGCACTTTATTAAGAAGTGTATTTAATTTATTCAGAAAAATTTGTTCAGAGGAAGCCAAGTGCACTAAACATTTTCAAAGTTAGCTAGAGTGCTAGGCAAAAAATGAACTCCACAATTAGCGCATTAGCAAAAGTGTGCCTACCACAGATTACAACCATGTCTGATTTATTGTTCGGCTTAATGGGATGTTCATGACTTGTGTTATTGAGTACAATAATCAAAATACCCTTCTCCCCGCCCCAAAAAAAGAAATTTAAATATGTTCCTTCTTAACCAGTTTTAGTGAATAAAAACGAGAGCATTGTTTGCTAATTTTCTGCTTTTTTAATTAGTTAAAGAACAAACATCTACATATTATAATGGTTCATTGTCATAAACAATCTTAACCCTGATAACATATAGAAGTATGAAGCTTATAAAACAAGTTCTTGTTCAGGACATTTCTGAGATTAATCTCAAAATTTGCTTGTTTTTTTTCTAGAAAATATTCAACTTCTGAAGCTCAAATGTTCTGTTTTTTTTCTCTAAATTTTTTTTGACATAAATTTACTTTTTTTCTATCCACACTGGCCCTAATACACCATATACAGAATTTAGTGAAACTGCTGCAGCCAATCATTGTCTGATTTTGCATCTTTTTAATGTTTATGACTTTATCTTTCACAGACTTAACAATATAAACACCAGTTTGCTTTGTCACAGAGTGAGCCTGTTTTGCGCACAGTAACAGACAGAAGATAACCCTCCGCTCCCTCACATGTGATCGGGGCAGCAGCTGCTTGTTGTGCTGTCTGACCTCTTGTCATGGTCACTGCAGGTTTAAACTTGAAGAGGACCAGAACCAGAACCAGGATCAGGACTTACAACTGTTGACTGGAAGCAGCAGTGGTGCTGATAATAAATGGCTGATGTTGGAGGCGTTGGACGTCATCATGGAGGACTGGAACACCTGGTTTGGGACTCTCTGTGTCCTGCTGTGGCTGCTCTACCTGGTTTTACTCTGACTCAAGCAGTTATGCTCTGACCTTTTTATTTCTGCTGGATGGATCAGATATTTGAATCCGTTTAATCTGAGCTGTATGTCAATCTGATTTTAGCTTAACTGACCTCTATAAACATGTCATTTTCATAATTTTAAACTGACTGTAAACCCAAGCTTTCGTGTGTTGTAATTTGGTTTGGAATGTTTGTAGTACTTTAAAATATTAAACTGAGTATGACGACAAACTTTGGAGAAAAAAAAAGACCAGTCTCTTGATTTCATAGTTATTAGATATGCTTGGAATGGAATTAAACAAACTCAATTTCTTCTCACAGGAACTTTAGAAAGCAGCAGCTCTAGTTAAACTTCTGATCTCCAACATATATGGTGATTCTTTAAAAAAAAAAAGAAAAGCTGTGAAAAAATTTCAATGTGCTCCTGAAAGTAATAAAATGACAAGTTTTTGGCTCAAACAAGGCTTTTTATTGGTTTAAACAGGCTAGTTTAAACAAACACCATGGAAATGCAGCATTTCCATGAATAAAGCAGTGAGGAAGCCTGCACAACAGTGTCAGTGTTCCTTAACAAAAAAACCCCCCTCAATTTTACATTGTTTCCCATATAAAGATGACTCCCTGATTTTAAAAAAATTTAATCTCCAATGCTTACCGTTATCCTTTAACATTAAAGCCAATGTTTATCGTATCTGCGATGTTTAACATTGCCCTAATACCAAATTTTATCTTCAGAAAAGTTTCCTGTTACGTTAAACATTGGCGATAATGTTAAACATGCCTAATCCAATAAACATCAACCTTAAACATTAAGGACACCGTTAAGCATCAAAGATAAAATAAAAAATGGGGGACAATGTTAAAGATACCAGACAACATTAAACATCGGAGACAACGTTGTCCCCAATGTTTAACGTTTCTTTCATCTCAAAGAAATCATGTCAAATCTCCTTATATGATTTCCTGTTTTATTCATTTTTATTTCAGACAGATTCTGAGAACATCCCTGTAAAGAATCAAAATGGTCATGATTGGGAACCAGGATGAATTCAGAGGTAGTTTTGCAGTCCATCTGGGTCTGAAAGCAGCTTCTCTGAAGGACAGCAGAGTTAAGTCCCTGATGAGACAACTCTGATCTTCCCAGAAGGAGAAGCTCACTGCATCTCCCCTCAGTTTGATGCAGTGACTCAAACTTATCAGGTGAGGACATTTTTAGGCAGTTTAATCTCAAATCTCATCCAGCAGCAGCGCCTCCAATGAGTGAGTAGCAACAATGAGCCAGCGATCCGTTTGCCTCATTACTGATTGTACCGGAGTCTGATTGCCTCAAGCTGCTGCAGGACACATGAAACTCTCCCACCAACAGAACAAAATAAAAACAAACAGAAACTCGTTAATTATTTTCAGACATTTTGTTGATGAAAAGAAAATCCCAACTGGGCATGAAGAAAGAAGCTGCTTAAACAGCAAAATACCTGAAGTATTTTTTAAGGAAGACTGCTGAGCCTGATGGTCGGCTTGTCAATCAGCAGGGAGTGATGAAGGGAGAAATCAGACGAAAACAAGATGATCCAGGAGGATTCCAGAAGAACAGGAAGACAACAGGACAGACGCAGATTTCAGGCCAAACCCTTTAACTACAGAGAATAAAATCGGCACTTTTCAAAAATTCACTTGTAAATGTCACTTACTAGCAAAATACCTGTAGCATTCCTTAAGGAAGACTGTTAAGTTCAAGTCAAAATGGATGCTGGGTCGTCCATCAGCAGCTTGCTGTGTTTTTGGGTTAAAAATTATGTCGGAGATGCACAAGCAGGCATCATAATTCAGAAATTACAGCATGTGAAACTAAAGGGCAACTGAAGGACAGCACAATTAGTCCATAACCCTCACAGCCAGTTCAATGCCTCAAATATATACCTTTAGCCAAGCCTGCCTTCACTGTCACCAGTGTGGAAGAATCACCATTTAAAATAACCAACAACCCATAGCCAGGTGGGGGGGGAGACCCCGACTTCTGTCTATAGTTCTAAGCTGTCTTTGGGCTGCTCTTGGTCCAATCCCTCACCTAGGAGCCGTTTGCCCTGCAGACCCGACCCAATCAGAGCCATGAAGTCTGACAGCTCCTAGGATCTCTGGGACACTCAAACCCCTCCACCACGATAAGGTGACAGCCCACGGAGGGGAAAAATAAAACCAGAAAGATTTATTTAGTCGATCTGGAGAGAGGCCTGAAGGTGGCACTTTGGTGTTTGTTCATCACTGTTCTGACGGTATTAAAATGGATCCCTTCAATCAGCTTGGTTCTGTTTCCTTACAGGCCTTTTTCTACTTTATTTTAAACAAACATCACAAAGGATTTTTAACAAGGACAAATATCACAATACTACAATGGAAAGAAAAAAAATAGACAATACTGGCAGTAAGGCCTTTATATCTACAACAACTAACCAAAAAACAAAACTTAAATGCATAAATAGATAAAACAGTATACCTTTTAGTTTACACAAATCCCCTTGGCTGTGGTTCCTGCCCTTGCATGGGTTGTTGACATGATGCTGCCATCACCGAACCGTTCCCACTCTCCTGCTGTTAACGTTTCACTTCCATGAACATCGAAAGTTCTCCCGATCAGTTGACCTATTACTGTGTCTCTGCTCTGTCTTGTCTCAGCTCCAGTCGGTTGTCGGCTGCTAGTACTGAGCCCGGTTCTAGTTCTGCTGGAGGTTTCTTCCTGTTGGAGGGGAGTTCTTCCTCGCCACTGTCGCTACATGCATTCTTGGTATGAGTGATTGCTGTAGAGTCAACGACTCAACTCAAGTGATTTGCTGTCGCCTCCTACTGGTCCAGGAGGAGTGAATGCTGCGAGTAATGACTCCATGCAATCTGTTGAATTTCCTTGTGGTACAAACTTTTTAAACTACTTTAATGATTAACTGAACCTAATACATTAATAAGTAGGATCAACTGTAATCTATGACTGAACTGAAATGGCTTTGTAAAATGCCTTGACAACACTGTTGTGAATTAACATTTTACTGTTTAATTGGAGGTTTAGTTGTTGGTTTGGGGTTTTCAACTGTTTTTATTTGGGGATTTTTGTATTTTTTTGAGGGTTTTTGAGGTTTTGAACAGTTTTTGTATAGTTAATTAGGGTTTTGTATTGGTTTGGGGGTTTTTGAACAGTTTTTATAGTGGTTTTTGTGTTTTTTTATATTGGTTGTTGGTGGGGCACATTTGTTGGTTTAAGTGTTCGATTTTATATAGCACCAATTCACAACAGATGTCATCTCAATGCACTTCAGAATCATTTTAGTCCAATCAAATATTCCAATTGGTATTAGTTACCAGTACAATAAGCTCAGCTAATTATTAAAGTAGTTTAAAAGGTTTGTACCACAAGGAAACTCAACAGACTGCATGGAGTCATTACTCGCAGCATTCACTCCTCCTGGACCAGTAGGAGGCGACAGCAAATCACTTGAGTTGAGTCGTTGACTCTACAGCAATCACTCATACCAAGAATGCATGTAGCGACAGTGGCGAGGAAGAACTCCCCTCCAACAGGAAGAAACCTCCAGCAGAACTAGAACCGGGCTCAGTACTAGCAGCCGACAACCGACTGGAGCTGAGAAAAGACAGAGCAGAGACACAGCAAAAGGTCAACTGATCGGGAGAACTTTCGATCATCATGGAAGTGAAAAGTTATCAGCAGGAGATGGAGAATGGTTAGGTGATGGCAGCATCATGTCAGCCAATGCCCTCCTCCAGGAAGGAACCAAAGCCAGTCAGAATTAAGTGAAGCTTCTATACAGAGAATAACTGAGAAGACAAAAAGTTAACAGCCAACATAAAAAATTAATCAAAAAGTCTCTAAACAAAACTGACCAAAAAAAAAAAAAGAATGATGCAGATGCGATGAGATGAAGGCCTGTTCCATTAGTGGCAGCGGTGGCGATGAAGGGCGAAATCAGAGAAGAAAATGAGATGATCCAGGAGGATTCCTGAAGGACAACAGGACGGGTGTAGGTTTAAGGTCAAACCCTTTAAACAACTCTGAATAAACACTTTTCAAAATCTCACATGTAAATATTTAAATGGCAGCAAAATACCTGCAGCATTTCTTGAGGACGACTGCTGAGAAAGTTTCAAGATCAGGAAGAGTCTGCCTTACCTGCTCACTTGGAAGAAAACCTGCCAAGTCCGGTGGTAGGGTCACCAAGGTCATCCATCGTGGGCGGGGCCGATGAAGGTCTTTTCCGTCCGTTGGTGCGGGGGGGCCATAAAGGTCTTTTTCGCTGGTCCATGGTTGGACAATGACTGGCAATATCAGGGACAAAAACAAGATATAGAGGAGGATTATTGAACAACAGGACAGGTGCAGGGTTTAGGTCAAACCCTTTAACAACTCAGAATGGATTGACACTTTTCAAAAACACACTTGTAAATATTTAAATAACAGCAAAATACCTGCAGCATTTCTTGAGGAAGACTGCTGATTCCGATGGTAGGGTCATCCATCAGCAGGGGTGGGCGATGAAGGCCTTTTTCCATTGGTCAATGGGGGGCCGGCGATGAAGGGCGATATCGGGGACAAAAACAAGATGATCCAGGAGGATTCTTGAAGGACAACAGGACAGGAAGACAACAGAACAGGTGCAGGTTTCAGGTCAAACCAATGAACAACTAAGAATGAATCGACGCTTTCCAAAAACCCACAAGTAAATATCACTTAAACAGCAAAATACCTGCAGAATTTCTTGAGGAAGACTGCTGATTCCGTTGAGCCAGGGAGGGCGATGGAGTGAAATCAGACACGAAAACCAGATGATCCTGGAGGATTCCTGAAGGACAACATGACAAGTGCAGGTACCAGGTCTAACCCTTTTCTGTCTCTGGTCGGGTGCAGTAGGGGGGAGTTTGGTCAGGGTGTCTGAATGGCTTTTTCCCTATGGATCATTGGTCTTGTTTTTTGTCATCGCTAAATTCTTAGTGACCTTTAAATTGGATCCCGTAAACACCTTTGCCCGCTGCTCGGGCCCATTTTCCCCCACACACCTTTGCCCGCTGCTCGGGCCCATTTTCCCCCACACACCTTTGCCCACCGCTCGGGCCCATTTTCCACACACCTTTTGCCTGCTGTTCGGAATACAAGATCAGTTCTGGCTGCTGTACCAAAGAGCCAAACTCCTACCTTTCACATAGCCTAGGGTGTTTTTCCTGAAACAAGGATTTTACCTGGAATGGATTCACCGCTTCGTTGTACTCCATCGTTACCAATTTCCTTGAACTCATCCGATGACTTCAGAGCCTTGAGCAGTGGCTACAGCAAGTAGCATACCACATTTCCTGCTGGTGAGTTTAGAGCCCTGCGCCAAAGCGACCATCTTGATATCCATACCACCTACCAGTCTGAAGCAATCTGGTGTCTTCAGTCTCCATATCAACAAAAACCGTTGATAGTCTTCTACATCTTCTTCATCCGTACGCCATGTGGTGTTGATAAGACCTTAAATTCTCAACTGTGAGCTCAAAACCATTCTCCACCACGATACTAAGGATGTATGTGGTGATGGTGGAGATGAAAAACTTCCCAAGAAAAAAACCCCTGCATTTATCAAATAGTGGTTAAGAGTTAGATAAAAACTAAAGCAATGCCTCATATAGAGGATGCATGTGTGGACAGTAGAGAGAAAAAACTTCCCTTTAACAGGAAGACTTCCCAAGAAAAAAACCCCTGCATTTATCAAATAGTGGTTAAGAGTTAGATAAAAACTAAAGCAATGCCTCATATAGAGGATGCATGTGTTGACAGTAGAGAGGAAAAACTTCCAAAAAAGAAAGCGTTACAATGCATCATACTAAGGATCCATGCAGTGACAGTGGAGAGGAAAACTTCCCTTTAACAGGAAGAAACCTCCAGCAGAACCATAGGTTGGTTCATTATGAAAGGTCACCTGTCAGTACCCCTGGAGGAATTTGAAAGGACAGAGCAGAGAAAGAAAAAGAGCTGCTCCAGGAGTGTTTCTATAGGAAAAAATAGAGTTAGTTGAAGTACAAGCTCCTTTGGTGGATGATTAGGATTTTAAAGGCTGAAGGGAGAAAGAAAATGTTAGGTGCAACAAATGGGTCAGCAGGTAGCTTAGTCTAGGAGTAAAACTGGGTTAAAAACACTTAAAGACAGGTCCCAGTGGATCATCTCTGGAAGGAAAATTAAGTTAATTTCAGCTGAAACCTGCAAATAAGAGGTGGTGAATTAGACAGTGAGAACATTGCCTCTGTGACATCCAACTTGCAGCTCCAGCAGATCTCTGTTGACCGTCATCGTCCGGAAGAAATGAAATTGCCGGAGGCAGCAAGTTGTCATCCAGAAGAAATGAAATTGTTTGAGTCTTTGTCCAGAAGAAATGACATTGCTTGAGTCTTCGTCCAGAAGAAATGAAATCGCTTGAGTCTTCGTCCAGAAGAAATGAAATCGCAAGGCCGCGCAGTGTTTTGGCGCAAAAATATAATCGGTTTTCACGTAAATTTAAATTGTTCAACGCAAATAAAATTTGTTTGAGTTATTTTATTATGAAAGTATGGACCCTGTTTTTGAAATAGTTTGCGTAAATAGATACAAAAAATAAAAAAGTATGTATGTTTATCACTATGTAGGTATAATAAACTGAATCCCTGCCTGCAACCTCTAACCTGTATTTGCCAAATCCTTGGCAGCCATCTTTCTTGCACGTCAACCATGAACTTCATTTTCAAACATGTTAGTTACATCACAGGTCACATGACCACAGCAGCTGAAGGATTTTCAACAGCTGAATCCTTCTCAGTTTGTAGACTCTCAGCAGAGAATCAAACTAAACCAGCACAGCAAAAGTCAAACGCGGTAGCATCAAACTAGCACCAGCTCCTACCCTGAGAAGTCTTCTGGGCCCGCCATCGAACAGGTGCTTGATCAAACCTACCTTTGTTGGGTCGGGCGGACCCCCCAGGCAGCTTGAAGCGATCCTCAGCTTCATTGTAGATCTTAGTATATCCATAATCGATCTGCTACTAGTTCCAGGCGCCATTTTTTTCCTCCTTAGTTAAAGGACGCCAGCAGCCAAACAAACCAACGCTGAGACGCCATGATTGGGTGAGTCCTCCTCTGCTGCTCTGTTTAAACGCACAAAAATGCTTCAATAAACACATACAATTGCTTTAATAACTTCATCAGAGATAAAACAAACAACTTCCAATAAGATTTATGAAAAATAACTCACCGAATCACAAACTCAGCGATTTCAAACATGGCGCTCAGGTGGCCTACTCATTCACTCTCGCCCATCTTCAGCAGGAGAAGCAATTTCAGATAGATCCATAAAAGGTTGGAGTCATTCAGGCTGGGCGTTTTAGGAGAACAGGAAAGACAATCCGGGTTCCAGAATGGATGAATATCAGAAAGCTGGTTTCATGTCTCCATGCGGCCACTTGCCAGCGGCGTCGTATTTTAAATGCTCACGTCGAAACTGCGTCATATTTCTATCCAGGATGGCGCATGCGCCTGACGCTCATAAAAAAAACCCAAACAAACATGGCACCGTTCGGCATGGTTGCCAAATTTGACAGATTCAGGCTAATGTTTATGCTAAGTAGAATGTAAAACCCGTAAAACCTGCTCAACTACAAAAAACAGTCCAAATCTCAACCTTTAATAAAACTGAGGTTAGTAGCACTATGTTTTATTCATAGTCTATCCGTAATACACTTTTAAAATAATTTTGAGAAACTGTAAAATGTTATATTTATATTTTATATGTGGGACTGAAGAAAATACTTTAAGTTTTGAAAATGTAAACTTTTTAAGGAGCAAATCAGTTTATCTTCTAAGTTTTAGAATTCAAAGAAACTGTGAAATATATATATATATATATATATATATATATATATATATATGTATATATATATATATATATATATATATATATATCCCTAAAACTATATTAGGGATAAAGTGGCTTGTTTTTAGAAAAATGCAAAATTTTAAAGCTAAACTGCTACTCCTATATTTTTGACTTTTATAGAGAGTGAAGAGTGCCAAATGTCAATAACTTATATAATAATTGTGTAAATATGACATTGATTTATTAAAACTCTTCACACTCCATAGATTCTAGGTCTTTTGAACCATCTTTAAATATCAGTCTATTCACAAATTGCCTATTTAAAAATGTACATGTTCTTTATTTTTGATTAATTTATGCAAATATAAATCAACAGATCTTAATTAAATGTCTGGCTTGGATTTAATTTCAATTCAAATTATGAATTTCATTCGTGATTTCGTTCTGATGTTTCTACTCCTTATATTTTCATATATGCCTTATTATTTCCATGACGAAAATAGATAATGACGGAAAAAATCCACAGCTCGCACAGCTAGAACTTTTAAAGTATTTTAGACTTGAAGGTGAAAATTAGTTTTTACTTCTTGAGTACATTTCAAAACTTGTACTATTTCACTTTTACTTGAGTGAAACTCTTCAACCTGTACTTTCCCTTTTACTAGAATATTTTTTATACAAGTATCTGTACCTGTAACTAAATAAAGAATGTGATTACTTTTGACACCTCTGTTATTGGGATATCTGACTTAATCGGCTTTTTCTGGTGACGCACTATGGCTCCTGTTTGGCTATCCTCCTGTTAACCAGCAGGGGGAGCACTTCGCGGTCCCAACCTTCACGAACCGGAATACGACATCATTACTGGTCATCCACACTGGACGTACGCCAGCAGCCACTCCCTCACGCACCAACACAAACAAACTTCATAAGGTATTATTATATATTTTTTCTTCATAATAGTCGGTATTTTCGTGCCTCAGTGTTTCAAAGGTGCCTCAGAACACAAAGTATCAAAGCGGACAGAGCAATTTCCGGATGTCCTGGTTTAATTAAGCCTCAAACTGGTTTCACAAAAGAGACAACTCAAACGTTACCATGGCGATTTATTCAGTTACGCTAGCCTGCTCCAGATCAAGCTAACTGCTAACAGCCAAGTTTAGTTAAGCCTGCAACCTGGTGCGTTCAGTAAGCGGTCAAGTAGATCAAAAACCAGTGAGTTTTGTCCGTGATTCCATTTTCTTATTTTATTTCACCCTTCATTAAAATACCACAAATTCAATTTTAAAATGACACATACGACCTTTGTTAGTGTTTGATTGTGTTTCTGAAGATCGCTGTTCTAGTTTGTCAGAAAGGCCTTTAATAGACCATTGCAGTGGAGACGGTTAGGCAAATAGTTGATAAAGAAACAAAGGTATTATTATAATCAAGTAAAGCCATATCAGTTGTAGCATACTACAACTAAAATGTAGTATTAGTTGTAGTAGTACAACTAATACTACACAATGTGAACCGCAATAAGGTTCACAATGTAAATTAGCTTTATTTTTGGGATATAATTAAACAAATGCATACTTTAAATCACAAGCAAGTACTTATTTACATCATAAACATATATTTTGTCTCTATCAAGAAAGCTATAAATAAGATACATTTTATAAGCTCCTTTACAACTTATGTTCTGTCTTTTGATTGTTGTTAACTTGCCTTTGTGCTGACAAGAAATTGTTCCTTCTAAAACAAAAGCATCACAACTCAAACAGGAGGTTAAGTTATTAGAACATTATTTGCACATTCTAGTCAATGTTTCATCCACATACTTCAAGACAGTAATTCTTCAGAATTCTGACTTTAATCTCAAGATTCTGACTGATCTTCTGAAATTAAAGTCAGAATTCTGAGAATCTTCTGAATTCAAAATAAGTCCTCCTCCATAGATCCCTAATTCATCTGAATGAAGCAGATTTCTCTTGAACTGATCTCTTGATTTCCAAGCAGCAGCTGCTGCAATGACTAGTATAAAGTGTCCATCTCTCCCAGGATCCCCTGCGGCTCCGACCAATCAGAGGCCTCTCCCCGCATGATGTCAGTGGCGTATAAAGCCCCCGGCGGTCGGTGGGCAGCCCTGAGCAGAGTCAGCGTTCCCGGCCCGGACGCCTCGGCTGGAGGGACTGCTGTCAGGAGGAAAAACAGAACTACACGGCGCTGGCCTGTAGTTTTGTTTTTTTCTGAGGGCTTCCTGCGCCGCTCAGCTGCTCTTCTGGACTTTCTGACCCGTTTCTGGATAAAGATTTTAGATTTCCTGCACCGCGCCCTGCTGTGGGCCCCCCAGGCATCCTTGCTCTGACAGGTGAGCGGCAGAGTTTAGTTGTTGGGACGGATTTTGGGTTTTTGGAAGCCATGAAGGTTTCTACCACTTGCTCCTGGAGGTGATGCAGACCGCTCAGAATAGCTGCTGAGCGTCCCAGAGGCTGATGGCTTTTTAAGGGAATCAGCAACAGGGCTATCAGCTCTCAGATATGTGCCCCACATGGTGGCTGTCAGTCAACTCGGGGGCTGGAAGGGGTATTTATAGCACCTGGACCCCCCCCTCAGTTCAGACTGGGCTGATTGACAGAAGCAACACCTCACTGAGGCTCTTATTTTGGAAAGCAGCAGCTGCAGGAGTCCTTCTGATGATCCAACCACAAAGTTTCTGTCTGAGAGGTTTTCCTCTGGGGTGTTCACAAAGTATGGCCGGGGGGCCAATTGTGGCCCTTGAGCTGAATTTGTGCAAAATTTTAGTTTACACTAAAACTACTTTTAGTGTAGTTCCTAGTGGAAACATTTTAGTACACTAGAAATAAGACAAAACTAACTTAAAAGTTACGTTTCTGCAAAATAGGAGTTTGTTTTAAGTCAATAATTCCTTAATATTGATGAAAAAGTTCTAGTTCCACTGGCAGAATATTTCACAAATAACAAGATATTTTTCCATGCTATAGGTGAAATAATCTGCCAGTGGAACTAGTATTCAAGGATTATTGACTTAAAACAAGCTCCTCTATCATGCTAAATGGTTACTTGTAAGTTAGTTTGTCTAATAAGATATTTGCACTGGTAATTAGACCAGTGCAAATATCTTAAGATTTTAAGTGCATGGAAGAACTTTTGAATTGACAATTTTGGTCCACATGATGTTTGTAGATCCCTGTAGCTTCATCCTGTAAAGTGGATGATTCTGGGTTTTAGGCTGTGTTCATCTGCTCAATGTGGTTTATTTTAAAGAAAAAAGGCTTATTTCACTCCAAAACTCAACAAACATGTTCAGTTTCCTATTTTCAAATGAAAATCTGATGATTATGTGGTCGGAATGATCACTGCGGGGTTCAATAACAAACTGAAATTTGCTGCTTTGTGATGAGAAAAGTGTTTTGTTTCTGCTGAAACTCAGGGCTTGTTTTTGATGTTCTGATTTACTAAGGGGAATACACTCATATCACAACAATAACAGCTTCAAATGTCACAGTTAAAAAGAGAAAGGCTTCATAATTACTCAGGTTTAATTATAGACAGTCGAAACTCAGATCGAGCAGAACATTCAGAACCAAATGTTTACTTGTTTATAATGTTTTAAAATCTGATCGTGGCAAACTCCTGATCCACTTGCTGGTTATGACCTGTAGGGGCAGAGTGTTTACGTAAAACATAAATAAAATGGTATAAAACAAATAAAAATGGATTTTTGATGTTTAAACATGTAAAATGGCTATATTAAAAGGCAAAACCAACATTTTTATCTAGTTTCTAGTTCAGATAATTAATACACTTGAAATAGGACAAAAGTAACTTAAAAGTAAGCATGATAAACACGCTGATTTTAAGTCAATATTTTTGAAAATATTGGCAGATTCTTTTACTTATAACAAGACCTTTTTCCTGCGTTCAGCCCAGCAGGAACCAGTTCCTCTAAAGTAACAGAATAAGACGGAAACAAGCAGCTCACATAAGAATTAAAATACTTGGTTTTGATTATAAAACATTAAAACTAAGCAAAATTAGCAGAAAAAGAAAGAATTCTTGAAATTATCAGACTAAACTCATATCAGGATGCATCAAAATGAAAATTTGGGCAGGTATTGATATCCAATTGAAGATTAATTGGGTCAAAATGGTTTAAAAGAACAAATTAACTGATGTCTATATAACAGAACCAGACAGAAAAGCACTGGTCCAATCAGATTTAGACTGGGTTAATTTACCCAGAATTGACCAAAAAATGGTAATTAGAATCTGGCGGAAGCTGCTGAGGTCCAAACAGGAACATTCAGGGATGAGCAGAACCATCCAGGTCCAAACAGAACAATTTAACACTCATTCAGAAATTAATGGAAGTGTGTAGACTGGGAACCTTCAGAACTGGATGAATCAGAACCAAGAATTTGAAAAACAAGCCAATCTGGACCAAAGATGTCCAGATTGGCAGAGATGTCAGTGTGTTGAACATCCATCCACCCACCCACCCACCCACCCATCCATCCATTCTCCATATACATAACCATCCATCCATCCTTTATTTTCCAGCCATGTGGCGGTTTTCAGTGTTCCTGTTAAATCAGGATTGTTTCCTATTTCCAGCCCACAGTCAGATTTCAGCTAGATGGTACCCTGTCACCTCACAGCTGATGGTTGACAGTTTGAATCCTGGTTGGGATCTTTCTGTTTGGTGCTTGCATGTTCCACTTTGTTCTCCTCGTGGATGTGTTGGTTTTCTCTGGGCACTCCTGTTTCCTGTAGCAGGTTTTATGTTCACTGGCTACTATGTACGTCTTACCTGTTAGCTTCTGAGTTGAACTCCCACTCTGAGTAGCATTCAGGAGTTTAATGACTATGAACAACTCACTAGCTGCTCTGCTATTCTAATCATATTTTATTTTACATATATTACTATTTATTTTAAATAAAATAAAATAATGCCATTTCCTAGCCTGGTAACTTGTCTACTGGTAATGGCAATAAAGTGATTCAGATTTTTTTTTCTCCTTCAGTTTCAAACAGCTTAACTTTCCAATGAATAACAATAAATCCTTTCTTTAGAAGATTTTTAATCTGGTTCCATCAAACTCTGGATATCAGTTTCACCTTGATCCAACCAGAAACTCACAAAAACCAGAATATCGTTGCTTTGTAATGTTTTCATAAAATCAAAGTTTAATTTTAATGAACTTTTAGGTCAGACCTACATTTATTAAATATATATCTCAAACCATTACAACTCAACATTTCCCTCCTTTTGCTTGGACTATAAACTAGTGTCTTGATGTCCCTAAAACTTAGGATATTCAGGCATTTCAGCTTAGAAAGAAAGTTGGGCTGAAATGATTAATCGATTACTAAAAATAATTGTCAACAAATTTAGTAATCGATTAATCATTAACTGGAGTATACAGGCTGCAAGAAAGACAGTTTAGTGAAACAAACAACATATTTAGAGCAGTAATTAAGCCATTTAAGATAAAAACATCTTTGTCTGTTAGTTATATTATTGCACTGTAGGCAATAAAATGATAATTTTCTTATTTGAAAAAGGAATTTAATTATTTATTTGCATTTTTTAATGTATTTCTAATATATTTTTAATGTATTTCCAGTATAAAGAAAGATGGAAACTTAAATGAAAATTTTTAAATCTAATTAATCGATTAATCGTTAGAATAATTGATAGATTAATGGATTACTAAAATAATTGTGAGTCGCGGCACTAAAAGAAAAGTGTCTGCTGCTGTCAGAATGTAAATATTAAATCTGATGATACCAGTTTAGATCCTCCAGTTCCATATGTAGGCAATGATGACTTGCTGACAATAATTTCAGGTTGAATGGGAGCATCTTGTCTTTGATGGTTCTGTGTTGTCTTCCTCAGGGTGCCGACCACCATGTCAACACAAGCGCCAACGTTTACTCAGCCGCTGCAGAGCGTCGTGGCACTGGAGGGTAGTGCCGCTTCGTTCGAGGCTCAAGTTAGTGGTAAGAAATCATCTGATGGCAGCATCATGGTTTGGTTCTCAGGCATGGAGGTCCAGTTCCTACTGGATATAACTCTGCAACATTTCTGGGTTTTTTTCTTTAAACACAGACATAAATGTACAGAATTACACATTTATTTGATAACTGTGTACTAGTCCAGCACATTTAAATACACTTATATTCTTATTACTGAAAATAAATTCGTTCAATTGACGCCAAAAAAATTTTAAATTAGATTCTTTTCTTACCCCAAACATGCAAAATCTACAATGGTGCATAAGGGCAATTGTAGGTAGAAAAAAAGAATAGTAAATTACCATCAAAAATTTACTTTCCAAATATTTTCTGCAAAAAAATTGGAAATTTTTGAGTTACAAAAGTAATCAAATTTAAATAATGTTTTTTGAAAATTTCTGAGGTTACTCACAATTTCTCATTTCTTTTTTTTGTGTGCAAATTTTCAACTTTTTCAACTCAGAAAGTTCCAAGTTCTTTGTAGAAGATTTCTGAGTTATTTGGTGATAGGTCTACTTTGTTTGCTTGATTTTAAGGTGGATTATCTTTTGGTGCACTCTCTGTTGACTTACAGTAAATTTTCTGTGTTTTGTAGATGAAGTTCTGCAACATTTAGTTCTTGCTTCCCTGACCCCTGACCTTCTCCTCTCCAGGTTTTCCAGTTCCTGAGGTGAGCTGGTTCCGTGATGGCCAGGTTCTTTCCGCCGCAGCTCTGCCCGGCGTCCAGATCTCGTTCAGCGACGGCCGCGCTGTTCTGAGCATCCCCGCTGTGACCGCCGCACACAGCGGACGCTTTTCTGTCAGAGCCACCAACGGCGCTGGACAAGCCACGAGCACCGCCGAGCTCCTGGTTACAGGTGAGACTGAGATGATTGGACTAGACCGTCTGCACCTTGAATAGACTGAGTGATTCTGAGACATTTGCTTATTAAAGCAGGGCAATAATCTCTCTAGTTGATTTTCTTCCGAGTTTGATCATTATGTTTTTTTTCCTGAAAACCAAAACCTCAGACTAACAGTCATTTATGCCTGATTAATTGTATTAATTGTGATTAATTGATTATTGAAATTGTCATCTAATTTAGTAATTGATTGATCATTAACTGGAGTTGGATTTCCAACTCCAGTTAGGTGATATCTCTACTTCGAATCAAACAACTGGATTTATTTCATCTTCAGTAATGTAATCAGTTTTTAATATCTACCAATTACTGATTATTGATCATAAAATACCTTTGAACTGTACATACTTAAAAAAAATTATTGATTAATTTGAAGAAAAAACTAACAAAATACTTATTTTTAAAAATAGTAGTTCTTTTTAAGAACTGAAAAATTATTCAAAAAATGAAGAAAATGGATAATTGTTTAAAAAAATAGATTAGAAATAATTGAGGAAGAAATTGAGAAATATTTTTAAAAAAGGTGAAACGTTTAGATGCCAGTTTAAATAATGTGAGTCCAGTTAATATGGTCTAGTTCAGGGGTGTCAAACTCCAGTCCTCGAGGGCCGCTGTCCTGCAGTTTTTAGATGTGCCACAGGTACGAAATGCTGGAAGGAAATGGCTTAATTACCTCCTCCTTGTGTAGATCAGTTCTCCACAGCCTTGCTAATGACCTAATTATTCTATTCAGGTGTGGTGCAGCAGAGGCACATCTAAAAGTTGCAGGACAGCGGCCCTTGAGGACTGGAGTTTGACACATGTGGTCTAGTGGGTCTATTTGTCTTATGGAGTTGGGTCAGATTTGGACCTCAGTCTAGAGGAAATGGCATTTTTCCACTGTTGCATAATTGACTTGATTAAATTTAAGGTGTTTTGGGAGGCAAAAAAGTTTACAGAGTGCAGCAAAGACAAAGATCAAGAGACAAAGGAACAATGACAAGGCAAAGAAAAAACTTAATATCAGAAAGACTTTTTGCTGCTTCAGAGTCAGATCCTGGATTATGGATTACATGTTATGACAACAAGGTACAATTCAGATTGTGAAACTAATTTCACAACATTAAGTTATATTTTGCTCCTACATTCACACATTGACACCTTCGCAGCAGCAGCTGGTATTTCATCCATCAGTTTACTGACCGTCGGTGTTCAGTGTCAGCAGCTAACTGAACCGTGCCGTTGGATAAATTAAAGTTTAAAAGTGAAGCAGTTCTCTCCGGTCCGAGTCTAAATTTATCCCGCCATCAGCTGTGTGGGCAGAGCTTGTTATTTAATCCAGTGATAAAACCGATATAGATGCAGCTGCTGCAGCATAGCTTTCCTTAACTGGAATCTGGACTTTTATTACGCGATTATGGCTTCTGAATCATTATTTACAGAACGATAGAGGTCAGCAGGGAATGCTTGGTGGGGTCAAAGTTCAGGGATGATCCTTTATTTCTGGTTTAAAGTTGGTGAAAATGTCCTGATTTTACTTTGGGTTCCTGCAGCCGAGACGGCACCACCGACCTTTATTCAGAGACTCCAGAGCTCCACGGTGAGGCAGGGCAGCCAGGTGAGGCTGAGCGTCAGAGTCTCGGGCATCCCCACACCTGTGGTGAAGTTCTACAGGGAGGGAGCCGAGATCCAGAGCTCCGCCGACTTCCAGATCCTGCAGGACGGAGACCTGTACAGTCTGCTGATCGCTGAGGCCTTCCCAGAGGATTCTGGGGCGTATTCTGTAACAACCACCAACAGCAGCGGGCGGGCCACATCCACCTGCGAGCTGCTGGTTCAAGGTGAGTTCAGTCCGGTTCAGATTCTGGTTCTGACTGTTTGGATTGGAGCTAAACTTTCTGCTGTGTGTCTGATACAGGTGAAGAAGCAGTTCCCATTAAGAAAACAAAGACGATCATGTCCACATCCCAGATGGAGATGTCTGGAACTACAGTGGAGAGGGTGAGTGGTGTCAGAGCGACACCTAGTGGCCATCAGTGGTGTTAAATTAAATTGAATTGATTTTATTTAATTTAAATATAAATGAATGTACAATATTGTGCTAATGTTTTTCTGTGTTCTCCAGAAATCCATGGAGGCCAGTTTCCAGGCCACCACCATGATGGAGATGCACGTTGAAGGAGGAATCATGACTCAACACATTGCTCACAAAACCCCACCGAGGGTCCCACCGAAACCCACTTCCAGGTCTCCGCCATCCTTCGTCTCCAAGGTAACGGGAGGTCGCCAGCAGTCACCTTCACCCGTCAGACACGTGAAGGGGCCAACACCCGCACCTGTCAGGTAAGCGTCCGCTCGCAGGTGCGCTGTGGTTCAAACGGCTGAGCTGTGAAATTTAATGAAGTGTTGTCCTCTGCAGACCCGTCTCTCCCTCCAGCAGGATGTCCATCTCTCCCATCAGACCTGTCCGGTCTCCTGTGATGACCAGAAAACAGGTGAGAGAGACCAAGTCCAGCTGTTTCATCTAAACCTTTAACTATTAAAAACATCCTGAGAGATGTTTGAGAAACATTTCGGGTTTTGATTCAAACATAAAGTCTACATTTATTTCAGAAACAGCTTTCTGTTTACTTTTCTTGATTTTCTCCACAACTTTCTGGCACAAAAACTAAACATTCAACCTAATTCTGCTGTTTATTTTGATTTTTCTACTCAGGTAAAGTTTTCTGTTTTGTACACAATCAGACTTAGACTAAACAAACATTTGATTTCATTTATTATATATATTCTGAAAATGATGAGTCTCATCCTTTATGCATAAAACTAACAAACTTTTTCAGTAAATCCAGTTTGCATCAGAACCAAAGGGAGTTCTCCTGTCTGCTTTAGGTATCTGGCTCCGCTGAGGTACTGCCGCCCTGGAAGCAGGGAGATTACATGGCTGAAGGCTACACCAGTATGACCAGCATGACCAGTATGAGCAGCATTAGCAGCTCCACACAGCTGCACATGGAAAAACAGTGGGAGCATCAGGTGGCCGCCACCAGAGAGGTGAGTGGAGGGTCCTTCTCAGTTCTGATCCGACCTGGTGTTTACTGGTGGATGTGTTTGTATCTTGGGATCCTCTGGATCAGATGCGAGTAGTGATGAACTCAGAAATAAACCTTCAGAGTCACATAAAGACAGTTACAAAGTCAGCCTTCTATGACCTGAAGTACATTTCCCAGATTAAAGGACTGATATTCCAGCAAGATCTAGAGAAACTCATCCATGCGTTTATCTTTAGTCGCATCAGTTACTGCAACAGTGTCCCCACAGGTCTGTCTAAAGAAATCAACCACAATGCTGCAGCTGACACAAAATGCTAGTGCTGGCATTCTGACTAAAACCAGGAAGATAGAGCACATCACACCAGTTTTAAAGTCCACAAACTGACTCCCTGTAGCTCAGAGGATAGACTTTAAAATCTTATTAAATCACAGAATGGTTTAGCAAAACAATACATTAAAGATCTGCTGTTGTCGTATCAACCTTCCAGACCTCTCAGGTCTTCTGGTTCTGCTCTGCATCCCCAGATCTAGAACTAAACACGGAGAAGCAGCATTCAGCCTCTATGCACCACAAATCTGGAATAAAATTCTAGATAGCTGCAAACAACTGAAACACTGAGTTCCTTTAAAGCAAGGCTTGTTTAGAGCTGTTTCTAATTAGTAGCAAATGGAACATTGATCACTATATTTGATGTATATTTGCTTGATGATTTTGATGATGGTATTTGACAGAATATAACATTTATTGCTTGTTTAATAATTGGTTACTGCATTTTGTTTTTATGATATAAAGTGCTTTGAACTAGCTTGTTGTTGAAATGTTCTATACAAATAAACTTGACTTGACTTCTCTCCAGAGGATGCCCTTTAACTTTCTGTCAACCCATCAGACCATTAAGGATGTATTCACAGCTGACAGTCAAGTAGACTGGGTTCGATTGAGGACCAAAATTGCAACATTTGTTACATTTTCAGCTGGTGTGATTCATTTTCACTGTGTCAAACAATCCAAATTCTTTGAGCGACATGTTCCCCCTCCTCACCTGTGGGGGCGCTGCACCAAGGAAGCAACACGAAAACCTCTGAAGAAGACACTGAGCACAAATTCCTGCTTTACCAAATGTTAACAAAAATGGAGTGGCATCAGATTTTAGCGGTTGTAGGATTTCTCTTTTGTCTTTGGTGAAAACCACAAACCATTTCTCTGGCTAGCGCTAGACTCTTGTGTTTGTTTTGGTTGTATTTACCCAGAATGCCCTTCACCTTCTTTTGGAGAGGTTCCCAGGCCACTTGGCCTTCACATATGCATTCGAACCGCACCAGTGTTCACTTCAGTTGAACCTTGACCTAGACCAGAGTTCACATTTTTGGTCCACATCGGAGTTTGATTATACATTCACACCTCCCCAAATGAACCAGTCTTTCTAGACAAACAAACCAGAGTTGGATAAAAGTGGACAAATAGGGCTGGTGCTCCCTAACATCTTCTTTCCAAACTTGAGTTCACTTTTAGAAAAGTTGAAGGTTTTAGACCATTCTTATTAGTTGAAATTAGAAACGATAGTACTCATATAAAGGACCCCGTATCAATGTGGCTCCATCTCCTTGTTTCCCTCTAATGTTCCACATGCTGCTGCTCTTCTTCTCCTCCTGGTTGAATATTTTAAAGCATTTCAACTCGACTGTCAACCTTCCTGAGATCTGTGTGCTGTTCGTTGTACCTTTAGACTGAAGGGGAGAAAAAAGCCGAGGCGGTCGCCACCGTGTTGGCTGCCGTTGACCTTGCTCGTGTTCGCCAGCCCATTCATGAGGAAGGCGTCTGGGCTGGAGAGGAGGAGGAAGAAGAAGAGGAGGTTCTCGAGGTGAAGCAGAAGGCAGCAGTGATAACAGACAAACAGGTTGTTGCTGCAAAAACCAAAGAGCAACGACAAGTCCAGATCCAGGAGGTCCAGCAGATCCATCAGGTCTGAGAACTCGGCTGTTAGATCAAACCGGATCGGTCCAGACTCTCCCTAACAGCTCATGTGTTGGTCACTCCAGATTCAGAAAACAGCCGAAGTCTCCTCCCACGTGGACACCGGCGTCGCTCCGTCCACAGTCCCACATTTCATGGTTTCTAAAGTTTCCGTTCCTAAACACGAAACGAGCCGGGAGGTAAGAGGTTCGGCTGCAAGACCCGCCGTTGCCGCCCCAGAACCTCCATGCCATCTTTAACAAACACACATTTGTAACAGCTGTGGTTCACTTTGGTTCCCTCCTCACTGTCACCCATCCTAAACCTGCACAGCTCTCCGATCCTTCAATGTCACAGTCCGTCGGCTCCGAACTGATCCTCCTCCTTCCTGATGTTCACTTTTCACTCATCTAGTTATTTCACCTAAAGTCAACCCTTTAGTTTTTAGGTTTCACCAAATCTAAATCAGAAGATGTTGGAACAATATGGAAAAGGCTAAAAGATTGTCCAATTCTTGAAGATCTGATGTCAAGGTCAAGCTTCATTTTTGTTGTTTTCCATCCAGTCCTGCATTTTAGGCTGCAACACATTACAGAAAAATTCTGTCTAGTTTTCCATTTTAATATTACTAGCATTTCTTCTACAAACACCTGCAAAACTGTTTTGTGATTGAGATCACAAAACAAAAAGTTTCCAGTTTTTAGAAGGTGTTGGGATCCAAATAGAAGTCTAAAAACTTGTAAAAAGTAAATTTTGCAAAATAATTCCTGAATCACGCCTTTGGAATGTTTGCGTTATGTGACTTTCTATGTTCTGGCTGCTACATTTTTGCTGACAAAGGGTTTCAAAGTAATACCTTGTCCATGTTGTTCTGTCAGCTGTTGATGTAGGATCGGAGCTACAGAGGCAGAAAAATACATTGCTTGGAACCTGTTCAGTTCTTTTTTGTACACTTTTCTTGTCAAACTGGAGATCCTCACAATCTTTTTTTCCTCATACATGCCATCGTTCCTGGATCTGATGACCAAACAAGAATTTATGTCGTCTCTTGGAAGACCTTTTTTTTTGTCTTCAATGCTGAATTACTTCTCCCCAAAGGATTTGGAAATGTGTTGCAGCTGGAAATGCAAAAATGTTTAGAAGTGAACAAATGAAATCTAAATAACATAACCATGAAACATCTTGACTTTTCTAAGAACATTCAATAATCACTGGATGGTTTGTATTTTATAGTGTTTTCCATGCGGTTTCATTGTTTTCTGGTACAGAGTATTTCTGTGCCTTGTAGGAGTATCTTTAACCCTGAACTTTCAAAAATCTGAATCTTCAGTGTATTTTATTGGGATTTTATGATAATAATAATAATAATAATATAATTGTGAATTGAATGGAGAATTGATGCCAGAACTGCCTTGTTACTGCTGGTACAACTGCAAACTAGATTGGAAAGAGAGCATTTATTTCAGTTAATTTTCAAGTCTTGCCATAGATTCTCAACTAAGTTTAAATTTGGACTTTGACTAGGACATTATAAATCATAGATATGCTTTGATCTGAACCAGTTAGCTGGATGTTGAGGGGGTTTTTTGCAGCCTCCAACAGGTTTTCTTCCAGGATTGTCTTGTAGTTAGCTCCATCCGTCTTCCCATCAAAACCAGCTTCTTTGTAAATGCTGAAGGAAAACATCCCCACAGTGCAATGCTGCCACCACCATGCTTTAAAATAGCAATGTTGTGAGAAATTGTTTTTTCAGTTTTTCCTTCAGATATCTGGATTTATCTCAGCAGATCAACAATCACTGTTTTCTTTAGAGATTCCAGAGTAGAAATTAAATCAACACTTTTCATTGTTTTTTGACACAATTCTACACTTTTTTTATATTAGTTTAAAACATATAATCCCAAGAAACACGGGTAATGAGATAAAAATACTTAAGGGGTTTAAAAACTTTTGCACGGCACAGTAGTTGGTTTCATTTCTTCCCGGCTGCCTGCCGCCTCCTCTCAGTGATTTCTGACCTTCACTCAAAGTCTCCATCACCGTCTTCCCTCACTAATCGTGGACTTCCTGTTTGTTCCTGATCGTGGTGTTTAACCTGCTCTGATTGGCCGGTTCAGGTGTCCATCACCGGCTCAGCCATCGCTGCTCTGCACAAAGAGCTGGCCTCCCCGTCCGCCACCAGGAAGATCATCAAACCGGTCAAGTCTCCTAGTCCATCTCGCAGGTCGGTGGTGGAGGCCAGAGTGACGCTGGAGCCCCTCCCACCGCCGTTTAAGGACATCAGATATCAGAGGCAGTTTGAGGGCGGGGCTTATGCAGTGAGTGAGGAGGAGTTTGAGGACTGGGAACCTCAGGTTGGTTCTTTACCACTGTCCTCTTCTTTTTTTTTAACTCTTACCTCAGTCCCTCCCTGCAGCCAATCACACATCACCCTTCTTGAAGGCTCCTCCTCTTGTCTCCTTCTGTCTTCATCTGCAGACCCTCATCTATTTTTATCTGTGCTAACCAACTTTCTGTTCCATCCTCTCAGAACCCTGCAGATCATAAAACGCATCTTGTTTATCTTTCTAACTCTTGTTTTGTCTTTATAGGAGGCGGTCGCTGTGCCAATGAGAGCCCAAGAACCTGCAGTCCCTCCCACTATCATGGCAGTAAGTAACTTTTCCCTTCACTTTCTGTTACAATCATTTTTAAATAAGACTAAAACGATTAATTGTGATTCATTGTGATTAAGCAATTATTGAAAAAAATCCTCAACTAATTTAGCAACCGATAAATTATTAACTGGAGTAAAAAGACTCAAAAAAGACCAGATGCTTAAAGAACAACACAATCAAGGCAGTAATTAAGCAAAAACTGTACAAAAAACCTAACTGTAAATATGTTCTACCCAAAACTCCTCTAGTGACAGTTTTGACTGCACCTGTTTAAATTCTGCAAATCTTGAAAGATCTTCAGAAAGCCTTGAAAACAATTGATTAGGACCAAAAAAATCTTTGCTCAGCTTCATGAAATTAAGTAAGAACTGAATCTTTTGTTCAGGTTTCTGACCATTTCTCTGGTTTGTTTCAGGGCCTGAAGAACCTGACAGTGACAGAGGGCGAGTCGGTGACCCTGGAGTGTCAGATCAGCGGTCAGCCCGCCCCCATCATCATGTGGTTCAGAGAGGACTACAAAATCGAGAGTTCAATCGACTTCCAGATCAGCTATGAGAATGGCGTCGCCCGGATGATGATCCGCGAGGCATTTGCCGAAGACAGCGGTCGCTTCACTTGCACAGCCACTAACGAGGCCGGAACCATCAGCACCTCCTGCTACCTGCTCGTTAAAGGTAACAGATGGACAGTCGAAAATCAACAACTTGTTCATGCAAAACTCTGACATTGAATCACATTTCAGCCACAAAAGACAATGTATTTTATAAGGATTTTATGTATAGACCAACAGAAAGTAGTGCCCGACTGGGAAGTAGAAAGGATTGTGGTATTTAAATGCTTCTAGGCGGGCGTTGAGAGGAGACTCCTTGGCATTCGTGTCCTTCAAACTCTTTCACCATCTCCTGCATATTTAGTCTAAATAAACACGTTTATTTATGTCTATTTAACAAGACTCAATGTTTTTTCTAGATGTATTTGGATAGATCAAATGCGGGAAGTATTTTCAAATTGTAAAAGTTATACCTTACCCAACATTTCAACTTCCTCGCTGATCGTCTTCCAAGAAAGGTCCTTTCTGTTCCTGTCTCTGTAGTCATAACTTGATTGGTCATAGATTATGACCAATCAAACAGCGACAATTAGTTTATCCTCCATAGTTTTTTTCCTCAGATCACATCTAAAAGTGCACCACTTTGTGCTGGTTAATGCTTTGCGCCAAGTGGCAAAAGTTCAAATTTTTCAACTCCGCATCGGACGTTCTTGACACGCAATATGTGCCACAGCGCGCTTCCATATAGACTTTGAATGTAAACCAGATACGCCTGATGCTCAAAACTCGTTTGGTGTGAACGCACCATTAGATGATTCCACCAACCTAGCTTAGCCATGAGAGTTTGAGTGGGTAAAGTCTTTCTGCCTACATCCCCCAGAATGCTGTGCGGTTCTGAAAGAGAGTTCAGTAAAATTCTCAAATATTCTATCAGACGTATTATCTATTGATATTGATCACATGTATATCGCGATACATATAGTTATTGAATTATTGTCCAGCCCTTATAAAAGTCTTTGGTGTTTGTCTATGAGCTTTGCATAACATTGAGACATATTAGATTCAAATTATATTTTAATTTATTTATGCCTTTGGCAACGAGAGAGACTTTGCTTCACCAAAATTTAATTCTTTGCTTTAATTGTCATTTCTACAGGCTGATTACTTACAAAAACATGCAAACTAGCAACAAAAAAGGGTCAGATTTGGGGTAAAATACGTTCAAGTTGTGAAAGAAACAAATGGATGTCTAGAAAGCAAACTCTGTTCATGACTTTGTAATACACCATAGAGAAAATAAGATTAAACTGTACAAAAAACCCGCCTAATTTGGTGTCCTCTGATTATGTTGCAGTTTCAGAGGAAATAGAGAGCAGAGAGGAGATGGTGACTGTCACAGAAACTGGGCTCACACAAGCCAAAACGTGAGTTTTAAACACCCAACCCTATTATGCTGCAGTTTCTGAGCTGAATCTAAATCCAGATATTGCTTCTCCGCAGCATTGCTGTCGAGATGAGGGAGCAGGCAGAGATCAGCGCAGGAGAATCTGCTGCCCCCTTCTTTATTAAGAAACCCACTCCCCAGAAGCTAGTGGAGGGAGGAAGTGTTGTGTTTGAGTGTCAGATTACAGGAAACCCAAGACCTCACATCATTTGGAAGAAGAGCGGCGTTCCGCTCACCACTGGATACAGGTACAGCCCACGGTCCTTCGCCCACAGAGCTTACACCAGTCTAAATATGAGTTTCTGTTACAATCCTCAACTAGGGGCGGTCATTTATTGTATCGCTTATTATTTATTATGAATATTTCTTACAATACTATTAAAATTGTAAAATACATAGGTACAACCAGCTAACCAAATGTGCTGGAACTCGGCTTGCGTTGCTAGATGACAGGTGGAACTCTGCTGGGGTTGCTAGGTAACAGAGTGAGCGTTGCTGGGGTTGCTAGTTGAGGGGCAGTGCTGGCTGATTACATGACATTACATTCAGCCTTTTTTTTAAACGGTTCATTTGCCAAACACTAAGAAACATTAACTTCTTGCCAAAAACCTTCTGGATGTTTTTTTTAAATCGCCTGGACTGTTTTTAGAAGCAGTAGAGACCCAATAGAAGTGCAAAATGTGAATATTGTGTAATGCTTTTCCTTTTAAGTTATTGATGTCCTGAAGAAGCCTGTTTCAAATGGGAATGTTTTTTTCAAGAGCAGAATTTGTTTGTGGTGCTAAATCACTTACAAACACTTAACTATACAAAAGAAGTAATATCTAGTTTATCATCATTTTTACCATTATTACAGCAGCACCACAACATATAACAATAAAATTATAATTTCACGTCATCCACTCCTATCCTCGACCCCTTTGGATCAGAGAAGATAACGGACTTTATTCTTCGTTTCAGATACAAAGTTGCCTACAAAAAGGAAACCGGAGAATGCCGACTGGAGATCTCAATGACCTTCGCTGATGATGCAGGGGAATACTCCGTCTTTGCTAAGAATCCTCTCGGAGAAGCGTCAGCCACTGCCATCCTGCTGGATGAAGGTATCCGCATTTTCTGTTTTTTGTTTTTATTTCTGTATTGGACCACACTGCACAACTCCAAATATTACGTTTTAACTACTTTCTTATTGCAAATATCTCATTACAGTTGGAAAAAGTAGTTCCCCGGTCAGATTATTTCTCTTATAGAAAGAATTTTTTTTCCGTGTTATAACTGAAATAATCTATGAATTTCTTAACCAATATTCAAAAGATTATTGATTTAAAACAAGCTCCTAAATCCTGCTGAAAAGTTATTTTGAGTTAGTTTTGCTTTATTTCAAGTATATCTAGATATTTGCAGAAGAAACTAGACAGAAATGTTTGGTAAGATTTTGTGATTTTGCAGTTCAGTCTCTTACATTCTTTCCACTTGCAGAACAATATGAAGCCTACATGAAGCAGCAAGATGTGACATATAAAACCGAAGTGACAACAACTGTGGTGCAGGAGCCCCAGCCGGTCGTAGCTCAGTATGAGTTTGAACAAAGGAGGGTGACGACCCCCATGAGCTTTGTCTCAGAAACGGTAATCTTCTTCTGCAGATCAGAGACTTTGCAGTAGTTTATATGTTTTTTGTGCAGTTCTTGGAGTAATAGTTCTTTCAGCAAATTTACCTCAGGTTTAATGTTCGGCTCTTTTTCTTTCAGGAGTTCATGATTTCAGCCTTTGAGGAGAGAATCATCCAGGAGATTGAGATCCGTATCTTGAGGATCACCTACAGAGAGTTGGTGACCGAGGACGGAGAGCTGATGGTGACTGTCGCAGAAGAAGAGGCGCTGCAACCGGCCTTTGAGACGCCAGTGAAAAACTACCGGATCATGGAAGGAATGGGCGTCACTTTCCACTGCAGGATGTCTGGCACGCCGCTGCCTAAGGTGCAGAAAAAGATATTTACCTTCATAGTCAAACTCATCTCTGCAATATGGAAATTAATCCAATCAAATCTGTACATATCTGTGAAGAATGATGAAGATTATGTGGTACTATTTGTCAGAGTTTTGTATTATGACCTTCAATAATCTGCTAGAAACCCATGTATTATATACGTATTAATACTCATTACGTATAAAAACTCATTACTGAACTGTTAAAATATTTAGACATAGCAGTCTCTGCTATCCTGATGGAGTTGAGTTCTTCTTAAATTTAAATATTGAAACTCTTTTCACTTTGATCAGTCCCTCAAGGATTTCATGATTGTTTTTGTGATTTTTTTCAAATGAATATTAACAATTTTGTTCTAATTTAGAAATATTTTTGCAATATTTGCACTTATGCATCATGGTAATTGTGACTGTTAGTTACTCACAACAACAATCACGGACTATTAACTTGACATCATGTAAGATTAAGGCAGCAGTGTAGTAGAAGTAAGAAATACTTCTCCCTGCAGGTGGAAGTTAGTCACTTAAACACAATGTATTTTACATTTTTTTCAGAAAATTTGCAATAAATTCACAATTATTCACTCCATTATTTCAGAATCCCAAAAAACTTGAGGGACTTATTGATGTAATTTGGCAGTATACAGATATAACTGCTTTGAACATATTGATAAAATAATACATAAGCACACAACTGTTACTGTACTTTGAAGGTTCTTTTTATGTCGCTGTCTGGAGTCTTGAGGGCCACATAAAAAGCTATGACAGGCCTTGAGTTTGACACATGTCACTTACAGTGATTCATAAAACCTCCTGCAGATTGTTTGGTACAAAGACGGCCAGCGCATCAGGCCCGGTGGCCGGTACCAGATGGAGGTCCTTCAGGATGGACGAGCCAGCCTCCGTCTGTCTGTGGTTCAACCAGAGGATGAAGGAGTGTACACTGCCTTCGCCTCCAACATGAAGGGAAATGCCGTCAGCTCAGGGAAGCTCTACGTGGAGCCTTCTGGAGGTGTAACCCCTCCCAGTTACACACCACAGCCATCAATGCAGAGAATCAGGTCAGTGCTGAACAAATGTTAATACTGATACATTATGAAAATGGAGATGAATTGACAAAATGAACAATGACCTACAAACCAGGTTGGAAGTTTTGCCTCTTCAGAGGCTGCAAAGAAACACCAAAAACTGAGAATGCAATATCTCTGCTGCTGTGAATGCTGCATCTGAACTCTCGCCTGCTAACTGGTGACACACTTCTTCCCCCTTTTAGATCCACATCTCCTCGCTCTCTGAGCCGCTCTCCCGGCCGTTCATCCAGCCGTTCACCTGGACGTTCCCCAGCTCGCCGCCTCGAAGAGACTGATGAAATTCACCTGGAAAGACTTTACAAACCCGTGTTTGTCATGAAGCCCTCCTCTATCAAATGCGCAGAGGGCCAAACTGCCAGATTTGACTTAAAGGTTGTAGGAAGGCCAATGCCTGAAACCTACTGGTTCCATAATGGTAAGAAAAATAGTGTTAAATATTTTCAATAACTCTTTATTTGGTTCTTCAGCCTTTAAAAATATGTTCTTATCCTCCTTTTCAGGACAACAAATTGTCAACGACTTCACACACAAGATAGTGATTAAGGAGGACGGCACTCAGTCCCTGATTATTGTCCCAGCTGTGCCAAAAGACTCTGGAGAATGGACCGTCGTTGCTCAGAACCGAGCTGGACGAACATCTGTTGTCGTTAATCTCTCTGTTGAAGGTAGAACTTGGATTACGAAGTGCTACATCTGCAGAAACCTTAAAAGTGTCTCATTATTAACTTCTGCCTTGTTCTGGGATCTGCAGCCAGAGAAAGCGTATCCAGACCTCAATTTGTTGAAAAACTGAAGAACATCACCGTGAAGCAGGGCACATTAGTGGAACTGGCTGTCAAAGCCATCGGAAACCCCCTGCCAGATATTGTTTGGCTGAAAAACAGCGACATCATTACTCCATCAAAGCACCCACACATAAGGTATCTCTACTGTTTTGTTTTCTGTCTCTGTAAAGCTGTTTATTTGTACTTTGATTCACTTGGTTGCTTGCTTTTTCCAGGATTGAAGGAACCAAAGGAGAGGCCAAATTCCAGATTCCTTCATCTGCTGGCTCAGACAGCGCCTGGTACACCGCCACAGCCATCAATAAGGCTGGCAGAGACACCACCCGCTGCAGAGTCAATGTGGAGGTAGATCACTCTGCCCCGCAAGCTGAAAGGAAGCTCATTATTCCCAAAGGAACCTACAAAGCCAAAGAGATTGCTGCTCCAGAGCTGGAGCCTCTCCACATGCGTTATGGTCAAGAGCAGTGGGAGGAAGGCGACCTTTATGACAAGGAGAAGCAGCAGAAACCATTGTTTAAGAAGAAGCTCACCTCCATCAGGATGAAGCGTTTTGGTCCAGCCCACTTTGAGTGCAGGCTGACTCCGATTGGAGACCCCACCATGGTGGTGGATTGGCTGCATGATGGCAAGCCTCTGGCTGCTGCCAACAGGCTGCGTATGGTCAATGAGTTTGGCTACTGCAGCCTGGACTATGAGGTTGCTTATGCAAGAGACAGTGGTGTGATCACCTGCAGAGCAACCAACAAGTTTGGAGTCGACCAGACCTCGGCTACCCTGATCGTCAAGGATGAGAAAGGCCTTGTTGAGGAATCTCAGCTTCCTGAAGGCAGGAAGGGAGCATATCGAATGGATGAGATTGAGCGTATTGCTCATGAGGGAGGACCTACAGGAGTCAGCCTTGATGACGAATCCGAAAAGACAAAACCTGAAATTGTCCTGCTTCCAGAACCAGCCAGGGTGCTGGAAGGAGACATTGCTCGGTTCCGCTGCAGAGTGACCGGCTACCCTGCTCCAAAGGTTAATTGGTACCTCAACGGACAACTCATCCGCAAGAGCAAGAGATACAGACTCCATTACGATGGTATTTACTACCTGGAGATTGTTGACATCAAGTCATACGACTCCGGTGAAGTCAGAGTGGTAGCAGACAATCCTTTAGGCACAACTGAACACACTGTGAAGCTGGAGATCCAACAGAGAGAGGACTTTAGAGCAGTGCTGCGTCGTGCTCCAGAGCCCAAAGCTGCTGAGGTCCCACATGAATCTGGCAAAATTGGATTTGACATTGTCAAGGTGGACAGACCTGGTGAGGTCCCACAGGACAGGGAAGTAGTTAAGCTGCGTAAGGCACAGAGAATCGTTCATGAGAAAACCTCTGAGGAGTCTGAGGAGCTGAAGAGCAAGTTCAAGCGCAGAACAGAGGAGGGCTTTTATGAGTCTATCTCTGCAGTAGAATTCAAATCTCGCAAGAGGGATGACTCCTATGAAGACTTACTAAAAAAGACTAAAGATGAGCTACTTCATCACATGAAGGAGATGGAAGAAGCTGAAAGGAGGAGGATGGAAGAGCAAGGCAAAATCACCATCCCCACAATCAAACCAGACAGGATCCAGCTGTCACCCAGCATGGAAGCCCCACATATCCTCGAACGAATTGGAAGCAAAACTGTTTCTCCAAAGGACGAGGTTCGTTTCAGTGTCAGAGTTGTCGGTAGGCCAGAACCTGAGTGCCAGTGGTTCAAGAATGGCATTCTTCTGGAAAAATCTGACCGTATTTACTGGTACTGGCCTGAGGACCATGTGTGTGAACTGGTGATTAGAGATGTCACAGTAGAGGACTCTGCCAGCATCATGGTTAAGGCCATCAATGTCGCTGGAGAGTCGTCAAGCCATGCCTTCCTTCTTGTACAAGGTAAAGTCGAAAACAAAATATAATCTGTAATTTCCTTGTACTTTATCTATGGAAGAGGATTAGGGCAACTGAAAAATACTAATTATGACTTTTTTCTCTGAATTCAGAATTTAACCTCAGAATTCTGATTGATCTCAGAATTCTTCATTTTTTGTCAGAATTCTGAGTAATTTCAGAATTCTTTTTTTTTTGTGAAAAATTTTACTTGAATCTCAGAATACTGACCTTTTGTCCCAGAATGCTGACTTTAGTCTAAGAATTCTTTATTTTTTTGTCAGAATTTTGACTAATCTTCCGAAATCAAAAGTCAGAATTTTTTTTTTCAGTGGCCCTAATTCTCTTTTGTATGTACCTCCTGATGCCAAATTCTAATTTTGTATTTCTCATGCAGCCAAGGCAACCATTAGTTTTATCCAAAACCTGGCTGATGCCAGTGCAAATGAGAAGGACACCATGGTGACCTTTGAATGTGAAACCAACGAACCATTCGTTAAGGTCAAATGGCTGAAGAATAATGTTGAGATTTTCTCAGGAGACAAATACAGGATGCACTCTGACAGAAAGGTCCACTTCCTGTCTGTGCTTGTCATTGAGATGAGTGATGATGCAGAATACTCATGTATGGTCATAGATGACGAGAATATCAGGACTAATGCAAGGCTCCATGTAGAAGGTTTGTACTCTGAATTCCTGTTTTATATAGTCTTGTTTGTATGGAAAGCAGCTCAAGGTTCTTGACGTTCCTGTGTACCTCAGGTGCCGCCCTGGAGCTCAACAAACATTTGGAAAACATTGAAGTACCAGAGAGCTACGCTGGAGAGTTTGAGGTTGAGGTTTCTCGCGAAGATGCTGAGGGAAAATGGTTCTTTGGCGAGAAGGAGCTCTCTCCCAGCAGTAAATACGTCATATCCTCCCGCCGAGGTCGGCACACCCTGGCTGTCAAGGACGTCAGGAAGGACGACCAGGGGAAGTACACATTTGTTTGTGGAGATCTGAGTACCAGCGCCTCACTGAAAATGAAATGTAAGCTTTTTTTTTTAGATGTTTGTGTTGCCACAAAGTTTCCCTGCTAGCTTAAAATATGTAGAATGTTTGATTAGTCTCTTTAGAAAACATCCAGATAGCTGCAAAACACTGTTTAGACTTCCCTTTGATTAATATTAAGTGACATTTGCTCCAAAAATAACATAATTTTCATTTCTTGTTTCATAATTGGTGACTGTATGATGTTTTTATGATATAAAACATTTTGAACTGCTCTGTTGCTGAAGTATGCAATACAAACAAACTTAATTTGACTTGACTAGTCATTAATGAACATATGTGCGTTTTGTTTCTCTCCAGTGCGACCCGTGACTCTAATGCAGCCGCTGACTGACCTTACTATCTGTGAGGGTGACATTGCTCAGCTGGAGGTCAGGTTCTCCCAGGAGAATGTTGAAGGTGCCTGGCTGAAAAACGGCCAGGCAATCTCTGCCTCAGACCGCGTCCACATCGTCATCGACAAACAGGTTCACAAACTGCTAGTGGAGAATGTCAGCAGAGAAGACGCTGCGTCCTACTCATTTGTAGTTCCAACTCATGAAATCTCCACCTCAGGCAAACTCAATGTGCAAAGTAAGTGTTTCCATATGAAAATAAACATATCACTTAGGGATGCAAACAATTAGTTGTCGATTAATGGTTTATTAGATTTAAATTAGTTCCAATTGATCAACTAATAATTCTGCCTAGAGCTTCATTAGGTATTGTTTGGCTGCCATCCAGCAGAGGGCGTCACTGGTCATCCGTAAGTGGAGCCAGTTGATACAAGAGTCGCTGCTTGTATCGGCGCCATATCAAAACATTAAAGAGAAACAGATTGGTTCCATCTTGGTCTTGGATGGAACCAATTTTATGAGGTTCTATTTTGAAATATTACTCGACAAGCTCCTTAAGTTCTATCTTATTAGTACTTATTTAGCCGTACTGCACTGTGGAGAAAAGTCGACTTCAAAAATTACTGATGTGCTACGAAGGCGAGGATGATGTGATAATGCAGAAAAATTGCAGCATGATGAAAAATATCAGCTTATCAATTAATCATTGGTCAATTGATAAGTACAGTCAACTTTAGATTAACTCATTAATTGATAACTTGCATCCTTAGTATCACTCCACCTCGGTCTCGTTAATCCTTACTTTAAAATGTTCTTCTATCTTTAAAGCTATCGACATTGTGGTGCCACTGAAGGACGTGTCGTCCACCGAAGGCACAAAGGCAGTCCTTGAGTCCAAGATCTCAGCTCAGGACATCAGCTCTATCAAATGGTACCACAACGACAAGCTGCTGATCCCAGGTGACCGAGTCCAGGCTGTGGCAAAGGGCACCAAGCAGCGACTTGCCTTCACCAGGACCTTTGCTTCAGACGAAGGACGTTACAAACTGGTGGTCGGCAAGGTCGAAACCAGCTGCAACCTGACTGTTGAACGTGAGCGAGATTAGATTTTCTCATCATTCATGTTTTCAAGTTCCAGTCCCATGTCTTACCAATGTTGTCCTCACAGAGGTCCATATTGTGAAGCACATGGAGGACAAAGTGTGCTCAGAGTCCCAGAACGTTACCTTCAATGTTGAGGTTTCACATCCTGGAATCGACCCACTCTGGACCTTCAGGAACCAGCAGCTCAAGGCTGGACCCAAATACAAGATGGAGTCCAAGGGAACGGCTCACTCCCTGATTGTGTTAGACACCATGAAAGATGAAGAGGGCCAGTACATGTTCCACGCTGGGGAGAAGACATCCAGTGCTCAGCTCACTGTCTCTGGTAGGTCAAAACTCAGATACTAAAGGGTTAAATCAAAGAGCATAACTTAATTACAGCTGGAACCAGATATTTACATCCACTGTGTAAAATCTCCGACTTATTTAGGTCAGCTAGGACTACCAAAACTACCTCTACTAACTAAAGAATTCCTTACAATTCTTTATTATTTGATAAAATTATCTTTTTAACTTTGGGTCAAACCTATTTGGTCCGCAAGATTCTCACCATATTTTGTTGGAATTTCAGCCAATTCTTTCTACTAGAACTGGTATAACTGAGTCAGGTTTGTAGGCTTGTTTACATGTTTATTAGCGCTGGAACAAATTTTGATTGGTACTAACATGATGGCCATTTCACACTAATTGACTTTGTAGCCACTTTGTAGCTAATTCAGCTGTATGTTTGGTTCAATTTGCACCTCGGCTTTAACTTCCAGCCTGATGTTTTGAGATGTTACTTCAATATTTCCACACGATGCACTTTTATCATGCCACCATCTATTTTATGGTGTGCACCAGTCCCTCCCACAGCAAAACACCGCCACAGCAAGATATTGCCAGCCCCATACTACAGTTGGGATAGATTAAGGCTTGCATACTTTCCCCTTTTTTCACCAAATGTAACGCCATGATCAAACACTTGTTATTTTATTTAAATCACAGAAGATGTATTCAAAAAATTTATGTATTTCCAGCTTTTTATGTTCCATTGTGAGCAATGGCTTCTTCCTCTCTGAGTGACTTTTCAGCTAGTGCCTTTTTTCAGCTTTGTTTAACCAGCATCTTCAAAACATTTTGCTTTTGGTGTGAAGTTCATATTTCACACATTTCACAGCAAATCAGTTTCCTCCCTGACAAGTTGGCCTAACATTACCGTGTTGCTGTAAATAATAGTTTGAGCAGATGAACGTTGCACCTGTTTGACATCTTTTCAGAAGCCTACAAAGCCATGGCATCATCAACATCTTTGTTCTGACATTGAACAAACAAAAATAATTTTGGTATGCTAAGCTGACTTAAAACTGGACAAGTTTAGTCAAGTTGTGTCATATAGAGAAAGGTTAGGGCCACTGCAAAAAAAATAATTCAGACTTTTTTCTCAGATTTCTGACTTTATTTCTCAGAATTCTCACTTCAATTTTCTGAGATCCAAAGTCAGAATTCTTTTTTCTTTCTTTGTAGTGGATCTAATCTTGTTCCGTACATATCGCCCACCCTCAATGTAAATATCTGCTTTTCCACTGTAACTGTAACAAAGACTCTTCACAGATGTTGGAATTGAGGTTATGCTCCACAGTCACAAATGTTCACTTATGCAACCACCAGGTGGCGCCATCACACGGCCTCTGCAGGATGTGACAGTGGCCGAGTCTCAGACCTCTGAGTTCGAGTGCGAAGTTGCCAACGCTGAAGCTGAAGGCAAGTGGCTTAAGGACGGTCAGCTCGTCAACTTCAACGAGAACGTTGTGAGCGAGGTGAACGGGTCTGTCAGACGTCTCGTCATCATCATCACCAGGCCACAGGATGTTGGAGAGTACACCTACCAGGTGGCCAACTCCAAAACCAGCGCAAACCTCAAAGTGGAAGGTGAGTACCTTTTTTCTAAATGATTCAGAAACCAACTAACCCAACAGTAAAGGGTGCGTAATGATTAAATGTGGTGCTGTTGTCTTGTTTTCATCTGCAGCTGTGAAGATCAAGAAGACTTTGAGAAACCAGACAGTAACAGAGACTCAGGAGGCCATGTTCTCACTGGAACTCACCCACCCGGACGTGAAAGGAGCCCAGTGGATCAGGAACGGAGTCGAACTGCAGAACAGCGACAAGTTCGAGATTATCTCAGAAGGAACAATCCAGACTCTGAAGGTGAAGGACTGCAACACACAAGATGAGACCGTTTATTCCTTCAAGCTGGGGAAACTGTCCGCCACTGCCAGACTCAATGTAGAGAGTGAGTATCAGCATTACATATCACTACACACTAGGGATGCAAGTTATCGATTAATGAGTTAATCTAAAGTTGATATATTTTATTGATTGACTAACGATTAATTGTTAAGCGGATATTTTCTTAAAAGCCATAATTTTCTCTTGTATGAAAATGGCTGACCTTTTTTCCATAACATAGTGCAAAATTCTTCGTATGCTGAATTAAAAAAAAAAAAGAAAGCACAATTAATTTTAGCATTATTTTCTCACTTATATTAAATACAGACTGAATAAATAGAAAATTGTGTTGTAGCCACTTTCAAATTGTTAAACATAACATAAATATAAATATAACAAAACAGGGACCTCTTAAGTTGCCCTACAGAAAAATAAAAGATGAAACTTACGGAGCTTGTCAAGTGTTTACGCGGTTCTGTTTTGAAATATAAAGTTCATTTTGCATCTCATAACGGACTTTGTTTGGACCATTTCTCTTTTTCGTTCTGGTATGTATGGCGGAGTATTAGGGCCATACAATGAAAACTAATAATAATAATAATAATAATAATAATAATAATAATAATAATAATATTATGAGAATAAAGTTGTAAGAGAATAAATTCAAAATAAATCAAGAACAAAGTCATAATATACAAATAAAGTCGTAATATTTTGAGAATAAAGTTGCAGTATTACAAGATTAAAGTCACAGTATTACGAGGATAAAGTTGTAATATTGTGAGTTTATTCTTATAATATGTCAACTTTTCGTATTATTTTGACTTTATTGTCCTACGATTTTATTCTCATAATACTGAGTTTATTCTCGTGATTTAATTTTTTAAATGACCTAATACTTTGTCATAGGTATGGCCCTGCCATCTTTATTTCTATATCAACTAGCTCTGCTTAAGGATGACCAGCGGTGTCCTCCTCGGGATGCAGGCCAAAGTACAACACTAAAATAAGATCTAATCGGACGTTATTAGTTTATCAGTTGGAGCTAATTTTAATCTAATAAACCATTAATCGAGAATTAATCATACATCGATTAATTGTTTGCATCCCTACTACACACAGCAAGAACCTAACACGTTTCTTTTTCTGCTTAATGACTGTTTCTGTCATTGATCTTTGCAGCAATCAAGATTGTTAAGAAGATTAAAGACGTGAAATCCCTGCTGGACGGCACCGCCTCCTTTGAGTTGAGCCTGTCGCACGACAATGTCCCCGTCAGGTGGATGTTCAAAGGCGTTGAGCTGAAGGCAAGCGAGAAATGCAAGATTCTGTCGGAGAGGAAAGCTCACAAACTGATCCTGCAGAACGTCGACAGCAGCAACGCAGGAGAGTACACGGCCGTGATCGGACACCTGCACTGCAGCGCCATGCTTACTGTAGAGGGTACGCAACACTGAACACCCTGTCATGAATTATTAAGAAGGAAAAACTTTCAATAAAGAAAGTGATATAAACTACATTTACTCTACAAGTTTTTTTTCTTTTCTCCTTTAAAATTACGTCTGTTTTTGTTTGTGTTTTGTAAAAATACAAATTAGGCATTACAGCGTTTTTTAAAATTTTTTATTATTCAATGATTTATAAAAGTAAATACACTCGTGCAAAAAAAAGTTACGCCCCCAGATGGAGTGGTGCAAATGAAATTGTCTGGAAACAGACAATGATTTGATACAGAACATTTTCAGAAACTTTTATCTCCTCTTCAAGACGGCCTTTCAAATACAGGATGTCCCTCAAGTCCTTCCATTTACCACTTGATTTAACCTGAAGCCGGATTCCTGTGACTCTCCACACCATAACACCATGATGCCTGAAGTACCGCTAGTGCGTCTCATTGGCAGGATTGGTCCTCCACTCTTGCTGCCACCACACAATGATCATCCTTGGTGATGCAGAACTGAGATTACGATACCATACCTCCCAGTTACGGCACCACTCCAAACACAGTCCTCTCTGCGTTGGTGTTAATGTCAGCTACATATGGGATGGGAAATGGGTATTTTGGCTGACATCCGTCTTTGAAACCACTTCGGGTGTTTGTAGAGAGTTCAGTACCTGACTTTGGTGTAGATGTCTTTGGGTTCTGTAGTACTTGGTGGACAAATCAAGGATCCCCTCTTGGTGCGGTCTTTCCAAAGCTTTACAACATGTGTGGGTACCCTCATATACTCATTGGCTCCAACATTGGGCCACTGGTAATGTTGTCTAAAATATCTACAAGGCATCCTTTGTGTCGGCTGACTTTCACTCACTGCTTTGACTGACTGACGCATGCTTTGGTAGCTGCCTGATAAAACTCAAAATGCCACGTTCTAGATTCTTGATCATTGAAGCATTCACATTGGTCTGCATGTGGACCATTTTACATCCAAATCACACCATTCCCTCTGGGTGCCTAACTGTTTTTTGTTAGCAAGTGTCTATTTAAGAAATATTAAACTCAATCTGATTTAAAGTGTTTTTAAAACTCCATCAAAAGTCTCAGCTGACTAAAATTGTCAATAATTAGAAACTCAGCAACCTAAGCTATTGAAAACAATAAAAAGATTATTGTTATTGTTACATTAAATGTTACAAAACTATTTAGCTAGAAGTCCAAAATAATCCTGATAATCCTAGATCAAAAGGCATGCTAATTCTAAACTACACCTGAAATGGTTTTGCCACATCTGTTTTTGAGCCTGGGTCCAAAAATATCCAGAAGCCCAGTTGATCTGTGAACCTTGGTGCTCTGGCTGAAGTGTGAAGGTGTGAAATTTCACACGAGTAAGGTGATAAGAGCCCTCTAAGACCCGAGAAATAAAAGTTACACTTAAAATAGACTGCAGAACTTTAAAAAAAAGCCGGCACAGGTGTGGTACAATCACACTACTTTTTCCCCGCCCTCAGAAGGCGGGCTGCTGGGTTTTGAACAACCAGTAGATGTCAAAGTGACAAGTCACGATTGACCAATTATAGTACATATAAATGTGATGTAGGTTTGTGTTACTGTCACAAAGTCATGTCATAAACGAATCTAATCTTATTTTAATTTTAAGAGCAGTGTGAAAATTTAGTGTTTCCATATATATCTGTGACCTCAACTTAATAGGTTCATACAGCTCTTAAAATCTTTTATTAGAGTCTCTGTGATTACACATCTCTAAGATGACTTACAAGACTTTAATATAAACATGTTGCTGTTTGTTGGAATAAGCAGATCAGAAAATGGTGAAAAGTAGTACTTTGTGTTTTAAAATGCATCAGAAAGGGAGCATGTTTAACAAGAAGAGAATGGGACCAAAGGAGGAGCCTTGTGGTACCCCGCAACTAAGTGGGACATTATGAAAGAGTACTTTTCCAAACAGCCAGAGAAGTATTCTTTCATTAACAGTTTTTTCTTGTTTATGGCTGCAGAGCAACAGAGCTACCGGAATAAACAGCTCCTCTGAGAGCTAAAACTCTCAGAAAAGCTGTTAATGTTAAATTATTTGTCTCTGTTTTTTTCATTGTGTTACAATTTCTCACCTGCAGCTCTTTGTGTCACCAAACCAATGAAGAGTGTGGAGGTCCCTGAGACCCAGGTGGCCACGTTTGAGTGCGAAGTTTCTCACTTCAATGTGCCGTCCACCTGGCTCAGAGACGGCGTGGAGATTGAGATGAGTGAGAAGTTCAGGATCGTGGTTCAGGGGAAACTTCACCAACTGAAGATCATGAACACCAGCAGGGAAGACTCTGCGGAGTACACCTTCATCTGCGGGAACGACAGAGTGTCAGCGACGCTTACCGTCAACCGTAAGACCACAAAGCATGATTTAGCCACTGCTAGACCTATTGCAATAAGGAATAAATCAATTGATAAATGATAAATTCAAACAAGCTCAATAATTTCCTTTGCATGATGTATTGTTTTTCTCTTTTCTCTTTTTCTTACTACCAAAAACTGGATGATTAAAGTCTGGTGCCTTGGTCTAGCCCTTTTTTAAAGAAAAACTTTGTTTACAGAGACTTCATGATTGCTTTGTTTACTTATTTTCGTTATTTAAAATGTCATCCAGTCCCAGTGTTAAATGTTCATCAGAATTTCAAGTTCATTGTTCTTTGAGAATGTTTATTGTGACAGGTCTAGCTACAGCCATTGTTGGGGTTTTTTCTCTCTAAATCAGGGGTGTCAAAAGTATGGCAACACAAAATATTCATCCTGATTTTTACTTTTAATTAATTTATTAGTAATAGGGATCAAAAACATCGAGTGACTTTTCTTAAAACACAGACATTTGCAAGCCCATTTAATAAACTTAGAAAAATAAAGTAAGAGTAAGCAAATTCCTGTTCTTGTTGCTAATAAGACACAAACAATTCAGAAAGATGAAAAACTTAGGACTTGGTTTGCTGTTTTTCTTTAATCTGCAAAACCCTTTTTTGTTTTAAATCTGCAATTATTTATGCATCACTTATGTGCAGAAATCTGACTGCTTTTGCTTATTTCATTAAAATATTGTGCTTAGTTTATTGTTTTAAAAAAAATAAAAACATATGTTAATAGTCTTTGCTATTATAATTAAGAAGAAAAAAAAAACTTGTGGAAACCAGAGTTCTTTCAGCTCAACATTTTGGTCCAATCTTAAAATGTATGTTTCGTCCATCCAGCTGTCCTGATCACCTCCATGCTAAATGACCTGAACGCTCAGGAGAGAGACACCATCACCTTTGAAGTCACAGTAAACTATGAGGGCATCACCTACAAATGGCTGAAGAACGGCGTAGAGGTCAAATCATCAGAAAGATGTCAAGTCCGCAGCCGGCAGCTCACACATTCACTCACTATCCGAAATGTTCACTTTGGAGACGGAGGAGAATACCAGTTTGTAGCAGGCTCTGCTGCTAGTGCCGCTAACCTCTTTGTTGAAGGTAACAAAGCATTCATTGGACAGTTTTTTTCCCCAGTTTGGGATGTTCCTTAAATTTCTTGTTCTTTCTTGCATTTCTTGTTCTCAGCTCGTGTGATTGAGTTCACCAAGAAGATTAAAGACATAAAGATAACCGAGAAGAAAAAAGCAATGTTTGAGTGTGAAGTTTCTGAGCCTAACATCCAGGTGATGTGGATGAAGGACGGCCAGGAGTTGGACTTAACTGAGGAAAGGTCTGTCTACGATGAAGCTAGGACTGGGCAACACAGCCGAAAAACACATTAAGTGTTTCATGTTGATTATTATTAATTTGTTTTTTGTCTTAAATATCTGAAATACTGCCAATACTGTGGTGTGACATTTTCTGTTTTATCCACAGTTTTCACTCCACACTGTTGTTTTTTATTTTTAAGAAGCTGTGAGGAATGGTGACAAAATCTTAAACTGCTGTTAAGCAAGTTACTAAGCAGGTTGTTGCTAGGTAACCAAAGAGTGAGTCAGTTAGTTGATTCCACCAACCTAGCTTAGCTGGCTGTCAGAGGCTGAAGTCTTTCTTCTGCCTAGACCCCCCAGAATCCCCCCAGTGAATATTCTATATATTGAACACTCTATAAGACGTATTGTCTATTGATTTATTGTTCAGCCCTAGATGAAACCTCTGAATTCATCTCAAACAGAAATGTTCTAAGTTACAAAATCAGCTGGAAATCATTTTACTTGCTTTGTTCACAGGTATGTAGTGACAGCCGAGAAGTTTGTCCATCGTCTGATGATCCAGACGGTTCGTATGTCAGATGCTGGAGAGTATTCAGTCGTGGCCGGATCCAGCGTCTCCAAGGCCCAACTGATCGTAGAGGGACGTGACGTACGGATCGCTGAACCTGCAGAGCGTGAAATCATGGTAGGCTGTAGTGAAGTACAAGTACTTTTTTATTCTATTTCAGTACTTCCTTCTTGTATCTGTATTTTACTTAAGTAGATTTAATCCTGGTTTGTGCTTTCAACTTTTACTCCACTACATTTTGCATTAAGTATCTATACTTTCCATTCTTCTACATTCCAATAATGTGTTGCGTTATACATTACATTCACATCACACTGCATTTTTTTTATTTGTTTATTAGTTTGAAAGTAATCAATGACTCAATCAAGTTAATGACAAGTACAGATTTTGAAATTGTAATATTTTGTTCATTATTCAACTATTGCAAGGTTAAATATACATTATCTTTTAACTTCTGAGTTGATGACAAACTGGAGTTAAAACATCGGTGGAAATGATCAGTATCAATTCCTTTATTAAGTGTCTAATGCCTTTTTTTCATTCAGACAACTTTGACTTGAATGTGTTAACTTCATTCAAAATAACACATTGGTTTTGCTTTGTGTTAAATAAAAACTTTCACACGTGTAATCATTCCTCTCTTATTTAGCATTTAACTCTGCAGTGCAGGTCATCCCTGAAATTCTGATGCACAGAATCACAACTACAAGTGTAAACTGTGCCGCTGAAAGTTAATACAATAAAAATTCTCATTTTAATGAACATCGTTTATTAAAATGGCACAGCTACATTGATACATTAAAGAGAATATACATACAATGGGCACACTTAGTGATATTATGGGGAATACATTCAACAAGTACTTTTACTTTCAATACAGTAAGTATTTTTACTGAAGTAAAAATATTAGTGTAATACTTTTACTAGTGTACATTTTTGTCTGTTAATTTGTACTTTTACTTCTCCACCATTGCAGTAAGACAGTTTTATAGCTTTACACCAGAAACAACAATATTTCTGGAGTAATCTAACCCTCCCCGTCCTTCCTTCAGGTTCTTGAGAAACACAGAGCAACCTTCGAGTTTGAAGTCAATGAGGACGACATTGAAGGACGTTGGCTCAGGAACGGCGTGGAGATCCAGTTCTCTGTGGAGGAAAGGTTCAGCTATGTTGCCATCAGGAAGCTGCACCGCCTCACCATCTCTGAGACCTACAGGAGTGATGCTGGAGAATATACTTTCATCGCCGGAAAGAACAGGAGCACCATGCACCTAAGAGTCAACAGTAAGTCGAGAAAAAAGTTCAAAACTGATGTAGATGAGAACTGTATCTTGGAAATATGGAAAGATATTCCTCCAAAATCTGCTCCAAATTTGTCTTTGTTCACTAAACCAAGTATATTATAGTTAACTAAAACTAACAAAATAACAAAAATTGAAATAAAGAAAACATTTTTGTTAGCTGTTCCGCATTTATTAATACAATACATTTAGTAATACAATACTGCGTTTTTGTTAATTTTGTACCTTAAAGTTAACCATAGTATGATAAAACTAATACTTCTACCATAAACTAATAAAAAATTTAATATCTAACAAAATAAAACTAGCAAACACACTTTAAAACCAATCAAAACTAACTGAATTAGAACAGAAAGTCACAACTAAATAAAAGAAAACTGCAATGAAAAACCCTAAACAATAGTAACCCTGGACCAAACATATTACTTTCCAGTCCCGGAGCCTCCTCAGATCCTCCGTCACATGGAGCCCCAGTCAGTCGAGGCAGGAAAGCCGGCTCGCTTCTCCGTTCAGGTGAGCGGCGTTCCTCCACCGCAGGTCTCCTGGTACAAAAACTCCCAGGCTCTGTCGCCGGGCTTCAAGTGCAAGTTCCTTCACGACGGCAATGAGCACACGCTGCTTCTGATCGAAGTATTCCCCGAGGACGCCGCCGTCTACAACTGCGAGGCGAAGAACGACTACGGCACGGCCACCAGCACCGCCACGCTCAATGTGGAAGGTAAGACCGAACGTCCTGATTGAAGAGCAGGATGGAGACATGGCGGATGGAGTCTGATGCAGGTTTGTTTGCTGTAGTGTCAGAGGTGGTCTCTCCAGACTCTGCTGCCCCCATCGCTCCACCCGTCATCATCTCACCCATCTCCAACACCTCAGCCAGAGAGGGAGAATCCGCTTACTTCCAGTGCAGAGTCCGTGGAGACGGTAAGAAGTCCTTTCAAAATTTAACATCAATAATTTGGGTTATTTAAACTGTTATAACAGAAAGAATGGGGGTTTATTTTCATAAGTCTTACCCTTTCTTTAAAGGTTCACAAGGTTTACTTTGATAGTTAGCTTTCGGTTATCTGCAAGTGACTTTGCATATTAGCTCTAAGCTAAATATTTAGCTTGCTAAACAAAATATTTAGTTTGTAGCTAAACAAATTCTCCTGATTTAGATGTGAAGATCAGCTGGTTCCACAAGGAGAAGGAAATCAAGCAGTCAGACTTCTTCAGGATGTCTCAGTTCGACGACAGCTGTCAGCTGGAAATCTCCAGAGTTTACCCAGAGGATGAGGGGGAATACACCTGCGTGGCCACAAACAACGCCGGGAAAGTGTCCTGCTCTGCCACTCTCACCCTGGATGGTGAGTTTTTCATCAAAATAATGATGAAAGCTACAAAAGCTTGATTTATATCTACGACAGAACTTTTTTTTGTTTGTTTTGTATTGATGTCTGTGTAAAATGTCAGAAGTTATTAATCTGAGGTTGTATTGAGTCCAGTTTAAAAGAGCTTTTTCATGAATCCTGATTTGGATTCTGATCCAGAGTCTATGTTTGTTTTTAAAAAGACTTTCATTTCTTTGGTTTGATGCAAAGCAATCAGTGGGATGGAATTTCACTAAATAAAGAACGATCCCTGAACCTGCTTCATTTCAGGGCAAATTCAAACAGTGAGCAGTTCTACCGAGCCTCAGTGGCACATCTCCAGCCTAAAGAAACCGTCAGTTGGCCAAAAGCCGGTTTTCATCCAACCAATCACAAGCTGCACAGTGACACATGGGGAGGTGGCCCGTTTTCATGCGTGTGTATCCGGCCTGCCAAAGCCGGAAATCAGCTGGTTCCACAACCGGCAGCCGGTCCAACCTTCCAAGAATGTGGTGTTCCACTTCGATGAGGTGACAAACATCGCCACACTCATCATAGTGGACGCCTTCTCTGAGCATGCAGGGCAGTACACCTGCAAGGCGGTGAATAACGCCGGGGAGGCTGCATGCTCGGCCAGCCTCACCGTTATCAGAGAGGAAGAAGGTAACACCTGGATGTGTTCATTTGTAGCCAGACTCCCCCCTAAAACATCACGTTTTTCTTTCTTCAAGATTGAGCCCCTCTTTCTAAAAATCAAAGTCTGAGAGGATGTCCCGAACCAGATGAAAGCTTCCAAGATGGACCGGATTAGTTATAGATTTTCCTTTTTTTATATTACAATGCAAATTCCCTAAAATCTGAAAACAGGGTCAATAGTAAGGACATGGATTTTTTTTATTTATTAAAGATGACCTATTATGTTGCCTTGAACAGGTTAGGATAGGTCTTTGGGCTACACAAAACATATTTATTATATTTTGTTGCACAAAATCATTCTTAGAAAATGGGATTTTAGTCTGGTCAGTTTTGACTATTTTCAACTCTATTTTCAGAATGAGAAGTTTTAGGACGTCTTGTCACTTTAAATCCAAGTAAGCTGCTGCTGGCCACGACCTCCAACTCAGTGTTTGCACTCGCATGTTAACATGGCTGCAAACAGATGTGCAATTATACAACCATACATCTTTGAAAAGCATTAGTAGAGCCTCCTGCACAACCAACAAGAATGTGACGAGTCAGCTTGGGTTGCTAGATAACAGGTGGAGCTCCGTAGGGGTTATTAGGTAACGGGCAGTGCAGTTACCTAATGCTGATTTTGAAACGGATAATTTTCCAGACACCAAAAAACATTAACTTGTTGGGTTATTTTTTAATTTTCATTTTTTAATCACTTGGTCTGTTTTTAGAAGCAGTTGAGACACAAATGGAAGCACAAGAAGAGGTTAAATGTGAATTTTGCATAATAGGTCCCCTTTAAACTTATATGGATGGACAGGTTTTCAAAATGGTGGGAATTCTTAGTTTCTATGTATTTAATTAGGAAAACTGGTAGAATTACCTGACCAACCAATCAGAGCCAATTAAGAGAAAACTTTGATTTGATCTTTGTCAGACTGATTGGTGCAGCTCTAAAATGTGATAATCGGGACATCCCTCAGTCGTTCTTCATCTCTGACTAACATCACGAAGTCGAACCTCTTCTTTCACAAATTCACGTGTTTGTTTGAATACTGGAGTTTTCACTTCCTCCTTTCTCACTTTTCCTCTCAGGAACAATCCCTTCACTCATGCTCCTCCTTTGTCTCTCCACAGTAAAACTCACACATTTATTCTCACTGTTACTCCTGTAGAAAGGGATCTTCATTTCTCTTTTTTCTACCAACCTGATTACCTTTGAAAAACGTTCCTTTCTTGCATTCCTCCTTGCTGGACACCAGTTTGCTCTTCTTCATTACTCATTTAAGTGAGCAGGGATTTCAGCGTCTTTTGTTGGATTTTGGAAAACCTCATTTTGGTTTTTTAGGAACTGATATTTGAGCTAAAATTTTGTTTTTGATGTGTGCTCAATTTCTTAAAATTCACAATTTTTCCTTCTTCTAAAACATAAACCCTGAGGACAAAATATTTATTTGCTGTCTAGTATCCAGTACAACTACAATAGACTGCATAGTTTAAAAATGGAGCAGTGACAAGACAATTTATTCCACAAAAATTGCAAAATGTTGTGGCAATGGACCTAGTACTTTTTAAATTTAATGTTCAAGAATTATTGTCTTAAAATAAGCTCCTGCACCTTGCTGAAAAGTTACTTGTAAGTTAGTTTTGTCATATTTCAAGTGTACTAAGATATTTGCGCTTGAAACTAGACAGAAATGCTTGGTAAAATGTTGTGCTTTTGCAAGTCTGACAAGTGGGCCAGTTATAATAACAAAAAGTCTGGGTTATGGTATTTTGGTTTTATCCCGGATCGGGGATAAATTCCATCAGTCTTAACCTAAACAGTGAGAAATGTGACAAAGGCATGTAGAAGCTAACGGATAAACAATAAACTGGTGTCTCTTTCTTCCACAGTGACTCTTGTGAGGGAGCAGATCGAAGCCACAGTTGAAGAAGAAGTTAAAGGTAAGACCTTGCCTCTCTAGGCATATCACACACAATTACTGCGATCACACCTGAGAAGATGATTCAGTGAAAAAGGGATAGTTTGACCTAGTTTCCAGTTACATCCTCTGACTTTTCACTGTAAAAGTAGTCTGTCAGCAGTCAACTCTGACATAAGCTATGGTTCTGAGATGTTCTTTTTGTGGAGACACCTTGAAGGTCCTGATGAGACAAACTGATGTGCAAATGCATGCTGTATGGGTTGGTTGGGTCAGAGTTGTCCTGCAGGAGCAGATTGCGCTTACAGCTTGGAAACAAGTCAATGTTGAACTGTCCCTTTAAAAAAAATTTTTTTTCTGCAGTTGCATGTCATATTTATGTGTTTTGATGGAAAAATACTTGTTGTTTGTATCATCTGTTCTTATATTTTTTTGGTATCCCACGGTTTCCTCCAGGAAAGCACTGATAGAACTTGCTTGTTCCAGTTTCTAAAGACTTTGCATCCAGAAAGTCATTTTGGCATGAAGGTTCCTCGGGTATTTCCAAGTAAAAGGTGCAGGATGTGTATCTTTTAAATCTCTTTGAAATACTTGAAAGGCCTTTTAAAAGACATAGAGGTCTTCTGCATTTGGGACTGATACCTTCCTCCTGCAGAATATGTCCTAGCCTGGCTTGCAGATAGTGGGATGTGATTCCTGTGGTTTGCTTCCAAAATAACACCAGTCAAACTATATTAGTTCGAATAAACGCCTTCTCGCCCAATTTTACGGCTTCAATTCTTAAAGTTCTGAAATCAAAAATATGTATTGGAGAGCTTGTGCTTCATTCATTTCCTGTTAAGGATTAGAAAGGGCGTTTATTCTCCTGTCTGCAAGTCAGGTAAGGAATATTCAAGTAAAAGCGCAACCATCAGAGAGAAAACAAGCGGATGTTGGCCGTCATGTTTTAACAATAATAAAATAATTTGTTTTGAAGAAATTTCCACAGACGAAGGATCAAAACCTCCTGCAGGTTTCTATTAAAAAGAATCAAGTCTTGCGTTTATTCGAACAAATATGGTGAGTGAAATTATTTTTTATGGCATTGTGACTCCCAGCATGCATTTTAATATTTCCATTAAAGATAATCTTTTCTATCCCTTTACCTCCAGACCTCATGTCGTTCTGACTGTCGTCTGTTTCTGTTTGCAGAAGCACACAGCGTCACTGAGCTCAGCGGCACTCGACATCTCCGCGGAGCTTTCTCTGACACAGAGGAGTTCCTCGATCACGGCTTGGTATCAGCTAACCGCTGCTCGAGCAGAACTTCGTCAATCAGCTCCTGGACAGAAAACATTAAGCCATCCTTCACAAAGAAACTCAAGTTTCAGTCAGTTTTGGAGGGAGAACCAGTGGAGTTAAAGTGTAAACTCATCGCTTGTCCTGTGCCGACTATTCTTTGGTTTCATAACAATAGATCTATCCCCAAGGAACGCAGACGTAGGATCTGTACTGACAGCAGGATGCACATGCACACCACATGTCTTTTCATTGACAGTATCAGGGAGAAAGACTCCGGCAGTTACAAGGTGATGGCATTAAACTCAGAAGGTTCTGCTGAGTCCACAGCATCACTTTTGGTTTCGCTAAGGGAAGAGCAGTCTGCTAACTACCTTGGCTTTGTTCGGCGCTCTGCCCAAGCCCATGAGAGTGTAGACAACTTGGCAGAGCAGAGGAAGGAGAGGAAGTTTAGAGTTGATCTCAGGTGTGTAGGATCTCCATTTGATAAAATGTCCAAAGTCCACCAGGGTAGATCCCGATCCAAAAGTGCTTTAGTGAGAACTGTATACTTCAGATCTAGTACGGGTTCTTTAGACAAACCATCAGAGAAGGAATCCAAACGTTTAGAGACTGCCTCTGAGCGCGCCCCGTCTCCTCCCCCCATGTTTGACAGGTCTGAGCGTTTTAACGACAGGTTCAGTGATATCTACTGTGACCGGCGCACTGGGGCAAGATTCAGTGATAAGTTCAGCGACAGGTGCAGCGACAGGTACAGTGACAGATTCAGTGACACAGAAAGCCTCCACAACGAGGTCAGAGCAAAGCTTACAACCCTGCAGAAAGCAGTAAAACAAAAGAAAAGGCTTTCTATTTCCACCATGTCCTCCTCTGAGTTTGAGGTCGAGTCAGTCGCCAGTGAGTCGAGCTATGCAGAGTATGTGGAGAAGTTGAGGGTCAAGCCCTCCTCTCTGCCTGACGTCCAGCACCGAACATTGGATCAGGGTGAGAAAAAGTTAACTAGGGAACCTTCTCACCCTCGAAAGAGACATTTGTTTGAGCCTCAATCCAGAACAAGAGCCATTCAGATCATGAAAGGTGAGCTGGTTGACACAACGGTGCATCAGAGAGAAAGAAAGTCTAGTGTCAAATTCACAGAGACACTGGAGGGTAAAAAAGCCAGTGAGTCTCAGGCAGATGAAAATGAAGAGCACAAGGTGGAGACTGCAAAGGCAGAGTTTGAGCTGCTCCACAAAATTGAAGAAACCAGGACTTCTGTTCAAGAAGAAGCATCTGTCTTTAGTGAGGAGGTAATATCTGAAGCCCCAGTACCATCCGAAGGAGATGAGTCCTATGAGGAGGAATCCTTAAGGGCTCAGTATGGGAAGAGCTTAGAGGCTGACAGAAAAGAGTGTGAGGACAAGCTTCTTGCTTTGCGGATCAGGAAGTGGCAGCAAGGAAGTTTGATGTCAGAGCAAGAAACATTTCATGAAGAAACTGATGTTCCTCTGCCAGCTGAAATGCAATACATGGAACCGACAGGGCACCCTTACACTAAGAAGGAGGTGGTTGAGAAAATATCAACTGAAAGAACTGAAGCCACAACCACCTCACAAATCTCCCTTCAACACAAATCTCCCATGTTGAAGGCAAGGCCTCTAGAACTTGAAGTGGCACCACCAAAATCACCTAAAAAAGAAGTCAGAGGATTGGAAGTAGATAAATCTGCTTCTTTTGATCCAGTTAAACCAGCAGATAAACCAGAGGAGACTCTGAGGGATCAGTATGAGAAAAGTCTGGAGGCTGAAAGGATGGAGTGCGAGGAGAAACTTCTGGCTCTGCGGATCAGTAAGTGGCAGCAAGGTGTCAGAATGTCAGAAGAAGAGGCCTTTCACCCTGAAACTGATCTGCCTCTACCAGCAGATAATCAGTACATGATGTCTGAGGAGGTAATTTCTTCACAGAAGGGGATGGAGAAAGGAGCACCATTAGATGTAGTTAATTTATCAAATCCAAACCCAAAACCTGTAACAGTGGGAGGTAAAGCAGAACGTGAAGTAACATCTGCACCCTCTCCTAAAGCCAGAATTAAAACCCCAATAGAACAACAGGAAAAAGAGGTTCCAGTCCTGGCACAAAAATCACCTAGAAATAAAGGTGAAGCAAAAAAGGAGGATGTTCAGTCACCTAGAACAAAAGGCAGAACAGAGAAGAAGTTGTTTGAGAAGACAAAAGAAGAACGAGAGCTCCAGCTTTCACGAGAGAACATCTCAGAACTGGAGAGTGAGAAGTTTGTCAGCGAAGAGGAGGCCCTCACTCAGAGAATCATGAGATGGCAACAAGATGTTCTGATGGAACAACAGCAGCCAGTGGAGCTAGAGTCTGACTGGGCAGAGCGTTATCCTCCATTCCAGGCTGAGATTACTCCTGAGGTTGGAAGAATCTTCCCAGAAACTTCTGCTGTGCCAACATTTCAGCAGCCCACTTTGGCCCACAGCAGGAGGATTGCTCCTGGTCAAACAGCTCAGGAGCAGTTGCCAACTACCTCGGCTCCAGCTGGTTTCCAAGATCAGAAATCAGATATTCCTCAGTGGCCGCTAGTTGAGGAAGTGCCAACAGAGGGCCGCGAGACCAGACTGCAGACAGACAGTGAGTACTTTGTAAGCGAGGAAGAAGCAATGGCTAAACGCATCCTGAAATGGCAACAAGATGTTGTTGAGCAAGAGGAAGTGTCTGAGCTGGAGTCAGAGTGGGCTTTAGACAGTCAGTGCAAACAGCCTGGACCTGTGTTAGAGCCCCATCTTCCTCTGATGGATCGTGAACTCCATGGTTTATCACCAAATGCAAGACTTTCAGCTGAACGACAAGCTGCACAAAGTAAACAGTCTTCTGAAACCCAGATTCCTCTCCAAGGTACTACTTCACCTCTTAAGGTGGCTGCACCTTTTGCTAAAGAAAAAGCTCTTCCATCAGGTGATGTGGGTGGAGCATCAGAGAGAATGAGGAGCAGGGAGGAGTATGGTATGACCGCCGATAAATCCAGCCACCAGCGTTTCCAGACAGGTGTAAGAGATAAGCGAGGGATAAAAGAGGAGGTAGAAACTGCTGGAGAGAGTAGTGGATGGCGACAACAGAAAGGTTTAGCAGGTACAGAGAAAGATGAAGAAAGTGAAGTTTCAGTTAGACTAAGAGTAACTGGAGCGGGAAGTTCTGCACAAGCTGCTATAAAGAAGGAGATTAAACCTCCAGAGTCTCAGAGGGTGAAACAAAGGGATATAGATTCTTCAGGCTCACCCTCTATATTTTTAAAAGAAATATCTTCACTTAAAGTTAAAACTGGTGAGATGACAGAGTTCACTTGCCAGTTTCAGGGTGATCCTCCACCTGTTGTTAGCTGGCTTAAAGATGGCCAGCCAGTGGACCACAACCCAGATTATGACATCATGATCAAATCAAACAACTCTAAGCTCACTGTATTCTATCCAACGACAGATCATGAGGGGACTTATGAGTGTATCATAACCAACAAGCATGGTAAATCAATCTGCAGTGGTACTCTTGAGATTTCGGATAAGAAAGCTTCAAAAAAGGCAGGTGTCACACAGGAAGTGGTAGTTACTGAGGAGCTGGGGGGTCAGGGGAATCTCATAGAGCAGGAGATTCTGACCTACATAGATTCAGGAAAGGCAACGCTGCAAGTTCCCCAAACTGTGGTCCATAAACGTCGCTTGTCAGATGAATCGTTCAAATCCTCACCTGTAGAGATTCGAATTACAGCTGCTACTCCTCTCCCTGAAATGTCTGAGGACAGCAGTGAGGACAGACCTCAAGCTTTGCCAGAGAAAACTCCAGAGGTTGCCAGTGATGATGGAACATCTCAGACTTTGAAGCACAAATTTACCTTCTCCTTTGATGTGGTTGGAGAAGCCCCTTGTGTAGTGACTGAATTGGAGAATGTGACCTGTCCTGAGGGCAGCACTGCAGTGTTGGAGTGCCTTATCACTGGTGATCCTGTACCTGAGGCCATGTGGTATTTTAATAATACTTGCCTTGATGCTGCGGCCAATAAATACCAAGCAGAGGTAGATAATAAAATGTACAGACTTTATATTTACAGTTTTAGATGCACAGATGCTGGAATGTACAGATGTCTAGCTAAAAATAAGCTTGGGGAGGTCATGAGCATCTGTCAAGTGTCAGGTCAAATCCGTGATCCTGTGCAGTTTTCAGAGCAAGGAGAAGCTGTGGAGGGAGACGATATCTCTTCCTCTGAAAGAGTAAGCAAGATTCATGTAAGACTAACTGAGGATTTTAAGAAACCTGCCACTGTGCATATGCCTGCCCTCTCTCGTACAGAGGATAAACCTCTAATTTCACCTCCTCCATCAGATATGGGTGTCAAAGCCCCAAAATCCAGATTTTCTCCTTCCAAAGAACCCCCAATACTGTCAGGCTGTGGTCTTCAGGGTTCTGCTGCTATAATTAAAGTTTCTCAGATCAAACAGGCTTTTGAGTCTGACTCACCAGTTTCTCTAATAACACCCCCTTCACCTGAGGAGCAAAGAAAAGACACACAGTTTCCTGAAGAGTTTATTCCTGCTGTAGCCATTTCCCTAGACCAACAAGAGGAGGAGGAAGCGCTCAGACTTGACAGGGTGTCTGAGGAACCTGGTATATCAGTAAATCCATATGTTCCTGAAGCAACTGAACCTGTAGTGTCAGATACCTCTGAGGTCACTGGTGTTGAACAAGGAGCAGATGTGAAACAGTTTGTGGAAAAACTGCAGGAGTCTCCACAGCTTGTGAGACCAAGGCCACAGAAACCAGTTTGTGTCCAAGATCCTATACAGACTGGTGATGTCGAAATGATTGGGGATCAGACACAGCAGCCATTTGACAGAACGAGTAGTTTCATTCCTTTCAAGCCTGAGAAGGTCCCGGTAATTAAACGTTCTGTTAAGGCGCCTGTTGAGGAAGGTGTAGCAGCTAAAACAATTTCTGGACATTTAGACACTGAGGGCCAGTTTCTATCTCCAGATGTGGGTTTGGAATCATCTTTTTGTCTTGATGCAGCTGAAGTTGTTGAAGCATTGGTTGAAGGTGGAACTCACATGGATGAGGAGGTCAAAAGGTTAGAAGAGGGATCAGTTTTAGAGGAAATAAATGAGGAGGCTGTAGTTGGTGGTGAGGAGTTGATATCTATCACGGAACCATCTATAGACAGTGGCATTTTTGTCAGTATGCCAGACAAGACTGATGCAACAGAAATATCGGAGAAAGCTCTCACTGGAGAAAAAGATGGACCTGAAATAGCAGCTAAAATTGGTAGAACTGGTGTTCATGTGAATCCTGAACCCCCAAAATTGATCAGAAACCCAAACATAAACACCCAAGTTAAACCACCTGATGTACTAGCTGCTCACCCGGAACAGGAAGGAGATACTCTTGAAGAATCCTTGGCAGCTGAGGGAGGAGCAGCAGCAGGTTCCATACAGGAGGAGGAAGTAACTTTTGGGGCTGTGTACGAGTATTACAACCCTCCAACAGACTGGGGTAGGCCTCTCACCCCCGAGTCTGAGATGTCCATAGAAATTGGTAGCACTATGAGTGAAGAGATAGCAGAGGTACCTGAAAGGTTTTTCACCCCAGGCTCTTCTACCGAGGTGTCTCAACCAATCGCAGAGTCCCTTCACACTCTCAAGTCACCACCATCCTTTCACACTCCAAACTCTGACATACCTAGTGGGTTTATGACACCGGATGAGTTTCCGTTCTCTCCGGTATATCACAAGAGACCCTCAACGGGAGACTCCACTGAGAAGTTCTTCTCACCGGTACATTTCCTCAACTCTCCTGCTGATGAGGGTGGTAAAACCGATCCAAATGGCGTAAGCTTGGATGAAAGCAGATTTCTCTCACAGGGCAAAGGGACATTAGGACCGGCCACCCTTCAAGAGAAAGTGCAGGGAATCCCTCCAGCTTTCCTTAAGCCTCTCATTAAGAAAAGAGTGTTTGAAAACGACTCACTGACATTTTATGCTGAAGTTTTTGGCCTACCTTCCCCTGATGTAAGGTGGTTTTTCAACAAAACCCAGCTGGTGGCAGACGATAGAGTTAGAATGGACAGAGATGCTGATAACATCACGCTAGTGATTCATAACGTCACTAAGGCTGACCAGGGAGAATATATCTGTGAGGCTGTGAATTATGTTGGGGAAGCCAGAAGTGTTGCTCTGGTGGTGGTTGTATCACAGGAGGTGAGGTTCATGCCAGCACCACCTGCTGTCACCCATCAGCATGTGATGGAGTTTGATGTGGAGGAGAACGACTCTTCTCGTTCTCCATCCCCTCAGGAGATTCTGCTAGAGGTAGAACTGGATGAAAATGAGGTAAAGGAGTTTGAGAAGCAGGTTAAGATCATCACCATTCCTGAGTACACAGCAGACAACAAGAGCATGGTCATATCTTTGGATGTGTTACCCAGTATTTATGAGGAGGGTGCTGTGGATTTTGTCACTCAAGAGCATGATGACTTGAAAATAGCATTTGAGGTCACAGAGATGCCTCCAAGGTTTATCAACCCAATCTGTGACATGGAAACCCCAGAGGGTACTACTGTTATGTTTGAGTGCTCTCTGATGGGAATCCCGTCTCCAATTGTGTCCTGGTTTAAAGGAGACAAGAAAATTCCACATAATACAAAGAAATACTTGCACTCCTCTGATGGAGATAACCACTTCCTGAAGATCTGTAAAGTTACTACTCAGGATAGTGGAGTTTATACTTGTAGGGCGATAAACCTCGTTGGGGAGACTCTTTGTCGAGCCTCCCTGGTGGTGATAAGTGCAAAGGCTTTTTCAGGGAAGACCAGAGGTAGGGAGCTGACCGCTGTGTCCTTAGGAAGTGCTAAGGTCCAGCCACAGAAGTTTGACCTGATGGTTGGAAACACGTTGTTTGATGGTGAACAGGTGTCTGAAATTGAGCTTGAGTTTGAGTTTGAGCAAGAGCCTGATGAGTCACAGCGGGCAGTGAGGTTGGTGGCCAACACTGACCACCAAACCAGTGAACAAGGACAAAAGTATGTTAGTGTTAATTTTGATGTGTTTGCTGAGCCAGCCAAGGATGAAAAAATTGAATTTAAGGGGAAGTCATCGGATATGTGCAGCTTTCATTTCCAGGTGACCGAAATCCCCCCTAAATGTGTTATCCCACTGACTAACGTAACTGCAGCTGTAGGGACCCCTGTCATTCTCCAGTGTTTGGTCAGCGGCAAACCAAACCCCACAGCTCAGTGGTACAAAGATGGAGAGCTGGTCACTGACAGTAGATGTATAATCCAGGAGAAAAGTGCTGGTCATTTCAATCTGCTCATAACCAACGTGACTCAGAGTGATGCTGGAGAGTATAAGTGTTTAATCCAAAACTCTGCTGGCTGCATAGAAACAACAGCACTGCTGAAGATTTTCTAGATATTAAGGTTGTAAGGTTTGGTCACCTTAAAACCAAAAATTCACCAAGCAAAAGTAACCAAGAGGAAACAGAAGTAACCAAATTCCACACAAAACCTTGGTCAGGATTTCAAACTAGAACTTTCTTGGTTACACTGCTAACTACTGGTTTACCATAACTGGCACTAAAATCAATTAGCTACAAATTCATTTCTTATTTTTCTTTTGAAGTCATGAATTTGTGTGACGATAACTTTTGGTTATGGAATAAACTGAGAACTTCTTTGCTTCACTGCCTTATATGTGGTCTGATTTAAAAGCAAAAGCTGAGACATGTAGCAGAGTGTTGTATTGATGATGAAAACAGTGTTTTAGTGTTTGTCATTGTAAGTCAAAAAGTTGATATTTTATTCTTTATGTTAAACACAAGGCAATATTAGTTTAAGTCTTTGATCAAAAAGTTTTGGTTCATGTTTTCTTTGGTAACTCTTTGAGCTAGACTGATTGAATGTTGAAGTTATGCTGTTTAAATTATTTTTCAAACTACATATGAAGGAAATTTCCCTCAAAGTCACGTGTTAACTAAAGTTTAGTTTTAGTGGTAGAATGTAGCATGTCTGCAATAACAAGGCAGTAAACATAAAAGAAATACATCTATTTGATAATTTGTTTACTTTAAGTTCCTTGTTCTTACAGTATTTACCGAGATATATACATATGTTTTTGAAATTAAAGACGCAATTCAGAAAATACTGACAGGATTTCATTTGAAAGGACTTAAATTATAAATGCACTGTATTTGTTAAATTATAATTTATTACTCATAAGCTTTACTGTTATCAATCTTTTAGTAGGTCTATTATTCAATAATATTAAAATTAAAGCTTAAGAAACAATCATCTAAAGTAAATTTAAAAACAAATGTTCTGTACTGCTGACTTGAAATTATTTTGTTGGTTAAGTTTGAGTGGCCTTTAATGTGGATTTTTTGGGGGGTCGGGAGGTTGAGTGCTTTCACTGCCTGTGTATGATTTTTTTGTGGAATTATAAATCAAAATAAAAAGGGAAGTGAAAGATAAGTTATTTTAAAAATGGACACTGTGAAACATTTTTTTTTAGAAAACGACGATGTGGATGTTTTGTAAATAAGTGTAATGTTAGGAGTGTACGAGTGTTCAAATTACGAGAGAAAAAAACAGAAAACTGTGGTGTTGTGATGAACATGTGTGGTTTATTTGTACAGATATGTCAGTTTGTCTCAGAGTTTATATAATAAAAGGTTTGATGTAAAGTTTGAGTCTGGTCATGGTTTATGTTTTCATGAATGATTACCACTGTTGTCATGAAGTGTCATATTTTCTCAAACAAAAACTCGATAATGATTCACCAGTTAGGGTTTATGAATTCAAGACAATAACTAAAATGAGTCTCCTAATTAGTCATTTGTATTTGTGCAAGCATATAAATAACGGCATTAAACCATTAAACAGAGTAGGAATAATCCTGACTGCTTTCGTACTAGTTGCATTGATGAGCCTCACTAACATTAGTGAAACATAGTATCTGTCACATAATATTGTTTCACTAATATCATTAGTGAAGCAAAAATTATGATCTTAGCTGTGTAACTGATAAATAAATAAGTAAATGTTAGTTTAGATTAATATTACTCTGGATGTTGAATTGTGAAAAGGAGTCAGGATCCTCTGAGTTTCACAGGCAGCATAAAAATGTTTGAGAAATTTTAACTTTAGAACATTCTAATCACTTGTAAATGTGCAAACGCTGTTTGCAAAATACAACTAAGGAGGTTAAAGCTGCTGTACCAGTTGTCACATGGTTGTCCTTTTCACACCACTTGAGTTTTTCCAACCTTCAAAACTTGGTGCTAATAAACTGTACACATACATATTGAGCAATTTTTGTAGCTATTGACTGCCTTGATATGTTTTTGTGAGTTAATTAGTAAAATGATAAGGTTTTATTTGTGGACATTGTTTTCAGTGTTGCTCAATATTTCCCGACAGAGCGTTCTAGCACCACCATCACCACTGTGGAAGAACGAGAGGAAACCTTCTACACTGGTGTCCAGTTACCACAGAAATCTAAAACACTTGAACTCAAGCCAGAACCCAAACGTTACTCTTCCACTTTAGAGAAGAAAAAAGAGAAGCCAGTTTTCCTCAGCCAGCTATCCCCAGCAGCCGTAACCTCAGGGGAAACAGCCAGATTTACGGTCAGGGTGTCCGGCTTTCCAAAGCCGATTGTTCAGTGGTCTCGCAATGGTAGGGTGATAAAAAGCTCTTCTGCGTACAGGCTGGTAGAAGAAAAGGAGGAGTACACATTGGTGATCACCAAAGTTACATCTGAGTATGAGGGTGAATATTCCTGCACTGCCACCAACAGGTTTGGGCAGACAACATGCACCACATACCTAGAAGTGAAAAAGCCTGACATCAGCCAAGCAGAGAGGTGGGTGGAGAAAATGTTTAAGGTCACAGGTCAACCACCTACATTTACTGTTCAGATCCAACCTGTTAGATGTTCAGAAGGAGGGGAGGTTTATTTTAATTATAAAACCACAGGAGATCCAGTTCCTGATGTGAAATGGTTGAAAGGGGCTTTCCAAATCCAGCCCAGCAGAAACTGCATCATAGTAACCAACCCAGATGGATCTGGCCTAATCAATATCAAGAGCGTCAAACAGGAAGACAGTGGCCTATACACATGTAAAGCCTCCAACCAGTTTGGTGAGGCTACCTGTAGTGCTGAGCTTGTTGTGTTTAGGGAGTCGGTCTCTGTTTCACACAAAAAGGAGCAGCTAACCATGGTTCAGAAAAAATCCTATAAGGTGTCAGTATCAGAACAGGCGACAGAGTCTCGTCTGTATCAGGTCAGCCTTCCAGGCCAGGACAAGACCCGGTCAGATCAAATGGTTTATACCATTGGTACTGAAGACAGGAAGATCATTCCTAGTGAGCAGGTGGCCTCGCTTGGGGAGGCTGACATCTCTGCTGCAACCATCCATCGTGAGACACTGACCCAACAGGCAGCTGTGCTTCAGACTCATGAGATAGAGGAGAGGGTTTCTGTGGTTCCCACTCACCCGCCTCAGGCATCAGCTGTTCCTGGGAAGCAGCTTCACATGGCAGCATTTACATCCTCTGTAGAAGAGAGTCAGGGTCTCACAGAGCAGCACTGTGACCGCATTCAGAGTCCTGAGGTCATTGAACTGCAGCTGGCAAGAGAAAAACAATCAAAATTAATGTCTGCCATGGCAGAGGAGCTCATCCCACTTTCAACTGTCAGCACAGAGCTTCTACATGACAAGCAGCCTGCTAACATCAAACCCACCTCTGAACCCAAACACTTGGTCAGCGGGCATCAGGTGGAGTCTCAACTTTCTATTGTAAGAGAGCAATCTGAGGATATCCCTGGACAACAGCAAGAGAAGAGCTACAGGGTGAAGGAAGGTATTAAAATTTTATATTCAGCTCAGTCTACAGAGAAACAAGTAATGGAAGAAGGCCACACAACTGAACTATCAACAGCAGAATCTGCTGTCAAATCCACCATTAAGAAAGAACAGAGTCAGCCCATTTTAGCCTCAATCAGTGAGTCCAAACAAACTCTTTCTAAGGAGACAGGGTTCTCGATCCAGATGCCTGCTGAAGAAGCAGCTCAGCTTTCTAAAGACAGAATAATGAAGGCAGCTTTAAATGCTGAAGAAAGGCAAATACTGCAGGCTGAGCCGACTAAAGAACTGCCATGTCTGGATAGGGCAGTGACTATTCAGTCACATGTAGAAAGTGGGAAGGTACTGCACCTGCAGGTCATCACAGACCAAGACCTCCTTTCATCTGAAAAGAGTTTCAGTTCTGAAAAACCAGCACCTGAGCAGGCAGATACCAGGAAGAGTCCCACTCTGTTGCACACTGTAAGTCAGGATCAGCAAAAAACTGTTTTTTGTGAAGACATATCAGAGTTTGAAACTAAAGCCAGCTCGATAGCCATTCAACCCCAAAATGAGGCTCAGACTGTGCTGCATCTCCAGTCAATAATGCCTGTAGAGGTGCTGCCTAAAGAGGGTGTTTTCACAGATGAAAAGCCTGATGAACAGGTAGCAACACAGAAGCACGAAAAATCAAGGAGCCATGCAGCTGTCTCAGAAGAAAGACGAGAACTCACAGCAGATTACCATTCAGAGCTAGATTTATCAGTGACCGGGGTTCAGTCTAACATTCGAACTGAGCCCAAGCCTCAGAAAATCCTCCAGGTTTCCTACCAGCCCATGCAGCTGCCAAAGGAAACCCCCATTGCTGTTGATCTCAAGCACCAGAAAGCTTTAGTTCAGAAAGAAGATCGCTGGAATGTGATGCATGTCACCAGTGTAGCAGACAGTCAGGTCTTAGAAGAGGGTCACACAGAAACTCTGTCAGGTGTGGACAAGTTTAAGTGTCTAACAACCATAGAGCCTAAAATGCCCACTGAACCAGTCCAGATTGAAGAGAAGGAGATCTCCACTGAGAGCAGCATCTCTCTGGAGGCAGCAGAACAGGACTTTGCTGTTCAGATCCAGGAGGGTCAGTCCGTTAGGCAGTCGATAGTGATGGATGAGAAGCGAGTGTTAACAGGGGAGCTTTCTCAAGAGATCTCCAAGTCTGAATCGACTAAAGTTATAGTCAGCACACAACCAAAACTGTCCCTTATGGCATCAGAATCTAAAGACAGCACTGCTCTCCCCAAAGAGATGATGTTTGTGATTCAAATCCCTAAACCTTCCAGTCTAAATATACGGCATCAGCTCAGAGAGGCACTGCAGTCTGCTGTTGCCAGTGACCAGCCAGTCCTACTGGCTGATGTTGTTGGAAAGTTACAGGCTTTGGAAGTGCAGGAGGTCAAAGTTCAGCGAGAACCCAAGCGCTCTATGTTTACATATCTGATCACAACAACAGGTGCCCCCATTGAGATCACACTAGCTTTTGAAGGTGAATACCCGCAAAAGGCTGATCTCAGGACTGAACTACAGGCAGCGTTCCACTCTATTGTGTACCAGGAGGCTCATGTTCTTACCTCAGAGCAACCAGGCACCATGCAGCTAGACAAACCCCAGAGGGCTCATGTTTCCTCAGCCAGGTCAGGGCAAATGCTTTCTACAGTGGTAGAGTCTGTGCGTGTGGCAGAGAGTACAGTAGATTTCACAGCTGCAAAATCTCAGGCTGCTGCACTTAAGATCGAGTCTGATGTCACAGTTGAATGCGCTGCAGAAGGGGGGCAGGTTGTAATTCAAGAATCCAAGACAGAGAAGGTGGAAAAGTCCATTTCATCTAAGACCAAGATAACCACAGAGACTCAGGTGGCCTTTGAACAGTCGGTTCAGGTATCAAGAAAAGAAATTAGGTCTGTAATGGTAGAAAGTGAAGAAAAAGAAGTGGGAACAGCTTTTGTCACTACTGCTCTGCCTCTTGCCACCATCCCCACTGAGCAAACACTAGATGTAAGCATCCAGCAGAAGCACAGGGAAGAGATATTCAAAGAGGAAGTCACATTATCCAGACCAGAGCAGAGAGAATACCCTGAAATAGTTACCTCCCTACTGGACTTAGCTACTGAAGAAGATGGTGAAGTCACTTTTATTACAACCATTAAATTTGCAACAAAAGTAAGCTGGTTTTTCAATGGCCAATTGGTGAAATCTGGCAAAGAGTTCAAGTGTTTCAAAGACCATGACACATACTCACTGGTTATCAACAAAGTTGTCAAGGAGAGACATCAAGGAGAATATGTTTGTGAGGCTGAGAATGAAGCCGGCAGGACAACAACATCTTCAAGACTCACTGTGGTCCCAAGAGGTTTGCTAACAGGATAAATATATGTAACATTCATTCACCCATCCATTTTCTATGAGCAACTAATAATTCACATGAATTTCTTCATTCCAAGCGTCTCTCATTTAAGTACTTTGTATTTATCACTTTGGATTTATATCCATTTCATAGCTCAGCATGAGCACTGTTAGGGTTCCGCATGGGTACTAACTCGCTGTGTTTTATTTGTTCCACATCATTTCTTGATCTTTATGTCCTAAAGACCAGGGCCATCACAGCCATGCAAAGACCACCTTGTGGTCCTGTGGTTTATTGCCATCTTTCAGTATTGATTCTCATGGTCACTGGTCTTTGGGACACTTCACAGCCTTTTTAGGATCACCGTGGCATGCAAGAATCAACAGGTTGGTCTGTCACTGTCCTTTTAGGTCCATTCTTGCTACATTGCCAGTCTTTCTGCATGTTTGAGGGCTTAAACTTGGCATTGCATCATTTTCACAAAGATTTTCCTCTTTTCAGCTGGAACCCTAGCCCCATGAGAACCTTCAATGAAAACATGGGGCTAATGTTCCTGCTCTTTTTCTCCTCCACAGTCACTGCTGAATTGTCTTCTACCATTGCTGTACATTCCACCTTTCATGCTCCTGATGCTCCTGTCAGTTTTTTTACTTACATCAAAAGCTGTGGATGTCATAGCTAACATCTATGCTTCACTGTATCTGTGTGTGCCTCAGTGCCACCTGTTTTCAGGCAGAAAATCAACCCTGTAGAGATCAACGTTGGAGGCCATGCAAAGTTCGACTGCGAGACTGAGGATGCGCCGAACGTGACCTTCAAATGGTACAAATCTAACATTGAAATCAAACAGAGTGAGAAGTACCGGATCATCAGCCGCCACACAGGGTCTTCACTGGAGCTCCTGAATCCTGTGAAGACTGACAGCGGTGAATACACCTGCAAGGCTTCAAACCAGCACGGCTTTGATAGCTGCACTGCCTCGCTCATCGTGACTGGTAAGATCCCAGTGGGAACTTTTTTAATTTTCTATGCATGTATGTGTTGGAGACAGAGAGAGAGAATTATATTCATGTTATGTGTTAATGTGACTCATTATGGTTTGGAAGGCGCTGTTTGATTCTGACCCAGCATGTTTATACAGAGGTTTAAAATGTCCTCAATGTTGAATCCACATCCCTCACTAAGTTGGAAAGTTTGGTTTGTTTCTGATGTTTTTTGCTACTCATTAAATGCTGTGTATGTCCTACCTGCTTTCCATAGAGATGTATCCACCAGTGTTTGTTTCAAAACCAGAGCCAATGACCTTATTTGTGGGCAAACAAGCTGTTCTCCAGTGCTCACTCACTGGATCTTCACCAATGGAGGTTGTCTGGCACAAGGACAACATAGCCATCACATCTGAAGGGAATTATGTCATAAAAAGTGAAAAGAACAAGTATTCTCTTCACATTAAAAGTCTTGAGTTGACTGATCAGGGAGTATACCTGTGCAAGGCCTCCAACAGTGTTGGCACTGCTACTTTTACCACAGAGCTTACAGTTATAAGAAAGCCCAGCTTTGTTAGGACCTTTGAACCAACGTCAGCTGCTGTCAATGACCCACTAAAACTGGAGTGCCAGGTGGATGAGGACACTGGGGTGACCGTCACCTGGACCAGGGATGGCAAAAAAGTCCACCTGAGCATGGACTGTAAGATATCCTTTGAGGATAAGGTGGCAGTTCTTGAGATTCCCAAGTCCAAGCTCAAGGACTCTGGGAAATATGTTTGCACAGCCACAAATGAGGCTGGGAGCTCATCCTGTGAGGCTGTGGTAACAGTTCAAGGTAAGAACCTGCAGGTGATCACTGCTGGTAAAATCATTTGGTGGTCTATCCGAACTGCAAGCTGCGGCTAATGTGTTGCAATGTTGTCCCTTGTTTTGGCTTTTGTTTTTGTTTTTTGCTGATGTTCTTCTGTGTCTGTTTTGACAATGTCTTTAAGTCTGTGTCTCCAAACACTCTTTCAGAACCCCCTGCTTTTGTCAGGAAAATGGAGCCTAAGTTTACCTGGAAGCAGGGTGCAGCTGCACGTTTACAATGTAGCGTTAAAGGATCATCTGAACTTCACATCCACTGGTTCTGGAATGACAGAGAGCTTAGTGATGGAGAGAAATATAAAATCACCTTTAAGAACGGAGTTGCATCTGTGGAAATATTAAATCTCCTGGTGACAGACAGTGGAAGTTACATATGTGAGGTGTCGAATAATGCTGGTAGTGAGAGCTGCAGTACTGTGGTTGCTGTTAAAGGTTTGTTTTGAGAAAGACTTACATGATTCTCAGTGTTCCGTTCAGAAAATATTAGTTTTAACCCCACACACTTTAATCTTTTGACATTCAGAGCCTCCATCCATTAGAAAAGATCTACAGACCGTAGAAGCTGTGAAAGGTGCAGCAGCTCAGCTGGAGTGTGAGATTGCAGGAACGGCTCCTTTTGAAATCAGCTGGTTAAAAAATAAGAAGCCCATCACAGCTGATCAGAAATATAAAATCATCTCCCAAGACTCTCTGTCAAGGCTAGAGATCCAGACCTTTGAAAGCGCAGACATTGGAGATTATCAGTGTGTCGTTTCCAACGATGTGGGGAAGGTAACCACCAAGGCCTCAGCTAAACTGAAAGGTTGGTAAACCCGTTAAAGGCTGAGGATTATTGCTGCACCTGAAAGTCAGATTTTAATGTGTTACGTGTTTTTGTAGAGCCACCATCTTTCTCAAAGAGAGTTGAAAGTGTTACAGCCGTGTTGGGAAATGCAGTGAAACTACAAGGAACCATAAAGGGCTCAGCTCCCATCACTGTTAAATGGATGAAAGACTCTGAAATACTCAGAGATGATGATCCAAATATCAAGATGGTTTTTGAGAACAATGTTGCAAGCCTTTGTATAACAGCAGTGGCCATCAACCATGGTGGAAAGTACTCATGCCAAGCAGAAAACGAGGCTGGGCAGCAAAAATGTGAAGCCACTCTGACTGTGCAAGGTCAGGGAAAATCTTTGATGCAGATGTCATTGTACACAGGTCCAAAGCTCTTTCTCTTAATAACCACCTAATCTGTCTTACACCAGAACCTGCTAGAATTGTAGAACCTGCGGAGTCCATTAGTGTGACTGCAGGAGACTCGGCCACGTTGGAGTGTACAATCTCTGGAAGCCCAGAGCTGAAAGTAAAGTGGTTCAAAGATGGGAAGGAGATGATAAGTGGGCGGAAATATAAGATGACGTTGAAGGACCACGTAGCCACCATGAAAATTTTGACAGCGGAGAAAGGAGACACTTCGGAGTACAAGATGGAAGTGTCCAATAAAGTCGGGAAAGACCAGTGCACATGCTCAGTCACTGTCTTAGGTTAGCTTGCTGTTCTACAAATTATGTACAATATATGGGTCCTCCATAATGTTTGGGACATTGATCCATTTTTCTGTAAATTTACACTCTGATTGTCAGTGTGAAACAATTCAGACATGAGCATTTAATATTGTTTCTGAGGCTTTCTCCACACCAACTTGGATATTTTCCAAACAGTCTCACTCTTGGAACAAGATGCCACATAAACAATTGGATTTTTTTACACATATTCTCATTTTCTCCTGAATCTTTTTCCATTGAACTTCAACTGTGATCTGAAGAAGTTGCTCCTCCTGGGTTGTCTTGGAGTTCATGTATCTTTGTGTCTTGTTGATGAGAAACTGTATGACAGATCAGGAGAGGGATAGACAGATAAAAGTCTCTTCTGCAAGATGAGACTTGCAGAAGATCAGTAATGCAGGCACCTCTCCAGTCGGTTAGCTCTCTACCCTTGCACTTTCCTTTGTGAGGAGACACAAAACGCTGGAGAGACTATGTATCCCTTCTGCCCTGAGAACATCTTGGGATCCCCCAAAATGGGCTGGAGAGCTTCTCTGAAGAAAGGGAGGGCCTTTATTATTTTCTTCCTGGTCAAAAGTCCCATGACCCAATTTTAGATAAATGCATTAATGGCAACTGTCTGTGGACAGTAGTCTCTGACAGCTGCCTTTTGCAGACTGATCCTCAAATGTTCACTTACATTACCATAGTGATGATTCTTACGACAGCAGTGAAGATTTTCCTTTGCGATTCATGAGGCCACCATGTCAGATCTTCTTCTTAATGAGATTCTGCACATTTGATTGTGCTTTTGAGTTTGATAATTGCTTGACTAAAAAGCAATGACACATAGCCGAACAATTAAAAGTATCTGGAAAACCAATTGTCCAAAACAGCCTGACTGTGATTAAAAAGTTATACTTTCTACTTGGGGGATCTGGAATTTGCACTCTAAGCATGTCTGAAATGTTAGATTAAGAATTTCATACAGCAAATAAGAGTGGGGAAGCTTAGAAAAATAAATACCAAACATTATGAAGGACTCTGTGTACCTGGGTATTAGAAAGCAACAATTTTTACCTCTCAAAAGTTATTGCTTTTGAGATGTAAATTGCAAAGTGCTGAACCAGTGGTGATTACTGCAACATTTTGATGACTTGTTCTTCATCAGGCCAACATTAGTCAATATAAATTAAACTCTTTGTCCATTTGCCTTGGATTGGTTTCCCATGGCAGATGTACAAGGAAGTTGGTTTTGATGACTGTGTGATCTGAAAGTAAGTCAATATGAATACTTTAAACTTAAGAGACAGTGCCCAGCATATAATTTTCTCTTGGGTTTAGTTGAACAACTCTTTACAGAAGCAACACAAGAGCATTTATAAATGAGGTGCTTTCTTTTCAACTACCAGATCGGATAATGCCTCCAACTTTCACCAAGTCCCTGAAAAGAGTTGACGGCAACATTGGTAATGATGTGTCCATGGACTGCAGGGTGTCTGGGTCCCAACCCATGACCATTGTTTGGTTCAAAGATGACCAGGAAATAGAGTTGGGAGCCAAATTTCAATCGGAGTTCAAAGATAGCTCTGCCACACTGAGAGTCAGTCGGCTGGAAAAGGCAGACTCTGGAGTTTACAAATGCAATGCCACCAACTCGGCTGGCTTTAAAGAAACCAGTGGCACGCTCTACGTCAAAGGTTATGAGTCTTTGTCTTATTTTCCCTTTCTTTCTCTTGTGTGACGTTTGAAGAATTTTATGTTAACATGACAAGACTATTTGTTTTTTGTTGATGGCCTTCAGAGCCCCCAGTGTTCACAGAGAAACCAGAAAACCAGGATGTTATACCAGGAGCCAAAGTCTCTTTCAGGGCAGCCTTCACTGGAACTGCTCCTTTGGCTGTTAAATGGTTCAAAGAGGAAAAAGAGATTGTAACTGGAGGCATTTATTTTATAAAAAAAGATGCTTCTTCCAGCACCCTGGACCTTCACTCGGTGAAGCCCAGTGATTCCTCTAAATACACCTGCCAAGTGTCCAACGATGCTGGAAAAGTGGATTGCGCCACAGTCCTTTTTGTGAAAGGTTCTTGTCCTCATTATAACTGTGTCCTTAAAACCCTGACATTGAAGTGACACTAACAAGCCTTGTATCTTCTAATGAATGTTAACCTCTTCTCCCAGAACCTCCTGTGTTTGTACGAAAGCTTGATGCGACCAAGCTCGTCACAAGTGGCATCTCCACCAGGTTGGAGTGCAAAGTGTCAGGCAGTCCGGTCATCAGTTTCAAATGGTTTAAGGATGAGATGGAGATCAGCGCCAGTCCTAAATATACAATCAGTGTGTCTGATGTAGAAGCAACTCTTGAAATATTGAACTGCTCAACTGGGGACAGTGGCGATTATGTCTGTGTTGCGTCAAGTGAAGCAGGCAGTGATCGGTGCAGCAGTACAGTTACTGTCAAAGGTTGGTTCATCTACAGGAAGGTCTCCTGAATTCCTTTGGTTAATTGCAGTTTTAGTAAAGATAGTTTGATTTATTTAACTTTCAGTCAAAGATTACTGTAAACTTTGTATTATACTTATTCAGTCCAGTCTTCTGCTCACTGACCAACATCATTACTGTCTCCTAGAACCACCGGTGTTTGTACGTAGCTTGGAGGCCAAAGATGTTGTGAAAGGTTCTGAGATGATGTTGGAGGGCCAAGTCTCTGGCTCTGCTCCATTCACTGTGTCATTTTACAAAAACTCCAAGGCAGTCAGAAATGACAAAAGACATAAAATCACAGTGAAAGAAGATCTGGTGGCTCTGCAAGTGCAGGTGGTCGAGGCTGGAGATGTTGGCTTGTACCAGTGCACTGTTGAGAATGAAGTGGGGATGTCAACCTGTGAATGTCAAGTTACACTCAAAGGTTGGTTAGATGCATCTATATTTTGTCCAAAACTTTAATCTTTAGTCAGAGACTTTCAAGCTTGATATGTGTGACATCTTGAGATGCTCATAATGTTCATATACCATCTTTGACTTGTAGAACCACCGTCTTTTGTAAAAAAGCTTGAAAATGTCAGTTCATTGGTGGGCAGTGATATTTCTCTCCAATGCACACTGAAGGGCTCTGAGCCCATTACTGTGACCTGGCTAAAGGACAACCATGAGCTCAAGGAAGCTGAAAATGTTAATATTTCATATGAGAACAAGACTGCCCTGCTGCACATAAATGGATTGCACAATAAACATGGAGGAAAATACTCCTGCCAGGCACAGAATCAGGCTGGTAGCCAGACATGCTCTGCTGTTCTGACAGTCAAAGGTTGGTTAAACCTTTTAATTTTGGTTTGTGCTCTCATTTTGCAGTTATAATCTTAAAGTCATTCATATTTGAATACAATAACAAGCAAGAGGTTTCCCTGAAACAGCCAATGTCTTCACATTTAACCTAAAGTTGCAATGTGTAGCAATAACTCATTTCAGATGTTTTTATAGAGCAACAATCCATTTCAAACTTCATGTCAAGGCAATTTGCAAGACAAACAGTCCAATTTATATCCAGATCTATATAATTCATATTCTTTTTAACTTGGTCACTAGATGCCAGTATTTGTTACACAGTTCTCCTTTAGGTAATTGCCCTAACAGCTATAGATCAGATTTCTAAAAACCATCTCAACATACAACATGTTAGCATATAGCATTGGTTTCAACCATCAACCACTGTTTATTGGAAAAAATAGACACAACCTGCTAGGTTAGATAAGTCCAAGTGTTTGGTAGAAGGGAACAGATTGGGACTGGACTGATATGAATGACTCTGCAAGTAAACAAGAACCAGATGCTTTTCTGGAAATGTTAATTTTCTCTTTAAAATACATTCTTCTTCATGTATCAGAACCAGCTAAGATCACAGAAGAGGCTAAGTCCATCAGTGTGACTCAAGGGGATCCGGCCACACTCGAGGTCAGGTTCTCTGGGACAAAACCACTGAAGGCCAAATGGCTTAGGGCTGGCAAGGAGCTGACCTCAGGCCAGAGATTTAAAGTACAGACCAAAGACACCAGCTCTGTGCTCAAGATTCTCAAAACTGAGAAAACTGACAGTGGTGAATTCACCTTTGAGATTTCTAATGATGTCGGACAAAGTTCTTGCGAGGCCACGCTCACCGTTCTTGGTCAGTGCTTAATGTGCATGGGTAACGTTAAAGTAAACTTTGCTTGTTTTCATCCAAATTTATAACTTGTAACACTTGTTTTTATGTTATTCATGTCAGATCAAGTAATTCCTCCATCCTTTACGAGAAAACTGAAGCAAACAGAAGGTATTAAAGGATCATTTGCTCATCTGGAATGCCTTGTGTCAGGCTCTCTGCCGATTACTGTCCAGTGGTATAAAGATGAGAAGGAGATTCAGGCTGATGATAGACATAAATGTACATTCTTTGAGAATGTTGCTTGCCTGGAAATCTCTGATCTTCACCTTAGAGATGGTGGAAGTTATACATGCATCGCCAAAAACAAAGCAGGAACAGTCCAGTGCTCAGGCATCTTGTTTGTAAAAGGTCTGAAATGGTTGATTTGTCTAGTTTTATTCCAGCAGAAAAGAAAAAAATGTTAACTGAAAGGATTTTTGGCTTCTCTTCACAAGCAGTGGTTTGCTTCTCTCTTTCAGAACCACCATTCATTCTTGAAAAGCCTGAATCCATGAATGTTTTACCTGGATCAAAGGTCCAGTTTAACGTACTGCTCTCTGGCACACCACCACTGAACATCAAATGGTTTAAAAACAAGAAAGAGATTTTATCAAGTGCTGATTGCTCTGTGGTTAAAGACAACACATCCAGCTCGCTGGAGCTTTTCTTTGCCAAGAGCTCAGATTCTGGAGACTATGTGTGTGAAATTCAGAATGATGTGGGATCCACTTCCTGCCAAGCAACACTTTTCGTCAAAGGTTCTAACTATAACTATATATGAATCTAATCCAGATGCACATTTTAATTTGTTTACAGATTGTATTTTTTTTTTTTTATTGTAGTTGCTTGTTCCGAATAGTCATGCTTTACTCACTAAGTTTAGACCAATGGTTCTCAATATTTTTACAACAAGTATCAACTAAGTAAATATTGACAAACTTGTTGTTAGTAGTTATGGTCACTAAGCACATCAATTTGATTGCTGATGTCTATTTAAATAACAGTTACTACATTCATGTTTACCTCACAATTGATTAAAACCAACATTTCTTCTGAATGTTTTTAATCCAGTCCAAATCCCACAAATCATGCACATACCACAGTTTGAGAATCATGGGTCTAAACCATTTGAAAGTAGTGCAAGAGAAAATTCTCATAATATCTCACATTTTAAGCCCCAGCTGTACTCATCATGATAGTTTCTACAGATTATTTATACCACAGCTCATTTGGCTTTTTATTTTACTTCTCAGAGCCTCCTAAGTTCACTCGGACACCGGATCGTGTGTCCGTAGTGCGTCCCGGGCAAAGCAAAGTGTTTGAGTGCCAGGTGACCGGCACACCTGAAATAGACATCTATTGGTTCAAGGAGGGCTCTGAGATCAGCGCCAGTGATCACTTCAAGATGGCCTTTGTAAACTCTGGGGCTACTCTGGAGGTTTGCGGGGCTGAAACTAAAGATGGTGGCCTTTATTACTGTGAGGCTCGTAATGAGGCTGGCAGTGAGAGCTGCAGCATGGAGCTCAAAGTGAAAGGTTTGTTGGGCTGGAGCTTTGAGAATCCGAACACTAGGAAATTATCCTTAAAGTTAAATTGGCAGAAAGTTTTTCATGCTCTGTTCCTTAATGAGAACTAAGCATATTTAGTGGATATCTTTTTGAAGCTAAATGACCTAATGGACCTAACTCACTATAATTATGTGGTTAAACACGTATAGCATCAAATATTTACTAGAGAATTACCTCTTGAGGTAAAGTTATGACAGTTTTTCTTCTTTCGTCTCAGAACCGCCAATTTTTATTAAAGAACTGTCTCCAGCTGATGTTGTGAAGGGCTCAACAACATCTTTTGAGTGCCAGATTGCCGGAACAGGTCCATTTGAGATAACCTGGCACAAAGATGGAAAAGAGATCAAGCCCAGTGCAAAACATGGCTTTTCCCAGATGAATGACACTTTGACTCTAGAGATCCACAGATGTGATGGTGTAGATGTGGGTGAATATCAGTGTACTGTAGCTAATGAGGTTGGAAGCTGCACTTGTAAGACAACTCTAAGCCTCAAAGGTTGGTTTCTTTAGTCTTTGGTATTTTAAAGAGAAAAAAGTCCCCTATTTTTAGTTTTTGAAGTGAAAACCGCTAACTTCACATTATTTTTTTCAATAGAACCTCCAGCCTTTACCAGGAGGATTGAGGACAGTGTTATTGTCCTCGGTAAACTGGCACAGTTTCAGTGTGTTGTTGTAGGTTCTCCAACCCTTTCTGTTCAATGGCAAAAAGATGAGAGCTGGATTTTGGAGGATCCAAGGATTGAGAGAACTTTTGAAAACAATATGGCGACTCTCAGGATTTCTGCCTGTGAAGCATCTCATGCAGGTAGATACAGCTGCCAGGTGATAAACGAGGCTGGGCAGGATAAATGCTTCGCCACTCTCACAGTTCAAGGTAATTTGCTGAACCAACAATCCTTACTCCATACGTTTAACACTTACAAAGCCATTTCATTATGTACACCTTGCTAGCACCGGATTGGACCCTTTATTTTCAGAAATATCCTAATTTTTCATCCCATTTATTCAACAAGGTGCCTGAAATATTCCTCAGAGATTTTGTTCCATATTGACATCTCATAATGGTGTTGCTTAAGGTTGGTTGGCAGCACATTCGTGATGCAAATATTCTAGCTCACCACATCCTACGTGTCCTTTATAGATCATTGGAGTACAGTAACTCTCTGGCATGTTTAAGAATCCAGTTTAAGATTGTTAGTGCTTTATGATGCTCCAATCAGAAAGGAGTCAAGGCATTCTCCGGCTTTGGCATTTAAACCATACCGAACAGGGACTTAAAGGGCCAAAGTGTGCCACGAAAATACCTGCCATACCTATACAATTCCACCACCAGCCTGACCCATTCATACAATGCATACAAATCTTTAATTTTTTTTTTTTGGTCAAATTCTCTACCATTTAAATATCACATCTCTAACAGAGCTTTGTGAGACAGCGGAACATTCCTTCCATCTTTTATTGTGTAGTTTTGAAATTTGCAGTGATGAGTCCTGAAGACAAGGATTGAGAACCACTGTCTTAGTTGGATCAAGTAGGTTTGGGCTAATGTTGCATTTCTAGTATTCTCAGTCTTCTATAATAACATCAGCTGTTGTCTTTTTTTGGACCATTTTCTTTAATTCACCAGTTTCCAAAAATACTAAGATAGGCCGGTCTAGTATCAACAAGCTAGGCCATGCAAGGAGACTTCGCCATCTCTAAATGCCTATATGCATCAAATTCAAATGCAATAGAAAGAATGTACCTATAAAATGGTTGGTGAGTGAATATTAAAGCAAGGAATCGATTTAATCCTGACTTTGCTCTGCGTTGTAGAACCCCCTCAGATCTTAGAGAAACCTGAGGAAATCAAGGTAACAGTCGGAGATCCAGTCAGTCTGGACTGTAAGGTGAAAGGCTCACCTGAGCTCAAGGTGAGATGGATGAAAGATGGCAAGGAACTTCAGTCCATAAGGCAGCACAAGCTTATCTTTGAGAACAACGTCAGCAGCCTAAAGATTCAGGGAGCGCAGAAAGCAGATGAAGGAGAGTATGTGTTTGAGGTGTCAAACCACATCAGCAGCTGCTCCTGCAAAGTTAAAGTGGTCGTATTAGGTTGGTGTGACCATACCGATGAATGAGCTACATCAACTACACACTGATTAAATTATATTGACCTTCTTACTCCTCTTTTGGTGACAGAGCAAGTAATTCCTCCAAGCTTCATCAAGCCACTTGTAGAAATGCAGGAGATTCTGGGCTCATTTGTTCAGATTTGCTGTAAAATATCCGGTTCCCTCCCAATCTCTGTGGAGTGGCAGAAAGATGGGAGTAAAATCTCCAGTGGTATCAAACACAAACTGATCCAGCAGGACAACTCTGTGTCTGTGGAAATTGAACAGCTTGAGAGACCTGATGCTGGGTCGTATTCTTGCAAACTGACCAATGCAGCTGGGAGCTGTGAATGTAGTGGATCCCTCAGGGTCAAAGGTCAGACACTGCTCTTCAGTTTGACTGGTCGTAATGTACTGAAAACAAAGGTGAGTACCTCTTTAACCCGGTTTATTGTCTTGCCTTCAGAGCCTCCCAGTTTTGTGTTGCTGCCCGAGTCACAGGCGGCTCTGCCCAATGCCACAGTTCGCTACAAAAGCACGTTTACGGGTACACCACCCTTTACGGTCAAATGGTTCAAGGACGACATGGAGCTCATGACCGGGCCAACATGTTTCACAGGCGTGGATGAAACGTCCTGCTTCTTAGAGCTCTACTCAGTGGCCGTTGCTCAGAGTGGAATTTACTCTTGCCAAGTCAGCAACGATGCTGGTTCTGTACGCTGTAGTGCAGATTTGACTGTCAAAGGTTGGGACTCACAATTTTTTGAATCGTTTCTTCATCTCATTCTCCAGCTAAACCCATCCTTCCTACTTTATAGTGCAGTGATTCTGTTCACTCAGATGTAGTTCATCAAAATGTGTCCAGTCTTTGCATTGTATTCACTGCTAGCTCATAATTGTCAGCTTGTATGTTCTGTTACTGTCTGTTCTGTTTGCTTCCAGCTGCTGATTGTCTGTCTGTGTTTCGGCCTTCCAGAACCACCTGAGTTTGTGCTGAAACTTCCCGCCACTAAGTTTGTAAAGCGGGATGAATCACTCCGCCTGGAGTGCAAAGTTCGTGGCACGGCCCCTCTGAAAACGACCTGGTACAAACACGACACCAAGGTCTCGGATGGGGGCAACTACAGGACCTCGTTTGTTGACTCGGTAGCTGTCCTGGAGCTGGTGTCCAGCAGCTTTGCTGATGATGGAGTTTACACCTGTGAAGCTCAGAATGATGCTGGCAGTGTGAGCTGCAGCACCACACTTACTGTTAAAGGTCAGCCTCCCACGGACGTCTAACAAGCCTCTAATACTTGTGTGCTCACGTTCAAAGCTGACATCTGTAACAACTCCTCTTTATCTCCATCTTGAATCTGAGCAACCACCATCAGAAGTACTCTTCTTCACCTTAATCATTAATCAGATTGACTTCACTTGTGCCTTTTTCTGAAATGAAACACAATCTATTAACAAACATGCTATAATAAATTCTAACATATTTCCTCTAACTTTCATATCCTAGCCATATTTAACTACAAACTCACCAAACACTACTTCCTAAACATCTGATTCAAACTCATTCTACATCCCCACTGCAAAACCACAAGAAGTTACAAAGTATTTTTGTCTAGTTTCTGGGGTAAATATCTGACTACAATTAAAATATGACAAAACTAACTTATTAGTAATTTTTCAGCAAGATACAGGTGTTTGTTTTAAGTCAATAATTCTTGAATATTGATTTTAAAAAACCAGTTCCATTGGCAAATTTTTTTCACTTGTAACACAACATCTTTCCCAAATTATGCGTGAAAAAAATCTGCCAGTGGAGCTAGTACTTTTTATTAATATTCAAGAATTATTTACTTAAAACAAACTCACATCTTACTAAAAAGCTACTTAGTTTTAGAATTAGAATTAGTTTTAGTCTTATTTCAAATAGACTAGGATATTGTCACTATAAACTAAACAAAAATATTTGGTAAATTTTGTTGTTCTTAAGTTTAGTGCTTAGCGTACATGTCCTTTATTCCATTTTTTACTAAATAATAACACAAGAAATTTTCCTAACATCTTCAATCCATCTAAACTCTTGAGTTTATGCGTGGACCCAACATTTTATCTTTAAACACGTAAAGTGTTGTTTCTGCAAATTTACAATTAACAACTAACTGTGGGTCGAATTTTTTATTCTTTTCCATTTTTACAGCACAACTTTCTTTTAATTTCCAGATAAGTTCCTACTGATCTGTCAGCAGTTTTTCCCTCCACTAACTCCACACTTTGACCTTCACTAAAACTACACTTAAAGTTAACTATCTCTAATTTTCAACTTGTTTTTATTTTTTAGGAGCTGTTGTCTTAAAAGCTTCTGATGTAGTTCCAATATGTAAACCTTATTTAGCCCTGATTTCCACCAAATAAAGACCACATTTAGACCAAGTAGTTTGGTCCTCAGGTGCATCTCAGTAATTTAGAAATAACTCATTTATAGATTAATTAAAAAACACACAGTGAAATATTTTGCTTTTTTTAAAAATTCTGATTATTATGGCTTACAGCCAATTAAACCCCAAAATTTATTTATTTTTTAATTATATTATATAAGACCAATTAAAACAAATGAAGCTCCAACCAATTATTGAATTCAAATACTGTGCAGTACAAGGCTACTTATCTGTCAAAATTGCCATTTAATTTGGTCTTATGTATTATTTTGAGTTTCTGAAAACTGACTTTTGGTTTTCAGTTACTGGAAGTCAAAATGATCACAATTAACAGAGCTAAGCAAATGAGAAATTTCACCCTGTTTAAAATTACTCAAACATACAGTATTAACTATGCACTCCTGTGTCAGAAATAAACCCTGAAATGTCCTAAGAAGCAAAACAAAAACCTGGGAAATGTATTATTTTAATTTCTGAGAAACAAATAATTTTGTCCACTTGAGCCTCTAAATACAAACTTAATTACTTCAAACAGGCAATTTGTACCTTGTAAATCTGTATAAGGAAATTTGCATTCAGAGGTTCAGTGAAAGAATCATAATTATTAAGTATTTGTCTCACTATGTTCACACTCCAGGCAAATGTGATCCAAATCCGATTCTTTTTGCCCAAATCCAAACCATATCTGACTTTTACATGGACGTCTAAATGGCTAAATTCTGATCTTTTCACATCCCCCTCCCAAAATCTGATTTGTGCCACTGCTTTATATGGAACTAAATCGGATATGGTCATGTTGCATTTTATTAAAGTTTTACATCATTGACGTGAAATAGGCTTCATAGTCCTGCATCAGAAAAAGACAGATGTGGTAAATCTGGACGAAAGCAATGACTGAAAATTTTAATCATGAAGTATTGAAAGAAGTCTGTGTCTTCGAAGCACATCATTTCATAATCCAACCGCTCTTAGCTCTGACTACACATCCAAACAGACTCCTATACAAAAGTTACAAAATGTCATTGCTGTTAGTTGTGCTTTCTTTTTATTAGCTTCCTTCATCTTATGATTTTGTGACGATACGTTTGGCTCCAATTGCCGAGTAGCTTTAAAACTGATACATAAATGGCACCGTCCATTATTAGTTCCAGTATACGTTCTTCTGGGACATAAACCATTGAAATGTCATTCCAGTCGCATTTAATATATGAACAACCAGGCAAAAAACGGATTTGAGGATTAAGACCTGCTGAGTGAACGTAGCTTTAAGCCTCTAACCACAGATTAAACTCACACAGCCAAATTGCCGTACTTATCTGGTTACCTCATTATTCTTGCTAATTTCAGCGAAATGTAAATATTTATTAGACGTCCAAAACTCAATTTAGAAATTAACAAAGCTTCCACTTTTAGTCCATATTTAATAACCCAGACATTTAGAGACAGTTGAATCATATCTTCATTCAAAAAAATGCACTGAGACCGCAGAGATTTCATATTTTTACAAAAACACCTAAAACTCCAGTTACAGCTGTCAGCTTTGAGCTTTTAGTTGTGATTCATTTTCCCCGCTCATGCCTCTGTAATGGTTTCCTGATCTCTTCGTAGACCCCCCTGCATTTGTGAAAGTACCCCAGCCTGTTGAGGGGCTGATGGGTAGGGACGTGAGCTTGTACTGCGAGATGAGCGGTTCCGCTCCGTTCCAGGTCGCCTGGTTCAAAGACAGGAAACCTCTGATGGAGAGCAGGAAGTATAAGATGGTGGGCGAGGGGAGCTCAGCCACTCTGCATGTCATTGGGATAGAGCCTTCGGACGCCGGCGAGTATGAGTGCAAAGTTTCAAACAGTGTAGGAAGTGACTCCTGCCACACTTTGGTTAAACTCAGAGGTCAGTATTGAAAGTAGTGGGCGTTCAGGTTACCTTACCCCCCTCCCTCCACTCCTGCCACCTTTTCTCACTCTACCTTCTGCGCTGTTTTTGTCCTCAGAGCCGCCATCATTTGTGGAGAAACTGTCCAACATGACAGTGATGCTGGGAGAGGAGGTGACCCTTATGGCCACTGTTAGAGGCTCTGAACCCATTACTGTGTCCTGGGTTCAGGACAAGGATCACATTCTCAGGGACAGTGACAACAGGAAAATCACCTTTGAGAACAACCAGGTGGCACTTACTGTGTTTAAGGCCGATGCAACCGTTGCAGGCAGATACACCTGCCAACTCAGAAATGATGCTGGGAGTGTGGATTGTTTCGCTAACTTGACTGTCCTAGGTTTGTAATCGTATAATTCTCTCTTTCTCTGTCAGTGTTGTTGGACGGTGTATTGTAAATAGAAAAGAAAGGAGTAAATTTCCACCAAAAACTCAAATATTTTGAGATTAATCTCAGAGGTTTTCTAGAAAAAATAAGCAGGTTTCTGAGCTCCAAAGAAAAAAAACCTGAAATTTTAGGTTAATCTAGAAGAAACTTCAAAATTTGTGAGCTCCAAAGGTTGAAAATTTATTAGATTTTTTTTTATTCTTTAGTTTAATCTCAGAAGATTTCCAGAAAAAACTAAAAAGTTTCTAAGCTCCAAAAGTTTAAAATTTGCTAGAAAAAAAATTCTGAATTTTTAAAATTAATCTCTGATATTTGCTAGAAAAACAAGAACATTTCTGAGCTTAAAAAGTTGGAATTTGCCACAAAAAAAGAGATTAATCTTATAAATTTTCTAGCAAAAACATGGACATTTCTGAGTTTCAAAAGTCAAAAATTTTGAAACACAGAACTACAACTCAATTTTAAATTATTTGACTTTTGAACCTTTGAAATTTCCATATTTATTCTAGAAAATTTGAGTTTTTTTCTCAAATGTTAAATTTTTCATAGTAACATTTCTGAGATAAATATAGAGGTTTATTCTAGCACATTTGACTTTTCTAACTCAGAAATGTTCATGTTTTTTTCTAGAATATATCTGAGATTATTCTCAGAATTTCTGATATTTTGGCAGAAATGTAGTCCTTCTCCGTTTCTATCTATAATGGCCCCAATACGCCGTCATAGTCTTGTCTGTCAGTCGGTGTCTTGTCCATATTTGATGAAAAGCATGTTCTACTCCTGATCCTTCCCACTTCCAGAGCCTGCTAAGATTGTGGATAAACCCGAAACTTTGAGCGTGACGGCAGGCGACATGGCCGCCCTGGAGGTCAAAGTGTGCGGGACGCCGGAGCTCGTCCCCAAGTGGTTCAAGGACGGCATGGAGCTGGCCACATCCGGGAAGTACAAGATCTCCTTCTCACAGATGATCTCCAGTCTCAACGTGCTTTCTACGGAGAAACTGGACTCTGGCGAATACACGTTCCAGGTCATGAACCAAGTCGGAAAAGACCTGAGTAAAATTAATCTCACCGTTTTGGGTGGGTGTTGAATCTGTATTAATTTGGTTTGAAAATAAGTAACATTGTGTGATTTCTTTTAGTTTGTGACAAATGTATTTTATACTGTAAGAGGTTAAGAAAAATCCATGTTTATTATTATTTATTATTTATTTCAGCAGTTCAAGTCAAAAGGAGAAACTCATTATATAAATTCATTAAACACATAATGAAAAAACAAAATATTACCAAGTATTTTTGGTCTAGTTTCTAGTTGCTAATATCGTGTACAATAGAAATAAGACAAAACTAAAATGTGACTTTTCAGCAAGATTTAGGAGTTTATTTTTAATATTGGTATATGGTTCTGGTTCCACTGGCAGACGTTTTTCACTTTCATTTTCCCATTTTATAAGTGAGAAAATCTGCCAGTGGAGCTAGAAGTATTTCATTAATACTAATAAATTATTTACTTAAAACAAGCTCCTCTGTGTTGCTGGAAAATTACTTCTAAGTTAGTTTTATCTTATTTCAAGGGTCCTAAGACATTTGCACTAGAAAGTAGATTAATAAAAAGCCGTTTCTGCATTGAGATTCTCATAAAGTTCTCAATGCAATCATATAAAGCTAAATATGAAACATCTTTTTACCTTGATGTTATTTGGCACAATACAAAACAGCTGTGATTTGATTGATAAAGTAACATTTAAGCACACAACTGTAATGTCAATGGTTATATTTAAAGAGTTTGGAGGGCCACATAAAAACTTCTAGTGGACCAGGTTTGGCCCACGGGTCTTGAGTTTGACATGTGTTGTAGTGTATGTGGTTTTATTTTATCTTTGCTTCTTTTCTTAGCTTTTTTAAACATATATTTAACATTCTTTGTATTTTATAAAGTTGTAAATTGTGTAAACCTTAAAAACCTAAAAGGGCAGACTCAGACTGACTGAAATAAAAATATTGTTATGATATTCTTACAAACTGTTGCCTCCGTTGTCAACAGATAAGACCGTTCCTCCATCGTTCACCAGGAAACTGAAGGACTATAAGATGACTGTAGGAGAAGCTGCAGAGATGGAGTGCAAAGTGTCTGGCTCCCCACCTTTTACTATTTCATGGTACCACGATGGTGAGGAGATACAAAGCGGGCCGAACTGTGAGGTTTCCTTCAGCGACAACAGCTGCACCCTCAGAGTGCCGACCCTGAAGATGACTGACTCTGGAGTTTACAAGTGCAAAGCCATCAACAAGGCTGGTTTCAGCGAAACTTCAGCAACTTTGGCTGTCAAAGGTCAGTTCCTGCTTCATGTTGAGCACTTCTGTTTTGGTTCTGTTCAGTGAAACATATAAACTCACATTCTGGAGATGCAAATAATTAATCTGCCTATGATTTGTTGTTTATTAAAGGTTAAAGAAAGATTAAGATTAAGAAAGATTAAAATTAGCTCCAACTGCTGCTTAGACCTTCTTTTAGTGTTGTAGTTTAGCTGCCATCCAGCAGAGGGCGCCATTGGTCATCCTTAAGCAGAGCGAGTTGATACAAGAATGCAAAATAGAAAGGGTCAAACTGAGTCCTTTGAGAGATACAAAATGAAGTTTGTGCAGTTCTGTTTTGAAATATGAAAACTGGACAAAGTTTCATCTTAATAGCTTTATTCAGCTGAGCTGCATGACGGAGTAGCATCAAGTTCTCATTTAAAAATGATTAATCTGCTAATAAGGCGAGGATGTGTCAACAGAAAAGTGGAGGGCATAACCGAGAAAAAATTGTACCATGTTGGTAAAAAAACGTGATGAGAATAAGCAGAATTGATTTTGAAGGCAATTAATTATTTTCATGGAGCAAAGTTTTAACATTCCTTTAAGAGCAACATGTATTTCTGTATGAACATCTCTCTGTTTTGGGGGAATTAAGTGTTTCACATATTTTATTCTTTCCATATTTAATTTTTCTACTGAGCAACCTCAGAGGTTTTTGTTTTTATATTTTGTCAATATGTTTTTTAATAATATGAGAAAACCACAATTTTCTGTTTATTAATACAGTTAGCACAAAACAATGTTCAAATGTACTTTTTTTGTTTTTTAGTTCACCATACTGTCAACTCTTGATCCTCTACAAGTTTACACCTACAAATGGCCTCGCATTGATTATTTCTTAGTCGGCCAATCATTAATTAACACATTAATTGACTTCTTTCCCTATCACATTCTGAGTCCACCTTGTTGGATGTTTCCTTCTTGCTCAGAACCTCCATCTTTCGTGGTGCCACTGCAGCCGATGGAGGCCATGCCTGGCTCCAACGTGACCTTCTCAGGCATGGTGAAGGGCAGCGCGCCCCTCACCCTGAAGTGGTTCAGAGGAACCAAGGAGATCCTGCCAGGGAAAGACTGCAGCTTCACTCTGAAGGACAACCAAGTGACTCTGGAGCTTCACAACGTGAACCGATCCCATGCTGGAGAGTACACCTGTCAGATCATCAACGATGCAGGAAAAGAAAGCTGTGCTGTGAATCTCACAATCAAAGGTCAGTTTCACATCTCTACCTCCAGTTACAGTCCTAGAAGCCCCAGTTAGAACCAGGATGAGAGCAAACGGTTCTTCTGGAGTAATTATAGTTTTTAGATAACTTAAGGTCTGTAAGTGCTTTGAAACGAGATATGAAGCTAACCCAGCAAGGATTAGGTCCCAGTAAGTTTGTATCTCACCTGATAAAAATGAGAAATTGTCTAGATGATGTTTCTTTTGCATGCTAATCAGCATTTGTGGCCACTTTTAGATAAACTAACTTTTACCTTAGTGCTTTAGCTATCTTTGAAAATGTTTTGTGCATTTAGCTTCCCCTATATTAACTCTTACAGATAACTTATAAAGTGATACTTTACTTGGCTGTTTTGTAAACTTTCAGTTGAATAAAGTGCAACATCTGTGTTAAAGTTTTGGTTATCAGATGTCAAGAATTCTCCAAGTAGTTAGACATTTATATTCATGCTCTTATTTTGAAGTTTCCTTAGGCAGCAGTTCTGTTTCCTTTCCTCATATTCTCTTATTTTATTTTTAAAATAAACTTTTTAGACAAGTGGCAAAAACACAACAAATGAATGAATGTGGTATAAAGAAAAGTACAACACTTAGAAAAAAGAAGCAGGGTTGTTATTTAAACAAATATGTTTAAAAAATTACATATATGAATTGTTCTGAGAGCCTTTTTGTTGGAACTCCTGATGTTCTCCATCATGCAGCATAGCAAATTACATTTTCTGTACCCAGAATGCATCACAGTAGAGCATAAACAGTTTAAAATCTGCTGATGTGTTTTTGGACCAAAGCTTTACTGAGCTCAACAAGGCAAATTTAACAGCATAGTTAACAAAGTGTACAATTATAAAACTGAATCCATGAGTAAATTAGTTATCCATGAGTCCCTTTCCAAAGAATCACTTCCTAAAGTGATCGTTGTGTAGTAACAAATTTGGCTCTGCAGAGGGCGGCGTAACAGTTTAGATGTCAACATGATTGAAATATGCGCTTTAGCAGTAGTGGAGCTTTTTAGTTTAGTTTATCTTATTAGTCTACAAGTTTATAGGGAAGGTGTTTAAAATGAGCAGAGATTATTTGGTTTCCTCTTTAATAGGATGTTTTATTTGTGTTTGTCAGAACCGGCAGCCTTCTCTAAGAAGCTGAAGGACGTGTCAGTTGAGAAGGGCAAACCTTTAACGCTCGAGTGTTCGTACACCGGAACTCCAAAGATCACAGTGAGCTGGTTCAAAGACGGCCAGCAGATCTTTGCTTCCTACAAATACAACATCACCACGACGGAAAGCTCCTGCATCCTGGAGTGTCTCAGCACAGACGACAAGGAGGCCGCAGGGACGTACAGCTGCCAGGTGTCCAATGACGCAGGAAAGGACACAAGTGAAGCTGTTGTGTCCATTTTGGGTTAGTCTTACTTCAAATCCAACTGACTTTCTTCTGCCGAAGAATCCCAGAAGTTCTCACTACCATGTTTCATTGTGTCAACAGAGCCTCCATACTTTGTTGAATCTCTGGAGCCCATGGAGGTGACAGCTGGTGATGCTGTGTGTCTGAAGTGCCAGGTGGCAGGGACACCTGAGATCAAGGTGTCCTGGTTCAAGGCTGACGGCAAAGTGCGGTCCAGCTCCAGCTGTAAGTTGGAGTACTCAAAGGGCGTCGCCAGTCTGAAGCTCAGCAAAGCCACCAAAGCTGACATTGGGGAGTACACCTGCAAGGCGGAGAACAAGATCGGCTCTGCCTCCTCCACCTGCAGACTCAATGTTCTTGGTAAGGAAGTTTTCACACCTGATAGTCCCATAGACTATTGGAACATTTCTTATATTTTCACTTGTTTTCTTGGTTCTTTTTCACACTGCACTGCGTCAAATGAACCAAACTAACTGAAAAACCTGCCTGTGGTGGCACTGCACCAAGAACTACAGAAGGAAATTACACAAGAACCTCTGAAGAAGACACTGAGCGCAACTTCCTTCTTCGTAAAATGTGAAAAAGTAGCATCAGATTTTTGCGGTTGTAGGATTTCTCTTTTGTCGTCATTTCTCCTGTTAGCACTAAACTCGCATTTCTTTTGGTTTTATTTACTCAGAATACTCTGTGCTATAGTTTGCTTCCTGCTTTTGTAGTCTTTTAAACGGACCAGAGCTCACTTTTTGGGTCCAGATCAGAGTGTGACTAAGCTTTCACACCTCCCCAAACGAACCGGACTCTAGGCAAACAAAGTGGAGTTTGAATAAAGCGGACTAAACAGCCTGGTGTGAATTCACCCTAAGACAACACAGAATTGAATTTAGAAAAATCCTGACATCTACTGTTCCTCTGTTTTCTCCAGAGGCCAAAACACCTCCTTCCTTCCCCAAAAAGATCACCAGCCTGCAGGAGACAGAAGGTCAAGCGGTGCGTTTTGAGTGCCGTGTCGCCGGCTCATCACCCATTGAGGTGTCATGGCTGAAAGACGGCGAGCCGCTGATGCAGGGAGGCGAGTTCTCTATGCTATATGACGACAACACGGCTGTGCTGCAGATCAGCCGTGGCGAAATGAGGCACTCTGGGGAGTACACATGCGTGGCGACCAACAGTGTTGGCTCAACTTCCTGCAGAGCAAAACTCACCATGCAAGGTCTGTTATAGTCCCACTGTAGGATGTTTGCAAAGGAAGCAGAGGATTCTGGGTCTTAGTTTAACTCTGCTTTTGATGACAAATGGTTAGAAGTGTCATTAGATACAGTTGAGTTTATGAACTTGGATCAAGCAGGAGTATTTGGACACTACTGATGTTAAGACAATGTGTGCAGTGGAGAGTAAAGGGTTTAGAAAACTTTCTGTGCTGTAGCAGTGTGTCGAAAGAGTTGGAGTCCACCTAAAGATTTCTTGTTTTATCTTCTTGCTGCTCCTTCGCGGGTCTGCAGAACCCAGATACGCTCCGGTCTTTGACAGAAAGTTGTCACCGCGGGAGGTGACGGTGGGTGACAGCATCGAAATGGAGTGTCACATGACCGGGTCTGCTCCCATCAAAGTCACATGGTCCAAAGACCATAAAGATATCCGCTCTGGTGGGAACTATAAGATCAGCTGTGTGGAAAACACCGCCCACCTGACCATACTGAAGGCGGATAAAGGTGACACAGGGAAATACTTCTGCCATGCCTCCAATGACATGGGGAAGGACTCTTGTTCCACTGACATCTCTGTCAAAGGTATTTTGGTCTTCTCATCCAAAACCCTCAAACCCATCTGAAGGGAAGTCTTAGGTGAGTAACCACTTCTTCTCTTCATCGTTTCTTTTCCCTCTTGGTTTCAGAGCGTAAAAATCCACCGATGTTCACCAAAAAGCCCTCGGAGCACATCGAAGACATGGAGGGCAAACTGGTAAAAATTGAGGGCCGAGTCTCTGGTTCTCAGCCCGTTTCGGTCAGCTGGTTCAAAGACGGCAAGGAAATCCACAGCTCTGACAAATACGATATCAGCTTTAAGAGCAATGTGGCGGTGCTGTGCATCAAGAGCAGCCAGGTGACCGACAGCGGCAGGTACTCCTGCCAGGCCTCCAATGAAGCTGGAAGAGCTTCCTGCGACATCACTGTGGGCATCCTGGGTGGGTTTGGTGTTCAAAGTTCACTCATCGGCTGATGTGTCAAACATTTTAAGAGGAAAAAAAGTTTATATATTACCAAGAAAAACAACCTGTGGCTGTAAAAGAAGTTAGATTCCTCTTAGAAGTAATAGTTCAGATACACTTTAAGGGGCTTGACCTTCTGTCTCCTGCAGGCTGGTGATCTTTTTGGGGAAGGAAGGAGGTGTTTTGGCCTCTGGAGAAAACAGAGGAACAGTAGATGTCAGGATTTTTCTAAATTCAATTCTGTGTTGTCTTAGGGTGAATTCACACCAGGCTGTTTAGTCCGCTTTATTCAAACTCCACTTTGTTTGCCTAGAGTCCGGTTCGTTTGGGGAGGTGTGAAAGCTTAGTCACACTCTGATCTGGACCCAAAAAGTGAGCTCTGGTCCGTTTAAAAGACTACAAAAGCAAAATGTACAGTTTGCATCTCTTTGTACTTCCATTTGGCTCTCCACTGCTTCTACAAACAGCTCAATTGCTTAAAAAAATCTACACGGCCATTTTATGGCAATAAGCTAATGTTTGTCTTGAAAATGAGCGGTTTCAAAAACTTTATGTTACCTAGCAACCCCAGCAGAGTTAATCCAGTCACCTAGCAATCCAAGTGAAGCTCCAGTATGTTTGGTCAGTTGGTTTTACTGCTGTATGTGCTTTACATGCGCTGGAAAAGACAAGAGTTATTTTGATTGAAAGTGACAGGAGGCCCTAAAACAGCTAAATTCTCACTATCTAGGAATAACTTTCCCCATATCATAACATGTTGATGGAAGCATAATAGGTCCCTTCAATTTCCTTCACTTTTACTAGTTTAAAATTATTCTTTTTTTTAAATTTGTTCCTATTGGTTATTTGGTTTGTTCCTGTCTCTGTTGTTGCCTGTTATAGTCTCTGTTGATGTCTTCCAGTCTGTTATTTCAAGCAGCTAAAGGATCACCAAAATCACAAATCTTTTGGTATTCATTCTTTTTTCAGTGTGACAAACTGACAGCCTCTGTCCACATTCCCACTCTGACTTTTTAATACCTTTTCAGAAACGTGTCTTTTGTAAAAATGTGCTGTACAGAATGAAATGGATCGCCCATTGGTACCATGGTGCAGAAGTTTCGCTTCTAGATTAAACCGATCCCTGTGTCTGCAGTTGAGTTCAAACCATTTTATCTCATCTGCAGAAGCCAAGAAGCCTCCAGTGTTTGATGTTCCACTCAAACCAGTGACTGTGGATGAAGGCGACAAGCTGAGCCTCAGGTGCCACGTCTGCGGGTCCGCTCCTCTGAAGGTCCAGTGGATGAAGGACAGGAAGGAGCTTTCTTCAGCCGGCAGCATCAGGCTCGGCTTCTCTGATGGTACAGCCAGTCTGGAGATCAGCTCAGCCTCCAAACATGATGCTGGCGATTACCTCTGCAAGGCTACAAATGAAGCCGGCGCCGAGTTCTGCAAGGCCAAAGTCACAGTGAAAGGTAAAACCCGAATGACCTCCTGATCATCTCAGCCAGTATCTAAACCTTCACTGCAAAAACACAAAATTTTACCAAGTATTTTTGTCTAGTTTCTAGTCGTATTACACCTCAAATAAGAGAAAACTAACTGACAAGTAACTTTTAAGCAAGATTTAGGAGCTTGTCAATAATTCCTTAATCTTGATGAAAAAGTGCTTGTTCCATTGGCATTTCACTTAGAACCAAAAGTTTCTAAGTGAAATAACATACATTTCACTTGTGCATATTTTACTTATAAATTTCTTGTGGCGGATTTTGTTCATAGATACTGGGTAAAGTGCAACACAAAGTATTCATCCAGGGTAATTAATTCATTAATTAATTTTATTTATTAGTAATAGGAACCAAAACACAGTCTTGAGCAAAAGTAAAGTAAAGTAAAGTAAGAGTGAGCCACATCCTGATCTTGTTGCTAAAAAGACAAAATAAATCCAGAAAAAGATAAAAAAATTTAGCATATAGTTTGCTGTTCTTTTTTTTATTTGGCAGACCTGCAGGATACTTTTTTTTACATTTACAATAATTTACTCATTTATTTGTCTGCAGAAATCTGACTATGAATGTTGTGTATTTAGTTTACTACTTATTTAGCAGGTAAAAATAAAAACAACATGTTTCCTTGTGTTCTTGTCTTACAGAGAAACCAGGAGCAGCTAAACCTGAGACTCCAGCAGCAGCTCCAACCAAAAAACTGGATAATCTGTTTTTCATTGAGGAACCCAAATCCATGCACGTTACAGAGAGTAAGAACATCAAAGTGGAGAGCAGAAATATTTAGAAAGTGTTTATTTCCTGTCCTAATCTCCACCTCTCTCTACAGAGGGAACTGCCACCTTCATCGCTAAAGTTGGAGGAGAACCCATCCCAAGTGTGAAGTGGATGAAGGGAAAATGGAGGCAACTCACCCACGGCGGCCGCATCTCAATCGTGCAGAAGGGCCAGGAGTCCAAGTTGGAGATCCGAGAGGTGACCAAGTCGGACTCGGGTCAGTACCGGTGCGTTGCCTCTAACAAGCACGGCGAGATCGAGTGCAACGCCGACATGCACGTTGACGGAAAGAAAGAGGCGCCGCAACTAGAGGGAGACCTCCGAGCCAAGCTGAAGAAGTGAGTTCATTCAAGAACTTTCTCCGCTGAAATCTGTGAGAACGAACTCCTAACATCTGATCTGTTTCCCTTCAGGACGCCATCGAAGCAGAAGAGTCCTCAGGAGGAGAAGGACATCGACATTGTCGAGCTGCTGAGAAACGTCGACCCCAAAGAGTACGAGAAATACGCCCGTATGTACGGCATCACTGACTACAGAGGTCTGCTGCAGGCCATCGAGCAGCTCAAGAAAGAGAGAGGCGAAGAAAGTGGAAGACCGGTGAGGCTCCCACAGTCTGCTGCTCGTCTCTCACTGCAAACACACAAACTCTTACCAAGTATTTTAGTTTTCTTTCTAGAGCAAATACCTTATTACACTTAAAATACAACTAAACTAACTCATAAGTAACTTTTAAGCCAGATAAAGGACCTTGTTTAAAGTTAATAATTTTTTTATATTTATTAAAAAGTATTAGTTACACTGGCAGAATATTTCACTTATTAATATCAGAAAACTGTCTTGCTGCCAGTGAAACTGGTACTTTTTAATAAATATTAAGGAATTATTTACTTAAAACAAGCACCTATATATTACTGAAAAGTCACTTGTAAGTTAGGTTTTTTTAGTTTTATTTCAAGTGTACTAAGATATTTACAAGAGAAACCATACTTGATAAGAAGAAGTGTTTTTGCAGTCCAGGGTTTCTTATTTGAGGACTTTGCTGAGTAATGCCGTTGTTGTTGACAGGAAGTGGAACGTGGAGACAGAGAGTCAGATGAGGACATGGCTCGGTTGGTGGCCGACCTGCAGAAGAGGATGGAGAGGACAGAGGTCAGGACACACCGTTATACACTTCAACGTTAAAAAAACATTGAGGAAATAATAAAGTATTGCTTTGAAATTGTTGCAGTTTCTGTCATGAGAGATAATTGTCCTGTTGCGTCTGCAGCCTGTCACCGTAGTGAAGGACATCTCCAACCAGTCTGTCTTCACCAACGAAGAGGCGGTGTTTGAATGCGAGATCAAGATCAACTACCCAGAGATCACGCTGTCCTGGTACAAGGGCACGCAGAAGCTTGACACAGACGACAAATACGACATCAGCATCAGCGGCGACCGCCACCTGCTCAAGATCAAAAGGTGCCAGCCGTCTGACCAGGGCAACTACCGGGTGGTGTGTGGGCCGCACATCTCCAGCGCCAAGCTCACCGTCACGGGTCAGTACCGACACAACAAGGCATAGGCCGGTATGAAACTATAGCAGTATGATAACATGTCACGGCATTATGATTACAGCTCTAAAATGTGTTATTTTGCATTTTCTTTATCATGCTTTAATGTGAATAGGTGATTTGCTTCTTAAATGTTTAATGAATTGTGGATTGATCGTCACCATGTCGCTGCCAGAACTAAAGCTGTTTGAAAAGAACAATTAGGGCAGACATGTTACTTTGACTAGAAATTAAAATTAGCTATAATCTCTATTGTCATTGTCAACTTTAATTCTCCTTGGAAGATCTAAGGACAGAATATTAGGGCCGTGCTAAAAAAAAATTTTTAAATGAAGAAGAATGTAGTCATAATAATACAACTACTCTCATAATCTGGCTATTCTCAAAATATTTCAAAAATATTCTTATACAACTTTATACTCATATTATTATTAATGACTTTATTTTTTTATTATTTAAATTTTATTCATGTAGGAGTTTATTTTTTTAATGCCACTCTCAAAATAATACCTTTTTTCTCATAATATTATGACCTTATTCTCCTATGACTATTCTCAAAATATCAACTTCATTCTTGAAATATTCTTACTTTAAACTGATTATACTCGTATTATTTTGACTTAATTCACGTACAACATTATTCTTGCAATATGAATTTATTCTTGAAATATTATGAGTTTATTCTTATATCCTGGCTTTATTCCCGTAATGTTTATATATATACTGTATATATGGTCCTAATACTCCGTTGTACTTATACTGCAGGAACAGTATGACAGAATATTTTAGTGGTTTTGAAACCATGACTTTTTCATATTTCGGTATACCTTGAAACCGCTCCCTGCCTGGACACACCCCTGCATCTCAAACTGAGTTTCCAGTCTGAGCAGAATCTGAATTTTCTTCTCTCTGTGTTTCAGAGGTGGAGGTGGAGAAGCACCTGCAGGACACGTCGGGTAAGGAAGGCCAGGCGTGCACTCTGTCTTGTCAGTTGTCTGTTCCTAACGTCGAGGCTCAGTGGTTTAAAAACGGAAAGCAGTTAGAGATGAAGGGAAGGTATTCGTCCGAGGTGAAACACAAAGTTCAGAAGCTTCTGATCAAAGACCTGAAGTCTGAAGACCGGGGCAGATACTCCTGCAGATACCAGCACCTGGAGTCCTCGGCGGACCTCAAGGTGGAAGGTTTGTACCTGGAAACCTTCCTGTAGACGTGATGGATGCTCTGCCCGATTACTAACCTCTTTCATTTCATCCGACTCAAAGGGTGAATTCACACCAGTCCAGATTTAATCAAACTCCAGTCCGTTTGCCTGAAAGTCTGGTTGGTTTGGGGAGATGTCAGCGCATAATCGAACTTTAATGCAGACCAAAAAATCAAACTGGTCCGCTTACAAACCTCGGTCTCAGTTTTTTTAATAATAGGTTTAAAGTAAATGTACTTTATTTTTTAGCAAATAACAGGACATAGAAAGATCTTCAACACTGTAAGTAACATCAGATTACAATCAAAATAATATAAAATAACCAGGAGTTGTAAACTGCAAAGTAAAGCAAAAAAAAAAAAGTTAAATAAATTTATACATAAGCAAAATAAAATAATTTGTATATTTTAGTTTTAAATGTGTAAAAATACATTCAGATACATATATTAAAGGTTTTGTTACAACATAAAAGAGGAATAAAAGTAAATGACACAAAATAGGTCAGCTTGAAGAAGGAAGATCTAACGACAGAGTATTAGGCTTTGGACGATCTCAGCTCCAGCTGGAAATGTAACAAATGTTGCACTTTTGGTCCCCAATCCAACCGAGTTTACTGGACTATCAGGTGTGAAAACACCCTAAAACTAATGTCGGCTATTTGGCTTTTGCCTTCTTTTTTTCCTTTTCTTTTGGGATGTATTCTGTCTTAATATCCTCCATGATTGTCTTGCACCGTCATCCTCAACAACAACCAGTCATCATAACGTTCCATCAACATCCGTCTGGTGGTCGTCTCTAACCGTGTGGCTGTTGTGTTGGTGAAAAACTGCCACCCAGTTACTGTCACGTTCACCCATTCACGTCTTTATCTGTTTTAGCCGAACAAATTCATTTCACCAAGCGCATCCACAACGTGGAAGTCAACGAGCGCCAGTCGGCCACCTTCGAGTGCGAGGTGTCCTTCGACAACGCAATCGTTTCTTGGTACAAAGACACGTGGGAACTGAAAGAATGCACTAAGTACAACTTCAGAAGCGAGGGCAGGAGACATTTCATGGTCATTCGAAATGTGACCATTGAAGACGAAGGTGTGTAGAGCCCAACCGGGCTCCAGAGGCCGCCTGCAGATTTTTCTCCTCTTGCTGTTCTTTGTGACCTGAGTGTCTTCATCACTAATCCCATGTAGGCGTGTACTCAGTGATTGTGAGATTGGAGCCCAGAGGAGAGGCTAAGAGCACAGCTGAGCTTTATTTGTCTGGCAAAGGTACAGTTATTAGTCAGGCACCAACTTTTCTGCTTCTGATCAGCTTTGGACGATCTCAGACTTTAACACAAACCGCACTCTTTTTTTTTCTTCTTTTTTTTCACAGAAATCGAATTAGCGATGGTACCGACAGGTGAGTGAGTTATTATTCAGAAAATTACGTCTGGTAAATTTTATTCAGAAGGGACACTTTTGGAAACTCGTGTTGTCCACTCAGATGTGACGTCACATTTGCAGAAAAACTGTATTTAAGTAAGAGGAGCACTTTTTTTTCAACAAATTTTTACTCAAGTAAAAGTAAAAAGAAAGACCCAAGAAATTGCTCAAGAGTAAAAAAGTATTTTGTAAAAAGGCGACTCAAGTACTGAGTAACTGATTGTAATATAAGTACATTTAATGTTTAAAATGACAAACAGATGGACCAAATTAAAGTTTTGTGGAATTTCTGGTATTTTATAGAACAAAATGAAAATAATTCATATAATTAACAAAATTAGACATAAATTAAAAAAATTCCAAATCAATTTATTTTAATATGAAACTTTTGAAACTGCAGGTGTACGTCTGGTAAATTTTTGGTTAAAACACTTCATTCAGTGAAGCATCCAGAAATTTTACTCAAGTGAGAGTAGCAATAATTCATAATAAAATTACGTGACTATACAGCCTGAACACACGTAGCTTAGCATCATAAAGGGACACGAGCAAAGCGCGCACAAGATTCTTCTATGGTTTTTCTGCATTATGTTTTCTCTTGCTTTGGTGCACTGTGCTAAATTAGTAATACGTCTCCAGGTTTCATTTTGTTAGCAGAATTGTTCTACCGCGGCAGCGCTGCCATAGATGGCAAGTAGTACAATAGTATTTATGCCCTCCAGCTTTGTGCGCATGTGCGAAATATCCGGATGAAACAATAACACAACCAAAAACAACTTACCAAAAACACAGATATGGCCAAAATGATATCGATCATTGTCATAAATTTCTGTTTTCTTTAAATTCCTGTTTTCAAATTTAATTGTTCCAAAATGTATTATTAAATTTGGTATAAAATGTTTCAGAAGGTAAAAAAAGACAGATAACGATAGTTGAGATTTAAAGCAGGAAAGCGGTTTGGTTTGAACCATTCTCCGTATTGTGTAGATTTCCCAGACTCTTCAGTTCAGAGGCCTGAAGTGCCTTCATCAGAAGAAATTCAAGGTAAGATTCACAGACTGCTGCAGGGACTAAAATAAAACCTGAAACGGTTCTTCGTGGCTAACAGACCCAAAATGTTTTTCTTCAAGAATCTGCTGAGTTCTATCAGTATGAAGAAAAGATCGAACAGAGAGGTACTTATCCAGAAATCTTCCTTAACATGAGGATAATTTGTTCAAATTTGACTAATCAGATTAACTCAAACCTTATTAACAACAAAACTAAGCATATTTTTATTTAATAATGGGGTCTTAAATGTTTTGTTTTTCTTTACAAGAATCAGCTGAATATTCGTATCAGTACGAAGAGGAGGTGCAGCAGAAAGGTACCATGTTTCTCCCTCCTCTTCATCAGCTTCTAACCATCTAACCAGCACCGTTTATATTTTCATCCTGTCAGGACTAAAAATAATAACGTTTAAATGTAGCTAGTAAAATCTGTTCTTATTTAGTGAAGTCTCTGGAGTTATCAGGTAGATTTGACCCTTTTTCTTTTTTTCCACCCTCTTTTCTCCTTCACCATTTTAATATCACCGTCTTGGATAAACTTTGCTATTGTCCTGATTTTCTTTTTTCATTTTGTGCCTCACTTCTTCCTCTAACACTCCTTATCTTTGGTGTTTTTGGTGTTGTCACACCTTTAAATTTAACCCAGTATATGTGTGGAATGATCATATCCACTTATGCTAACTTCAAATTTCTTCTACTGGTGTAAACTGGTTTGTTCTTCTCCTCTGAGACGTCAGAAAGTTTCATTATTTTATGTCAAACTGTTTCCAAAATGTCTCATGTTTGTCTTTTGTTACTTCTGTGATTTTGATCGTCTTCAGTCGAGTATCAGAGCTGGACAGAAGAGACTGTAACACAACAGATTTCAGAGACTAAAGGTATCACCGTTGTGTTTACCTTGTTCTTTTTTTCTCTTGTAATAACCTCTTTTTAACACAAAATCGAAGAATGTTTTCTACCAAGCAGATTTTTCTTAGGATTTTCTTGATGTTATGTGTTACAGAGTATTAGGGCCACACAAAGAAAAATAAAAAATCTAATTACAAGAATAAAGTCAAAGTATTATGTGAATAAAGTTGAAATCATATGAAAATACAGTCATAATATTACAAGAATAAAGTCTTAGGAGAATAAAGTCGTATATATTATGACTTTATTCTAGTTATACTATGACTCATATGATATGACTCATATCATATGATAAACTATGATAATATCTCATATTATTGCGACTTTATTCTCATACAACTTTATTCATGTGAAATGATGACTATTCTGATACGAGTTCACTCTCCTAATTCTATGATTCTCGCTATTTTATTACTTTGTTCTCATAATTTTATTTTTCTTTTGGTTCCTTTCTTAGCGTGGCCTAATACTCTGTCGTAGCTATAAATGTTTTCAGACACTGATTATAAGTCTTTGTGTTGCTGCGTCTTCTTTCAGCTGCCAGAGTTGCTGTTGAAGAAAAAGTGGAGACCATGAAAGTTGAAGTGAGGGAGGAAATCCCAGCTAAAGGTAACACAGAGCTCCGTTAAGATTTATGTCCTCTAATTAAGTTTAAGATTATTATTTTTTGTTTTATTTCTGCAATATCTTTTTTCAACGACACAATAATCAACGTGTGTTCAGGTAGTGATACAGTTCTGATGAGAAGACTGAAAACTCCTCCCTCTTTGGATTTCCATAGCTCAGCCACATGTTAAAGCATCATTCAAAGTTTGGACAGTTGACACAAAATTTACAGATTTCAGGGTTTCTGCAGGTTTCACCAACTCAAACTTAATTTAAGACATTCTTGAGACCATTATCAATTAAATCTAAGACCTGTATTGTGACAGAAATGTACAAAAGAGAATTGCATATTTATATTTATATTTTTTGGGATGTTATTTCTGACCTGTTTTAAAGTAACTTCACCTGTGATTACTTCTCATTTATTCCTAACATGGTTTGTGTTTTATTTTTATTCCGAAGTTGAGAAGAAGCCCGAAGAGAAGCCGACTGCAGCTGTGGAGGAACCCAAGAAAAGTATGAATGTGTTCAGGGATGGATTTCTGTGTGGGCTGTTAAGTATTCTTGAAAATGCTCATCCTATTTAACTAAAACTTTGCAGAACCAGAGGCCAGGAAGCCAGTAGAGGAAAAGGTTCCTGCAGTTTCAGTCCCAGAGAAGAAGGAAGTTTCTGCTCCCAAAGGTATTCTACTACTGCCTGAATATTTTCAATGTTTTTCTTCATTGTTGTTTATCTTTACATTAACTTTCCTTGCAATGCGGGTTCATGCTCTTATGTTTTGATTCTGCTCCTTTAGTTGTTGTTTTAATGTGTCTAACAGAACCAGAGGACGTGAAGAAGCCAGTCGCTGCTCCAAAAGAGAAGCCCGGACTTCCAACCAAAGGTCTGTATTTCTTCTCTGTGGCTCCCATCTGTAGTTTCAACCTCTTAACTTCTTCATGATGTTTGATCCGGGTTTGTTCTGTTCTGTTTGGACTTCGCTGGTGTCTGCTTTTCTGTTAATCTTCCTCTTTCTTCTTAGTCTTCACCCTCTTTAAAACTCTTCTTCAGACTCTAACATCAGTTAATGTTTATGTTGCATAAATGAAGATGAAGCCAAACCTCAGGTTCCAGCTGAGCCCAAGAAACCGGTTCCTGAAGCAAAGCCCAAAGCTGAACCAGAAGCCAAACCCGCCCCAACTCCAAAGGCAGAGCCAGAACCAAAGGCTAAACCTGCTCCAGCTCCTAAAGAAGAACCAGAACCAAAGGCTAAACCTGCTCCAGCTCCTAAAGAAGAACCAGAACCAAAGGCTAAACCTGCTCCAGCTCCTAAAGAAGAACCAGAACCAAAGGCTAAACCTGGTCCAGCTCCAAAAGTAGAACCAGAACCAAAGGCAAAACCTGCTACAGCTCCAAAAGTAGAACCAGAACTAAAGGCTAAACCTGCTCCAGCTCCAAAAGAAGAACCAGAACCAAAGGCTAAACCTATTCCAGCTCCAAAAGTAGAACCAGAACCAAAGGCTAAACCTGCTCCAGCTCCAAAAGAAGAACCAGAACCAAAGGCTAAACCTGCTCCAGCTCCAAAAGTAGAACCAGAACCAAAGGCTAAACCTGCTCCAGCTCCAAAAGTAGAACCAGAACCAAAGGTTAAACCTGCTCCAGCTCCAAAAGTAGAACCAGAACCAAAGGTTAAACCTGCTCCAGCTCCTAAAGCGGAACCAGAAGGGAAGCCAGTGATTCCTCCATCCAAAGGTATGCTCTAGGGCTGCAACTAACGATTATTTGTTTTCAATTATTCTGACGATTAATCGATTAATCAATTAACCATATTAAAAAAAAAATTGATACATTCTGCAGATTTTTCATTTACATTTTTACTTAAAACTGTCATTTGAGAAGGTGGGATAGAATATGTTTACAGACAAAAGTTTTTTTTATCTTAAATACAAGATGTATATATATTTTTTGTACAGTTTTTAAGAGTCTGTGTACTCACGTTAACAATTAATCGATTACTAAAGTAATTAACGATTATTTCAATAATTGATTAATCCAGTTAATTGTTTCAGCTCTTGTCTGTTCTGCTCTGTTTGTATCTGTGTGTTGAGTTTTCACGGTTGTATGAAAACAAACTGCTTAGCTTCGAATGTGGAAGCGATTCTTTCACTGTCTTTGGTCTGAAACCATCTGAATGTCACTTTAAGCCCCTGAAGAGGCTGCAAAGATCAAACCTGAACCAGAAGCTCCAAAACCAAAGCCAGAACCGAAGAAAACAAAACCAGAAGTCCTTAAACCTGAACCTCCTAAACCAGAACCTGCAAAACCAACACCAGAACCGAAGGAACCTCAGAAGAAAGGTACACAACATCTTCTAACACAAACCCCTCCTTCGTTTGCTCAAACTTCTGGATTATTTAACCCAGAAAATAATCTTCGTCTGAGTCCGATTGTGTCTTATTAACCTTTTTTACCTCCTCCTTTGAGAGAACTGACTGCCTTTAGGTTCATTTACCATAGTGACAGAGGGTAATTTGTTCTTTTTAAAGTGCCAGAAGAACCAGTAAAGAAGGAGGTGGCTGCTCCTCCACCTCCTTCAGTCCCACAGAAAGTTCAGAAAGAGGCAGAAGAACCTCAGAAGAAGCCAGTTAAAGGTATCCGAAGCTCATTCTGCAGCTCCTGACATTAAAACCTGAAGTTCTTTTTGTGGTGATGAGGGTGCATGCCGTGTTTGTTTCAGTTGTGTCTTTCTGTTTGTGACGCTCAGTGGAGTGTTTTTACATTCCCTGACGTTTAAAAGTCTTGTAATGTTTGTGAACGGTACTCTTTAAAGTTCCCGTGGAAGAAAAAGTTCCTGATCTCCCGAAAGCAGCAAAGAAACCAGAACCTAAAGCGGCTTCTCCCAAAGAAGAGCCAGCTCAGAAGGACAAAGGTACTCTTAAGCTGGTCTTAAAATTTGTTATATTTTAGGAAATTAACCTCTCTTTTTTGCTTTGCTTGACAAAAAAGACCATATGAGTGATCTAAAACATTTTTTTGTGCGTTAGCACATTCTCTTCTTCTTTATGGTCATGTCTTCTGCATGTTTTTCTGTCAAACCCTCTTAAAGCTCTCAAGCCCCAACAGAAATCTGACAAGGTCGCCCAGAAAATGCCTGATGAAGAGGCTGTGTTGGGCAAAAAACCTGGAAAAATATCTGAAACGGCAGCGAGGAAAGCTGAGGTGAAGGAAAAAACTCCGGAGAAAATGCCGGAAAGTAAACCGGAAATTGTACAGAAGGTGGTGGCTGAAAGAATCCCAGAGAAAATACAGGAAAGAATTCCAGAAAAACTTCCAGAGAAATTTCCAGAAAAAATCTCTGAGAAACTTCCACAGAAAATCCCAGAGAAATTTCCAGAAAAAATCTCTGAGAAACTTCCAGAAAAAATCCCAGAGAAATTTCCAGAAAAAATCTCTGAGAAACTTCCAGAAAAAATCCCAGAGAAATTTCCAGAAAAAATCTCTGAGAAACTTCCAGAGAAAATCCCAGAGAAACTTCCAGAAAAAATCTCTGAGAAACTTCCAGAGAAAATCCCAGAGAAACTTCCAGAAAAAATCTCTGAGAAACTTCCAGAAAAAATCCCAGAGAAACTTCCAGAAAAAATCTCTGAGAAACTTCCAGAAAAAATCTCTGAGAAACTTCCAGAGAAAATTTCTGAGAAACGTCCAGAAATAATTGTAGAGAAGCATCCTGAAAAAATCGCAGAAAAACTTCCAGAGAAAATCCCAGAAAAAATTCAAGAAAAAATCTCTGAGAAACGTCCAGAAAAGGTCTCTGAGAAACTCCCAGAGAAAATTCCTGAAAAACGTCCAGAGAAAATTCCTGAGACAAAGCCTGAGGTTAAACCTCCTCAGAAAAAGGCTGAAGAAGAGGTGATCAGTCAGAAAAAACCGCCTGAGAAAGTTGACAAAGTGAAACCACAGAAACAAGCAGAGAAAACTTTTGAAGGTGAAACCGTTTCTGTTAAAACACCTGAGAAGGTCGGACCAAAACGAGAAGCACAAGAATCTCTTCAGAAAGGTACAGATGACAAAAACATCGACTCTTTTTCTTCCTTTGTCTTCTTCATGAAACGTCTCTTTGAGTTCAGCATTTATCAGCTCCAACACAGAACCGGTTAAATATTACAGAACATCTCCACAGAAGAAAAAATGAAATTTTAAAATTTCCAGACAAATTCAGCTATAAGTTTTTTCTGAGTTCAGTTTTGCCTTGAATTATTAAAAATCAATAATGTTTTGCACATTTTTTAATTTCTTAAGATGTTAACTCGTTTTGTGTAAAATGGACATAAAATAAATTGGTGTCGTCTACGGAGTATTAGGCCCATGCTAAGAAAACAAAAAACAATAAAATTACAAGAGTAACTTACAAAAATATGTCATATTATGAGAATAAAGTGAAACTAATACAAGAATAAAGTCATAGTATTACGAGAATAAATATTACAAGAGAAAAATGTCAGTATTACCAGAATAAAGTTGTAGTATTGTTTCTCTATTCTCGTATTATTTTGACTTTATCCTTGTAATTATGAATTTATTCTATTTATTTATTTTTTTGTATTTTTAATTTTTTTTTTCTTTTAGCTTCATGTATGACAAATATCTATAACAGTTTTTCCAAGTGAGTGCCACCAGGGGGCGCTAGAGAGGATCAGAAACTTAGAGGGAAGATGAGAAAAACCATGTAGTCCAATTATTCTGTGTAATGTTATTTTAAGACGTTAAATTTAAGGAATTTAATGCATTTAATTCTGAGGAGTCGCTTGTGTAAATGTTGACAGCCGTAATTTTCATGTAAATAAATGACGTAGCGTCCTGGACAGAGAGTAAAGTACGGAAAAGAAAGTGATAAAAACCGTGAAATTAATTAGAAAAAGGTTCAAAAAGTGGAGTAAAGACAAAAAAGAAAGAGAAAGTGAACTTCAGATGTTAAATATTAGCAAATCAATCTTTCACAACAATAAAAAGTTGAATCAAAGAACTATAAAATATCATACTCTCCTAATTATTTAAAACAGAGAACCTTGAAATGTGTTAATTTTTAAACTTGACAGCAAAACTGACTTCAGAAGATCAAATATAGCTGAACTTCTTTGAACTTTTTATCCACATGTAGGCATCATTTGACATCTATTTGCCTTTCACTTTTAAACCTCAGTATTTACACCGTATACTCAGAATTGTTGTCTCCTCTACATCTTTACAAAAGAAATCACCCTGCATTTCGTGTAATAATCAGAAAAATTCCAGATGTTGCTGCTGGTTTCAGAACGTCTTCCACGTCTCTTTAAACTCTCAAATCTTTGTGTTTTCTGGATCTTTCTGTGTGTTTGTTTCTAACGGTCTTAACTTTATTTCTTTATAACAATCTTCTTCGAACTCACCATCTTGGACTAAAAAAAACTTGAATAAAAGAACCTGTAGTTGAGAAGACGGAGAAGATTCGTCAGGAGAAGAAAGTCTTTGTTCCTGTTGAAAAAGGTACCGACCGTCTGAAAACGAGATGGATTACTGTAACCTCATCCTCGTTTTTAAGTCCTGATGATAAAATCCAGCCGGTTGGATTATCATCAGTCTTTCTATTAATCCCTCTAACGTTTGATGTTTGTCTCTGTGTTTTATTCTCACCTCTTGGCGTCGCTGCATGACGCCTCTTCTTCTACAAAACCAGTTCTAACTGAGAAACCAGAAGAAACTCAGAGGAAACAGGAAGAGGAGAGAAAATCTGCTAAAATCTCTGAGATAAAACAGAAAGTTAAAGCAAAAGTGACGGAAGATGAGTCTGAAGAGATCGAATCACCAGCAGACGAAACGAGGAGCAAAGGCAAAACTGAAGAAAAACGTTCAGTTAAAGAAGAGTTGGCAAGAAAAACAAGTGAAAAATTAAAAGTTATCGGTGTGAAATCTGAGAAAATCTCAGAAAAACTCAGCAGAACAGGAGAAGAAACTCACAGAGAAGTGAAAAAGACAGAAATTAAATCAGAGTTAACTGAATCGGTTGCATCGTTTGAGCTAACCGAAGAGAAAAAGGTGAAATCTGAACCGGTGTTTGATGTAAAACCAGACTACCACTCTGCAAAAGCAGAACTAGAGACCTCAGTCACAGAGCTGGTGTTTATTACGAAGTTTGTACCAGAAGCAGAGCAGCTGAAGTCCGAAGACGTTCCTCCTCAGAAACAGGAACTCTTAATCCAGGATCAGATGAAACCTTCAGTCTCTTTAAAACCAGAACAAGAGATAAAGATTCCCTCAGAAACAGCCGCTGGAGGTACCATCATTCATTATGTCATATTTAACCGTTTCATCAGACTCTGGTTGGTTGCAGGTTGTTTATTCTCTGTGTAATATCCTGAGCAACCACCAGGGGTCACCATTTCACATCCATTCTTCTGTTTAACATAGATTTTCCGTCTTTTTATTCCGTTTCTGAGTTTGTTTTGTCACCTTCTATCCGCCGCTTGTTGATGTTTTTGTTGTTTTTTGTTTCTCTTTTGTTTTTCTTAAATGTCCAAACCTAAATCTTAATTTGATTATTCTTTAAAGAAACTGAAGACAAACTCAAGAAGCTTCCTTCCAAACCTGCTGAGACAAAAGGAAAGAAAGTGGAGAAAGGTAGAAAACCACAACCATCGTCTTTTATTTAACCTCTTTATTATTGATCATTTAACCCCAGCTGTTTGTGTCTGTTTCTAATCTCTTGGCACCGCCTCATGGTGCTTTCTCTTCACAACTGTTCAATTTTTCCAACCTTCAGCATCATTCACAGCTCTTGTAGAGGATGAGAAAAGAGCATCATGTGCAGAACATGAAGGTCCAGTTAAAGAACGCAAGAATATTGAATCTGAGACACAAGAAACCAACAAAAAAACTGAAGAAATATCTGTTACTGAGGGATTAAAGGAAATTGGCTTTTTTCCTTCAACTGATGAAAAGATTAATGTGACAGTTCAGGATAAACCTAATGAACATAGACGACAGAGATTGGTTCCCAAAGACATAGAACAGCCGAAAGAAGATGCTGAAACTGGAAAACATGACATTCTTAATGTTTCTGCAGCAAATGGATTAATTACAAACCAGAAATTTAAAGACAAACCAAAAATATCTGTCATGACAAAACAGTATGTGTCAGAACGAGCTCCTCAAAAAGAGCTAGACTCAAAAATTCATGAAACTGATTCACGTCAGGTCATTGAAACAAACGTTTCATCAAAACTCGCTGACATTAGTACCAAGTGTTTAAAGACAGAAGCTGCAGAGAAACCAAAACTGCAGACATTAGGTGAAGATGACACTTCACTTCAAGACAAAGAAACTTTTAGTGAAGTCAAAGTTTCTGAAAAGCAGCACATAGTCCCAGACAGGGAGTTCCCAGTTCCTGAGGAAGTTCCTCAGAAAACATCATTATCCACCAAGATCAGAAGACAGAGGTTTGCTAAAACTAAAGAAGCTTCAGACAAAAAGGCACCTTCACAAAGCATCGCAGTGGAGGATGAAACTGAAGCAGAGACGCTTAGAAAAGATGGAAAACCTGAAACAGTTAAGAGGTTTATCGACAAGAAATCACTACATCCAGCTGAGGAATGTACAAAAACTCAAACTGTTACTGAACTACATCAGGTGACAATTAGTACAGTTAAAGATAAAACTCTTAAAGTTTCTCCTCTTAAAGAGACTAAAAGTGTGCAGGAAGAAGAAAAAGTAAAAGAGGAAAGTTTAGAAGAAGTTGAATTACTGGCATTTGATGAGCAAACTAGTCAAGTAGACGGTGATCTGAAGGATTCAAGATCATCTAAAGAGAAAAGACAAAAACTAATGAAGACTAAAGATGCGGTGGATAATCAACTACCAATAAAAGCAGTTTTAACAAAGAAAGGGCTGCCAATCAAAGACAAAATAGCTGACATAGGTGAACAAAATAAAGTGACCTCAAAACAACCTGTAGAGTTAACTGATGATCAAGAAATCAATGAAGGGGATTTTCCTCCAAAGGAAGAACATTTAATAAAGTTTGAGAACGCTACAGATCTTTTACAGAAAGAGATTCCATCAAAACCAGTTAAAACTAAGAAAACAACAAAAGATAATGAGCAAAAAGAACAACCAGCATCTGAAGATCATCAGGGGATGATCCTTGGACTAGACCAGATAAACATCAGTAAAGTTACAGATAAGATGTTGAAAGTTTCTCCCCTTAAAGAGAAACAAGCAACACAGGAACAAGCAGAAAGAAAAGTTTCACAAATAAACACAGAAGAAACCATTAAAAAAACTGAAAAAATGCAAGAAAGGAGACAATCTGAGTTTTTACTCATTAAAGAGGTGAAAGATTTCTCTGGCGTCTCTCCAGAAAAATCTGTTTTCTCAAAGCTTGAGAGCTCTACAGATATTTTACAGAAAGAAATCCCATCAAAACCAGTTAAAACTAAGAAAATGAGAAAAAGTGATGAACAACAGACAGCTGAAGAAACGTTAACTAGAGAGAGAATGAGCAAACCTCAAGGGTTAATAGTTAGACAAGACCAGATAAACATCAGTACAGTTACGGATAAAATGTTCGAAGTTTCTGCCATTAAAGAGAAACAAGCAACACAGGAACAAATGGAAAGAAAAGTTTCACAAATAAACACAGAAGAAAATGTTATGGAAACAGAGAAACTACCAGAAATGAGACAATCTGAGTTTTCAGTCACTGAGGAAGTGAAAGAGGCAGATATTTCCCCAGAGGAGTCGGTTTTATCCAAGTCTGCAAAATCAACAGATGCTTTGGGCCGACATATCCCATTAAAACCAGCAGTAGCTGTGGATAAAACCATAAAACTAACAGTCAGTGAAGACAAAACGACAGTTGGTGATGAAGAAACGCCTAAGCCACCAAACATCAAAGAAACTGAATCAGCATCTGGTGAAACCAAAGATTTAGGTTCTCCAAAGGTTTTTATTTCCTCAGAGAATAAAAAACAAAAGTTTCCCCAAACAATTGATATTTCAGATGAAGAATTTTCACTTGTAATGGATAAAAGCAGAAAAGTTATTAAAGATGATCTACTTGACAAAGATAAAGAACAAGTACATCAACCAACAGATGATGATATGTTACCCAAAGTGAGAATTAGCAAGTTTCAGGGTTCGATCATTGAACAAGACCAGATAAAAACCAGTGTAGTTAAAGAGAGAACTTTGAAAGGTTCTCCAGAACAATCGACATCTGAGATCATAACTGAAGACAAACAAATCCTGTCAAAGACCATCTGCTATTTAGATAAAGCTAACCTTACCTCTGTCAATGACAGAACTGACAAACCATTACCTAGAGCCACGAAGCAAGAAAAACCTGCAGAAAATCTGTCAGAAATCCAAGAAGGTGGGTTTGCAACAGGTGAGGCTGAGGGTTTTCCAAAGGAAATAAAGGAAATGGACCAAACTGTAGAGGCAACAGACCAAAACATTCAACCAAAGTTAGTCAGAGATAAAGACAAAACTAAAACTGACAGAAGAGGAAAATCTACAAAACAGCAATTTAAAGTAAAAGTCTTAGATGAAGCTGATGTTCCAGCTAATATAGAAGAAACTTCAGTTAGGAAAGAGGTTCACGTAGACCAAAAGGTAACTGAAGGGAGCACATTAACAGAGGAAGCCCTGACGACCAAGAAGTTACGAAAGACGGATGAGTTTCAGTCATCTCTTAAGGCTCAAGACACAGAAGATCAGGCATCTCGGATTGAAGAGAATGTATCCAAACAGGAACCTTCAAAGGAACCTAAACCAGTTTCATCTCAGTTAGAAAAGCACAAAACATTCGCAGTTAAAGGCGGTCACGCCACAGAGGAGATAGTTGATGAGTTAGAGGGTTTTAAACCAACACAAGAAGAACTGGAAAAAGTGCAGAGAAAGATATCAGAGGTTCCTGTTGGACAGGAAGAAGCTGAAATACAACAGAGACCAGAAGATACTGACGATAGGGTCAGAGACTTAAAGATCTTTAATAAACCAGAGAAAACTGAAGTTCTGGGAAATATTTCAATAGAGAAACAGCTAAGAGATGCAGAAAATGCAGAAGAAGTTACTGAAATGGACAAAACCACCACAACTCGTCCAGCTGAGGAGATGAAAAACTCAAACACAGAAACTGAAGCTGCAAGAAAAGGACAGAAAATAGAAAAATCCAGCCAGATTTCACAAGAAGCAACTGAAGAGGAGAAGTTGGACCAGACAGAAATTACACAAGATGTTGCAAGAAAGAAATCCAAATCTCTGAAAGAAAAAGATAAAAAATTACAAGACAAAGAGTGGAAGGCAGCTGTTTTCAAACAGGAATATGGACATTTTACTCCAGCTGAAGAAGCTGAAACACCAAAAACATTAATGAAACTTTCTGTGGCTCCTGTGATGGAGGTGGCCTTCGAAACATCTGGTATAGCCATAGATGACAATGAACCCTCGTCTTTGAAGAAGTCTAAACAAATAAAGGTAGAAGATGGAGCAGACAAGCTGCCTACAAGAGAAGAGCAAGACAAATTAAAGTCTCAAGTTAGATCAGAACCAGAAGCCAAGGAGGTTCCCCTTGAAAAAGTTAACATCCTTGACAAACCAGCTTCATTTCCTCCCAAACTCGTGAAGCAAACTGAAACACAAGATGAAGAACTTTCCAGGATGGTAAGAGTAAAACAAAAACATGGAGAAATTAGCCAGCTTTTTCCAGAAACAAAACAACAGCAGAAAGCAATCGCAGCTGCAACTTTAATGGAGATACCATCTGAAAAACATCTCATCACTGATGTTGGCGACTTTAAATCAGACCGTTTACAAAGATCTACAGCTCCTGATAACCTGGAGACAAATGTTGAAACGGTAACGGAGAAAATGTTTGACCTTGTCAGTCCAGAGGCTGTAGAGAAGAAGGTGAAAAATCTCACAACAGACAAAGCTAGTGAAGATAAAACACAACAGAGGGTGAAACGTAGAGAAAAATCACCAATCGAAAGCTTAACGTCTAAAACAGAAACAGTTAGAGATTATTTTCATGATGTTTCCCAGACTGCAATGATGGAGCAGCAGGAAGCAGAGCAAAAAGTTTCAAAGACGCCGGTTATGGATGTGGCGTATGAAAAATCAATGCATGCACGCACACAGGAGATGCTAGACATACAGACATATATATCCCCTGATTCTCAAGTATTAGATTTTAAACCAGGAGAAATTGTTTACACATCCAGTGATGTTTCTGTTCTGATAGAAAGATCCACAAAAGATCAAATACATGCATTAGATCAACCTGAAGAGATTGAAGTGAATATTAGGGAACTAAAGTTCGAAACAGGAAGAAAATCATTTGTTGAAGCAGAAACTTTGCAAAGTCAAGATGAATCAGACAAACCAATCAGTCCAGAAGACCTTTCTTCACAAATTACTGCATATAGAGGAGATAAATCTGATGCTACAGTTCAGGCAAAGACGGTTCCAGCGAAAGAAAAGGCAGCAACTATTGGTGGAGGGAAAAAAGTCTCTCTGACATCTACACCCGATGTGATGTTTAAAGAATCGGACACAACTGAAGGAAGAAGAGAATATTCAAGAGATTCAAAGACGTCAGAGCAACCAATTGAACCCAACATGTCTGCTGGTGTTCAACGTAAAGACAAACAAGCAGAGAGAGAACTAACCGAAGGTCGGCCTAACTTTGAGCCCTCAGTAACAGATAAACCCAAAGTTAGCACCACTGGTCACTCATCAGAACACACCAGAACCACACCACATATCCACTCAATGCTTCCAAAAACACACGAAACCAGAACCGAGACAGAACGCCAAGGACTGCAGTCCATGACAGAAACGAAGGGTCTGACTGCGGAACCAGAAGAGAAAGAAAATCTCTTTCTTCAAGAAACGTCCAGAGGTACAGAGGAGGAAAACTATCACTGAGCACAAGTTTCTGATCTGAGCACCCGACATCACTTCCTGTGGGGATTCCACATCCATATCACCGTCCAGAAGGACCTCCATGTCATGTCACCCATTCTGTTCAAGCACAATCTGTCTTTACTTGTCTTCTGCGTTTCCATTACAAATGTGTCCGAAACTTTCTTGATATTCTGCTAACGTTGAAAAAACGCAGTTTCACAATTGTGGTAATTCCATTAAATGAGGAACACAGTTAAAATCACATAAATACGTTTGTTCACATAAATCTTTTAAAAAAATAACAGTGACATTATCATTATGTTGTCTTTTCCGCCAGTATATTATCATCCATTCGGTAATCACATGACTTGTGTGATGCAAAATAAAAATAAAGTTTCCATTGCAGTTTTGTGAAATATACTAATTTCAATAAAGCCAAAAAACCGACTGATTGTAGCACAGAAACTTTTGATTAAAAAAATGTGAGTTCTTTTTTTGTAAATTGTCTCTTTCCGTTATGAATGTTTATTATTGTATTTCCACTTTGCGTAATTGTAAAATCAATGGAAATTTGCTACTTACCATTTCATTATGCAAATTGGAATTACAAAAATAAATTTGCTTAATGGAAACATGAGACTTTTGAAAAAACTCATGTATTTCGATAAAGCTTTTGCGTTAAGATGAGGCTAAAGGCTTTAAAGGCTAAAAACCTTTTAGCCACTAATCTCTTTAAAGGTTTTTAGCCTTTAAAGAGATTAGTGTATTTTGCAAAACTGCAATGGAAACATTTTTTTCGCGTTATACCGGTCATGTGATGAACAACCGGATGTTACTACTTAGGGAAAAGACAAAGAAAATGAGAGGTAGGAGGATGATGGCACTGTAAGTTTTTTAATGAAATATTGTGTGGACAAACTTATTCATGTGTGATTTTAATTGTATCTTATTTAATGGAAGCACCACAATTGTGAAATATGTTTTTTTTCCCCCCATCAGCAGAATATCAACAAAGTTTTGCACACATTTGTAATGGAAACGCAGTTAGATTGCGTTGGATTTTCCCCCTGGCCGTTTCTCTAACTCTTCTATACAATGTGTGTGTGAACCAGAGCGGTGAGGTTGTTTGGTCTTCCAGCTGCCTAAAGGCTGTTTTTTCTTTGCCGTGCTTGAGTTCTTACCTCAGTCTGAATGTTTGTCTGATTGTTGTCTTGTTTATCTTTAAAGTTGTTGTGAAGGAGAAGGAGTTGCCTCCAGAACCCAAAGAAGTGAAGCCAGCTCCTCCTCCAGAAGGTACTCAACATTGTTTGGTTTTAAAGGCATTCGTGACAGAATGCGCTCTTGGAAAAAAGCAAATCTTTGAAACTTTATCCTGAACACAGAGGTCAGAAAATGATCTCTTGGGTTTAAACTTCTCTGAGTTCAGATAAGCATGTTCTTAAGATGTTTGTGTAAATTTTCATCTTTTCTTTGTATCTGAAGAAATCAAACCAAAAGTTGGAGAAGCCCCAAAAAGACCTGAAGTTACTCAAAAGAAAATCCCTCCACCAGAGGAAACAAAACCAGGTATTCAGACAGAAAACGGTTGAAGAAGTGTTTGGATGCTAGTTTGCCAAACATCTGATTAATCTAATGTTGCTCTTGAAAGTGGTCAAGCCTGTTGTGAAGGCTGAAGAACCGACTAAGGTGGTTCCAGAAGAAGAAAAGCCAGCTCTGAAAGGTAGAGGACCTTCAGAGAACCATCCTCTTTATCTTTTCAGTTAAATCCATCTTTTAAAACCTCTTATTTCACCAGATGTCTTTACTAATACGGGTCATGTTGACCTTTTCCTCTTCCGTGCAACAAAAGCATGCAATTTTTTAAACATCTTCTTATATCTCACCTTAATTCTTCACCTCTACTGTGAGATAATTAAATGTTTCTTACTTCAAGGAAAACGAGTCACATTGTTAGTAATAACCAAAACCTAATGAGTTTCTTCACTATCCTTTTGTATTAGATGAAACCAAAGGACCGGTCCAGACACCGGGAGGAGTCCAGAAAGGTAAGACCACTTCTCACTTTACCTCTAAACAACCAGCAGATGGCAGCAAATCTACACCTGAACACAATGTTGGGCGCCAAAGCAAACCATCACTAATTACTGCTTTGTTATGCTCAGTACAGAAATTACTTGGTATTAACTTGAGAAATAAGCATCTCAACTAATCAGATATTTGACTTTTAAGAAAATGGACCCTGATTCTTTGCACTCTCAGCTCCATTTTCTGTTATGTTACAGCTTATTACTTACAAGACAAATAGCATGTGTGACATGCTAGCACACTTACGCCCTTGAAGTACAGTACAAGCGAGCAATTTGCTCTCTTTTTGCATCAGATTGCATTTTTCGTGCATCTCAATCAGGGAGAAAACAAGTTCAAATTCAGGTCTATATCAGAGAGTGATAGTTTTCATGTAAAGCTACCTTACATCTTTCTTTTGCACTATAATCATTTTCAGCTAACAGGAGAATATAAAAGTTAAATCATGGTTTATGTAATCATGGGAAGTTTTTCCTCTAAATTGAAGTTTAAATATGGGAGACATTATTAGCTGGCCAGTCCAATTTGAAGTGAAAATCTGTTTTGATGAGGGCATTGTGAGTTAGACGGATGTGCAAACTTTGGTTTACGTGTGTCAGCAAACACTAAATATGCGCTATAATGAATACGGCCAATAATGTTTTCATAAATATTTAAAAAAGTGAGATCTATGCAGTTTTACTTTAAATTTTCTCATTGTCTTAATTAGTTTAAGTTACCCTGTAGTGCCTTTCAAAAATTATTGATACTACCTGACTTTTTTCACAATTTATCACTTCACAACCACCAACTTTAGTGTATTTATTGGCTTTTTAAGGTTTTTCCAAAAGCAAGTAGTGTGCGGTTGCTTTCAGTCCCCTTTACTCTGATACTCTAAAATAAAATCCTGAACATGGCCAATGAATTCACCGGTGTTTAATATGATGTTGGATCTTTGTTAAAATACTTTGGGATTTGTGGTTGTAATGTGACAAAATGTGAAATATAGTTTCTCTTCTTATATCTCTGTGTTTAGTATATTTGTTGAGCATTTTCTATAATGTTATATGTGTGTTCTGTGTTGCAAGAACTGTGATGTCAGTCCTGTGTCATTCAGTAATGTCAGACCTTTACTGCCTCAGAAACTGTTCAGCAAAAAAAGGGTAAAATTCAAGTCACAGAGGATGGGACGTTTGAGATTCCCACCTTGAAGAAAGCAACCAGAGTCATGAGGGAAGTGGAAGAGGAGCAAGAGGTTGTCACATTGAAGAAAGTCCCATCAGTTCCCATGACAGAATCTGAAGAGGAAGAAAAACCTCAGAAAGTCACCAAGACCACCGTTTTCCATGCCGAGGAAATGGTGCATGAAGAAGAGTCTTTTGAGATGTCTGTTGTCACCAGACGGACTGTTGAAGAAAGAAAACCCAGAGAGAAACTTGAGGGGGTGAAAAAGCCAGACGTTATCAAGCCTAAAGTGGAGGAAGAAAAAGAAACTCCAAAAGACGCTTGGACCCGCCAGAAACCTGCCCCTAAAGATGAGAAACCAGAAGACAAGATCTCTCTTAAGAAAACCCCAAAAGCACCAAAAGAAGAGGAACCTGCTCCTCCAAGTACAGCACCAAAAAAAGTGAAAAAGTTACCCATATCTGAAGCTGAACCAGAAGTAGTCAAGCTCAAACCTTTTGACAAGCCTGACAAACCTTTAGAAGAGCCAGAGAAAGATAAGAAGGAGAGGCCAGATAGAGATAGTGTGCCTTTCCAGAAGGGAGAAAGGATCCCCCGAGAGGTGGAACCCAAAGAGCCAGCAAAGAAACCTGCGGAGGCACTCCCTGAGGTAAAGGAGCCTCCAACTAAGGTACCAAAGCCAGCAGATAAAAAGAAAACTCCAGAGAAAGAGCCAGAGGAGGTCAAAGCACCAACTAAAGGGAAGAAAATCCCAACAGCAGAACAGGAAGTGGAAAGCGTCAAACTGAAGCCCTTTTCCAAACCTTCCAAAGAAGCTGAGGAGCCTGAGAAGAAACCATTAGAGGAGAAAGACAGGAAACCATCTGATGACCTGCAGCGCCGTCGCACCAGTCCTGATGACAAACCAAAGGCAAAAGAGCCAGAGGCTAAGCCCAAGAAACCTGACGTCCCTGAAGCTCCTGAGAAAAAGCCAGAGAAGCCAAAGGAAGTAGACACTGCTCCAACAGAGAAGACACCTGACAAGAAGCCTGAAAAGAAGTCTGAGAAGACTCCAGAGGAGGTCAAACCTAAGCCTTTGGAGACAAAAAAAGGAGTTATACCCAAGGCTAAAGAGGAGAAGGAAGACGTAGCACTGAAGCCAGTGGAGCAGCTCAAAAAGGCAGAGCTGAAAAAGACTCCTTCTCCTAAAGTTGACAAACTCAAGGAGGCAGAAGCAGCTCCAGCTGAGAGGAGGCCAAGCATTGACAAACTTAAAAAAGAGCCAAAAAGCGTTTCACCCAAAGACTCTGTTGAAGCTGCAACTCTTAAAAAGGTTCCAAAGAAACCATCACCAGAAGAGGCGAAGGCTGTCACACCAGCAGAGCCTGGCAAAAAGAAAGTTCCCGCAGTGAAGGAGATCTCTCCTGGGGCTGTGCAAATAAAGAAAGTTGCCACTCAGCCAGAGGAGGAGGTGTTTGAAGAGGAGGCAGAGGAAGAGGCAGAGCTGGAGGAAGAGGAAGCCTGGGGCTGGGAACTGGTTCCACGGGACAGCTATGGCTCAGAGGACTGGGAAGGTGAAGGAGAAGAAGGTGCCTTGGAGGTTCCTGGGGTAACCCAGAGAGGTGAGAAGGTGGCAACCCCAACATGTTGGGTGCGACCAAGAAAAATCCTCCACTCATGCCATCCATAATCTCCATCCATTCCCACCCACCATGCTTTCCATCTAAATCCTTCCTGCGGATCATTTTGTTGTGTTTTTACATGTTTGTGTCCATCACATCCAGACGTTCTTGTTAAGTCATCTGCGTTTGTCTGCCATTCCATTCTCATTTGCCCAACATGTGTTCATCCCACTATAACACCATCTTTACGTTCATGTCATCTCCTAATGGTGTGAAAATTGTGTCATTGTGAAAATGTAATACATAATTCATTATTTTGTTTGTCTGCCTTCATTTAATTACTTCATGTCTTCAATTCCTGACGAAAACAACATTGCATATGGCCGCCCATTTGCTTGTTCATGAAAAACAATAAACAGTTTCATTGTTTAGCAGCGGATTAATGGTAATTGTTTCTAAACAGAGGGGCAGCCGGCAGAGGAAGCAGGAAGAGGCAGAGGCAGAGGGCTAAAACGTAAGTGTGCTTTCCTTATGTTCACACCATAACTCAAAAATATCATTGTTTAGACTCATGACTATATGTTAAAATCCTCTTTCAGCCAAGCAGACGCCATCGCCCGGAGAGGGCAGAGGTCGGGGCATGAAACCTGGTGGGAGAGGTGGCCCCACACCACCAGAGGAACCTTTTGCAGGCTTCAAACTCAAAGCCGTTCCCCTGAAGTTCATCAAGAAGCTGGAAAATATTGTCCTCAAGGAGGCCGAGTCCATTGGCTCATCGGCCGTGTTTGAGTGTGAGGTTTCACCCTCTACAGCCATCACCTCCTGGATGAAAGATGGCGGCAACCTGCGTGAGAGTCCCAAGCACAAGTTCACCTCTGACGGCAAAGACCGGAAGCTGCACATCATTGATGTCCAGCTGTCCGACACTGGAGAATATACCTGCGTCGCCAAGAATGCTGGAAAGGAGATTTCCTGCACTGCTAAGCTCATAGTTGAAGGTAACCCAGCTGCCTTTGATTAATCATAATCAATTTTATGTGGTCCTCTGGACTTCTGAGGGAAACGTAACTAGAACCTTTAAGATAGGATTGGACAATAAATCAAAAACAATATGTATATTTAAAACAAAAACAGATCCGTAAGTAGTAATATTGATCAATATCAAGCTCTTATATTGTGATACGTTTTTCAGTCATATCTTAAAGCCCTACTTCAGTATAACACTTGTGTGCTTCATACATTCACTCATAACCAGCCCTCTGAGAACATTCATGATTTTAATATGACCGCATTTCTGTATGCTCACAGAGCTTCCTGTAAAATGGATCAAGGAATTGGAACCGGAGAACTCGGCCATCCTGGGCCAGCCCATCTACATATCCTGCGAGCTGAGCAAAGAGAGGGACGTGGTCTGGAAGAAGAATGGTGAAGTCCTCAAGAAAAAGGAGGGCAAAATTCAAATCAACATCATTGGATTGCAACACGCCGTGACCATCCAAGGCTCCACACTAGAAGACGCTGGTACCTACACCTGTGAAGTGTCAGGACAGGAGGACGTCGTGACCACCACAAACGTCAAAGTGCTCGGTAAGACAAAGGGAGGTGTCAAATACGCGTATATTAAAACAGAACTGGAAATTAGGTGACCATGCTAGGACTGATTCCTATTCCTCCGTGGCCCTTACCCTCCATTTTACGAAGGTATGGAATCCTTTTATAGGGGGAACAAGGAGTAGCCATCGTCTTTCCCTTCAGCTGGGCTGTAAGGGGTCTTTTGGATGGCTACATGACCATTATTCCTTGATCCCCAAAGGAAAAAAGGGTGCATACCTTACTAGCATGAATGAAAAATGTGAGGGTTGGGCCAGGGCAGGGACAAATCAGGAGTCAGCTAAAATCTAACCTTGATAAATTAACTTCAGACTAGGTTTATTTTCGGTTTCTCTGCCAACTCTCACCAAATTAATCACATTGTGAATAGTATGCCAATCTCTGACTAAGAGATATTTAACTCCAACAGAGATTATTAAAGACTGGATAGTAAAACCACTTAGAGACCAGCATGTGAAACCAAAGGCCAATGCCACGTTTAAGTGTGAGCTCTTCAGAGACACTCCCAACTGGAAGTGGGTCAAAGGAGAGAATGAGCTCACTCCATCAGACAAGGTTGAGATCACGAAGGACGGAAAGGAGCTGACGCTGACCATTAAGAACTGCCAGCCGGACGATGTAGCAGAATATGCCATGGAGGTGGAAGGACGCGTCTATACCGCCAAGCTAACGCTAGGAGGTTGGATTTCTTTCAACTGCTATCCCCCGAAATAGTTTCTACAGGTTAGTATTGACGGTGTTACATATTTACAAGCAGTAAATACTTGTTTCCAGAGCGTGAAGCTGAGATCCTGAGGCCTTTGGCCAGTATAGAGGTGGTAGAGAAGGAAGATGCTGCATTTGAAACAGAAATATCTGAGGATGATGTTCCAGGAGAATGGAAACTCAAAGGAGAGGTTTTGACCAGATCTCCGGTATGACTTTTTCTCATAAAGTTGTACATAATATATGTCAGTGTTGACTATTCTTTTAATAGTAGTGCAATGTAATCATCAGACGTGTGACATCCAAATGGAGGGTACGGTTCGTAGGCTCACACTGAAAAACTGCCAGTTGGATCAGGCCGGGGAAGTGTCGTACCAGGGCCTGAACGCCATCACAACTGCAATGCTAAATGTCAAAGGTAAGAGGCGTTCCTGGTCCCCCACAAAACCCCAATGGACCCTGATTCTTGGAATTTAGCTGTGAAAATAAAGGTGTAAGGTCTGAGAGGAATCAAATAAAGCCAAAAGGCATACCAGAGCAGACCTTAGATCTTTATTTAAAAAGGCCGGATGAGCCAGGTAAGATGAGAAGGAACTCCAATGCTCGTTTTGTGGGGTGAATAGTTTATTCTGTCTTGTTGATTTGTCTGTCCTGTCAATAGAAAATGTAAAGCTGTATGTAGATCTGTTCATTATTGTGTCAATGTCTTTCAGTCGTGTACTTTGTATGTATTCTTTTCAGCAGTGCCCTGTTTATAGTTAGTAGTTTCCTTATATTTAGCTAATATAACAATATTTAGAAGATCTTTGAGTTGGAGTTTGCAGAGCAGAAGTAAACTGAAGCTTTCTGGAAGAAAACAAAGATGTGCCATCATCAACAACATTTCATGCCAACCGAATAAGAGTTTGGATACTTGAATCCAATGACTAAGAAGTGCCCTGATGACACCGTTTATACTCAACACCTGCAGTCCTTGAAGACCACCAACTGATTTTTTACACTTACCAAAGAGCTTGAAGAGGAGTAGAGTCCATCTCAAGAACACCAGAAGAAATCTCAAGCTTTCAACAGATTCAACCAGGATCACTCAGAATGTAGATGACAGTGTAAACAGGGCTCTGGCTGTTGACTGTTGTGTTTATTTTTTGTTCTGTTATGTTGTTGATGTGTTGTGCCCTGTGTCAACCCCACCCCAACCAGAAATCGAGATGGACTTTGTTGTCCCGCTGAAGGACGTTTCCGTACCAGAAAAGAAACAGGCTAAGTTTGAATGCACCATCACCAAGGATGTCGCCAAGGTCATGTGGTATAAAGGGGCTGACATCATCACCCCAGACCAAAAGTACGACATCATCGATGATGGGAAGAAACACATGCTGGTCATCAACTGCTGTGAGTTTGATGACGAGGATGAATATACGATTGAGGTTTTGGGCAAAACTTCCACAGCTAGACTCACCGTTGAGGGTAAGTGCCAGCTTTCCATCACCGAGTGTCAAAATGGCACAGAGATTAGCCATTTTGACTTAATTCACTGAGCGGGTTCCCTCCTCTTGTATGAACATGTTTTATTAATATGATTGTAGGTATCAGGCTCAGATTTGTCTCACCACTAAAGGATCAAACCGTAAAGGAGGGCAGTACAGCTCGCTTTGAGCTGGAGCTCTCTCATGAGAACATCCCTGTCACCTGGTACAAGAACGACGTTAAAATCCATCCAAGCAGAACCGTCATCACTCACACGGACGGAAAGAAACACATACTAGAAATTAAGGACGTGACTCTAGACGATATCTGCCAAATTAAGGCAGAGGCCAAAGGAATTCCTTCCATGGCCAACTTGACAGTTATAGGTATCCACATTTACTCTTCAATTCTTTGCAAAGTTTCTCCATGTTTATGTCTGTCGAGGTCCCAAAAATGCCTCATTCTGTCTGTCTGTTGTAAGAAATTGTTGGACCATGTTTTCTGTCTGTTCCTCCCATCCGTCTTTGTTGAGTTATCTTCTGCTGCATGCATTATTTGTCGTACATTCGGTTCGAAGAGTCATCATAAATCTCCCCGTTCCAGAGGGAGATCCCTACTTCACGATTAAGCTGCAGGACTATACTGCAGTCGAGAAAGACGAAGTGGTTCTAGATTGCGAGCTCAGCAAAGATGTCGATGTCATGTGGTACCACAACGAGGCTGAGATCAAGGCCTCAAAGATGGTGGCCATCAAGGCTGAGGGCAAGCGGAGAACACTAATCATCAAGAAAGTTGGTGACAAAGATAAGGGACAGTATGTATGTGACTGTGGGACAGACAAAACGACAGCCGAACTTCACATCGAAGGTAATTGACTCACCTGTGTTGAGCCACCTTCATCTCCATGGATCCTCATCACCTTCACTTTCACCATCTTTTAACCCCACCTCATGTATTTTTCTATTTAAAGCATCTTTTTTGTCATATTTTTGAGTTACTACTCTCTGTCATCTTTGTGCTCTCCAAGAGTAAAGCTTCTAGCTTCACCAAGTGGTTTTGGCTTTTTGAGAACCTGGATATTGTCTCTTTTGAAGCAGAAGCACTCTTGTATTCTTTCTAGATTCTTTTTCACACAACTACTCTAACAAACCATCACTTCTTTATTAAAAAAAACTCTTTTATTGATCTTCATTGCCTGTTGGACAGTTCCATAGAAAACCAAGTGGGTGGGTTTGTCCAAAGCCCCATTTGGTTCTTTATGGTCCGAAGAGTTTGGCCTTAACCCCGAATCCCCTTTTACACTTCCGACAAATAACACCACTGTCTGTCTACTTTCATCTACCGTCTCCATATCTGTCAGTTAATGTTGTCTTTGTGTTGAAATTTTGAATATCTTCAATGAGAGAAATTTGTCCCCTTTCTTGAACGCCAGCTCGGCACATCAAGGTGGTTCGGCCCATGTATGGTGCCGAGGTCTCTGAAGGAGAGACAGTTCGATTCGAAGTCGAACTCAGTGAGGACGACGTTCACGGCCAGTGGAGGCTAAACGGAGAAGTCCTCAGTCCGTCTGCTGTACGTTGTATTAAACTACATCTCTGATCTTCATGTGATTCTATTTTAGTTGACATGTTTAATTGAGGGATTGCTAGCTCCTCCATCAGCTTCCCCCCATCCTAATCACTCTTCATCGATTGCTCATGTTTTTGGTAAAATACTGAAGTTTGTTGGCCGCTTGCAGGACATTGAGATTGTGGAAGATGGCGCCAAACACACTCTGGTTTTGTACAACTGCAAACTGCCCCAAACAGGGGAGCTTGTGTTCACCGCCGCCAACGCCAAGTGTTCTGCTAACCTGAAAGTGAAGGGTGAGCTTCCTCTTCCAAAACTGTCAAAAAGTAAAAGCTGAATCTTGTCTTCCTGCTTTTTCAGCAACTATAAGATAACACAGATGTAATAGTGATTTACAGTTTGGGGTAAATGCTATTACACTGTTTAAAGGACCAACCATATGTCATTGTGGTATCTTCAGGCAAACTGGCCTGATCCAAACCCTCTTCCCAACATTGTATTAACTCTTTCCTTCTGAACCAACAGAGCTTCCCATCTCTTTCATTACACCGTTGGCCGATGTGCATGTATACGAGAAAGATGAAGCTAAGTTTGAGTTGGAAATTTCACGAGAGCCCAAGAGCTTCCGTTGGCTCAAAGGAACTCAGGAATTGTCAAACAACGATAAGTTTGAAATCCAAGCAGACGGAAAACAACACACTCTAGTTGTAAAAGCTGCCAGATATGAAGACGAAGCCAAATACATGTTTGAGGCTGAGGATAAGAGGACTTCTGGAAAACTGATTATTAAAGGTAAAATGAGTTGGTGCCTCTGCATTTTATCACACAGGAATATTATTATTTGGACACCAGTCACTGAAGAATGTGAATGTTTGCTAAAAGCCTTTAAATTATAAAAATTATCAGGAAAAATCAACAGCTGAAAACTTTGTTGCATTGAGAAAAACTCCAACAGAGAATATTTCAAATAGCAGATCCAGGAAACTTACATAAAAAATTTCCCTTCTTTTAGTAATTCAATTTATAAAGTAATTTATATACTAAGCATAGTAGATTTTGTTACATACAGACACAATTCAAGTGTTTATTGCTGTTAAGTTTGATGCCAGGTTACAGCTAATGATTCAAAAGAAGAATTTAATTATAAGACAAATAAAAATAGTTTTTATAGAGGAATGTTCTGACTATACTATACTATCTGACCATGGCCTATAAAATCATAGGGAAGAATGTCTTTTTTTTAGAGGTACATGGTAGATAGTCACCGGATCCCCTCCACAATAAGGACTAAACCACAAATGTCATTCCTGAAGAAGCTGGCTGCTCACAGATTGTGATATTCAAGCATTTTAGCGGAAAATTTAGTAAAAGGACGATGTTACATCAAGCAACAGGGGCAAATATGGCCTTAGAGGGACGGTGAAAGAATCCCAGTTCAGGAGTTTAGTGGAGATGGACCGCAGCTGGAGTCAGAGCTAAAGAACCACCACACAAAGATATATCCAGGACATAGATTTGAACTATTGATTTTCTTGTATTAAGGCACCCCAGAACCAGAGGCAACTTCAGAAGTTTATTAAAATCGAAGTGCCAGAGTCTGGAAGAAAAGTGGAAAGCCACAAAATCTAAGGGTGTTTTCACACCTGATAATCGGGTAGACTAAATGCAATTCGAAACCAAAATTGCAACATTTGTTACATTTTCAACTGCTGCAGTTTGTTTCTACACTGCACTGAGTCAAGCCATTAAAACTAATTAACAAACCTGTATCCTCGCCTGCACCAAGAACTACAGAAGGAAATGACATGAAAACCTCCGAAGACGACACTGAGTGCAACTTTTTCCCTCTTCATAAAATGTAAACAAAGAAAGAGTAGTGTCAATTTTACTGTCTTTGACTAACACTAGACACAAGTGTTTGTTTTGGTTGCATTTACCCAGAATGCCCTGCAGCGTATAGAGAAACCATAAACTATACAGCTGTGGTTATGTTTGTTAAAGGCTTTGGGCAAACATTTGCAAACATCCACACAACCCCACAATCACAATCTTCCCAACTGGAACAACATTGTATTTACTTCCTGTAAATGTAATTTTTTATCAGGTATTCGCCTTGAGTTTATCAAGCCAATTAAAGACGTAACTGTGAAGGAACGAGAAACCGCAGAGTTCAGCGTTGAACTGTCTCATGACAAGATTCCAGTAGTTTGGTACAGAAATGAAGTGCGCCTGCACCCCAGCAAGCTGGTGCACATGTCGGAGGAAGGAAGATCGCACACACTGGCCTTCAAGGAGGTCACAATCGATGATACCTCCATGATTAAGGTGGAGGCAATGGGAAAGACGTCAGAGGCAATGCTAACTGTTCTTGGTTAGTGTCAGTCTTCCTTCAGCAGGATGTGAATTCTAGCTGTTGATCAGCTGTAAACAAGATTAGTAACTCATCTCTGTGGTTTTAGTTTTGTTTTGAACCGCTTATTACGGGTGTCTGCTTGCAGAGGGGGACCTCTACTTTACAGTAAAACTCCAGAACTACACCGCGGTCGAGAAGGACGAGGCGATCTTGTCCTGCGAGCTGAGCAAGGCCGCCGCCGAGGTCAAGTGGTTCAAAGATGGTAACGAAATCTTTGCGTCCAGGAACGTTCTCTTCCAATCCGACGGCAGGAAGCGCATGTTGATCATTAAGAAATCGGCGAAGAAAGACAGGGGAGCTTACACCTGCAACTGTGGCACTGACAAAACCACAGCAGAGCTGAACATCGAAGGTAATGAATGCCTGCCGCCCTCCAGACCCCTACATTACCGCAGAGTCAACGTCACTGAAACCTCACCTGTACCTGGACTGATGCTCACCTCGGTCTCCATTCTTCATCTTCATGTCTTCAACTTTCACTCTGAGTGTTTTAACACCTCATGATCCAAACATAACCTTTAGGATTCACAACATTCTTCACAATAATTCACTTTTAGCTCCATGTTTTCGTTTCTGACTCTCTTTCTTTGCACCATCAGTAAGGTGCAACACCCCAACCTATTGCATGCCTTCATGTCTCTGTCTGTCCCCATCATCTCCATGGCATCCGTTTTCTCACACGGACTGAGCCTCACTCTGGTTTTGCTCTAAACGCGTCTCTGAACTTCCACAGAGCGCAACATTAAGATTGTCCGCCCGCTGTACAGCGTAGAGGTCACAGAGACCGAGACGGCCTCGTTTGAAACGCAGATTTCTGAAGACGACATCCATGCCACCTGGAAACTGAAGGGAGAGATGCTCCACCCGTCTGCTGTAAGACAACACTGACCAATCCTCTAACGGGAAATAAATCCACATTTCCCCAACAAGAGTTGATGTTTTATTTTGATGAAACCTCATCTTTCAGTTTTGTTGTGCACGGTCAGCACTCCTATTTGAATGAACGCTGACCTGTGGGTGTTTGTTGTCAGGATGTGGAGATAAAGGAGGAAGGAGCACGACACACTTTGACACTCTTCTGCTGCAGAATGGATATGGCCGGAAGCGTTGACTTCTCTGCAGCGAATGCAAAGTCTTCAGCGCATCTCAGAGTCAAAGGTGACAAAAAAAATCACAGACGCCTGGTTAAAAACAGCCGTCGCTTTTCTTGATTGACGGTTCTGAGAAGCAGCTTCTTCTCATTCCGGATCGGGATGCCTTATGTTCGTATCGTATCTTATGTCTTTATGTTGTATGTTGAGTCGCCGGATTTTATCTCTGCAATTTTATCCCAGTCGAATCGACGTTGGTCAAGACTCCTCAAATCACATACGTCCCGTGAAATAAAACCAACATTTAGTTGCTTCTTTTAATGTTGATATTTGGTAGATATCAATATTTATGTTACTTCACAGGTGGAATATTTCCTCAGGTATGTTGTGCAGCTTGTAGAGATACAACCGACAAGGTTTAGAGGTTGGCGATGAACATCTGCAATAAAACAAACCATGACTTTTATTTCACCATGAAGCCAAGATATTTCAAATTTAATTTCATGGACTTTATGCATTCTTTTGAATTCCTGCTTTCCACAAAAAGTTAGTTCCAGAAGAAGTTAGATGTTTTAAGTGATTGTAATGAAGATCCTTGAAAATCTGAGTTCATATGTGCGTTTCCATTACAAATGTCAATATGGTTCCTGTTTGAGACAAACAGGAAATATCCTGGCTTCACTCTGAGCCAAGGGAAATTTAAATCAAAGGAATCTGAGTGTTTTTTAAACCTGTTGTTTTCATATCGTCCAGATGGTTTTGACTTTGTTCAACACAAAACTCTCCACCTAAACCGATGATGTGAGATACATCTTATACTTAAACTGATACCTGATGTTTTTGACAGGTAGTTATGTTGCTTCAGATGACTAGAGTGACTATAAACACATCCGCTGGCTGTCAACAACACCGTCAACCTCTCTTTAACTGGCTGTTAGTGGCTTTAATTCAGGCATGCGAAGAAGTCTGTTGTAAATATTACAAATGCTTGTTTATCCAAACGGACATCCTGAAGCTCTACTTGGCCTGTGTTACTTAAACTTCCTGAAAAAATTACTTAAACCATAGTTCTTCAATGAAGTGTTGGGTAACTCCTGCCAGGAGCGTCACATTCTCCTTTTCCAAGGAAAATGCAGGCAGGTGATTGACAGGAACAGATTGACTTCCCCTCATGGTTTTGGCAGACCATGGTGGGCCGTTAACCAATCGGGCCCCTCAGTTATTTTAGAACCTGGATGCCTTATCAAGCGCAGGTCCTCAGCGGTTGGAAGGGGGGGAGGTCATGACCCTGCGTCTCACTGGTTTCCTTAGACGCTGCTACTCTGACGCCAGGTCGTATGCTAATGAGCCTGGCCTCAGTGCCAAGTTGCAGGGTGGCTGGCTTTAGTCGTCCTCCGCGCGCCCAGCACCCTGCCGTTACCTCAGACACACCATGGGGATTGGCCACTGAGGATCTGCTGTGTGGAGGGACTAACCATGTCTTCTTCCCAACCCAAAGGCCGGGTGATCTCCCTGGTGAGGCCCCTGAGGAACATCACAGTGACTGCTGGAGAGACCGCCACCTTCCAGTGCGAGCTGTCCTATGAAGACATCCCTGTTGATTGGTACCTGGGGGACACGAAGCTGGAGTCAAGCGACAGAGTGAGTCCCGTCACACCTGACACACCTGTTTGTCCACTTCCTTCCCAGCCCAGGTGCTGGCTCTGGTCCAGAATCAGGCCCCTGAGTTTTCCTTCAGCTTCCTGTGCTGTGACTGCCTGTTCATATAAGGTCCTGCAGGTGGAGGTTCAGGATTCCAGCTGAGCATTCGATCCTGGTTTTGAGATAACGCAAGCAGGGGGAGTTTTCTGCCCCGCAAGCGCTTCTGTGGGTTTATTTTTAACAGCCGCCAGAGGCCGCAGCACAGGGCAGGTGGGAACTGCAGATATTTGCTAGCTTCAGGTTTAAATCTCTGGGCAAATCTCTCGTTGGTTCTGCTGGTCCCAGAAAGGATTTCCTGTCATAAAGACGTATTAATTTGATAATGTAGGGCAACTTGAGAAAGGAAACCCAATCCCTGTGTGTGTTGTGCAACATATGGAAGAGGAGTAGGGACACTGGAAAAAAAATCTGGGAAAAGTCAGAATTCTGAGATAAAGTTGGAATTCTGAGGTAAAAAAATCTGTCTTGTGGAAAAATGTCTGAATTATGAGGAAAAAAAGGTCAGAATTCTGAGTTTAAAGTTGCAATTTATAGAAAAAGTCTGAATTCTGTGTGTAAAAATTCTGAAAAAGAAAGTTTAAAGTTCTGAGGTGAAATAAAATTCAGAACTCTAAGATTTAAATCCTAATTTTGAGAAAAATGAGAATTCTGAGATTAAAGTCAGATTTTTTTTCCCCCAGTGGCCCTGATCCTCTTTTGTAGCAACAACATATATATGGGTTGAGCTTGACCAGTATTCAGAATTTATTAAGCTTCCCTTCCTTTTATGAATATAAAAGGAAGGGAAATATCCTTCCTAACAATGCATTTAAATGCATTGTTAGGATTTTAAATGACTCTTCAAGGTGTACGAAAAGCTATAGCCTCCATTAAATGATCAAGTGAGCTTCTCTGTCCTGATCTTCCCTCATCTACGACTTGTATATTCCCCCTCTATGAGTTATACAGCTATGTGCTCTGACAGGTTCTGCATCACATACAAGCAGGAGTTGTGTGGTAAAATCAACCATCAGGGGTTAGAGGTCCTGCAGTTTAAATTTGGGGAAGGAAAGCAGCTGTGCTTTTCAGTTTTAGCTGTAAGGACTCTGCTGTCAGGCCGTGTATGAGGATCTCATAGAGATAATGTTCAGGCCAGAGTAAATCATCAATTTAATGAAGTAGGAGGTTCTGATATCATGTAGCCAGCAAAATCTGTGAAAAGATGTAAGAAAGAAAGACGTTAAAGTGTGGGAGAACCTGTTTAGCCAAACAACACTCAATCTTGTTATCCTGCATTTCCATTACAAAGGTTCACAACACCATGTCGAGATTCATCTGTCAAAACACAATTTTGCTTTTGCGGTGTTTCCTTTAAATAAGAACCACAATCACATGTGAATAAGTTTGTTCACGCAATAAGTCATTAAAAAATATGAGGTCCATTATCCTCCTATCATTTCCTGTTGTTTTCTTCGTCTTTTCCACCTGTAGTAACATCCGGTTGTTGATCACATGACTCGTGTGATGAAATTGGTATGTTTCCATTAAGCAAATTTATTTTCTTAATTCCAGTTTGACAATACCTAGATAGGCAATGATATTCAAAATGAGACGATCTTTCCTGATGTTCCCAACAATTCAGATTATGACCATGGCAAGTTTCCTTCTCTAGCTAACCTGACAGGCACAGCTCAGGGCCTCAATAACCCAGAAGTTCCCTTAAGCAACAATAAAAAAAATAAGCTAAGAAATTGCACATAGAGAGATATAAATACCTATTGCAAAGTAAACCTTTTGGTAATCGACTTTGTTGAACCTTCAGGTTGTATTCAAGGATGAAGGGAAAACCTACAGCGTCACGGTGAGAGACGTCCAACTGAGTGAAGCTGGACAAGTCAAACTCATCGCCAAAGACTTCGAGACAGAGGCCACCCTGTCTGTCAAAGGTAAGGCTCCAACTCAATGACTCGTCTGGAGACACCTGGTTTAAAGACCAGACTTACTCACTTGAAACGTTAGAACGTTATGTTCACCTAATAAAAAGACACACACGCATTTCTTTATCACTCTCTCAATTAAAATTTTTTCTTGTTTTAGGTCAGTCAGGATTATTAAAATTATTTCTATTTTCTAAATACCAGAAAGCCTTTATTGAGATATTTTGAGATATTTTTTTAATATGCACGTATTTTGTGCGTTTAATTTGAGCAGGAAGGTCAGTTATTTTAACACTAATTGTTTTGATTGTTTCAATGGAATAAGTGCTTATTATTCCTAATTTCTCAATGATTTGATCTGTGTAATTGAAGTAAAGGTTGGCTTATATATATATTTTTTTTATTTTAAACAACAAAATTTAATTTTTTTCTTGTTAAAATAGTGTTTTGTTCTTGAACCCGACATTTCAAAGCATACAATTTTGTTATATTTTAGTTTAATTTGTCCCTTGGTGGAATGTCTAATACTGTCACAACATTACTGATAACAATAATAATAGTTAACTGAAACTTTATTTTTTATTAATTTGTATTGAGTTGCTGGGAAAACAAACAAAACTTACCGTTAAAAAGCTTGAAAAGTTCTTGAATTTTACTGTGGGAAAAAGCACAAGCCCTGCATGTAAAATGCCTGAAGTAGGTAAATGGAAACTGAACTGCTGCTCTTTGTGTTTGCGCTTCCAGAGCCGCCTGTAGAGTTCACCAAACCTCTGCAGGACCAAACAGTGGAGGAGAAAACCACCGCCACGCTTGAGTGTGAAGTTTCCAGAGCAAACGGAGAGGTCCAATGGCTCAGGGACGACCAGGAGATCCGCAAGACGAAGAAGTACGAAATCCTGGCCGAGGGCTGCAAGAGAACGCTGGTCATCCAGGATTGCACCCTGGACGACTCCAAGACCTACACCTGCGACGCCAAAGACTTCAAAACGTCCTGCTTCCTCACGGTCGAAGGTGAGTAAAGCTAAAAGGGTAAAATTATTGGTAGACATGAAAAAGATCATTTTTAACACAATAAGAGAAACTTCAACTCCTTGGAAAACTAATGCAATGATGAAATTATTATTATTTTAGTTATTAATTATTCTGACAATTAATCACATAAAAAAATTGGCACATTATGCAAATTTCTCATTGAAGCTTATTATAAAATACTATAAAAACATTAGAATATGCAAATAAGTAACTAAATTCCCTTTTTAGATAAGAAAATAAACATTTTATTGCCTACATTAGTTATGAAATGTATCTTCCTTAATCAAAACAAATAATTTCAAGTTACGAAACCCCAGGGGTGAATTCACACTAGCCCTGTTTGAGCTCCACTTTGTTAAAGAACCAAAAATTAAAATGATCTGTTAAAGTAACTGTGTGAATCTCGTTTTGTGAGGACAGCTGCCCGTGTCGAGTTCTCCAAGCCTCTCCATGATGTTGAGGTTCGGGAGAAAGAAAGTGCCAGGTTTGAGTGTGAAGTCTCCAGAGAGGACGCTAAAGTAAGAAAAGCACTTTTCCTTTTATTTGTTCATGAGAATCTAAACCCAGTCCTCCTGTCTGAATTAATCATCTTCTTCCTGCTTTCTCCACAGATCACCTGGTTGAAGGACGGAACTGAAATCAGAAAAGGAAAGAAATATGAAATTATTGCACAAGGCCGCCAACACATCCTTCTCATCCACAAGGCCACATTTGATGACGAAGCTGAATACGAATGTGATGCTCAGACCTCCAAATCCTCCGGCATGCTCACCGTCGTTGGTAAGAAAAGAAAAACAAAGATCAGATTTTCTCCAGTTGGAAAAAAAATAGGAGATCACAAAAAGTCAACTGACATCAGAGTAGAGACGGTTCTGATGTTCCTGCTTTAAAAAATGTTCAGTTGTGGTCAGCTTTACCCGCATTTTCTGTTGAACTACTGTTGCTCCAGTGGAACACCTAGTGGCTGTTTAAGTTTTAAATGTAAATATACTGAAATCATGTTGTATAACACATTTCTATGATGGCATATTACAGCTATTGTAGATATAAAAAAGGAGTAAATTTCTGCCAATAAACACAGAAATCTTTAGATTAATCAGAAATTTTCTTGAAAATCTTGAAATTTTTTTACTTTTGGAACTCAGAAAATTTCCAAAAGTTGGAAACATCCTATCAAGGTATAATGATATATATTGACTTAATAGAGATATCTATATAATTGTTATTATTATTATTATTATTATTATTATTATTATTATTATTATTATCATTATTATTATTATTATTACACATTGCCTGTTTTATGTTTAAAGATGTATCTATTTTAAACTGCAAATTATTAAAATAAACAAATAGAAATAATAAAAACAGTTTTAACAGAGCGCTGCTTAGTATTGCTAATCTATCCAGCTCAGCAGCATTGAGCTTCTCTTCCTTTTTATTTCCTATTTTAAAAATGTGTGTGTTTTCAAGAAATGCTAAACTTCTGATGTCAGTTGACGCCAGCAGATGTTACTAGGGTTTTTTAAGGTTGGGTTTCATTCTTTTGCTATAATTTAAATTTGTAGACTGAAAGATTTTCTTAATTTTGACAAATCACAAATCAAAACATTCTCAGTTCATTGATAACTGAACGTTTCTCTGCTGAATCTCTTTCTGTCGCTCCAGAGGAGGAAACTACTTTCACTAAAAACCTGCCAAACGTCGAGGGAACAGAGACGGACAGCGTGAGGCTGATCTGTGAGGTCTCCAAGCCCAACGCTGACGTCACCTGGTACAAAGGCGACAAGGAGCTGCCAGACGGCGGCCGCTATGAACACATCGTTGATGGCAAGAAGAGGATTCTCCTCATCAAGGACCTGAAGACAGACGACGCCGGAGAATACAGCTGCAGGCTGAGCACCGGCACCAAAACCTCCGGAAGCCTCAAGATCAACGGTAAAGACTTTTAAAAAGTCAAATTTAGTTTAGTTTAGGACATTTCAGCAACAAGGCAGTAAAATATAAACACAGTAACCAATTAGCAAACAGCAATAAACATTAGATTTTGTCAAGTGCCATCATCATAATCGTCAAGCAAATATAAAATGTTTCAGTTATTAATTCAAAACAACTCCAAACAGCAGGGTTTTTAGTTTAGCTTTAAAGGAACTCAGTGTTTCAGCTGTTTTGCAGTTTTCTGGAAGTTTGTTCCAGATTTATGGTGCATAGATGCTGAATGGTGTTTCTCCATGTTTGGTTCTGGTTCTGGGGATGCAGAGCAGACCAGAACCGGAAGACCTGAGAGGTCTGGAAGGTTGATACCTCAATAGCAGATCTTTAATGTGTTGTGGTGCTAAGCTGTTTAGTGATTTATAAACTAACAACAGTATTTTAAAGTCTATTCTTTGAGCTACAGGGAGCCAGTGTAGGGACTTTAGAACTCTGGTGATGTGTTCTGTCTTCCTGGTTTTAGTCAGAATGTCAGTAGCAGCGTTTTGGATCAAATGCAGCTGGAGGTTTGATTTTTTTAGGTAAACCTGTGAAGATGCAATAATCAATATGACTGAAGATAAACGCATGGATGAGTTTCTCTAGATCTCGCTGGGACATTAGTCCTCTAATCCTGGAAATGTTCTTCAGGTGACAGAAGGCCGACTTTGTAACTGTCTTAATGTGGCTCTGAAAGTTCAGATCAGAGTCCATCACTACACCCAGATTTTGGGCCTGTTCTCTACTTTCTAACTGATAACTGAAGCTGTGCATTGACTCTAGATCGTTCCTTTTTAGATCAAAAGATAAAAACTTGATTTTTTTTTCTGCTCAGCTGGAGGAAGTTGTGGCACATCCACACATTTATCTGTTTAGTGTTTGGATGAGTTCAGAGTCATCTGGTGGCATCATAATGTAGAGCTGTATATCATTTCTTGTTATAACCTGAGCTGGTGGGAGCATGTAGATATTGAATAGGAGGGGAGCCATGATAGAGCCTTGGGGAACCCCAAATGAGAAGTTACTCATACACAAGAACACAAAGAAGTCTTTGTTCTTTGGTGAAGTGATTCCTGATGTTTTTGCTCCAAGAAACAGCAGTAATTGAGCAAGAAACAAAATGTTACATAATAAAATCAATCTGATGTTTCTGTCCTGCAGAACTGGCTGCTGAATTCCTGTCCAGACCTCAGAACCAGGAGGTGGTGGAGGGTCATAGGGCAGAGTTCACCTGCATCGTCTCCAAGGAAACCTTCAGTGTCAAATGGATGAAGGACGGCAATGAGCTGGAGTCAGGAGACAAGTACGAGTTGGTGAGTGACGGCAAGAAGCGAAGTCTGGTCATCAAGGCGTCCGAGCTCAAAGACGAGGGCGGATACGTTGTGGTGATTGGAGAGACGAGAGCCAGCGCTGATCTGACTGTGAGCGGTAAGTAAGCTCTGCCCACTGACCCAACGAGCCACTGCAGGAACCTCGGTCCATGTCATCAACGTTCGCTCTTCCCTGCAGCGAAACTGAAGGTCATCACCCCTCTGAGAGACACGGAGGTCAAAGAAGGCCAGGAGGTCGTCCTGAACTGCGAGGTGAACATCGACGGAGCCAAGGCCAAGTGGCTGAAGAACGAAGAGACTCTGTTCGAGAGCGGCAAGTACGTGATGGTTCAGAGAGACAACGTCTTCTCGCTGAGGATCAAAGACGCTCGGAAGGGAGACGAAGCCGACTACAGCATCACACTGACCAATCAGAGAGGAGAACAGGCCAAGAGCTCCGGCAAACTCTCCGTCAGAGGTTGGTGCTTTACCTCCACCGACACGAGTTTGATTAGTAATATTACAACTTTATTCTCATCTCATCTTATAAACAACTTAGTTCTCATAGTATGACTTTATTCTTATATTATTTTGACTTTATTCTATACTATACTTGTAATTTATTCTTTATTCTTATATATAGTACTGACTATACTTTCAAAATATTATGACTTTTGTCTCATCTTATTACAATGTTATTCTTGTATTATTTCAACTTTATTGTTGTACAACTTTATTCTTGTAATTTTACAATTTTATTATGTTAATATTGTGACTATTCTCGTAATATTTTGACTTTATAGTTTTACGACTTTATTCTTGAATTATGTTCACTATTCTCATAATTAAACGATTTTATTCTCATATAAATATTATTCTATTCTCAATTTAGTACAGCTTTTTTCTTGTGTTACTTTGAGTTTATTCTTGTAATATTATGGCTTTAGTCTTGTATCTTTATTTTTTTTTTAGCGTGGCTTTAATACACTGTCTTATTAACATGTTGAACAATGTCCACTAGGTGTCAGCGAACCTCTGTTATACAACTTTTGATTCAATATAACTAAAACCAAACAAAACAGAACAAACAAAAAATCGAGACTAGAAAAAAAAAACTCTAAATTCTCAGAATTGCATTTATTGGACTGATTTATCACAAGATTGATGTCAAACTGGGATCAGTAACTATAAACTGTGTGTTTTCCAGAGGAGAGTCTGAAAATCATGGTTCCTCCGGAGGACATCGACACTCAGGAGAAGAAGACCATCAGCTTCTCCTGCAAGACCAACAGACCCAACGCCACTGTGAAGTGGATGAAGGCCGGCCAGGAGATCACCTTCAGCAAACGCGTTGTCTACAGGGTCGACAAAGAAAAGCACACGCTCACCATCAAGGACTGCACGCTGGCCGACGAGGGCGAGTACACGGTGGTCGCCGGGGACAACAAGGCCACCGCCGAGCTGATCATCAGCGAGGCGCCGACCGACTTCAGCGCACAGCTCAAAGACCAGACCATCACCGAGTTCGATGATGCAGAGTTCACGTGCGAGCTGACCAAGGAGAAGGCCGAGGTCAAGTGGTACAGGAACGGACGGGAGATCAGAGAAGGACCAAGGTTGGTTTATTGGAAAACACACGCAACAATTCACTGCAATAACAGTGGAATATTACATTATTAAAGAAATGTTTGGTAAACTGTAATAGATGAAGATGTTCTCTACCTGTTTCTGATGCACACACCTCTCACTCCACATTTTATGGAAATGCTAAAGCTAACATCAATAAGATGAACAACAGGGATTGGAAATATGGTCTAGAATCAATCCTATGATATATTGATCAGTTCACCTCCATTACAATGGATGATAATAAAACCCCTTAATTCCACCCTGGAAAATAGAAATTTCCAAATTTGAAAAGTCAAAAGTTTGCTAAAAATAAATAAATCTGAGATTAATCTCAGAAATGTTCTAGAAAAGAAATCAGAAAATTTCAAAAAGTCAAAAGTTTTTGACTTTTCAAACTGAAATTTCCAAGTTTTTTTTATAGAAAATTTCTGAGATTAATTCAATTTTTTTTGTTTTTTCTAGAAAATCCTTTACCACTTATTTTTTTGGCTGAAGTTTACTCCTTTTTTTCTATCTACTATCTACGCTGTTATAGACATGCGCTTAGCCTGGCTGTCAGCAGTTAAAAATTAAAAGTTAAAAATAACTTTTTTTATTTAATACACTGAAAATACCAACATGGGCAAAATGATGTCAGTCATCTTTATAAATTTCAGTGTCTCCAATGATGGTGAAAAATGTTGCATAAATCCATCTGATATCATTGCAATATTCAGCTATAATATCTCGATTGCACATCTTTCTAGTGCCATGTTGCATTTAATTTAGATGATAAAACATTTTCTGTATAGCATTTGGGTGTTTTCTTGTTGAGTTTCAATGTTTTAGGGAGTGAATAGGAGTCCTGGAGATAATCCTTCTTATTGCTTTCTCAGATACGCATTTGTGAAAGACGGAAAGTTCTGCACGCTGCGGATCAAGGAGTGCAGGCCGGATGACGAGTGTGAATACGCCTGCGGAGTCGACGATAAGAGATCCAGAGCCAGGCTCTTTGTTGAAGGTTTGTTTTCTCAGAAAGACCTCAGAGGAACCTGCACTGCAAAAACACAAAATCTTACTATTACTAAGACATTTCTGGTGCAAATGTCTTAGTACACTTGAAATAAAACAAAACTTATATATTTTCATGAAGATAAAGGAGCTTGTTTTAAGTCAATACTTCCTTAATATTGATTAAAAAATACTAGTTTCACTGGCAGGTTATTGCACTTGTAACAAAATATTTTACCATGTTATAAGTGAAATAATCTACATGTGAAACAAATACAAGCTCCTATGTCTGGCTGAAAAGTACTTGTAAGCTAGTTTTGTTTTATTTTTAGTGTACTTAGATGTTTGCACTAGAAACTAGACAAAAACTACTTGGTAATATAATTTTCATGACCGTTTGTGTTTCCCACAGAGATTCCAGTGGAGATCATCAGACCTCCACAGGACGTGTTTGAGCCTCCGGGCTCGGACATCGTGTTTGAGGTGGAGCTCAACAAGGACCGGGTGGAGGTGAAATGGCTGCGCAACAACATGACCGTCGTCCAGGGAGACAAGTTCCAGATGATGAGCGAGGGGAAGCTGCACCGGCTGCAGGTCTGCGAGATCCGACCCAGAGACCAGGGACTGTACAGAGTCATCGTCAAAGACAAGGACGCCAAGGCCAAGCTGGAGCTGGCAGGTGAGCATCCGCGTCATTGGAGAAAGATTAATAAACAACCCTTTCGTTAGCACCGGTCTGCTGAATTTTAAATATTTCTACACTCATAAGTCTTTCCACAGTGTGCAGGAGCAGGTCTTGCAGCAGTTGTTAGTGGCTACATTAAAAAGAGAAAAAGATGTTCAGTTTTTGAACCTTTGTCCTCTTCCAGCTGTTCCTCAGATAAAGACCACCGATCAGAGCTACGTCACAGACGCCGGGAAGCCCATCGTCTTGGCCGTCCCGTACAGCGCCTACCCTCAGGCCGAAGCTGACTGGCTGTACGACAACCAGAGTGTGTCCAAAGACAACATCTACACCTCCGCCGAGCGCACCGAGTACCGGCTGAAGGACCCGAAGAAGTCGGACCAAGGACGCTACAAGATCGTCATCAAGAACAAACACGGACAGGGAGAAGCTTTCATCAACCTGGACGTCATCGGTGAGCTTTCTGTGGAGAAAAATATGTCAACTAAAGTCAACTGGAGATGGTTACATGTTAGAGTGGCAGTTCCAGTTTATAATTTTCCAAATATATGGTTAGCACAAGCTGTTTGTAATGTTTGAAACATCTTAAAATGTTGCAAATCTTCATTCCAGATGTTCCCGGACCTGTGAAGAACCTTCAGGTGGTCGACACCGCGGACGGCGAGGTCAGCCTGGCGTGGGAGGAGCCTGAGAACGACGGCGGCAGCAAAGTAATCAGCTATGTGGTTGAGAGGCGCGATGTGAAGCGTAAGACCTGGACTCTGGCCACCGATCACTCAGAGAGCCCCGAGTACACAGTGACGGGGCTGCAGAAGGACTCCTTCTACTTCTTCAGAGTCAGCGCCAGAAACAGGGTCGGCAACGGACCCTTCGTTGAGACGGACGAAGCTGTCCAAGCAAAGAACAAGTTTGGTAGGGTTAACTTTGAATATACTCTTCTGCTCCTATTGATGATAAATAAAATTAACAATTTAAATTAGGCATTAAAAGGCACCTATTACACATTTTACATGTTTTTATACTTCCATTTGGGTTTCTACTGCTTTTAAAATCAGCATAGCTGTTTCTTTTTTTGGCAATAACTTATTGTGTTTGGTAGCTGGAATATGAAACATTCCATATTTCTTTTCTTGGTTTCAGACGTTCCTGAAGCTCCTCTGAACGTTGACGTTGGAAACGTAACCAAGTTTGGCTGCACCGTCTCCTGGGACCCTCCAGTGTCAGACGGAGGCTCTCCCATCACCTCCTACATCGTGGAGCTGCGCGACAGGACGTCGGTGAAGTGGTCGCCCGTCCAGGTGACGAAAGCCGGCGAGCTCAGTGCCATCATCAATGACGTCATCGAGAACAAGGAGTACATCTTCAGAGTCAAAGCTGAGAACAAAGCTGGCGAGGGCAAACCCAGCGCCGCTTCACGACCTGTTAAGATCATGGATCCAATTGGTGAGGACTGGACAGTAAATTATGTTTACTACAAAATTAGCATTCCAGTCTCAGTCTGAAGTTCCTAATTAGTGTTTTTTTTCTCTCTGCAGAACGTCCCAGTCCACCACAGAACCTGACCTGGCAGGACCAGAACAAGAGCTCAGTGCAGCTCACCTGGGAGACGCCTCTGAAAAACGGCGGCAGCATCATCACAGGCTACATCATCGAACGCTGCGAGGAGGGAACCAACAAGTGGCTCCGCTGCAACGCACGCCTCTGCCCAGATCTCTTCTACAAGGTGCAGGGTGACGGCCTCACCCAGATGGCCCGTTTTCTGTCTGTAACACGATGTTCTAACTATAAGTCAGTCAGTCAGATTGTTGTCAACCAGTTTTCAGTTGACTGGATCTAATCGGTGATTGGTAGGTCAAATAATTACTTGTCCGATTTTTTGAATGAATCAAAAGTAACACCTTCCTCTATTTATAGCCCTTTTTAAAGTTTTTAATTTGCATCTTGGTAGGAACATACCAAAAACCTTATTTCATCAAATTCATATTTTGTATTATGTATCACATTCTTTATAGGTTTCAACATCAAAGAAAATGACATGAAAAATGTTTGACCTTTCAAACTCAACAGATTTCCATAGGTTGCAGGTTCACATTTGAATTTTTGCGTTTTTTAAGCAAATTTTTTACTTTTTCAAGAAAATTTTGGAGATTAATCCCAAAATTTCATAATTAAAATTTACTCTTTTTTTCTCTGTCTACAATGTCCCTAATACGCCATCGTATGGCAGCGCATACAACTCGAAAGCAGTTAAAGTTGCCTTACTTTTACAACGCCTGAATTACTTAAGAGAGCATGCTGCTTGAAATCTATAATCATCTTACTGAGGATCACAAATTTGTGTTCAACTTCTCTTTCTAACATCTTTGCCTGTTTTTCAGGTGTCTGGTCTGAAATATGGAACCAAGTACAACTACAGAGTGTTTGCTGAAAATGCTGCTGGAGTTTCTGAACCGTCAAACGTCATCGGACCTCTGCTGGCAGACGACCCACATTGTGAGAGACGTGACATTTGTTGAATTGACTGTGACTCCAAAAAATGAAAAATTAGTTTTTCACTAATGTAAGAGAAAATGAGGTGTTAAAATAAGGCCTTTGTTCTCATCGTGCCTCTCCAGTTGCTCCATCCTTTGACCTGAGTGCTTTCAAAGATGGCCTGGAAGTGATCGTCCCTCAGCCTCTCACCATCAGAGTTCCCATCACCGGATACCCGACCCCCGTCGCCAAGTGGACCTTCGGAGAGAAGGAGCTGACGACAGCAGACGAACGCGTCTCCTTGATGACCAAGTCCACTTTCACAGAACTTATGATCACGCCGAGCGTCCGGCCAGACAAAGGCATCTACACCCTCCACCTGGAGAACGACGTCACCTCTGTGTCTGGAGATATCGAAGTCAACGTCATCGGTACGGAAAAGTACTGCAAATCTGGGGGGAAATGGATTTTGATCATTGTTTTTAACTCATTGTTTGTGTTTTTGTTTCCAGCTGCACCCAGCGCTCCCAAGGACTTCAAGGTTCTAGAGGTGACCCGGCAGCACGTCCATCTTAGCTGGGAGGCTCCAGAACACGATGGAGGAAGTCCTCTAACCGGCTATCAGGTGGAAAAACGGGACGTGTCCCGCAAGACCTGGGTGAAGGTACGACAACAGAGTCTGGATTCACTCAGCATCATTTAACCGGGATAAGGAATAAATCAGAAGTGAGATCATCTGTGGCCTTGCTGGTAACAGAATCAAACTGTTTCAGGTTGTATCAGGGATCCAGGATCTGGAGTTCACCGTCACTGATGTGGTTGAAGGGAAAGAGTATCTGTTCAGAGTCACCGCCTGCAACAAGTGCGGCCCGGGAGAGCCAGCGTACATCGATGAGCCCGTCAACGTCTCTTCTCCAGCCAGTAAGTCAGACTAACTGCACAGTTAACATTTAAACCTTTAAAGACATGAATAATCTTAGGTTTTAGATGGTATTTTGGCTAATATCTACATCTTATAAAGAACAAGTCATTTGCATAGCACATATCAGTAAGTACTTTACATCATAAAAACATCACAGTCACCAAAAATAAAACAAGCAATAAGCATTGCATTTTGTCAAATACTATTATCAAAATCATTACACAAATATACATCAACTATATTGATCCACATAAGAAATCTCCAAGCCTTTATATCTTCTTCTGAATTTCTAACCTGTACACTTTGCCCTCTCTCCAGCTGTGCCAGACCCACCAGAGAACCTGAAGTGGAGAGACAAGTCAGCCAGTGGCATCTTCCTCACCTGGGAGCCGCCGAAATATGACGGTGGCACCGGCATCCGAGGCTACAACGTGGAGCGCTGCCAGAGAGGCACAGATAAGTGGGAGCCCTGCGGAGACACGGTACCAGAGCTGAAGTGCCAGGTGACCGGTCTGATCGAGGGCGAGTGGTACGCCTACAGAGTCCGAGCTCTGAACCGACTCGGAGCCAGCCGGCCCTGCAAGCCCACAGATGAGATCCAGGCTGTTGATCCTATAGGTAATAACATGGACTTCCTCCTTGATAGAGATCAGTCTAGGGTGGGCAGTTACTGTATTACCATTTATCGTGATAAACTTCTTATCATGGTAAGAATTTTGATTTAACTTTGTCGTGATAAATTCCAATAAATATTTAGCAATTTTTTTTCACTGTTTGTTCAATAAAAGCAATAATAAATATCTAGCAAATATGATTAAAATGCAGTTTTAATTTGCAGTTTAATGATATGAATCACACTTCTTTTTGTGACTGGTGTCCTAGAGAAGCTAATACAAAAAGGAATGTTTTTCAGGAGCATTATTTGTGTTTATGCATCCATTATTTCTGTGACACAAGGCCTGTCACAATGAGCTGTAAATTGCATGATAAATTAAAATAAGCTCAATAATTTCCAGTTGGACAACAATAGTTAAATAGATGCTCCACTTATCGTTGAAAAGCCACTATTTAGAAAGATTAGTTTTTCTATAAACAATAAAGGATCAGCGGAAAATGGTCTCAATAATGACAATATTATCATTTATTACAATAATTTCTTGGACAAATTTATCAACCAAGAAAATTCATGGTGACAGGCCCAGTGACACACAGTCTAAGAAAAATTCAAAACACTAAAGATATAATCAAGACGAGTAGTTTCTGATGAGTTTTTATCGTTATTCTGTCCTCAGAGGCTCCAGAGATCCAGCTTGATGCCAAGCTTCTGGCCGGTCTGACGGCCAAGGCTGGCAGCAAAATCGAACTCCCAGCTGAGGTTAAGGGTAAGCCTGAACCCCGAGTGAAGTGGACCAAGGCTGACCTGGTTCTGAAGCCAGACGACAGGGTGTCCATCGACACCAAGCCGGGACATTCCACCGTCACCGTTGCTAAGACTAAGAGAGACGACAGCTCCACCTACATCATTGAGGCGACCAACAGCAGCGGCCGTGCCACCGCCACTGTGGATGTCAACATCCTTGGTGAGAAGAGTTTGCAGTCCAGAAATGTAATGTCTATCTCAGTTTAAGTTGTAATTAAATCAGTATTTCTGATGTAAAACAGACAAACCTGGTCCTCCTGCTGCCTTCGACATTTCTGAGATCACCAATGAAACCTGCCTCCTGGCCTGGAACCCGCCACGCGACGACGGCGGTTCCAGAGTTACCAACTACATCGTGGAACGCCGAGCTGTCGACAGCGAGATCTGGCACCGGCTGTCCTCCACCATCAAACAGACCACGTACAAGGCAGTCGGCCTGGTCAAGTTCAAGGAGTACATCTTCAGAGCGTTCGCTGAGAACCAGTTTGGTGTTGGTCCACCAGCTGAACACCCGCCCATCATCGCCAGATATCCATTTGGTAGGTGATCCGACTCTGACATCAAGCAGTTAGACTTTATAAATAAAAACAGTAAACTTTCACTAGGTTTTTTCAGCTAAGTTAGATCCTGAAAACACTCTTAAAAATTTACATTTTGCACATTTTTGTACTTTCATTCGGGTCTATACTTCTAAAAGCAGCTAACATTAACTTAAAAAAAGAAGTTTTTTAGCAATAAGTTAATGTTTTTTGTTTAGAAAATGAACCGTTTCATAAGCCTTCTTAATGTAGGTTACAAATCAGCAGGATAGTAACAGTGTAACCCCTTCTTTTCTAACCCAGCTCGTTACCTAGCAACCCTAGCAGAGCTCTGCCTGTCACCTAGCAACCAAACATGATATCCAGACCTTTTGGTCAGCTGATTTTACCGCTGTATGTGTTGTTCTGCTGGAAAAGACTAGTGCTTTATTGTTGACTTACAATCCAGAAACCACTTATGCATTTTTGGTAGTTGTGCAGGAGGCTCCAGTTCTGTTTTTCAAAGATGTGCGGTTGTATAGTAGTGCATCTGTTTGCAGCCATTTTCACATGTGAGTGTAAACGTTGAGCTGGGAGGCGTGGCCAGCAGCAGCTCATTTGGATTAAAAGTGACTGAAGCCCAAAAGCAGCTCATTCTGAAAGGAGCTCAAAATAAGCAGAACTGACCAAACTAAAATCTCTTTATCTAAGAATGATTTTGTCCAAAAAATGCAATTAACATGTTTTGTTTAGCCCATAGATCTGTTCATGGAAGCATAATAGGTTACCGTTAAGTTAATTGAAAGCTCTGCTAAACTCTGCGAGGTCTAATGTGATTCTTTTGTTTGGTCCAGACACCCCTGGGGCTCCCTACAAACTGGAGCCTTCAGACATCGCCAAAGACGCCGTGACCCTGAACTGGTACGAGCCGGATGAGGATGGAGGCAGCCCCATCACAGGCTACTGGGTGGAACGATACGAACCGGACCATGACAAGTGGATAAGATGCAACAAGCTGCCCATCAAAGACACCAACTACAGGTGAGGCCAGCTCAGTGTCTGGTCAGGAGTGTCTTGGGTGGGGATTTTACTGACATTGTCCTGTTTTCCTGCAGAGTGAAAGGTCTTCCCACGAGGAAGAAGTACAAGTTCAGAGTCCTGGCTGAAAATCTGGCTGGAACTGGAAAACCCAGCAAAGAGACAGATCAAATCCTTATCAAAGACCCTATTGGTACCACATGTTTCTTATCTTAAACAGGTTATTTTATCATTTAAAGTTATAAAGTAAATTAAATCCTTCATGTTCGCTCTTTTTCCAGATCCTCCTTGGCCTCCTGGTAAACCCACAGTGAAGGATGTAGCCAAGACTTCCTGCTTCCTTACTTGGACCAAACCCGAGCATGACGGCGGGGCCAAGATCGACAGCTATGTCATCGAGATGTTGAAGAGCGGAACCACAGACTGGATCCGTGTGGCAGAGAACATCAGCATCCTGGAGTTTTTCCTGAAGGGCCTGATGGAGAAGCAGGAGTATTCGTTCAGAGTGAGAGCCATCAACGTGGCCGGGGAGAGTGAACCCAGCGAGCCCAGCGACCCGGTTCTGTGCAAAGAGAGGCTGAGTAAGAAAAACACTCAGAAAGAGCAAATACTTTTGTCTAAGTTAATGTAAAGAACAAAATGTTCAGGAGATTCCAGATAATCCCAGATGATACAAGGACATTTCCAAACATGGTAGATTCAGATTCACTTTAAATTAACAGATTTACAAAAACACAAAACAAAATATTACTTTACAAACCAATAATTTAGCAAAAAAAGAACAAACTGAAGCCGAGGCTAATACTTAGCTATCCTATTCATAGACTCAGAGTATATAACATGTAAGCCTTTTACATTTATTAAATCTTTTATTTTCAACCATATCCCAATAGTTTTTCCAATTTTGTTTCTAATATATTAAATATGAGCCTTTCAACTAAGTTTGTTTTCAAGAATGACCCCGAAAAATGTCTCATAAATAAAATTGATTTCAACTTCATTATATGTACCTTTACATTATTGTATATTCGTTTATCAGAAAATACTATAAATTTACTAAAATTATAATAATCAAACCACTTTTTTTTAACTCAGCTCTTGTCTACTGTTTGTATTAGTTCGTTCATATTCATAAAAAAGTTTCCATTGTTTGCAAATGTTATACATTTCAAAAACCTGGAGGCTGTAAAAATATCATTTAAATAAAGTATAAATAATTTAGGTTCTAGGACTAATCCTTAAGGGAAGACCTCATTTTACAATTTCAATTTGTGGCTTTGTGCTGTTAATTTGTACTTCCTACAGTATTAAGTAAGAATAGGTAAGGATAGCCTCATAACCCCAACTTGAAGATGGATCTATAGAAATAACGTAGACAATCATCTGAGTAAATGAAACTGAAGACATTTCTGTTTGATCCTCCTCAGATCCTCCATCGGCTCCTCGATGGTTGGAGGTCGTGAGTATCAGCCGGAGCAGCGCTGACTTGAAGTGGACGGCTCCGGAGCGTGACGGAGGATCTCGCATCACCAACTACATTGTGGAGAAGCGCGACGCCAAGCGTAAAGGCTGGCAGGCTGTGGACACCACGGTGAAGGAGCTGAAAACCACCGTGACGCCGCTCAACGACGGAGCTCTGTACGTGTTCAGAGTCGCCGCAGAGAACGCCGTGGGTGTCGGACCGTTCTGCGAGCTGGAGGACTCCGTGTTGGCCAAGGATACTTTCAGTAAGTGGTGAATCAGTAAACATTTCCATTGCAAATATTTTTTAGATATTTCTTATTTTTTGGAAATACCGCAATGTCAAAATTGTGTTTTTTTTTTTGTTTGTTTTTTTACATTAACGGAATATTAACAAATTTTGCACACTTTTATAATGAAAACATAGCTACATAAAATCTCTTGCATCATTGAAAATAAAACGTTTCTATTGCAGCTACTCCTGGGCCGCCCTACGCACTCACCGTCTACTCTGTGACCAAAAAGTATGTGGACCTGGAGTGGGAGGCACCTAAAAATGACGGCGGTAGACCCATACTCAGGTGATGTTTCTTTACTCGCCCTCGTTCAGGCTGTAGTACTGTTCAATGTTGTTCCCATAATGTTCATCTTCTGGCATTTACTCCATCCAGGTACTCTATTGAGAAGAAGGAGAAGCTTGGAACGCGCTGGGTGAAATGTGGAAAGACTTCTGGTCCAGACTGTAAATACCGGGTAACGGATGTTATTGAGGGAACAGAAGTCCAGTTCCAGATCCGGGCTGAGAATGAGGCTGGAGTCGGACACCCGTGTGAACCTACAGAGATCTTGACCATTGAAGATCCAACAGGTCAGCCTGAATCCAATGTGTTGGACTCCACAATCAATCTATCAATCAAGTTTATTTCTATAGCACATTTCAGCAATAAGGCAGCTCAGAGTGCTTTATATCATAAAAACATCACCAATTGAGAAACCAGTAAAAGGCATTACATTTCATCACAGGCCATCATCAAAATCATCGATATACAAATATGTTGATCAATGTTTTATATATCAATGCGACTGAAGATAAACGCATGATGATTTTGCTGGGACATTAATCCTGGAAATATTCTTCAGATGATAGAAGGATGACTTTGTAAATGTCTTCATGTGTCTCTGAATGTTCAGGTCTGAACTCTGAGTCTGTTTCGTGTTATCTTCAGGAATCCCATCTCCTCCCATCGAGCTCCATGTAACCGGAGCCAGCAGGGACTTCCTATCCATCGCCTGGAAGCCTCCGCAGCAGGACGGCGGTTCCCCGATCCGCGGCTATCACATCGAGATGTGCGAGGCCGGAACTGAGAAGTGGATGAGAGTCAACTCCCGTCCGGTGAAGGAGCTGAAGTACAGAGTGGAGGAGGGCATCGTCCCTGAGAAGGAGTACATTCTGAGAGTGAGGGCCATCAATTCTGTAGGAGAGAGTGAGCCCTCCGACATCTCAGAAAACGTCTTTGCCAAAGACTCTGACTGTAAGCACACCACATCTGTTTCCTAAACAAACATAGAAACTGCCAAAGCATGACTAAACATCCTCTTCTTCTTTGTGGTCCCAGGTAACCCAACACTGGAGTTCCAGACTCTGGACCTCGTTGTGGTGGAAACAGAGAAGCTTCACATCCCGGTTCCCTTCAGAGCCGTCCCGTCTCCCAAAATCACCTGGCACAAAGACGGCAAGGAGCTGAAGGCTGATGAGCGTCTCATGTTCAGGTCAGAACAATGACTAACAGTTTAAGGTTCAGACACAACTAACAGACCAGCAAGGTCTGTACTGGTGCTTGAAATCCTTGAAAATGCTTGCGTTTCAGTGTGGTGTATTCAAGGTTTTCTGTATGAAGTCTTTGAAAGTTCTTGATATTCAAACTGCACAGTTTTATAATAAAGTGCTCTTGAAACTATTATTTAGAGTTGAAACCAGATATTTTCAAATTCATAATGAATTTTTTCTCACTGTTTGAAGTTAAATCTGACTAAACTTTTTGTGTTTTAAGTTAGATAGAATTACCTAAATTATTTCCATTTGCTAAATTCCAGAAAACTTTGTGAGAAGATTTTCAAAACATAATATTTTGTTACACTTTAGTTTACCTTAACCGTGCTGTAGAAAGTAAAATACTATCTGTCAGGTTTGACATCTATTAAAGACAAGTTGAACAACACAGAAAAGACAAGAGAGTTAGATTCTTTTGTACTCGCGAGGAGAATGGACAGAGATGTGTTTACAGTTACAAATCTCCTACTGCTCTGAAACACATTTGTCCGCTCCTCTCTTTTTATTATCTTCAGAGTCCCTATCACAGAGAGCACTGCAACTCTAAGGGGTGGGGTCAAAGCATTTTAGTTGCAGTGCTAAATGACAATCACTAACTAAACACATGTTATCTTGCATTAGAACACAGAGTAAAAACAGAACAGGTCGTATATCTTCAAGGCGACGATTCGTCAGCTATCTAACAGCTCAAAGGAAGAAGAAGTCCTGCTGAGCAATGAACCCCGTGAGCACGGTTATCACTGCTTCTCTTCAGGGAGGCCCTCTTGTGAAGACAGAGATAAAGTAGATCAAAACATACAGAAACAGTCTTTATGTTTAGAGAAAAGAAAACAATCATGGAACATCAAATATGAAACACTATTGTTATAAAGGAAACAACAAATATATGATAATTTATACATTTCACCTAACACTATCACTAGATAGTATTAATAACAGTAACAAGTATCATATAATAGTCAATTAAAACGGTCTTTTTCTAGTTCATATGTATTGTTATCTGCAAAGTGTGGTGCTGGAAAAGTTTGAAAAATTACTTAGAAAATGCTTGAATAGTGTTTGAATTTTACCGTGGGAAAAGTGTGTGACCCCTGACTGACAGCTTAAAGGAGGGGTCTCAAATTCCAGTCCTCGAGGGGCGCTGTCCTGCAACTTTTAGATGTGCCTCTGCTGCACCACACCTAAGTAGAATAATTAGCTCATTAAGGCTCTGGAGAACTGATCTACACAAGGAGGAGGTAATTAAGCCATTTCATTCCAGCGTTTTGTACCTGTGGCACATCTAAAAACTGCAGGACACCGGTCCTCGAGGACTGGAGTTTGAGACCCTTGGCTTAAAGATTAAACACAAAGAAAATATATATAACTTCTCATTCTGATTGTTTCTGGCTGATTTGTTTGTTCGGAGCAGGAAGGAGTACACTTCCTGTCACCTGGAGATTGACAGCAGCCTTCACCCCGATGCTGGAGTTTATAAAGTGACTCTGGAGAACAAACTGGGAAGTGCCAGTGCAACCATTAACGTGAAAGTCATCGGTAATCACATGCGTTCCATTTATTCGCCATAAAAACACATTAATCTCTTATGCTTACAAACAGTTCTTCAACATGTATTTATCTCTGTGTCTTCAGGTCTTCCTGGTCCCTGCAAAGAGATTGTTGCATCAGAAATCACAAAGAGCTCATGTAAAGTTTCCTGGGATCCTCCAGACTACGACGGTGGCAGCCCGATTCTTCACTATGTCCTTCAGGTCGGTTTCATTTTCAGTTTTAAACCATAAGAGTCTCTGATAGTTTGAATACCACAAACTGATGGTCCTCTGTTGGTACATGTGGGTGCAGCGGCGTGAGGCTGGTAGGAGGACCTACGTCAACATGATGTCTGGAGAGAACAAGGTGAGCTGGATGGTGAAAGACCTCATCCCCAACGGAGAGTACTACTTCAGAGTCCAAGCCGTCAACAAGATTGGAGGAGGAGAGTTCATCGAACTGCGCAACCCCGTCATTGCAGAGGACCAAAAACGTATGAAAAATATTTTACTTTGTGAAAATATTTATGAAAATTAACTCATTTTACGCTATTTGCCTCAATCTGTTCATAGTTTTTGTGTATTGAAATAATGCTAGCTGATGCTAGCAACGGAGAATTACTGCCAAGCTAGGAAAAAATAATTAATAAAGTCATAGTTTTATGAAAATAGAATTAAAACTTTAGCAGAATAAAGAAGCCATATTACAAGAAAAAGTAGACTGTTCTAATAAAATTACAGCTTCATTGTCTTAATTTTGTGACTTTATTCTAATATTACAGTTTTAATCTTATTTCATGTCTATTCTCATATTTTTACCACTTTATTCTTGTTATATTATGACTTTATTCTTGTTACACTATGGCTCCATTTTGGTAATATTAGAAATTAATTCTTGTATTTCTATGACTTTGTTCTCTTAATATTAGAACTTTATTCTTGTATTATTACGATTTTGTTCTGGTAATACTACGACATTGTTCTCATATTTTTAGAACTTTGTTGTTCTATTATTTTGACTATTTTGATAGTGCTACCACTTTATTTTTGTAACTATGACTTTATTCTGGTAATATTACAACTTTGTTCCCCATTTAGTCGTCAGAATAATGTCCTGTTGATAATTTAACTTGACTGTACCATTTAAGATAATTGGATTGTGCGTTTGTTGACCCAGATGCTCCTGATGCGCCAGTGGACGTGGAAACCCACAACCCCACTTCCAGCACTATAACCCTGACCTGGAAGCCTCCTATGTACGATGGTGGCGCCAAAATCATGGGCTACATTCTGGAGAGGCAGCAGAAGGGCGAGGACAAGTGGGAGAGGTGCAATGACTTCCTGGTTCCTGTCCTGTCCTACACAGTCAGAGGACTAACAGAGGGCAAGAACTACATGTTCAGAGTCAAAGCTGAAAACGCTGCTGGCATCAGTGATCCGTCACGCAACACATTGTTCGTTAAGGCCTCTGATGCTGTTGGTAAGGAGAAGAAAAAATTCAACAATGTTCTCCTAAGTACCACTTTCGTCTTCTGTCGTTCCACTGTTAGGTTTTAGAGTCAAGTTTAAGTTAATTGGACTTTGTGTTTCAGATCCTCCAAAGGTTTTCCTCAGTGGTAGCCTGCAATCCGGTCTCAGTGTGAAACGAGGCTGCGAGATCTGCCTGAATGCCAATATTTCTGGCTCACCGTACCCTCAGATCACCTGGTACTGGAACAACCAGGTGATCCAACCTGAACCACTCCGCAAGAGACCTGAGAAACCCCTGAAGAAGAAGCCAGAGAAGAAGGAGGAGGAGAAGAAAGAAGGAGAGGAGAAAAAGGAAGGAGAGGAGAAGAAAGAAGGAGAGGAGGAGAAAAAGCCAGAGGGAGAAGCGGAGACTAAAGAGGAGAAGAAGGAGGGAGAGGAAAAGAAAGAAGGAGAGGAGAAGAAGGAGGAGGAGAAAAAGCCAGAGGAGGAAGCTGCTGAGCCAGAGGTGGAGGAGCCTGACTATCCCACCATAAATGAACGTCTGACCATCGATAACAGCCACAGGGGCGTGTCCTCCATCGTCATTAATGAGTCAGTCCGCCCAGATCATGGGGTCTACATGGTGAAGGTGGAGAATGACCACGGCATTGCCTCAGCAACCTGCGAGGTCAACGTGCTCGGTAAGGGAACACTGATGTTATCGCACATTTGGACAGTCTAAATACTTCAGTTGAGTTGTCGCACTATAAGAGCTTATCTATTGTGTTTGCAGATACTCCTGGTCCTCCCGTGAACTTTAGGTTTGAGGAAGTGAGGAAGAACTCAGTCATTTGCAAGTGGGATCCTCCTCTGGATGACGGCGGCAGTGAGATCCTCAACTACACCCTGGAGAAGAAGGACAACTCCAAGCTGGAGTTCGGCTGGAGTTGTGTTACCAGCACACTGAGAGGCTGCCGCTACCTGGTGCCCAAGCTCATTGAGAAGAAAGAGTATATCTTCAGGGTCGTAGCTGAAAACAAGTTTGGCCCTGGTACACCATGCGTTTCCAAACCTCTCATCGCCAAGAATCCTTTCGGTATGCACATAGAAGGGAGTATTATCAGTAGCTTTGTCTGTGCAAGTAGTAGAAAAAAATAAAACATTTTTCATTTTCCTCAGAACCTCCCGAGGCTCCAGATAAGCCACAGATTGACGACATCACAGCCAACAGCATGCTGGTCACTTGGGACGTACCAAAGGACAATGGCAGCCCTATTCTGGGATACTGGGTGGAGCGCAGGGAGATCAACAGCTCACACTGGGCACGTGTCAACAGGTGAGGAAATCTAAGATTCTCATTTCTTCCCATTCAAACAAAGGCATGTCTTCAAACTCATGAAAATAATCCTTCCTGCTATGCTGATCTCCAGGAACATTGTCCCAGACACGGAGCTGAACGTCGAAGGTCTCCTGGAGGGACTCACTTACATCTTCAGGGTGGCGGCTGAAAACCAGGCCGGCCCTGGAAAGTTCAGTCCTCCCTCTGAGCCTAAGACAGCACAGGCTCCTATCTGTATGTAAACTAATCTAAATCTTCACCGCAGAAGATGCTAGTCAGATGATATTTTAATCAACTTCTAACCTTATAGTGCCACCTGGACCTCCCATTGCCAGAGTGGTGGTAACCACTGACCACTCCATCGAAGTAGAGTGGGATCCTCCTGCCGACAATGGTGGAGGAGAGATTCAGGGATACCATGTGGATAAGGTCAGAGGATTTAGTTTATGTTTTTGCTGCGGAATATACCTTGTTTTCTTGTAAATCATCTGAAAACCCCAACTGAGAAAAGACTGGTTGTTTGTTCCTCAGGCAATGGCTGGTACCAAGGACTGGTCTAGATCAACAGAACGTCCCTGGAAGCAGCGTAACTTCACCGTCTATGGAGTTCGTGAGGGAGCGAAGTACACAGTCAGAGTCATCGCCTGCAATGCTGCAGGAGAAGGAACACCTGGTTTCACAGACGCTGTTTTTGTCCGGAACCCAGCAGGTCTGCCTAAAATGAGAACTTGTAGTTACTTTTGGACCATTTGTATTTTCTGTATTCTAACCTTTCCTTGTTGAACTCCACAGAGATTCCAGTAATTGACATGGACCTTGCCATCAAGAATGGCATAATCATCAGAGCTGGAGAAACGCTACGTGTTCCTGCTACAGTCACTGGTAAACCCTATCCATCCATCACCTGGACAAAGGATGATGGCAAACCAGATAAAGACCGTGTGGAGCTCCTCAGTGAGGGCAATGACAGTGTTGTCTCAATCAAGAATGTCCAGAGGCAGGATTGTGGAAAGTATCAGATCTCTGCCTGCAACCCCAGTGGCTCCAAGTCTGCATCAACCAGAGTGGAAGTGATGGGTAATTAAAAGTCCAGCAAACCTGCAAGAACCTATTGTTATTACCAGTACTTTTATGCTAATGCCTTGTTTTATTTAATGTTTTAGATGTCCCTGGTCCTGTCAAGGACTTGAAGCCAGTCGTTGTTACTCGTAAGATGATTTTCCTGAACTGGGATGACCCAGAAGATGACGGAGGCAGCGATCTGACAGGCTTTCTTGTGGAACGAAGGGATGCCAAGATGCACACATGGAGGCAGCCTGTTGAAACCGCTTCGTCCAAGTGCGAGTGTGTAGGAATCATGGAGGGACAGGAGTACTTCTTCCGTGTCATCGCCAAGAACAAGTACGGTTTGGGTGTTCCCGTTGAGCTGGGACCCATCAAAGCTGTGGATCCTCAGGGTGAGTTCAGAGCCTTTTTATCGCCAGGTTTCAAATAATTCAGAGCTGTATTTTTAACTGAAACATAACTGGGTTTGATGACTGCAGGTCCACCATCATACCCTGAAAAGTTCCACTACACAGAGAGGACCAAAAACTCCATCACTCTGGCATGGAAGCCACCGCGCAGTGATGGTGGCAGCCCAGTTATTGGGTACTTTGTAGAGAAGAAGAGGCAAGACCAACAGGCCTTTGAACCCTGCAATACAGAGATCTGCCCCAACATGACTCTCACTGTTGAAGGCCTGGAGGAGGCTTGGATGTATGAGTTCAGAATCAAGTGTGCCAATCTTATTGGAGAGAGTGAGCCATCCATTCCACTGACTGTAGTAATTCAAGATGATGAAGGTGAGACCACATTTTGTTAAAACTTCCAATGCATCATTTGTATTCAGAGAAACATTTATATATGCAAAGTCAAACCAGTAGGTATGCTGGTAATGTCTTTCCTCATGTCCTGAATTTTGGTGTCTCTCCCAATCCGTCAGTTGGTCCTGAGGTCCACATGCTGAAGCACTTTACTGCTGACTGCATTACTGTGAAGAAGGGTGAGCCTATTGAAATTCCCGCTGATATCATTGGACTCCCCATCCCAAAGATCGAGTGGTCCAAGGACGACGTCCTAATTGACAAGCCGACAGAGACACTGCTGATGGAAACAGAGGTGACTGGAAGGTTGAATGCCAAGACCACACTATCCATCCCAGCTGCCAACAGGAGGGACCGCGGCAGCTACACTGTGTCAGCATCCAACAACATGGGCTCAGCCAAACACACCGTCTATGTCATGGTGCTTGGTGAGTGGGCAACATGCGGGGAACATGCTGCTAAATAAATTAAAAAGTTAATGAAGATTAGTGTTTTGACTTTCTGTTTGTTTTCCCCTCAGACCGACCAACCCCACCCAGGAATCTGGCTGTGTCAAATATCAGGGCCGAGTCTTGCTACTTAAACTGGGACCCACCAGTTGATAATGGTGGAAGCGAGCTGACCAACTACATTATTCAGAGGAAGGAAGTGCGTAAAGACCAGCCTGAGCCAGAAGAGGGAGAAGAGGCTCCACCAGAGCCGCAGTGGGAAGTGGTCAACAATGCCGTAATTGAAAGGAAATTAGGGGTATGTCACAACAAAAGCATTAATGATAAGCGCTTAGTGACTGTAAGTGGAGGGCTAACGCTCTTCCTTTTATAGGTGTGGGAGTTGGACACCAGCAAGACCTATCTGTTCCAAGTCAGAGCCGAAAACAAGTACGGCATATCTGACCCGTGTACAACGGAGGAAGTTCTTATCACAGATCCATTTGGTCTTCCTGGCCCACCACAGAAACCAGCTATTGCAGAATACTCCAAGACCTCCATGACACTAACATGGGAGCCTCCTAGAGAGACTGGAGGCTCAATGATCACTGGGTACTGGCTGGAGAAGAGAGAGAAAGGAACAGACTATTGGGCCAAAGTTAACAAGACGCCAGTCACTAAAAGAGGCACGAAAGGTTGGGAGTATCAGGTGAGCTTCTTCGGGTTGGTTTGTTGCTTAAAGGGATTTTATTGTGGTCACTTTAATAGATGAAACATCAAAAACACTAAACACATTCATCACTATTTCAATCAGGTGACTCGACTGTTTGAAGGAACTGAGTACGAATTCAGGGTTGCTGCCTCCAATTCAGCTGGAACTGGACCATTCAGTGGGCCGTCTGACTCTGCCTTTGCAGTTGATCCGATCAGTGAGTTCATCACAGCAGGAATATTTTCTGAAGCTAATAAATACATGGTTTACAAAAATGCAAACTTCTTCTCACCTCCCAGCTCCTCCAAGCATGCCTGCTGCTCCTGAGGTTGCTGATAAAACGAAGCATAGCGTCACGCTGTCCTGGAAGCCACCGGAGAGTGACGGAGGAAGCCCCATTAAGGGCTACATTATCCAGATTCAGGATGAAGGCTCATCAGAGTGGCACAAAATCAATGACATTGATAGCCTGCACCCCACCACGGAGTTCACCGTGCCCAGTCTCCGTGAGTTGAAACGCTACCGCTTCAGGATCATTGCTGTCAATGACATCGGCGAGTCCGACCCCAGCCCACGCACCAGCGAAGTTCTGATAGAGGATGTCCAACGTATGTCGAACCTTGAACTGTCAAAACAGCAAACAGATACCAATTTACTTGTCATTGACCTTCTGTTGATGTATTCTCTTTATGACAGTTCCTCCTGTCATTACAATTGATGTCATGGCTGAGGAACTAGTCAACATTCGTGCTGGAGATCCAATCAGGATTCCCGCAACCATTAAGGGCCGGCCTGCTCCCAAGGTTACATGGGACTACGAAGGCAAAGCCAAGAGCGAGAAAAAGAACAAACTGCACACAATCCCTGTTGAGGCTCAGGTAAGGATAGTTGATTGTTCTTTGGTATGTGAGGCTCATTAAGTAAGCATATCAAATCCAGACCTATAAGAGTTCGTATTAAAAGGCTTATGACTGTTTCCAGGTTGAGTCCACAGACACCACCTCAGTCGTGAACATTCCTGTGAGCTTGAGGAGTCATTCTGGACGTTACACCATCACAGCCAAGAACAAGTCTGGACAGAAACATGTCAACGTCAGAGTCATTGTCGTCGGTATGGACCTTTAATCAGCAGAAACGTTCTGTTTGAACTAACCTGAGTTTATGGTTTGGGATTGTTGGCTTGTAGAAATTGTTCATTTTATATTTATGGATGTCTGACTTTGCTTTTGATTTTGTTTGAAGATGTTCCTGGACCTCCAAAGGACCTGAAGGTCACTGATGTAACCCGTTCCACCATGAGGCTGATCTGGAAGCTCCCTGACACTGACGGAGGAGAGAGGATCAAGAGCTACTTCATTGAGAAAAAGTCTGTGATTGACAAGGCCTGGACCAAGGTAAAAAGGCAGTGTGTTGATTTTCTGCCTTGCAATCTTCATGTTTCCTGTGCTTGAATGATAAATTTGCCCAATTTACTTTACTCCCAGGTGAATGCCGCTTGTGCTAGCCAGGCCTTTGTGGTTCCAGGCCTGCTTGAGGGTCAGGATTACCTGTTCAGGGTTCGAGCAGAAAACAGACTGGGATTTGGTCCTTTTACCGAGACAACCGAACCCATCAGAGCCAGAGATCCCATCTGTAAGGACAATCCATCTTTTCCAGCTGCACACATACAACACTATATTTCCATAATCGTGTCTATAAAGTTTATTGTTCTTTTGCCACCTCCTCAGACCCACCTGACCCCCCAACCAAGCTGAAGGTAAACCTAGTCACAAAGAACACGGTCACTCTGAGCTGGGAGCCTCCAAAGAACAACGGCGGCTCACCTGTAAAACATTACATCATCGAGCGTCTGAGTTGGGACACCAGCAGCAAGGAGAAGGAGGCCTGGAAGCAGTGCAACAAGAGAGACGTGGAGGAGCTCACCTTCATTGTGGAGGACCTGAAGGAGGTCAGTTTATTACCTCTTGCCTTTAGATACAGCACTCAGCAGTGGTACTTCGTCAAAATACAGTGGAGACCTTAAACTGATTTTCTTCAAATGTGATAAAGTTCAATTTAGCAAACTTCTGTTATATATAATTTTTTCTCACCACAGTCAGCTAGAATTTATATGCATGCAGTAATTTATTTCCCTCATATAACGTACTGTTATACAACCTGGTCACATATAATTTCAAGTGTAGTAAAACCCATCATGTCTCTCTTTGACAAGAAACCATCCCATGATATTTCAAACCTTGATTCTTATCAAATATATCATTACGTCTGTCTTATTCTTAAGGTTTTTAAAGGGCTTGCCCCACCACCATTAGGTCATGTTATTCAAGAAAGGGATAGTGAGATACAAACATACTGAGGTGCAAAACACAGTTTAGCCAGAAGGTGGCGTCTATCAGAGGAGCACGTTCATGGGATGGGCTACAAGCTTATATCAGTGTGAAAAGTGCAATTTTTAAAAATTGGTTGAATGCAAAAAAGTCATGTACTATTTGATGTTTTCCACTGCTTAATATTGAGTGTCTTGTATTTTGTTTTTATATTTATGTTTCTGTTTAGAACTATATGTACTGTGTTCTGTTATGTGATTTGTATAGAAATATATTGTTGTGCTTACTTTCCTTACACTGCCATGAATTGTCCTAATCAAATAAATTAAATCAAATTTGACCTGCAGGGAGGAGAATATGAATTCAGAGTAAAAGCTGTGAATGCAGCTGGACCCAGCCGACCTTCTGCCACTGTTGGACCTCTGGTCATCAAGGATCAGACATGTGAGTGACAACTACCTCAGTCATTTCTTAATGTTTCCCTTGGAAACATGTCTAAAACTATCTGGATTTTAGATTTGACTCTAAGCCATTAGTTAATTTCTGATGTTTGTTGTTTTTCTGCAGGTCCTCCCACCATTGAGCTGCGTGAAGCCATGGAGGGCGAGGAGGGCTGCGACGTCAGCATCGTGGCGAGGATCAGCGGCTGTCCCTTCCCAACGCTGACCTGGCACAAGGCCAGCCTGGCCAAACCCGAGGAAAAGGCTGCTGTCCAGTATGACCAGCATATCAACAAACTGGTGACCCCAGACAAGTGCACACTGTTGATCCAGCAGGCCAGCCGGAACGACAGCGCCCTCTACAGCCTGACGGCCAGTAATAGCCTGGGTACTGTCTCCAAGGACATCAAGCTGGCAGTGCTGGGTGAGTTTACTGTTATCACTAGGTGTTGGATGCACTCTCTTTTTAATCTTTTGTGTTGGGCAGAACACTAATGTTAAACAGTCATTTTAGAAATCTTTTTATATGGGAATTAGATCTTTAGCATCATTTCTGCGCATAAAGCAAAACAAGGCTAATTCCTGATACCAAAATATTCACAAAATAATCTCTTAATGACATTTTTATTACAAAACTATTAACTATTTTTAATGTTTTTCATTGGGCATAACAGTGAGAAACATGAATCATTTTAGCTAAACATTAACTAAGATGATTTAACTGAATGGAAAAATTATATTTTTTTATTTCTGACTTCCAGGACCTCCTGGCCCACCAGTGGGTCCGATCAAGTTCACAGAGGTGTTTGCGGAGAGGATCGGCCTGGCCTGGAACCCTCCCACAGATGATGGTGGATCCAAGATCACCAACTATGTGGTTGAGAAGCGTGAGGACAACAGAAAGACGTGGGTCCACGTCTCCAACGACCCGAAAGAGTGCGCCTTTGTGGTGACACGTCTTACAGAGAACCACGAGTACGAGTTCAGAGTCATGGCCCAGAACAAGTTTGGAGTCGGACCGGCAGTGATCAGTGAGCCTGAGAAGGCCAGAAACCTCTTCAGTAAGTTTAGAGAGGTTTTAAACATAACATATTTGATGCTCCTGTGAATATTCTTGATAACTGATGACCAACCTGTCCTACTGTAGCCGTTCCCGGTCAGTGTGAGAAACCAACAGTTACTGAAGTCTGTCTGGAGTCCATGACCGTCAACTGGGATGAGCCCAAATATGACGGCGGATCCCCCATCACTGGCTACTTCGTCGAGAAGAAGGAGACCACTTCCAAACGCTGGACCCGTGTTACCCGGGAACCAATCCGTGCGCTCCCACTGGGCAACAACTGGGACGTTACAGGCCTGCTGGAGGGCGCCCTGTACCAGTTCAGGGTGATCGCCATCAACGCCGCCGGCTGTGGTCTGCCTAGCTTGCCCTCTGACCCTGTACTCTGCAGAGACCCCATCAGTACGTCATTGTATTGCTCTGATCTCCATAATCCTGGTCTTCCTGCACTTTAGAAAAACTTTTTTAGGTTATTTTAAAATAAATTAGGCTGTACCTCCATTATTCAAATTCCAAAAAGCAAATTATCTGCTTCAAGACTTGGTTAAATGATGTTTTAATATTTAGCGCCGTGTGTTGTGGACGGATGATTATTTGTTTGTTCAATGCTCTCACTTCCGCCAATGAGTTGAGTGTTTTTAATCCTTATAATGTTGCATCCAAACTGAAGTTTTACATTTTCTTTATGTAGAGCCTCCAGGGCCACCTTACCCGAAGGTGATGGACTGGACTAAATCAACGGTGGAGCTGGAGTGGCTCCCTCCCTCTACAGACGGAGGGTCCAAGGTGACAGGTTATATTGTTGAGTTGAAGGAGATAAACAAGGAGGAAGAGGAGATGAAAGCCAAGAGGAGGCTGCTGTTGAGCGAAGCTGAGGAAGAGAAGGAGCCTGAAAGCGACGAGAGCTGGAAGAAGGTAGTCTCTTCTGAAGCCCAAACTGCAAAAACACCAAATCTTTCCAAGTATTTTTGGTCTAGTTTCTAGGTTTCATCAATTTTAAGGAATTATTGACTCTAAACAAGCACCTGTATCTCTGTAAAAAGTTACTTGTAAGTTAGTTTAGCCTTTTTCCAAGTAATAAGAAAATTGCACCAAAAATACTTGGTAAGGTGTTGTGTTTTCTCAGTACTGATGTGTTTGTGTGTCTCTGCAGGCAAAGGACACAGAGATCAGAGGAACTAAGTTTGTTGTGACCGACCTGAAAGAAGGAGGGCTGTACCAGTTCAGAGTCCGAGCCGTGAACTCTGCTGGCGTGGGAGACCCAGGTCTCGTGTCTGAGCTGATCGAAGCCAAAGACAGAACAAGTAAGGATCCGATCAACAACCATTAAAGTGTGGACATATAAACTTTAAATAGGAAATATCATGTAAAATTCAAATTTTTCACATTTTTGTATTTCCATTTGAGGCTCAATTGCTCCTAAAAATTATGCAAGCAATTTTAAAAGAAACAGAAATTGTTTGGTAACAAGTTAATGTTTTTTGGTGTCTAGAAACTGAGCTGTTTCAAAAACCTATCGAAACTTAAGTCTCATTCGTCAGGCACTGCACCATTACCTAGCAACCCCAGCAGAGTTCTGCCTGTCACCTACCCAAGCTAAGTCCCAGCACATTTGGTCAGCTGGTTTCACCGCTGTATGCTCTGTACAGTGGCTGATGGAAAAGACAAAGGTTTTGTTGTTGACTCGTTGGTTGTGCAGGAGGCCCCACTTCTGCTTTTCAAAGATGTTCATATGGTTCCGTCTGTTAGGAGCCATTTTCACAAGCAAGTGAAAATGTTGAGGTGAGGGAGGCGTTTCCAGCAGCAGCTCATTTGGATTTAAATGATACGAGGCCCTAAAACAGCTAAAATGTCATTATCTAAGAAATATCTTGTCCATAAAGTATAATAAACATCTTTTGTATGACCTAAAGCCCTATCCTAACCTGTTCAAGGAAGCATAATAGGTCACCTTTAATTAAAAACTATCTCCATCCCCAGTTCCTCCTGAGATGGACCTTGATGCCTCAGTGAAGGAAAAGATTGTGGTCCACGCTGGAGCCACCATCCGCATCATCGCCTATGTGTCAGGCAAACCCGCCCCGCAGATCACCTGGTGCCGTGACGACGCCGAGGTGCCCAAAGAGGCCGTGGTGGAGACGACGGGCATCTCTAACTCTCTGGTCATCAAGAACTGCAGACGGCAACATCAGGGCATGTACACACTCAGCGCCAAGAACGAGGGAGGCGAGAGGAAGAAGGCCGTCATCGTTGAGGTTCTTGGTGAGTGAAAAGTTCTGGAAGAAATTGTATTATTTATCTTTCTAAAGACAGTTCCTGAATGTTGGATTTTGTCCCTCTTCTTCCCTAAGATGTTCCTGGACCTGTCGGTCTTCCCTTCGCTGGTGAGAATCTGACCACCGACTCCTGCAAACTGACCTGGTACTTCCCTGAAGACGACGGCGGCTCGGCCATCACCAACTACATCATCGAGAAACGAGAGTCCGACCGAATGGGCTGGACCTCGGTGTCCTACACGGTGACGAGGAACAACGCTGTGGTGCAGGGACTGATCGAAGGCAAGGGCTACTTCTTCAGGATCGCAGCTGAGAACATCATCGGAATGGGACCTTTCATCGAGACCGACAAGATGGTCCTCATTAAAGACCCAATCTGTAAGTCCAAAACAGGGAAATTTTATTCTTCGGAGTTATAAATACAGAAAAACTGCAGCTCTGAAACTAATTTCTGTCTCATGCAGCCGTCCCGGAGCGTCCGGAGGACCTGATTGTCACAGGTGTTAGCAAGGACTCCATCTCTGTTGCCTGGAGACCACCCAAATACGACGGTGGTGCAGAGGTGACATCCTACGTCCTTGAGTCCCGAATGGTGGGCCGTGACACTTTCACTCGGATCGGAGGCGAGGACAAGCTGATGGACAGGAAGTTCACGCTAACTGGACTGAAGGAAGGCTCGAGTCACGAGTTCAGAGTCTCAGCCGTCAACCAGGTTGGGCAGGGCAAGCACTCCTTCCCCACCAAACCTGTGCAGTGCAAGGACGAGCTCGGTGAGTCACACACAAACTTATCTTTTATTTATTTAACCAGGTGAGGAGATTGATAACAAATTCTCATTTTCAGAAAACATTAAAGATAATACAACAGAAAACAGAAGAATATCATAAAAAAGAGGAAAAAAATACAACCACTAAAAGTACTATAATACACATGACAAGTCAACAGTTTTTAAAAGCATATAAATTGAACATGTGCTGTGGCTTTTACTGAGTTACTTAAATATTGAAGTTGGCGTACTGAGATTTTGTGTTGTTTGTAAGTTGTTCCAATCATTGGATGCAGATAAATAAAATAATGTACAAACTGTTAATACGATCATAATGATGAATTTATTAGAACACAAAGTATGAATATTTTTGGAAATGTTGATAAGTGAGGGAAGATATGGAGGGGTTTGACCAAAGATAGTTTTATAGATTCATTTGTACCAATTTATTAATCTGCATTAATGGAGGCAAATGTTATTCTTCTAGTAAAACCATGTAATTTCTGAAAGATTTCAAACTGCTTTTGTCCCAATTCAGAGCCACCTACTTTGGACCTGGACTTCAGAGACACGATGATGGTCAAGGTGGGAGATCCATGCATGCTATCAGGACGTTACAGCGGCAAGCCAGCCCCGACAATCACCTGGACAAAGAACGACGAAGAGCTTAAATCAGACGAAGAGATCAACCTTCACAGCACCGCACGCCACCTCAGCCTGAACATCAGCAAGGCCAAGAGAGAACACAGTGGCCGCTACTGCGTCAGCGTCGAGAACGCCGCCGGGCCTCGCACCGGAATCTGCACCATCACTGTAGTTGGTGAGTCACAACGAGACACTTGTGTCCATCTTCAGGTTTGAATCACAATCTTCAGTCGTCAGATATCCAAATGCCCAAAAAGTAATAAGATGTGTAAAAACTGAAAACCTGAAAGGTGCTAATTTAATTAGTCTGGCTATTGCCTTCCTATGCAATTCTGCTAGATTCTATTCTCCCTTCAGGGATTTCTCCAATTGAACTCAATTTCCCAGGATGCATTTCATCCTGGGAAATTGAACAGAAGTAGGAGTTATTGATTATTGGGTTAATCTGATTAATTCCTCTTAACAAACGACTAACGGTTAATTGATAAGTGGTCATTTTCTTCAAAAGTTTTATTTTGAGGGCCAAATGTCTTCCCATAATATAAAGGGTTGAATTTTTCAAATGCTGAATTTTAGCAAAGAATCACATTATATAATTTTTTTTGTCAGCTGTTACATATTGACTGAATAAACACAAAACTGTGGTTTTCTCACACTATTTAACTTGGGCAACCCTAAAAATCAATCATTTATTGCCACAGTTTAAACTTGTATTATCTGAAGATAAACTTTAGCTTTAATTTGTGCGACTTTTTCCTCCTGTCAGACCGTCCTCAGCCACCAGAGGGCCCCGTAGTGTTCAACGAAGTCTACAGAAACTACATGGTCATCTCCTGGAACCCTCCTCTAGATGACGGCGGCTGCGCCATCTCCAACTACATCATCGAGAAGAGAGACACCAACAGAGACCTGTGGATGCCCGTCACCTCTTCCTCCACCAGAACCTCCTGCAAGGTCAGTTTTATTCTCCAAACTCTTGAGCAGAAAAAATACTTAGATAAATATACACAACCCAGAGATACAATAGGGTTTTTTCTGTATTTTCTGGTTTGGATGAATGTGAAAAAACAACGGCGTGGATAAATGATTTACTGTTATGCAAGATTATTTTATCAAGACCATATCCTTTTATAACTTGTTATCTTTTTTTTAAGCCGATTCAGTATTGAAGCCTTGTGCTCATTACCAAAGAAGAGAAACATCTGTATAAGGCAGCATTGGTTAGTTTTAGTCGTAAATAAGTACAAACTTTTTATACAGTTGGTTTTCTCAAATTAGCCCAGCCCTAAGCAGTTTCAAACATAATCTGTTTTACTTCAAATCAATCACAAATTTTCACATTTTATTGAATAAATAAAAGTGTTTGGAAAAGGTTAATTGCTGGGTTCCAGATGACGTAGCACCAATGTCTCCCAATGCAGATGGAGGGCCGGAAGTAAATGCAGCCCATTTATTTCTGTTGCTCCAGCATCAAAATGCCTAAAGTCTGTGTCCTGTACAGTTGTTCCAACTGTTCTAATAGAGAGCACGATAAACGTTATTTTTTCAAGATGCCTTGTGTGTTCCAGCCTATTTAGGGCTTTAGTATACTCGTTGTGATCAACTTTGCTTTGTTTTGAACTGGAGAAATCCCCTTCCTGCCGTCCATCTGAATTTTGCTTGTCATCCGGGTCACGTGTCTGAAATCGAGCAATAGTAGTAAGTCCTTCCAATAGGAGCCGAACCCCTGCTGTCCACTAAATAGATTGCAAGCTCAGAATACTTTCTGTGGATCTTAGTGTTTAGGTCCTTCTAATAGTTTCAGCTAGAATAGAGAGAAAACCCATTTTCAGAAAAGTTACCAGAAAACTCTGGAAACTTAAATGCTGAAAATTGGACAGTAGACAATTGGAGAGATTGACCACATGCCTGTTTGTCACTGTGTCCTAATACAGGTGCCAAAGCTGATCGAAGGTCGTGAGTACATCATCCGGATCATGGCTCAGAACATGTACGGCATCAGTGACCCACTCCTGTCAGCGGAGACCAAAGCTCGAGATGTCTTCAGTAAGCTGATGCTGAATAAACAAATCCATTCTCCAGGTAGGATAAAAGTTAAAATGGTGTCTGACCATTATGTATGTATGCATTGCAGAGGTACCTGATGCGCCAAAGCAACCCACAGTGAAGGAAGTTTACCATGACTGCGCCCTGATCAGCTGGGAGCCACCTGCTGATGGAGGAAAACCAATCACAGGTTACATTGTGGAAAGGAAGGAGACCAAGGCCAGCAGGTACATTATCCCACAGCGCTGATAAGCAACAATTGTAACTGAGAAAATATAAGGTACAGCTTCTTAGATGACCAAAACATTTCCAGGGAGATGGGAAGATATCATTTTCCAGGCACATTATCCTCAGCATGTAAAACTTCCATGTTTCAGATTATTTAAAAAAATGGGTGAAATGGTTATTTTTGCAGATGGGTTCGCTGCAACACAGAAAGAATCTACCCCAAAGTGGAGTACTGTGTGATGGAGCTGCTGCAAGGCTGTGAATACGAGTTTAGAGTCAGCGCTGAGAACGTAGTGGGAGCTGGCGACCCGAGTCCACCATCCAAACCAGTTTTTGCAAAGGATCCCATCGGTAGGCTCACGTTTTAAAACTTTCAATTTTATAAGCCTTATACAGTTAGCAGTAATAATGACTGAAGAACTCTTCTGCCTCAGTGAAATCTAGTCCACCTGTCAACCTTTGCGCCATCGACTTCACCAAAGAGTCAGTGACTCTGTCCTGGGAGCCGCCCACCGACACCGGACGAGGCAAGATCTTCGGATACCTGCTGGAGTTCCAGAAGGCTGGGCAAGAGGAATGGAGCAAGGTGAGATTAAGGGTGTTTTACACCTTATAGGCCGGTAGACTCGGTTCGATCTGGGAACAAAAGTGCAACATTTGCGGTTCACTTTTAAACTGCACTAAACTCTTTAAAAAAATTGTTCCCCTCTTCACCTGTGGGGGCGCTGCATCAAGAACCTCTGAAGGAAGCTTAACTTAGAAACAAAAAAAAGTGGCATCAGATTTTAGTGATTGTAGTATTTCTTTTTTGTTGTTGGTAAAAGACTACAAGGCATTTCTTCTGCTAGTGCTAGACTCAGGCATTTTTTTGGTTGTATTTACCCAGAATGCCCAGTGCTGTAGTCCACTTACTGCTTTTGGCGCAATCTTAGGTTTGCTTGGCATTCACACATGCATTCAAACTGCCCAAGAGTTCATTTTAGCTGAACCAAGACAGGTTTTTAGGCTTTTAATTTTTTTTAATAAACATCAGAGTTTGAATTTACATTCACACCACCCCAAACGAAACGGACTTTCCACCCAAACAAATAAGAGGTTTATTAAAGTGGCCTAAACAAGGCTGGTGTAAATGCACCATTTGTTTTTTATCTGAAGGACCTTATGTGCTTCTCCTTGGTCTTTGAGAAAAATAAGATGGTCAGCCTTCACCCTTCTTTGGCCCACAGGTGAACCAGACTCCAGATTCCTGCCAGGAGACCAGGTTTAAGGTGATAGACCTGGAAGATGGTGCTCTGTACCGCTTTAGAGTCATGGCTGTGAATGCAGCTGGAGAGTCTGACCCAACCAACCTGAAGGAGCCAATCAGAGTACAGGAGAGACTTGGTGAGTGAACAGCTTCTAAAACTATCTAACTCCACAACAAACTAAATTGTAGGTGATATTTATCATATTGGAAATAAATTGGCATAATTTGATATTTCTTATTGCAGAGCCTCCAGAGTTGATTCTGGATGCTGGAATGGCCCGAGAGGTGAAGGCCATGGCTGGTACTCACATCACCCTGATGGCCACCATCAAAGGCGTGCCATTCCCCACAGTCACCTGGAAGAAGAACGATGCAGAGGTTCCTACCAGAGCTGACATTGAGACAAACCAGGCTGGTACAAAGCTGGAGATGAGATTCTGCAACCGTGGAGACTGCGGAGACTACACTCTGACGGTGGAAAACTCGGCCGGTTCCAAGACTGCTACCTGCACTGTGCTGGTTCTTAGTAAGTATGGCATTAAGGTAGACAAGGAACAATAATAGAAGTGTCACCTATAAATCTTTCCTCATTTTCTTTCTATTATCTTAAGATAAACCTGGTCCTATTCAGCACCTCCGGGTGTCTGACGTCAGAAGTGACTCCGCCTACCTGTCGTGGAAGGATCCGGAAGACAATGGCGGCTCACGCATCACTAACTTTGTGGTAGAGAAGAAAGACACTGCATCCACTCAGTGGGTTCCTGTCTGCTCCACCTCCAAGAAGCGCAGCATGATGCTAAAGCACCTGATGGAGGGCACATCCTACTCATTCAGAGTTGCTGCTGAAAACCACTATGGCCGAAGCGAATTTGTTGAGACACCAAAAGCTATAAAGGCAATGAACCCTCTCTGTAAGTATCAGAAAAGTAAATACTTATTCAATACATACTTTTTATAACTACTTTACCTTACTTACTTTACAATCTTGTCATTTTGTGCTTCAGTCCCTCCTGGTCCTCCTAAAGACCTGCATCATGCTGATGTGGACAAAACAGAGGTCTGGTTGGCCTGGAACTGGCCTGATCGCGATGGAGGAAGTGAGATCACTGGCTTCTTTGTGGAGTATCAGGAAGAAGGAGCCAAAGAGTGGGAAGAATGGAAGACTGTGAGCATCCCAGAGAGTCATGTTACCGGCTTGGAGGAAGGAAAGACTTACCGCTTTAGAGTGAGGACTGAAAATGCCATTGGCCTCAGTAGACCTGACACCACACTGCCCATCCTCTGCCAGGAGAAACTAGGTAGGCAGCAGAAAATAGACACCAATCGATACCCCAGTGTACAACTTTAGTTATTCTATTATTATCCATATGTCTTTGTTTGTGATATATCAAATTAACGTGAAAATGTAGAGTAATTCGTGGTTTTCTGTGTTCTCATAGTCCCTCCAATTGTCGAGGTAGATGTTAAGCTGATTGAAGGCATCATTGTGAAGGCCGGCACCACCATCAGGTTACCAGCTATAATGAGAGGAATCCCTGTTCCCTCTGCCAAGTGGTCCATTGACGGGGAGGAAATCACGAGCCAGGGCAACATCAAAATCGATACTGACAATTTCTCAACTGTGCTCAACATCAACGAGTGTACCAGGAACCACACAGGCACCTACCTGCTCACTGTGTCCAATGCGGCAGGGACGAAAACCGTGGCCCTGAGTGTAACTGTTTTGGATGTTCCAGCTGCACCTATTGGACCCGTCAACATCATGGAAGTCACTCCAGACTCCATGACGATCGAATGGCGCCCTCCCAAGGATGATGGCGGAAGCCCCGTCACCAACTACATTGTGGAAAAACGAGAGTCCAACAAGGAGACTTGGGGAGGCGTTAGCTCTGGCAGCCTTGAAACTCAGCTCAGGATTACTCGCCTGCAGAAAGGAACAGAGTATGTGGTTCGCATTCGTGCCGCAAACAAGATGGGAGTGGGTGCTCCACTGGAGAGCAAGCCAACGGTGGCTGAACACACTTTCATGCCACCCAGTCCACCTGGTAAACCACAGCATTATGAGCTGTCTGAGGATGCTGTTACAATCGGATGGACCATGCCTCTAGCTGATGGTGGCAGCCAGATCACTGGCTACCTCATAGAGCGCAGACATAAGGGAGGAAAATGGATCCGTGTTAATAGGACCCCATGCAAGGACCTCCGATACAGAGTCCAGGGTCTGTTTGAAGGAAGTGAATATGAATTCAGGGTGTTTGCAGAGAATATTGCTGGCTATAGTGGTCCTTCTCCTACCTCTGACCCTTGCAAGCCTTGCAGACCCATCTCAGTCCCAAGCTCTCCTATAAATCCCAAAGTTAAGGATTACAGTAAGAACACTGCTGACCTGGTCTGGACCAAACCCTCCAAAGATGGAGGCAGCCCCATCCTTGGCTACACAGTGGAAATGAAGAAAGCCGATACCGAGGACTGGAAGAAAGTGAACCTGGATGACCTCATCAAGCTGTGTGCTTACAGGGTGAAGGGTCTGGAAGAAGGTGTGAGCTACAGTTTCAGAGTCTATGCTTCAAACATGATTGGAGACGGAGAGCCAAAAGAAATGCCACAGTCAATCACTGCTCAGGATATCCTCATCCCTCCTGAGATTGAAATGGAGGCTACCTGTCGCGATAGATTAACCGTGCGTGTCGGCCACAACATCAACATCATTGGCTACATCAAGGCCCGTCCTGATCCTGAGGTCATTTGGTCAAAGGAGGAGACAGTTATGGAGAACAGCAAACGAGTGACCATCATCCAGAACCTCCCGGTGGTTCACCTCAGGGTAAAAGAAGCTACGAGGAATGATCATGGAAAATACACACTGAAGGCTTCGAATGAGGGTGGTGAGGCTTCCTGCACCATCACAGTTAATGTCCTGGACAGACCAAGTCACTGCCAGAATCTGCACATAACCTATGCCACCAAGGACTCATGTATGGTCAACTGGGAGGCACCCATTGACAATGGTGGGTCTGAGATCACCAATTACATTGTGGAGTGCCGTGAGCCCAGCATTAGCATGTGGTCCATGATCTCTTCCAACTGCACCAATCGCAAGATCAAAGCCAAACTGATGGAGGGCCATGAGTACCTGTTCCGCGTCTGCGCCGTCAACAAGCTGGGACCTGGCCCCAGTGTGGAGATCAAGACTCCTCTGCTGGCCATCGACCCCATTGAGAAGCCTGGTGAGCCGGAGAACTTTAGAGCCACCGACATTGGTAAAAACTTTGTCTATCTGAGATGGAGGAAGCCCGACTATGACGGTGGCAGCCCCAACCTCTCGTACAATCTGGAGTGCAAACACAAAGATGCTGAACAGTGGGAGAAACTCAACACTAGTACACTAACGGATACCTTTTTCTTGGCTGCCAAGTTGGTTGAAAACCAAACCTACACATTCAGGTAAATTAAAACTTGATTATATTTCTAAGAAATATTCTTTGTTTAGTACATTTTTACTAGCACTGGATGATATAGCTGAAAAACATATCACAATAATTTTGTTTTTGTTTTAGCTATCTAAAATACAACCAAAATAGTGGCGTGACCTTCTGTTTTACCCACAGTTTACACTTTATGCTGCTGTTTTTTAATTTTAAGCAGTTGTAAGGCACAATAACAAAACATGAAACTATTGCTGCACAAGTTACTCAACAACTTGTTGCTAGGTAAGCCAACATCGAGTGAGTTAGTTGATGCCACCAGCCTTGCTTAGCTAGCAGTGAGAGAATCAATGGTTAGAGGTTTTCCTCTGCCTACATTCCCCAGAATGCTGTGTGGTTCTGGATTGGAGTTCAGTGAAATCATTGAACATTTTATCAGACGTATTTTCTGTTGGTGTAGATCGCGTCTTGATCACAATATAAATTATTAATTTATTCTCCAGCCCTAGCTTTTACTGAGAGATGTAACTTTTTTTTCTTGTGATTTCTTCCCTAGTACCTTTAACAAGTGTTTTTGAAAATAAAAGTTTTGTATTTTTTATTCAGGGTACAGACTGTGAATGAAGGCGGAGAAAGTGCATGGGTAAAGATCCCTGACATTGTGGTGAGGGAGGAGATCCAGAAGCCAGTCATTGACCTGAAGGTAGCTGGAATTGTGACAGTGAAGGCTGGAGAGTCAGTCAGGATGGAGGCTGCCCTGAGAGGAAAACCGCAGCCTGAAGTCAAATGGACAAAAGACAAAGCTGTGGGAGACAATCCCAGAATGAGCTATGAAACTGGTTCAGATTATTCCAAATTTCTTCTGACCAAGTCCAGACGTTCAGACACCGGCAAGTACGTCATCACTGCCACTAATACAGCTGGCACCTTCACAGCTTATGCAAACGTCAACGTCTTGGATGTGCCTGGACCAGTGAGGAACCTGAGGATCACCGGCATCGGAGCTGACAAATGCAGAGTGGTGTGGGACGGTCCAGAGGACGACGGAGGCTGCGAAGTGGACAGTTACATTTTGGAGAAATGTGAGACCAGGAGAATGGTCTGGTCCACATACTCCGCCTCTGTAGTCACTCCTTACTGTAACGTCACCCGACTGGTGGAAGGTAATGAGTACATCTTCAGAGTGAGAGCAGAGAACAAGATGGGAACTGGTCCTGCCATGGAAAGCAGACCTGTAACTGTCAAGACTCAGTTCAACAGACCTGGACCCCCCGACACCCCTGAAGTTACTAAGGTAAAGTTAAGGTCTCTATTTGAAAAGGTTGTAGCTGTAGAAACTAGGGATGCAAGTTATCAATTAATAGGTTAATCTTTAAAACTCTGAATTTTCTCCTGCACCAAGAGGACAAAATGTTTCACAATATGCAGAATTTTAAAAGAGCTGATTGACTTTTAACATTATTTTGTGAAAGCCATGTTAAATACTTACTGAATAAACAGAAAATTAATTAAACTTAGGTATATTTATAAGATATAACAAAACAGAAAAATTTTAAGTTGCTGAATAAAAAAAATTGAAGATGAAATGAATATAATGTACACTTAATTCCTTATGAACAGAGATGTTTATGCAGAAGAACCGTCTGTTGCTCTTGAATGAATGTTAAAACTTTGCTCCATAAAGTGCATTAACTCAGAAAAAGCCCTCAAAATCAACCTTGCTTATTGGCATCATGTTTTTTTTCATCATGTTATAATTTTTCTCCGTTATCCCCTTCACTTTTCTGTTAACAACACATCCTGGCTTTTGTAGTACATCAATAATCTTTAAACGAGACGTTGACACTGCTCCGCCATGCAGCGTGGCTGAAAATCTTAAGGCAATGACTTGAGGGGCTTGTCGAGTTTTTATAGTTCAAAACGAAACCACATAAAGTGCATTTTCATCCCACACCGCACTCTGTTTGGAACGCTTAGCTTTCCCGTTTTTGTATCCCTCCGCCATGTTTGTTTCTCTTACAACAACAAACAGTGATGCCCTCTGCTGGATGGAGCCCAAATTACAACACTGAAAGAATGTCTAAGCAGATACGTTAGTTAATCAATTGGAACTCATTGTAATGTAATAAACAGTAAGTTGATTCATTGTTTGCATCCCTACTAGAAGCGAGTTCCTTGGTCGCTGAACCATTTGCTGTTTTTGTTATGCAGGTCAGTAAGGAGGAGATGACTGTGGTCTGGGCTCCACCTGAGAACGATGGAGGAAAGTCCATCACCGGCTACATTCTGGAGAGGAAGGAGAAGCGGGCGGTGCGCTGGGTGGCTTGCACGAAGAGCCCCATCTCTGAAAGACGCATGAAAGTGACAAACCTGATTCCAAACCATGAATACCAGTTCAGAGTGAAAGCAGAGAACGAAGTCGGCCTTGGAGAACCAAGCAAACCCTGCAGACCTGTTGCAGCCAAAGATCCTATTGGTTCGTTCAGCTCACCCTACAGTCTGGAATGTCTCCTCTTTGCTTTTCCATTCATCACTGTCTTATGTTTTCACCTTTACCTTCAGAACCACCTGGACCACCAGCAGGCCTGAAGGTTTCTGACAGCACAAAGACCTCCATTACCCTGTCCTGGTCTAAACCCGTGTATGACGGCGGCGCCCCCATTATTGGCTACAGCCTGGACTTGAGGCTGAAGAGCGACGCCGACCCAGAGAAACCCTCAGAGGGCTGGAAGAGAATCGATACCCGTGGCCCGCTGGTGATCACAGAGTTCACTATCGGCCAGTTGGATGAGAAACAGGAGTATGAGTTCAAAGTCTCCGCCCAAAACCAGGTGGGCTGGGGTCGCCACGCCTACCTGAAGGAGGCAGTGTCTCCCAAGGAGATCCTTGGTGAGTCTATGCACTTAAAAGGCCATATAATTGTGGAAACCTCGGACAAAAATGTGGAATTTAACAAACAAAATGTAATCCACAAAAAAAACAGAATTGGGGGATAATAGCAAGTTTTATGAAAATGACAGAAAACTTTTCTGTAGTTTTTGTCAGCACAAACAGTGGAAGTGCAAGAATTAGATGACTATTCATAAAGAAGCTAGTTAGCTAGCTGCAGTTAGTCATGTCTCCTAAATCTTTAACATTTAAATAAATAAGTGGAAGCGCCGGTTGAAGGTAATCATTCAAACATATATTCCTTTTGGAAAAGAATGAAACAAACTGCTCATTTTTGGTAAAGCAACGCAAACAGCTCAAAATAAAAAAAATTAACAATCATTACTTCAATGGAGACTCCTGTGACAAATGGAAAAAAAACAACAACAAATGTCCAGGTCATTATGGAACTGTGCACATTTTTTTACTTCTTAACTTTTATTTTAATTTGACAAATATTTCAGAGTTCAACTTTTAAAGCATTTTTAAAGGGAAAATTTTCTTTTATGTTAAAAACAAGATTCATTGTTTTGCACATACAGTGCAAAAACATAAGTATTTTTGTTGCACTTTTTAGTACAAATATCTTAGTACACTTGAGGTAAAATAAAATTCTTACAAGTAATTTTCAGCAAGATGTAGTGTCTCAATATTGAAAAAAAAAACATACTAGTTACACTGACAGATTATTTAATTTGTAACATGAAAAAATATCTTGCTATAAGTGAAATAATCTCCCAGTGGAAAAAGTATTTTTTTTCATCAATATTAAGGAATTATTAACTTGTAAGTGTAGTAAAATATGTGCACCAAAAGGTATTACATGAACTCACAGAGTTATTTGTGCTTTCATGACAACAGAGGCCCCTGAAATCGAGCTGGATGCCAGTTTGAGGAAAGGCCTCGCCGTCAGGGCTGGGTGTCCCATCCGGTTGTTTGCTGTGATCAGAGGAAGGCCGGCACCCAAGGTGACCTGGAAGCGCCTGGGTGTGGACAACGTCATACGCCGAGGTCACGTGGACCAGGTCGACACCATGTGCTTCCTGGTGATCCCTGAGAGCACCAGAGAGGATTCTGGGAGATATGCATTGACTCTGTCCAACTCGGCTGGAGAGAAAGCAGTGTATGTCCGAGTCAAAGTTCTTGGTAAGAACAGGAAGCCATTGGAAAGGCTCAAACTGTTGCTTGTCTTATAGACTCGTTGCATGTTATTGTTCACATCTGGAAATTTCACGCATGCACATAACACAAAAGGGCAAAAAGACGATTTTTTTACTTTCCATACATGGTCGTGTTGTCGCGATAGAACAATTTTGTTAACAAAATGAAACCTGGAGATGTAGGTATTAATAATTCAGCTCAGTGCATCACAACAAAGGTAAAATAACAGAAAACCATTGAAGAACAACTCAGAGACACTTTTTTCTTGCTCTCTGTGTCGGTTACGCTGCACACAGACCTGTTAGTATGACAACTCCACTAATGTATCAAGATTCAATACGAAAAACAAAAACATTTCCAACACAAACAACAAAACATTCAGTCTGTTACAGTTCTATGTTTTTAAGCTTTATGTTTATTTTGTAATTATTAATAAGTGATCGTCTGAACACAGCGGTGCTAGATTAGCTAATTTAAACATGTTGATCTGTCACAGAGTTCAGTCTGTGGGTCGGATTCTTTTTCTTGTTTTTAATGGAACCAAAACTCACCAAATTCACCAAACCTTAACATCTACATGTTAAGGTTTTCAAAGTCAAGTTAGCATAACTGACCTACTTCCCTTTTTTCAATTAAAACTTTTTTCTAATTGTATTATTGACAGTTTGATCCACAGAAACCATGGCGTCCTTTTTTCTTTTATATGTCATGCATAGGTTTAAGTTTTAACATGGTATGATGACAACCAATGATTGTCATCGTCAGCAAATAGCTTCTTGCCCTCTAGCAGGTAGCCAGGCGGAAGGATTTTGGACACGGGATGACACATTGCACTTGTCTATAAAATATACCTGATCTTTATCAACTAAATTGATTTCTAACTCTATCTAGACACTCCTGGTCCGGTTGGCGGCTTGGACGCTACCAACATAACTAAGACAACCGCTCAACTCTCCTGGTTGCCTCCGGAAAATGATGGTGGCAGCCCCATTATTAATTACATTGTGGAGAAACGGGAAGTGGATAGAAAGACTTGGACCAAATGCATAGAGGACCTGAAGAAAACCAGCTTCAAGGTGACCAGCATGACGCCAGGCATCGAGTATTACTTCAGAGTCATGGCGTGCAACAAATATGGAATTGGAGTTCCTCAGGATTCTCCCAGGTCCTATCTGGCTGTGGATCCTATAAGTGAGTATGGCCTACAAAAAATTATGTGGATTGATTTTATTTATTTAATTTTTGTCTAATAATTGCCTACATTTAAATCAAGGTGAGCCGGACCCACCTAAGAAGATGGATGTGTTGGAGATTTCAAAGAACAGTGCCACGTTGGGCTGGCTGAAGCCCCTCAGAGACGGAGGAGCTAAGATCAACGGTTATGTCGTTGATTATCAGGAAGAGGGAGCTCCCGAGGACAAGTGGACACCTTACTCTGTCGTCAAAGATCTGACCATTGTGGTGGTTGGTCTGAAAGAAGGAATGAAGTACAAGTTCAGAGTGGCAGCAAGGAACTCAGTCGGAGTAAGCTTGGCTCGCGAGGCGGAGGGAGTGTTTGAGGTCAAGGAGCAGCTCAGTAAGTAGATCAGCTTATCTGCAAAATAACAGATTCTTGTGAACACTGGTTTAATTGTCGCTGCTCCTCATGTAGCAACCTCAGCGAACCCCAACCCATTACCTAGCAACCCAAACTGAGCTCCAACACGTTTGATCAGCTGGTTTTACTGCTGTATGTTCTATACAATGGCTGCTGGAAAACACAAGTGTTTTGTTGTTGACTTACTATCCAGAAACCACTTACTGCAATCTTGTTGATTGTGCAGGAGGCTCCACTTCTGTTTTTCTTTGATGCATCATTGCATCTGTTTGCAGCCATTTTCATGTATGTGTGTAAACGTTGGGGCATGGTAAGCAGCAGATTATTGGCGTAAAATTTCCAGAAAATTTACTCAAATAAGAGTAACAATATTTCATAATAAAGTAACAAAAGTAAAAGTAAAAAGTAGACCTATCCAAACCTGTCAGAGGAAGCATAATAGGTCACCTATAATATTTTCTTTGCTTTCAGTGGCTCCAAAGATCATCATGCCCGAGATTGTTACGGTGAGGGCCGGATCGAAAATGGTGATTGAGGGCATTGTGGCTGGTAAACCGGCTCCTTTCTGCAAGTGGAAGCAGGGCAACGAGGACGTACTGACCTCAGATCGCCTGTCGGTCGTAAAGACTCTGACAACCTGTACCCTCATCATCAAGAATGTGAACAGAAAGGACAGCGGCTACTACAGCCTGTCTGCCGAGAACAGCACCGGCAAGGTCAACCAGATCCTCAGATGCATCGTCCAGGGTCAGCTAAAGCACCCGTCACTGCTTCTGACAACATAGCATTGACATATTTAAATTATTTAATCGATAACAACGTCCTCTCCATTTCTCAGACATCCCTGGACCTCCAAGTGGCCCTCTGGAGATCTCAGAATTGGATATTGATGCTTGCACGCTGCTCTGGAACTCCCCGGAGGAAGATGGGGGCAGCAACATCACCAACTACATTGTGGAGAAGTGTGACATCAGCCAGGGTGACTGGATCACCGTTTCAGTTTCCTGCACCAAGACCAGCTTCCGAATGACCAAACTTACAACTGGAAAGGAGTACTGGTTCAGGGTCCGGGCTGAGAACAAGTCCGGCATCTCTGAGCCCCTCTACTCTGAGAAGATGATTGCCAGATATCCGTTTGGTGAGTTTCTTTCATTGTAAGGTGAATAGGGGTAAGATGAACCATTTTATATCCAACTAATCATTGGAATATTTGATAAATCAATTACTTGTGTAATTGTTAGTTATAGCCCTCGTAGTAAGTTTATGGCCAAATGGCTCAATTTACCTCAAAGCTACAATTTTGACTTTATGTCTTTGATTTATGACCTCATATTGTAGCTCTATATATAAAGCAAATTTAAAATATTTACTAAGGTCTAAAGTCAGTTACTATGAAATTTATGCTAGACTAAAATCCTTTTCAAGAGTGAAAAAATTTTTTTTAAGAAATAAAAATCTACTAAACACTTTACCCAGGAGGTTTGGCCACATAATCAAATGTTTTTTTTATTGTTTTCTAGTGACTCAACTTTCCTACCTTTTCAGATGTGATGTTATGTTTTAACGTTTTGGGGTTTTTTTCTCCTAGATCCTCCAAGTGAACCCAGAAACCTGCAGATCAACAAGATCAACAAGGACTTTGTCATTCTGTCTTGGGAGCGTCCCAGCAGTGACGGTGGAAGCCCCATCACTGGTTTCTGCATAGAGAAGAAGGAGAGGAACAGCCTGCTGTGGGTGAAGGCTAACGAGTCTGTGGTCAAAGCCACGCAGTACACCTGCACCGGCCTCATCGAGGGCCTGGAGTACACCTTCAGGGTGTCGGCCTACAACATGGCTGGACAGGGAAAACCCTGCAAACAGACCGACTTCATCACCGCCAGAACTGCAATTGGTAAATAAATTTGTTCTTACCTCAGTTTCTAATTAGAAAAAGAAAAGGCCAGCAATTGTTTTTTTTATTTCAATAGAATGTCAGCGCAAAATCAAACAAAACTATATAGAGAATATGACTATCATGTTCATACAATATAAATTTGTGCAAATATTTTCTCACTATAACAACTTAAATGTCTTCTTTGGTAGCATAATGCATTGTAACATGAATTATTCTTCCAGATTAATCATTAAGTTACTTCATTATTGTTGATTACTTTTATGCTTATTTTTAGTAAATATAAATGATGATGTATGATCTGTTGGGATATTTTCAGTGGCGTGCTCAGACATTTTGGGGGTCAGGTGCTCATGAGGTAAAATGGGAACCTTAGTAAAGAGATTTCTTTAAAAGGAAAAGCTTGAACATCATATTGTTTAAAATCAATAACCAAATGCTGTCTTGTACGACGGAGTGTTAGGGCCACGCTAATAAAATAGAAAACTAAAATCCTGAGAATAAAGTCATAAACTTACCAGAATAAAGTCAACATTATAAAATAAAGTTGTATGAAAAGGAAATCTTAATATTATGGCCTTATTTTCCTCCTAGTGTTAATATGTGCACAATCCTGCATACATTACCAGCTGGGTTGAAGTAAGTGCTCTAGGATTGTGGCAAGGATAACCCAAACAAGTCTGGTTTCGCTTTAGATTCATCATTTAAAATTCATGTTAAAGAGGATCAAAACCAGACAACATTGCTCATGTGAAACCCTTCTATTTTCCTTCCAGACCCACCAGGTAAACCCGAAGCAATGGATGTGACCAAGAACTCTGTCTCATTGGTCTGGAGCCGTCCCAAACATGACGGTGGCAGCAAGCTGATTGGCTACCATGTGGAATACACTAAGGTGCCAGAGGACAAATGGACTTGCTGCAATGCCAACTGCATGAACATCCGGACTGAGAGCTACGTGGTTCAGGGCCTGGAGGAGGGTCAGAGGTACCAGTTCAGAGTCATTGCCAAGACTGCCATCAACGTCAGCCTCCCGTCTGAGGTGTCGGATCCCATTGCTGTCATTGCTGAGAATGGTACGGTTCTGCTCAACATTAAACCCGTAAAGAACAAATCAGATCCAATGGCGGGTCTTGAACTTCCTCCCTCTGTCTGCTGTACAGTTCCTCCCCGCGTTGAACTGGGCGTCAACATGAAGAGCCTCATTGTGGTAAAGGCAGGCGACAACGTCTTCCTGGATGCTGAGGTTCACGGCAAACCCCTGCCTAAGGTGAGCTGGAAGAAAGACGGTGCGCCACTGGTGATCACAGAGGGAATGAAGGCAACGCAGAAGAAACACGTTCATCTGCTGGAGCTCTACTCAGTCACCAGGAAGGAGACTGGAGACTACACCGTCCTCGCTGAAAACCTGAGTGGTAGCAAGTATGCCACCATTAAGGTCAAGGTGCTGGGTAAGCTGCAGTAAAAACAGTGATGTTAATGGTGTGATTAATCGTTATTAATCGATTACTGATTGCTCCCTTAGGGTTGTGTAATTCCAATTATTTGTTCTTCATAAAGATTTTATTGTGGACTCCCTAACTGTTTGTGGGGTCCCTTAGCTTTTAAAATAACTTTGTATCATTTTGCCTGGAGTTAATTAAATAAAATCCATGTTTAGGATTATAGAAGAAGCAAGTACAAATATTTACAAAATGTTCCATTTTTGTATCCAATTAATCATCAGAATAATCAATAACCAAAATAATCCTTAGTTTCAGCCCTACTGAAAAGCTCAACAAGCCTTAAATGCATTCATATTTGAAATTCAACCTTTCTTCTTCCTGCTCTGCAGACAAACCCGGCCCTCCAGCCTCAATAAAAATCGCCAAAGTGTTTGCTGACCGTGTGAAGATTCGCTGGGAGCCTCCACTCGCAGATGGAGGATCTGAAATCACCAACTACATTATTGAGAAGCGTGAAACCAGCAGGGCCAACTGGGCGCTGGTAACCGCTAACATCCACGGCCACATCACCGACTGCTCAGTGGAAAAGCTCATCGAGGGTCATGAGTACCAGTTCAGAGTGAGTGCTGAGAACCAGTACGGTGTGGGAGACGCCACCATGACTGACGCCGTAACCGTGAAGAACCCATACGGTAAGAATACATTTTTCTATTTTTGTTTGTATGAGTAAAACTGTTTATCTGAAAATCTTTGCAGACAGAATATATGAATGTCTTAATGTAAGTTTTAGTTGAACCCAGAAAGACCATCATTGGGGAATATATATAAAATATAATGCAATTTTCTGTACCCTCCTCCTGACTGATACTTGTCTTTTGATGCTTTTTAAACTTTATTTTAAGTTTGAAATGCTCTCTTAATAGCTCTATGTTGTTTTTTCTTACAGTGTGAATACCTTTTTAAATTTCAAATATGACATTTGAACAATTTGAAACCACTTGCTCCATTGTTTTTGGTTGTGCAGGAGGCTCCATTTCTGCTTTTCAAATATGTATTACTGTATAATTGCACATCTAATTTAAATTCCCTTTGGGATCAACCTAGTATTTTTTAATTGAATTTGAATTGAATGGGTTTGTAGGTATTTTTATTTTTAGTTGAATTGGAGGGACTTGACCCGCAGCAGCTTTTTTGTATTTAAAGTGACAAGACACTTTATAGGTTTTGTATTGCCTACAAAACTGTCCTTTCCTGTTCAAGGAAGCATAATAGGTGTCAGTTCAGAGATGCTTGTCAATCTGGTCTTCAGTATGACCAGTATGGATCAGTATGTCCACATCTGATGGAAGAGACTCTCATGCCTTTATCTCTTCCATCAGATGTTCCTGGGCCATGTGAGCCACCGGTCATTACCAACATCACCAAGGACTCCATGACAGTCAGCTGGAAAGCCCCCGCCAATGACGGCAAAGCTCCCATCCTGGGTTACCTGGTGGAGAAGCGTGAGGCCACAGAGTTGGCCTGGGCTAAGGTTAACCGCCGACCCGTTATCGACAGAACCATCAAGGCAGTTCAGCTGACCGAAGGCTCAGAGTACGAATTCAGAGTCATCGCCTTGAACAAGGCCGGCCTGGGCAAACCCAGCGATCCGTCCAACGCCGCTCTGGCTGTTGACCCCGTCTGTGAGTGTCTGATTGGCAGAAAACCGTAACTGAAAATATCCCTGATGTTTGTCAGACTTATAAGCTTTGTGTGTTATTCTTAAGATCCGCCTGGCCCACCTGCGTTCCCCAAGGTGGTGGACTCTACCAAGCATTCGATCAGCCTCAGCTGGACCAAACCAGCTTACGATGGTGGCTGTGAGATCATTGGATATCTGGTGGAGTGCAAGCAAGCCGACGCCGAGGAGTGGACCAAGTGCAACGTCCCGAAGAAACTCCAGGCCACCAAATTCGTGGTGACCAGCCTGATGGAAAACACAGAGTACCAGTTCAGAGTCATTGCCGTCAACAAGATTGGCTACAGCGACCCCAGCGAGGTTCCTGGAAACCACATGGCCAAGGACATCCTGAGTACGTTCATCAGATGTTTGTTGTGTGTAGGCCTGTCACAATAAGTAATAAGTCAATTAATCATGATAAATTAAAATGAGCTCTGTCATTGAAAAGCCGCTATTTTGAAAAACACTGGAAGCATTTGACACCCAGTATGAAGTAGTTAGTTTGCACTATCCGTCACTTTGCCTGTTTTCCCTGCCTAAGCTGAATTTGAAATGCAGTTTTGATACTGAGACTTTATAATCCATTTGGATTCTTGTTTTGTTTTTTCTTTTGTATATTTAAAATGTTTTCCAGTCCCAGTGTTAAATATTCTTTAGAAATTACAATTTTTTTTTTTTTATCTTTGAGTGAGTATATTTGCATTTACAAGCCATTATTATTATTATATTAGTTGAAAAGAGTCTCAAAATGACAATATTATAGTTTATTGCAATAATTTCTGGGACAATTTATTGTCTGTAAAATGACTTAAAGGTGGGGTAGCCAACATATTTTAATAATCTGTCTCTCTGCAGTTGCCCCTGAAGGTGAGCTGGATGCTGATCTGAGGAAGGCTTTGGTTCTGCGAGCCGGCATCACCATGAGGCTGTACGTCCCGCTGAGGGGACGCCCGGCGCCCAAGGTGACATGGACAAAGGTGGACGCCAACCTGAAGGAGAGGCAGGGCCTGCTGATCAAGACGTCCGACTGGGACACCCTGCTAATGATTGAGGACATTAACAGATATGATGCAGGCAAATATGTCCTGTCTCTGGAGAATAGCAGTGGATCTAAGAGCTACACCATCATTGTTAAAGTCCTCGGTAAGGGTTTGTCTGAGTACACACACTGCAAACAGTTAGGGTTTAATCAGAGGCGTTGCACTACAGTGAATAAATGTAAACCTGGATTTGTTTTGAACTGTTGTTAAAAAAGAGCAGTTACAGAAACACATTTATGTTAAGCTTCAACAAATATGATTACACTACAAAAACACAAAATCTTCCCAAGTATTTTTGTCTAGTTTGTAGTGCAAATATCTCACTATACTTAGCATAAAACAAACTGACTTGCAAATATCTTTTCAGCAAGATATAGGAATAATATATTGCTAAAAAGAAAGTACCAGTTCTACAGGCAGATTATTTCACAAGATCAACAAAATACCTTGTTAAAAGTTAAATAATCTGCAAGTGAAACTAGAATTTTCTTTTTCAACAATGTTGAAGAATTATTGACTAAAAACAACCTCCTATAAGTAATTGAAAAGTTACTTGCAAGTTAGTTTTGTTTTATTTCAAGTCCACTAGAAAATAAAGTACTTGGAAAGATTTTGTGCTTTTGTACTAGATCCCTGAAGGTGTGTTTATTTTTATCTGACACCAAGACGTCCATAACAGATCGTTAATTACGGCAAGTTATAAGGTGTAGCCTTCATGAAATCAAATCTATGAAATCAAATCGCCTGTCAGTGGTCATAATGTTGTGCTCATTTAATGCATGTAACCTAATGTAAATTAAAATGACCATTTAGGTTTCTATTTTTATTACTTTGATACCCTGATCAGCTGACTAAAGTTTTCTGCTGCTCCTCCCCACTCAGACTCACCTGGACCACCTGCCAACCTGACTGTGAAGGAGACCTCCAGGACCCACGCCTGGATAAGCTGGGAGCCACCGCTGATCGATGGTGGAAGTCCAGTAAAAAGCTACGTTGTGGAGAAACGTTTGGCTGAGAGGAAGGCGTGGACCTGCGTCTCCGCTGAGTGCCACAAGACTTCCTTCAGGATCACCAATCTGGAGCCGGGTCAAGCATACTGCTTCAGAGTTCTGGCTGAAAACGCTTATGGCATCGGAGAGGGCTGCGAGACGGCAGGCAGCGTCCGGGCCTCCGGTAACGATTTATTATACTTCAGATAAGCGATTTTAGTCGTCCATCTGAATCCAAAATTATTCATTCAATCAGAAACGTACATTAAAAATTTGGATGTGGAATTAATTTTAGTAATTTAAAGGACAATTAAGCCATTAAAGAGGTGACGTATTATACAAAATTCACATTTTGACATATACAAAATTCACATTTTGACATTTTTACACTTCCATTTTGAACCCATTATCTACCATCCCCAGCGGGGTTACTAGGTCTGTCACCTAGTAACCCAAGCTGAGCTCCATCATGATTGGTCAGCTGGTTTTATGTGCTGTACAAGACGAGTGTTTTGATGTTGACTTACCATTCAAAAACCACCTGTTGCATTCTCGTTGGCTGTGCAGGAGGTTAAACTTCTGCTTTTCAAAAATGTATGTACGGTTGTACCTTCTTCGGAGGTTTCTGTGTGATTTCTTTTAGCAGTTCTTGGTGCACCGCCACCACAGGCGAGTTGGTGAACAGGTTTTTCAATTAGTTTGGTTCGTTTGACACAGTGCAGTGTGAAAGCGAACCACACCAGCTTAATAATAAATGTTGCAATTTTGGTCCCAAATCGAGTGGCATCTACCAGTCTATCAGGTAGAAAACACCCAAAGAGTTTCATGTTCCATTCAGATCTAAAAGAAAATACATTCATATGTCTTCACATTTGGAGGTTTCTTTGTATTCAAGTTTCTTAAGAGCTATGCACTGGAACTAATATAATTCTGTTCTTATCAGAAAATACACTTTAACCTTTTCTAAATCCACTTTTGCAGAACAACCTGGTCCAGTGACAGACTTCAGAGCCCAAAAGACCACCAAAGACTCTATTACATTGAGCTGGAAGAAACCCATTAGTGATGGCGGAAGCTACATTACCTCTTACATCCTGGAGCAGAGCGAAGGAGAGGAGAAATGGAAGGAGATTATGAAGGGCAAGAACACCAGTCACACCATCAGTGAGCTGGCAGATGGCAAGGAGTATTTATTCCGGGCCAAGGCCCTCAACGAGTCTGGAGAAGGGCCACCAACTGAGCTCACTGCTGTTGCCAAGGACCAGTTTGGTAAGGAACCCATCTGGTTAGCCTTCATGACATACACATTTTTTTAAAGGGGTAGTATTATGTAAAGTCAACTTTTTAAAGCTTTACATCATGTTATAATGTTATTCCCTTTTCAAAAACATACCTGGAGTGTTGCCTTGCTTCTTTCATTCATGTTTGAGAAATTCTTTAATCACTGTGGTAACCAATCGGCTGTGTAAAACACCTGGGTGGACATAGCCTCTCCTTTGAGATGCAGCTCCTCTTTAGTGTTGCAGTTTCTGAGCTCCTCCACTCAGCTCCTTCAGACTAGCAGCAATTACCAAACACCTAATTGAGCTCATTGTAGGAGCTGCTTCTCAGTGAAATGCTGGTAAAAACATTGTTAAAGGTTTAATAGAGGAGCAATGTTGTGATGAATTCCTGAAGGCAGAGTCAGAAAAAGAAGGAGTTTCTTAAAGAGACAGAAGCCCAATTTCAAGGCGTTAAATGAAATGACCTGATATGACATGACACAGACAGACGGAGTTTGAATCAAGCAGGCAACCCACCAATTGCAGGGCGAACTCCTATCGTCGCCTTATAAAATCACAAAGTCACATTTCTTCAAGGTCATGTGATATATGTACCATTTTTATAGCACAATCATGGATTCTTGATTGTACTATAAAGTGGCACTAAGTGACTGAAAAATACACCATACTGCCCCTTTAAATGCACTTACACGATTTTCTATGCCAAAAAATAATTTCTTATAGAAAAGTTTTTAACATCAATTGGTAACATTTCAGTGCTGCCTGACTGCAACTTGAGCAGTCTTCATGATGGTTGCTGCGTGGTGAAGGAGGGCACCACCATGCGCATCAACATCCCTGTCATTGGAGTGCCTCACCCTACCGCCACCTGGAAGAAGGGCGACATGGGACTTGGTGACACTGGCCGTATATGTGTTGAGGCCTCCCAGGGCATTACCACTCTACTGGTCAGAGACTGCCAGAGAGGAGATGCAGATACCTACACCATCAATGTCAGGAATAGCGCAGGCTCAAAGGACTGCAAGTTCCAGTTGAAGGTCGTTGGAAAGCCCGGATTATGCACTGGACCCATCAAGTTTGACGAGATAACTGCTGATGGCATCACCCTGGAGTGGGCACCGCCTAAAGACGATGGAGGTGCAGAGGTGTCCAATTACATCGTTGAGAAGAGGAGGACAACAGACAACAAATGGGCCACGGTGGCTTCAGCCATCCAGAAGACCACCATGAGGGTGATCAGACTCCACGATGGAATAGAGTACATCTTCAGAGTGTGTGCTGAGAATAAGTACGGCATCGGAGAGTTCCTGAGGTCTAACCCAGTCATTGCCCAGCATCCTTTCAGTGAGTACAACTCTGGTCTTAAAAACTTTACTTGAAAAATCCTTTGATTTCTCTTTTTAATTACTGTAAATGTCAGTCTAGTTTTTGTAAATGGTTTGACAGGTAATAAGATATTCAAATGACTTTCATATAGTTAAAATGGATATTCTCTGATCCAGAATTGTTTGATTCTGATTAGACCGAGGATTATTGAGTTCCAATCCAATTCAATTATTTAAATATCTGCAGATACAGACATGATCTAACCATGAGATTGATAATTACAATAAGCCTCAGCTTGTGTTAATGCTCTTTCCATGTTATATGATATACAGTACACTTACATTTGGATCAGTGACCTCAGGGCAATATTCAAATATCAGTGTAGTATGACAGGCAGCATTTGAATAAAAGACTAATTAATTTGATTAATGTTGAAAGGTACAGCCTGAAAATTTAGTGTTTAAATTTTTTTGATGGTAAAAGTAATTGGTATTATGAAGTAATCTTAAATGCTTTTGTTACAGTAAGCAGGTCTTGTGTTTTTATGTATAAAATTTGAGTGAATTAACTGATCTTTTATCTTTCCTCAAGATGTACCTGAGGCGCCAGCTCCTCCTGAGATTCTGAGCATTCGACATGAGTCAGCCATTCTGACTTGGGCTGATCCAAAAGACTCTGGTGGCTCCCCAATCACTGGTAAAATACTGTTATTCATCTCTGTAATTAGGTAATCGAGTGTCATCAATCATCATTAATTATATTTTTTGGGGTTTTTTTCAGGGTATCACCTTGAGTTTAAGGAGAGAAACAGCCTGATGTGGAAGCGAGCTAGTAAGACTCCTTTGAGAGTAAAGGAGTGTAGAGTTACGGGTCTCGTTGAAGGACTAGAGTATGAGTTCAGGGTGATGGCTATGAATGTGGCCGGCCTTGGAAAGGCAAGCAAAGTTACTGAGGCTGTTGTCGCCCTTGATCCTATTGGTGAGTCCAAACCATTTTCTTAAAGTTATAAATTACACATAGGAAGCTTTCTGTTTTTATTGTAAATGCCTGAATTAAATTGCAGTGGCTTTGCTTTATTTCACGTCTATTTTTTTTTTCCAGATCCACCTGGTAAACCAGATGTGATTAATGTTACCAGGAACACAGTCACTCTAATTTGGACTACTCCTAAATATGATGGTGGCTATAAGCTGACTGGCTATATGGTGGAGAAACTTGAGGCTGGTGGAAAGGCATGGATGAAGGCCAATCACGTGAACATCCAGAGCTGTGCTTTCACCGTTACAGACCTGACAGAAGGAGCTCAGTATCAGTTTAGAATCAGGGCCAAGAATGCTGCTGGTGCTGTCAGTGTTCCCTCAGAGACCACTGAATCACTGACCTGCAAGGATGAGTATGGTATGTAGCTTAAAATTTAAGACTTGTGCAACTTCAGGTTTTAAAAATCAATGTTTTAAATGTACAATTATTATTCAACAACTTCCTGTTTCTTAACAGAGCCTCCATCTATCACTCTTGACCAAGAGATGAAGGAGGTTGTGTCTGTCAAGGCAGGAGACACAATTGTTATCTCAGCTGCAAAGATTGTGGGCAAACCTCCCCCAACTGCTTTCTGGTCCAAGGGGGGTCGTGAATTCAAGAACTCTGACATTGTCACTGTAACTAGCACTCCAACCTCTTCAACCCTTTCTATCAAGTATGCAAGCCGGAAGAATACTGGAGAGTACACAATTAATGCTAGTAACCCATTTGGTATTAAGGAAGAACACATTAAAGTAAAGGTCCTAGATGTTCCTGGACCACCAGGCCCTATTGAAGTCAGTAACATTTCAGCTGAGAAGTGTACCCTGACCTGGCTTCCACCTGAAGAGGACGGAGGCTCCTCTATCAAGTCCTACATCCTTGAGAAGAGAGAGACTAGCCGCTTGCAGTGGACCAAAGTTGCGGAAAATATTATGGACTGCAGACATGTAGCCAGTAAACTGATCAAGGGCAATGAGTACATCTTTAGAGCGTGTGCTATAAACCAGTATGGCACAGGAGACTCTAGCCTGTCTGGTCCCGTCAAAATGGCTGACAGCTTTGGTAAGTTTACCTTGTGGAAGAATAAAGTTAAAAAATACTGACATTGAAATGTTGGAAATATTTTTTTTTCACTGCAATTTTTTTTTCCTTAGGTCCACCAGGTCCACCCTCAGCTCCAGAGGTAGATAATGTCAGTCGGAATGCTGTTACCATTTCATGGAAGAGACCTGTACAGGATGGAGGAAGTGACATTAGAGGATATTGTGTAGAAAGGAAAGAAAAAAGAGGAATGAGATGGGTGAGAGCCTGCAAGAGGACAGTTCCTGACCTTCGCTTCAAGGTGCAAGGCCTGAGTGAGGGAGTAGAGTATGAGTTTAGAGTCACTGCTGAGAATAAAGCTGGATTTGGGCCGCCAAGTGAGCCATCGCGCCCTGTAATGACAAAGGATATTGTATGTAAGTAAAGAAGACTTTGCAACCAACCTTTAAAGCAAGTAGAAATATAGCATTACCAAAGAATTTATATAGGAATTTATATGACTTCCATCTGAAAATGCTTTCATTAACTTTACTAACCTCTTTTTTTACTTTTTTTTTCAGATCCACCTGGTCCTCCATCCAACCCTAGAATTACAGAAACCACAAAAACTACAGCAGCCTTTGCTTGGGGCCGTCCTCATTATGATGGTGGTCTTGAAGTAGAAGGTTACATTGTTGAGTATAAAAAGGAGGGTCATGATGACTGGGAGACAGAGACACAATATCCAGTTAAAGTTACTGAATATGTCATTGGTAAACTTCAAAAAGGAGGCAAATACCACTTCAGAGTTAGTGCTGTAAACTCTGAGGGAGTCGGTGAGCCTGCAGAGGTCGAGAAAGTGACTGAACTAGTTTACCAGGAAACGATACCAGACTTTGAGTTGGATGCAGAGCTCAGGAAAACTCTGGTTGTCAGATGCCGTGCTTCAATTCGTCTATTTGTTCCTATCAAGGGCCGTCCTGTTCCTGAAGTCACTTGGAGCAAAGAAAATACCAACCTGAAAGCACGTGCACACATTGATACAACAGAGTCCTACACTCTACTGGTTATTCCTGATTGCACTAGGTACGACGCAGGAAAATACCATCTCTCTTTGGAGAATGTTGCTGGTAAGAAGTCAGGCTTTGTCAACGTGAAAGTTCTGGACACACCTGGACCTCCAGTCAACCTTAAACCAAGAGAGATCACTAAAAACAGCATAACTCTCCAGTGGGAAATCCCTATTATTGATGGAGGGTCCAAGATTCATAACTACATAATTGAAAAGAGAGATGCTACAAAGAAGGCTTATACAGTGCTTAGCACCACATGGCAAAAGTGTTCTTTTAAATTTCAAGACCTTGAGGAGGGAGCTTACTACTACTTCCGTGTTTCTGCTGAAAATGACCTTGGTGTAGGTGAACCTGCTGAAACCCCTGAGCCCATAAGAGTATCTCAAGCCCCCTCTGCACCAGATAACTTGTATGTTACTGATTTGACCAATGACAGCGCAAGTCTTGCATGGACCAAGCCTCTTCATGATGGCGGTAGCTTGATTACAGGTTATGTCATTGAGGCTCAAAAGAAAGACACTGATCAATGGGTCCACATAACCACCATTAAGGCTCTAGATTATACTGTGACAGATCTGATTGAGGGTGCTGAATACATCTTCCGTATAATGGCTGTCAATGCATCAGGCAGGAGTGATCCTCGTGAGAGCCGGCCAGCTGTGATTAAAGAGCAAACTTCTGCTCCATCTTTTGACCTGAGAGGAGTCTACCAGAAAACTGTAATTGCCAAAGCAGGGGACCGTGTTAAGGTGGAGATTCCAGTGTTGGGAAAACCCAGGCCTGTTGTGTCATGGAAGAAAGGAGACATGGCTCTTAAGGAAACACAAAGAATCAACACTGAAACCACAGCAACATCAACAATCCTAAACATCAGTGAGATCAAAAGAACTGATGAAGGCCAGTATTCCATGACTGGAAAGAATATCCTGGGCACACTGACAGAAACCATCACAGTCCTGGTCCATGACATTCCAGGTCCTCCTACTGGTCCTGTCAAGCTGGAAGAGGTGTCTTGTGATTATGTTATTATGTCCTGGGAACCACCAGAGAATGATGGAGGTGTTCCTATAAACAATTATATTGTTGAGATGCGTGAGACTACAGGTACTTCATGGGTGGAGTTGGCAGCTACAGTTATTCGCACCACATTCAAAGCAGCACGACTTAATACTGGAACCCAGTATCAGTTCCGTATCAAGGCTCAGAACAGATATGGCGTTGGACCATGTGTTCTGTCTGAACCAGTGTTTGCTGCCTATCCATTTGATGTGCCAGGCCAGCCTGGCATTCCTGTAGTTACAGCTTTCAACAAAGATTCAATGACTCTTAGTTGGAATGAGCCATCTTCTGATGGAGGCAGTCCTATTCTTGGGTATCATGTGGACAGAAAAGAGAAAAACAGTATCCTGTGGCAGAGGATCAGCAAAGCTCTTGTTATTGGAAACATCTTTAAATCATCAGGCCTTGTTGATGGCATTGCATATGAACACCGTGTCATTGCTGAAAACATGGCTGGTCTCAGCAAACCTAGCAAACCCTGTGAGGCTACATATGCTTTGGACCCAGTTGACTCACCAGGTAGGCCTGTGGCATTGAATATCACCAGACATGAGGTGACATTGTCATGGACCAAACCAGAAGGTGACGGAGGATTTTCTATTACGGGATACACAGTGGAGAGGAAGGAGATGCCTAATGGACGCTGGCTTAAAGCAAATTTCAACAACATTCTAGAAACCATGTTCACAGTCAGTGGTCTGACTGAAGAGGCAACCTATGAGTTCCGTGTGCTTGCTCGAAACTCAGCTGGTGCTGTTAGTGCTCCATCACAGCCATCAGAAGCCATCACATGCAGAGATGACATTGAAGAACCCAGGCTTGATATTGATGCATCATATAGCAGTAATGTTGTAGTAATGGCAGGAGAACCATTCAAGTTGGAAGCCAGTGTAACCGGCAGGCCAATTCCTTCTCTAGTATGGACCAAGGAAGGAAAGGAGCTGGAGGACACAGCTAAAATAGAAATTAAGACATCTGACTTCCACACAACCTTAATCGGCAAAGATTCTCTAAGGAGAGACGGTGGTGCTTTTACCCTGACTGCAAGCAATCCTGGTGGATTTGCAAAGTTCACTTTTAATGTTAAAGTACTCGACAGACCTGGACCACCAGATTCCCTTTCAGTTACGGACGTTGCTGCAGAAAAATGTGTGCTTAACTGGCTGCATCCAACACATGATGGTGGTGCCAAAATTGAATACTTCATCATACAGAGGCGTGAGACCAGTAGGTTGGCATGGACAAATGTAGCCACAGACCTTCAAGCAAACAGGTTTAAGGTCACAAAGCTTCTTAAAGGAAATGAGTATATTTTCAGAGTAATGGCTGTCAATAAGTATGGCATAGGTGAACCCCTTGAATCAGAGCCTGTGACTTGTGTCAACCCATATGGTCCCAGTGACCCACCAACGCAGCCTGAGGTCACAACTATCACCAAAGACTCAATGGTTGTCTGCTGGGAGCGTCCTGAACATGATGGAGGCAGTAGAATTAATACATACATAATTGAAAGAAGGGATAAGACAGGTCTACGTTGGGTGAAATGTAACAAGAGGACTGTGACAGATTTGCGATTCAAGGTCTCTGGTCTCACACAAGGTCACGAGTATGAATTTAGAGTTTTTGCTGAAAATAATGCTGGTCTCAGTAAGCCCAGCTCTTCTAGTCCATTCTACAAGGCTGTTGACACAATCTTTCAGCCTGGACCTCCAGGAAACCCAAGAGTGCTTGACACCTCTAAATCATCCATTACTATCGCCTGGAATAAACCTGTTTATGATGGTGGTTCTGAAATCACTGGTTACATTGTGGAGACTTGCCTGCCTGAGGAGGATGAGTGGACAATTCATACTCCTAAGAAAGGATGGACAGCCACATCTTTTACCATTACTAGTCTGAAAGAAAACCAGGAGTATAAAATCAACATCTGTGCAACAAATTCTGAAGGGGTGGGAGAACCTGCTGCTGTACCTGGAACCCCTAAGGCCGAAGACAGATTAATTTCGCCTGAAATTGAACTTGGAGCTGAGCTACGTAAAGTTGTTTCCATCAGAGCCTGTAGCACACTCAGACTTTTTGTCCCCATCAAGGGAAGGCCAGCACCAGAAGTAAAATGGTCAAGAGAGCATGGAGAATCCCTGGACAAGGCTAACATTGACATTACCCCATCATTCACAACTCTTCAGATAGACAATGTTGACAGGTTTGATGGAGGTAAATATTTGGTGACAGTAGAGAATGCCTCAGGAAGTAAAACAGCTTTTGTTAATGTTAGAGTACTAGATACTCCTGGACCACCTCAGAATCTCATTGTTAAGGAGGTCACAAGAGATTCAGTTTCCCTGGTTTGGGATGCACCTCTCATAGATGGGGGCTCCAGAGTCCGCAGCTACATTGTGGAGAAGCGTGAGTCAACCAGGAAAGCCTACTCAACCGTATGTGCCAGCTGCCATAAGTCTAGTTGGAAAGTGGGAGACCTGGAAGAAGGAAAATTGTACTTTTTTAGAATAGTTGCTGAAAACGAATTCGGTATTGGTCTCCCAGTTGAAACCATTGAACCAATTAAGGCATCAGAAAAGCCTCTGCCACCTGGCAAAGTATCTCTCCTTGAAGTTACCGGAAGAAGTGTCACACTAACTTGGGAAAAACCAGACCATGATGGAGGAAGCAGAATTACAGGCTATAATGTTGAGATGCAATGTAAAGGAAGTGAAAAATGGACACAAGTGATGGTGGTAAAGACAAACGAGGCCCAAGTAACTGGACTCACATATGGAGAGGAGTATACGTTCCGAATCTCTGCATTCAATGAAAAGGGTGTTAGTGACGCCCGGCCTCTCAATGTACCTGTGGTGGCTAAAGATTTAGTAATACCACCAGCTTTCAAACTGATTTTCAGCACATTCAGTGTACTGGCAGGAGATGATCTTAAGATTGATGTACCATATGTTGCCTGTCCTAAGGCTACTGCAACTTGGCTGAAGGATGATGTCATTCTCAAAGAAACAACAAGAGTTAATGCTGAGGCCACAGACAAAAACCTCCTTCTTATCATTAAGGAGGCTTGCAGAGACGATGTGGGCAAATATACTATAAAACTAAACAATACTGCTGGGGAGGCTACAACAGATATCAGTGTTGTTGTCTTGGACAAACCTGGTCCTCCAACTGGCCCGATCAAGCTGGATGATGTCACAGCAGACAGTGTTGTCTTGTCTTGGGATCCACCACAATATGATGGAGGTTGCTCAATCAACAATTACATTGTAGAGAAGAGAGATACCTCAACTACAAACTGGCAGATTGTGTCTGCTACTGTAGCTAGAACAACCATCAAAGCGGCTCGTCTGAAGACTGGTTCAGAGTATCAATTTCGAATTGCTGCAGAAAATAGATATGGCAAGTCATCTTTTCTAATTTCTGATAGCATTGTTGCGCAGTATCCATTTGAGGTGCCCAGTTCACCACGATCTGTTGTGGTAAAGTCAGCCACCAAAGAGACCATGACTGTTGTGTGGGAGAATCCCAGCAATGACGGTGGAAGCAAAATTCTGGGCTACCACTTAGAACTTAAAGAGAGAAACAGCATTCTCTGGGTGAAACAAAACAAGCAGATAATCCCAGAAACCAGATTTAAAGTGGTTGGACTTGAAGAGGGCATTGAATACGAGTTTAGAGTGTATGCTGAGAATATCGTTGGCCTCAGCAAACCTAGCAAGGTGAGTGAAATCCAAGTAGCCAGGGATCCTTGTGACAGACCCGGAAAACCAGAGGCTGTCATTGTAACAAGAAGCCAAGTGACACTGAGATGGACCAAGCCTGAATTTGATGGTGGCATCAAAATCACTGGTTATGTTGTTGAGAAAAAAGAGGCAAGTGGGCGTTGGATGAAGGCCAGTTTTGCCAACATTATTGAAACTGAATTTGTTGTCACAGGACTTACTGAGGATCAAACCTATAATTTCCGTGTCATTGCCAAAAATGCAGCCGGTGTCTTTAGCCAACCATCTGATTCTTCTGGATCCATCACTGCCAAGGATGAGATTGATCCACCAAAAATTGACCTGGAAGCTAAATACTCCCAGGTTGTGGTTGTAAATGCCGGAGAGACATTTAAACTTGAGGCTGCTATTTATGGTAAGCCAGTGCCCACTGTACACTGGCTGAAAGAAGGTACTGAGATTACAGAAGCAGCTCGTTTAGAAATCCATAATACCGATTTTTCAGCTTGTCTAATTGTTAAGGAAGTTATTCGTGTTGATGGAGGACAGTACACATTGCTGGTAAAGAATGTTGGTGGAGAAAAAGTTATTAACATTAATGTCAAGGTATTGGACAGACCAGGTCCACCTGAGGGCCCTATCTCTATTTATGGTGTCACCAGTGAGAAATGTTCAATTTCCTGGAAACCTCCCTTGCAAGATGGAGGTAGTGATATCTCCCATTATATTGTTGAGAGAAGGGAAACCAGCAGGCTGGTATGGACTGTAGTTGAGCAAAAGGTTCAGACCCTAAATCTAAAAATCACCAAACTTCTTCCTGGTAATGAATACATCTTCAGAGTGATCCCTGTCAACAAATATGGTATTGGTGAGCCTTTGGAATCTGAGTCGATGATTGCCAAAAATCCATTTGTCGCACCAAGTCCACCAACTGACGTAGATGTTTCTTCAATTACTAAGGACTCTATGGTGGTAACCTGGGAGAGACCAAATAATGATGGTGGGAATTCCATTCAGGGGTATGTCATTGAGAAACGTGATAAGGATGGTGTGAGATGGACAAGGTGCAACAAGCGCAGTGTGACAGAGTTGCGTTTCAGAGTAACAGGACTCATAGAAAACCATAGCTATGAATTCAGAGTAGCTGCTGAGAATGCTGCTGGAATTGGTACACCTAGCACACCAACAGTGTACTACAAAGCATTGGATCCTGTTTTCAAACCAGGCCCACCCAACAACCCCAAGGTAGTAGACACTTCTAGGTCTACTGTATCTCTTACATGGGGTAAGCCCATATATGATGGTGGAAGTGAGATCAAGGCTTACATTGTTGAAGCAAATGATGTAGCAGCTGATGAGTGGTTTATGTGCACTCCACCCACTGGAATAACAGACACTAAATTCACAGTGAAAAAGCTTCTGGAAAAGCATGAGTACCAGTTTAGAGTTTGTGGAATCAACAAAATTGGTGTTGGTGAACATGCTGATGTGCCTGGTAAAATACTTCTTGAAGAGAAGCTTGAGGCTCCTGACCTTGAATTAGATGCTGATATGAGAAAAATGATCAACATCAGATCAGCTTGCACACTCAGGTTGTTTGTACCCGTGAAAGGGCGGCCAGCTCCTGAGCTGAAATGGGGAAAGGTTGAAGGTGAGATTAAAGAGACTGCCCAAATTGACAACACAGGAAGCTATGCTTCACTTACCATTGAGAATGTTGACCGATTTGACAGTGGCAAATACACACTGACTGCAGAGAATGCCAGTGGAGTTAAATCAGTGTTCATCAGTGTCAGAGTCCTGGATTCTCCTAGTCCACCAACTAACTTAACAGTTAAAGAGATTACTAAGAACTCTGTCACTCTTTCATGGGAACCTCCACTTCTGGATGGTGGTTCAAAGATTAAGCATTATATTGTTGAGAAGCGTGAAAGCACAAGAAAGGTTTATACTACCATTACAACATGTAACAAGATGTCATGGAAAGTTGAACCTCTTCCAGAGGGTGGAATCTTCTTCTTTAGGGTCTTGGCTGAGAATGAATATGGTGTGGGTCTCCAAGCTAAAACTATGGAGCCAATTAAAATATCTGAGAAGCCTCAGCCACCCGGTAAGGTTAGTGTTCTTGACGTCACTCACAGTACTGTTACTCTAAGGTGGGAGAAATCTGAACATGATGGTGGTAGTAGGATCAGTTATTATGAAATTGAAATGGCTCCTAAGGACAGTGAGGCATGGACTGTGTGTGCTAGTGTAAAAGGGCTTGAGACAGTAGTGAGCAACCTTCTCAAGGGAGAGGAATATCAGTTCAGAGTTGTTGCTGTAAATGAGAAAGGTAAAAGTGACCCAAGACAACTGGCTCAATCAGTTGTAGCCAAGGACCTAATCATTGAACCTTCTGTGAGACCCAAATCAAGTTCCTACAGTGTTCAGGTGGGAAATGACCTCAAGATAGAGGTTCCAGTTGCTGGTCATCCAAAACCAACCATAAGCTGGACTAAGGATGGAGTGGCACTTAAGCAGACCACCAGAGTAAATGTCAGTGACTCAGCACATCACACCACTCTAACCATAAAGGATGCCACCAGAGAGGATGGTGGTATGTACACTGTCACTATTGCTAATGCCTTGTGTTCCAAGGATGCCACTATTGAAGTTATCACCCTGGATAAACCAGGACCACCAACAGGTCCAATCAAAATTGATGATGTTAGTGCTGAAAGTGCCACTCTTAATTGGGAACCTCCCTCATACACAGGTGGCTGTCCAATCTCCAACTATGTAGTGGAAAAGAGAGACACAACTACAACCAATTGGGTTGTTGTGTCTGCCACTGTGGCTAGAACAACTTTAAAGGTTGCCAATCTCAAGACTGGTGGTGAATACCAGTTTAGAATCTTTGCTGAAAACAGATATGGAAAGAGTTACGCAATTGATTCAGTGCCTGTTGTAGCACAATATCCATTCCAAGAACCTGGACCACCAGGAACACCATTTGTTTCCTCATACACTAAAGACTACATGGTGGTCGAGTGGCATAAACCTCCATCTGATGGAGGCAGTGCCATTTTGGGTTATCATTTGGAGAGGAAAGAGAAAAATAGTATCCTGTGGACAAAGATCAACAAAATGCTCATTCAAGATTGTAAATTCAAGTCTACTCCTCTTGAGGAAGGCATTGAGTATGAGTATAGAGTATATGCTGAGAATATAGTTGGCATTGGAAAATGCAGCAAAGTCTCAGAAGTTTATGTAGCCCGTGACCCATGTGATCCTCCTGGCCGTCCAGAGGCTGTAATTGTAACCAGACACTCGGTGATGCTGAGATGGACACCCCCTCAATATGATGGTGGAAGCATTGTAACTGGCTATTTAATGGAGAAACGTGACCTTCCAGAGGGAAAATGGATGAAAGCTAGTTTCACAAACATTATTGAAAATGAATTTACAGTTACTGGCCTTACAGAAGACAGTAAATATGACTTCAGAGTGATTGCAAGGAATGCCGCTGGTGCTGTCAGCAAGCCCTCTGAGAGCACAGGATCCATAACAGCTAAGGATGAAGTTGAGCCACCCAAGTGTGAAACTGATCCTATATACAATCAGACAATTGTCCTTAATGCTGGAGAGACTTTCAGTCTGGAGGCTAGTGTAGAAGGAAAGCCCATCCCAACAGCCCAGTGGTTCAAAGGAAGTGTTGAAGTTGAAAACTCAGCAAGAGCTGAAATTAAAAACACTGATTTTAAAGCATTACTTGTAGTAAAGGACTCCATCAGAGTGGATGGCGGACAGTACACTTTGGTTCTGACAAATGTTGCAGGAACTAAGACGGTCCCGTTCACTGTGAAGGTTCTTGATAGACCAGGCCCATCCGAGGGACCCCTCACAGTCAGTAATGTTACTGAGGAGAAATGCTCACTGTCATGGCTGCCACCCAGGCATGACGGAGGAGCAAGCATTTCTCACTACATTATTCAAAAGAGAGAAACTAGCCGCTTGGCTTGGACTGTGGTCTCCAGTGATTGTGGAGCTACAATGTTCAAGGTTACCAAACTATTGAAAGGCAATGAGTACATCTTCAGAGTTTTGGCTGTCAACAAGTATGGAGTAGGGGAACCTCTGGAATCTGAGCCAGTTATCATGAGAAATCCATTTGTTCCTCCTGGTTCACCTTGTGAACTAGAAATCACTAACATTACTAGGGATTCAATGACTGTTTGCTGGAACCGCCCACAGTCTACAGGAGGAAGTGACATTGCTGGTTACATTATTGAAAAGAGAGACAGAGCTGGAGTGAGATGGACCAAGTGCAATAAACGTAGAGTGACTGATTTGCGTTTTAGAGTAACAGGTCTCACTGAGGACCATGATTATGAGTTCAGGGTATCTGCTGAAAATGCAGCTGGAGTGGGCCAGCCAAGCCCACCTACACCTTATCTCAAAGCCTGTGACCCTACTTTTGAACCAGGTATTCCCACTAATGCCCACGTAGTTGACACAACAAAAGATTCCATCAGCTTAGCTTGGCACAGGCCTATATATGATGGGGGTTGTGAAATTCAAGGATATGCTGTTGAAATAACCAAGGCAGAAGAAGAGGAATGGACTATTTGCACACCACCCACTGGAGTGAATCTTACCAAGTTTACCATCAAAAACCTGATAGAACATCAAGAATACAAGGTGCGTGTCTGTGCTATGAATAAAATTGGTGTTGGTGAGCCCACCGAAATTCTGGGAGTTGTAATCCCTGTGGATAAAATTGACCCCCCAGAGATGATTTTGGATTCAGAGCTCAGGAAGGGAATAGTTGTTCGTGCAGGAGGCTCAATGAGAATCTGTGTGCCTTTTAAGGGCCGTCCCACTCCTGACGTAAGCTGGGCTAAAGAGGATGGTGAACTGCCCAGTAAAGCACAGATTGAGACTGCTGAACATTTCACACAGCTCTCTATTGACATTTGTGATAAATATGATGCTGGAAAATACATCCTCAATGTAGCAAACAGTGCTGGTAGCAAATCAGCTTTTGTCTCTGTTAAAGTTCTGGACACTCCAGGGGCTCCATTAAATCTTAAAGTTAAAGACATAAAGAGGGAGAGTGTCACTTTGACTTGGGAACCCCCTGTAATTGATGGTGGCTCAAGAATAAAGAATTACTTGGTTGAGAAGCGTGAGTCAACCAGGAAGGTGTACTCTAATGTAGACAATAAATGTACAAAGACAAGTTACCGTATCACAGGTCTTACTGAGGGAACGATTTATTACTTTAGAGTCTTAGCAGAAAATGAATTTGGTGTTGGACAACCAGTTGAAACAAAAGAATCTGTTAAAACATCTGAGCCACCTTTATCTGTGGGTAAAGTTAATTTGACTGAAGTCACAAAAACCACAGCCTCACTCTCCTGGGAGAAACCAGTCCATGATGGAGGCAGCAGGATCATTGGATACTACATTGAGATGCAGCCTATGGGATCAGAAGAATGGGTTGTGGCTGCCACAACTAAGACCTGTGAGGGTACTGTTACTGGTCTAAGTGCAGGACATGAGTACCTTTTTAGAGTATCAGCCTTCAATGAAAAAGGAAAGAGTGACCCAAGGCCTCTGGCTGCAGCAGTTACTGCTAAAGATGTTACTGTTGAACCTGGATTCAAGATGAGATTCAATACCTACAGCTTACAACAAGGCGAGGATCTGAAAATTGAGATTCCAGTTCTTGGACGTCCTGTTCCAAAGGTTGAATGGAAAAAGGAAGGACAACTTCTTAAAGAGACAACTAGAATAAATGTATCAAGCACACCATCATCTACAAAGTTGGTAATCAAAGATGCCAGTAAAGAAGATGCTGGCAAGTACACTATTACAGCAACCAGCAGCATTGGAACAGCTACAGAGGAGATTACTGTTATCATTCTTGACAAACCTGGACCTCCTACAGGCCCTGTGAAGATTGATGAAGTGAGTTCTAATTTTGTTACTCTCTCCTGGGAACCACCAGAGTATACTGGAGGTTGTCAGATCAACAACTACATTGTAGAGAAGAGAGACACCACTACTACTGTGTGGCAAATTGTTTCTGCTACAATAGCCAGGACAACCATAAAAGTCAGCAATTTGAAGACTGGCACTGAATATCAATTTAGAGTCTCAGCTGAGAATAGATATGGAAAGAGTTCAGCTATTGTCTCTCCTGCTGTGGTTGCCAAGTATCCATTCAGTGAGCCTTCTGCCCCTGGAATACCAGTTATTACATCTGCAACCAAAGAGAACATGGTTGTTGAATGGAAACCCCCCACCAACAATGGGGGTAGTCCAATTCTAGGCTATCACCTGGAGAGAAAGGAGAAGAACAGCCTTTTATGGGCCAAACTAAACAAGCTTCTTATTCCAGATGCACGATTTAAAACCACAGAATTGGAAGAGGGTATAGAGTATGAATTTAGAGTTTATGCTGAGAACATTGCTGGCCTCAGCCCAGCTAGCAAGGTCTCAGAGAGCACAGTAGCCAGGGATCCATGTGACCCACCAGGCACTCCTGAGGCTATTGAAATCACCAGAAACCATATCACACTTCAATGGACCAGACCCCAGTACGATGGAGGCAGTGCAATCACTGGGTATTTGATTGAGAGGAGGAAGCACCCAGATAAACGCTGGATGAAAGCAAGCTTCACCAACATCATTGATACCCAATACACTCTCACTGGGCTCACTGAGGATCGTGTTTATGAGTTTAGAATCATTGCTAGGAATGCTGCTGGTATTTCTAGTTGCCCATCTGAAAGCACAGGAGAAATAACAGCTAAAGATGAAATTGAGGCTCCAGATGCCACCATGGATTCTAAGTTCAAAGATCTCACAGTTGTTCATGCTGATGAGACATTTATCATTGATGCTGATTACACTGGTAAGCCTCTGCCTGAGGTCACATGGTTAAAGGATGGAAAGGAAATTGACAAAGCTACAGCAAGAATGGAAATCAAGACCACACTTACCCGCACCATCCTGACAGTTAAAGACTGTATACGAGTTGATGGTGGCCACTTTGTTCTCAAGCTTGTTAATGTGGGTGGAGTCAAAATGATCCCAGTTAATGTAAAGGTTTTGGACAGACCTGGTCCTCCAGATGGACCATTAGAAGTGAAAGGAGTGACAGCTGAAAAATGTTATCTGCACTGGAGCCATCCTTCACATGATGGTGGAGCTAGCATCTCTCACTATATCATTGAAAAGAGGGAAACCAGTCGTTTGTCATGGACCATGGTTGAGCCAAATATCCAGGCAATCAGCTACAAAATTACAAAGCTGCTTCCTGGAAATGAATACATCTTTAGAGTTACTGCTGTGAATAAATATGGAGTTGGTGAACCTTTAGAATCTGAGCCTGTTGTTGCCCGTAATCCATTCACCACTCCCAGTGCACCCTCCACTCCTGAAGAAAGTGCTATTACTAGGGATTCCATTGTGCTTACTTGGGAGAGGCCAGAGAATAATGGAGGAGCTGAGATTGAAGGATATGTACTTGAAAAACGTGATAAGGATGGCGTCAGGTGGACCAAGTGCAACAAGAAGAGACTGACTGACTTGAGATTTAGGTGTGGTGGTCTCACAGAGGGCCATTCCTATGAATTCCGGGTCTCAGCTGAAAATGCCGCAGGTGTTGGAAAGCCTAGCACACCGACACAGTACATCAAAGCATGTGATGCCACTTATCCACCAGGACCTCCAAATAACCCCAAAGTCACTGACCATTCCAGCACGACAGTCTCCCTTTCCTGGTCAAGACCTATCTATGATGGTGGAGCACATATTACTGGATATGTTGTTGAAATGAAGGAGGCATTAGATGATGAATGGATTGTTTGCACACCTCATACTGGTGTCCAAGACACTCACTACACTGTAAAGAAGTTAAAGGAGAATGCAGAATACAATTTCCGCATATGTGCCATGAACTGTGAGGGAGTAGGGGATCATGTGGACCTCCCAGGGTCTGTGATTGCGGCAGAGAAGTTGCAGGCTCCTGAAATTGAACTAGATGCTGACCTGAGAAAGATGGTCAATGTTCGTGCCACTGCAACACTACGTCTTTTTGTGACTATCAGAGGAAAACCTGAGCCTGAAGTCAAGTGGTCAAAGGCTGATGGCACTCTAAATGAGCGTGCTCAGATTGAAGTCACAAGCTCATACACAATGCTTGTGATTGAAAATGTTGACAGATTTGACACCGGCAAATATGTACTAACCCTTGAGAACCTTAGTGGCTCTAAATCAGCTTTTATCAATGTTAGAGTTTTGGATTCACCCAGTGCTCCAACAAACCTACAAGTTAAGGATGTAAAGAGACATTCTGTCTCTCTTTCCTGGGAGCCTCCTCTGATTGATGGTGGAGCAAAGATATCACACTATATTGTGGAGAAGAGAGAGCAGAAGCGAATGGCTTTCACCAGTGTTAGCACCAATTGTGTAAGGAACTCATACATTATTTCTGACCTGCAAGAGGGAGTTAGATACTTTTTCCGTGTGTTGGCTGTAAATGAGCTAGGAGTTGGTCTGTCAGCTACAACAGATCAAGTCAAAGTTTCAGAGGCACCTTTGCCCCCTGGTAAAATAACTGTGGTTGATGTGACTCGTCACACTGTCACCCTTTCATGGGAAAAACCAGATCATGATGGTGGCAGCAAAATTACAAGCTACATAGTGGAGATGCAGCCTAAGGGAGATGAAAAATGGACAGTGTGCAGTGACGCTAAGGCACTAGAAGCTACTATTGAAGGACTTATTACTGGTGAGGAATACTCCTTCAGAGTAACTGCTGTGAATGATAAGGGTAGGAGTGATACCAAACCTCTGGCTATGCCTGTGTTAGTAAAAGACATCACAATGGAACCTACCATCAACTTGCTTTTCCATACATACACTGTAAAAGCAGGAGATGATTTGAAAATTGATGTTCCTTTGAAAGGCAGACCTCAACCTGAGGTATCCTGGAAGAAGGATGGCAGTGCACTAAAGCAAACTACTAGGGTAAATGTTCTGAATTCAAAGACCTCATCAAAGATCACAATCAAAGATGCCACCAAAGATGATGTTGGAAAATATGAGATCACTTTGACTAATTCAATTGGCACAAAGACAGCTGAAATTTCAGTAATAATTCTGGATAAACCAGGTTCACCCAGCAACATTAGGGCGGACGAGGTGAGTGCCGACTTTATCTCCCTGTCCTGGGATGCTCCAACCTATGATGGTGGGTGCCAGATTAACAACTATGTTGTGGAGAAGAGAGACACTACCTCTACCACATGGCAAATTGTCTCAGCTACAGTAGCCAGGACATCCATAAAGGTTTCCCGTCTCACTCAGGGCACAGAGTACCAATTCCGCATTGCAGCTGAAAACCGTTATGGCAAGAGTCCAGCAATTGATTCTGCTCCTGTTGTTGCACAATATCCATTTGAGCCTCCTGGCCCTCCAACCAATCTTCATGTTGCCCATGCCACCAAGACAGGCATGCTTGTAGTCTGGGGCAGACCTGCCAATGATGGTGGAAGCCCTGTCATTGGTTATCATGTTGAATCCAAAGACCAAAGCAGCATTTTGTGGACCAAAGTCAGTAGAGGTCTGCTGACTGAAAACCAATTTAAGATGACAGGCATCGAAGAAGGCCTGTCATACCAGTTTAGAGTCTATGCTGAGAATATTGCTGGCATTGGTCCATGCACTAAATCTTGTGAACCAGTTGCAGCCAGGGACCCATGTGAATCTCCACATAACCTTAAAGTCACAAATATCACCAGAAACTCCGTTTCTCTCTTCTGGGATCCACCTGAATATGATGGTGGAGTGAAAATTGTTGGATACATAGTGGAGTGCAAAGAGCTCCCTAATGGTCGCTGGCTAAAGTGTAACTTCACCAATCTACAGGAGACTTACTTTGATGTCACAGGTCTTACAGAAGATGCACAATATGACTTCCATGTTATTGCAAAGAATTCTGCAGAGATGTTGAGTGCCCCTTCAGAATGCACTGGTCCTGTCACCATCAAAGATGATGTAGAACCTCCAACCATCATCTTAGAGGATAAATTCAGGCAATTAGTTGTCATTAAGGCTGGAGAGATAATTAGAATTGATGCTGAAATTACAGGTCGTCCAATCCCTGTGGTTTCATGGTCTAAAGATGGAAAAGATATTGAGGCCAAGGCCAGGTGTGAAATCACTTCCACAAACTTTACCACTACTCTGATTGTCAGAGATGCTATCAGGAGGGATTCTGGACAGTATGTCTTGACTTTGCACAATGTAGCTGGAACCAGGTCTGTAGCTATCAACTGTAAGGTTCTGGACAGGCCTGGACCAGCTTCAGGACCTTTAGCAGTGTCTGGTCTTACTGCAGAGAAGTGCACTATAACATGGGGTCCACCTCAAGAGAATGGTGGAGCTGAAATCATGCACTATATAGTGGAGAAACGTGAGACAAGCCGCCTTGCTTGGACTCTTGTTTATGGTGACATGAAGGCAACTACCTGCAAAGTTACTAAGCTGCTCAAAGGAAATGAGTACATCTTCAGGGTCAGAGGCGTTAACAAATATGGAGATGGTGAGGCTCTGGAGAGTGAGGCAGCAAAAGCGTTGGATCCGTTCACTGTAGCTGCAGCCCCCACTAATGTTCAGGTCACCTCAGTCACTAGTGAGGCCATGACAATCTGTTGGGAAAGACCAGTTTCTGATGGTGGCAGCAGTATCTATGGCTATGTAATTGAAAAGCGAGAGAAGACTGGCCTCCGCTGGTGCCGTGTCAATAAGAAGCCTGTCTATGACCTCAGAGTCAAAGCTTCCAATCTTCGTGAGGGAAGTGAATATGAGTACAGAGTGTTTGCAGAGAATGCTGCTGGACTTAGTGCACCTAGCACCCCTTGCCCACTCACCAAGGCTGAAGACCCACAGTTCCTCCCCTCACCTCCTGCTAAGCCCAGGATCATTGACTCAACAAAGACCACAGTAACACTAGCATGGAATAAACCACTGTTTGATGGTGGAGCACCTGTAACTGGTTACAGAGTAGAATACAGAAAGTCATTAGATGATGAATGGTTCGTTGGAGTCCAGAACACCAAGAATACAGAGTTTACAGTGGTGGGACTGACTCCTGGAGCTGAATATGTATTTGTTGTCAGATCCATTAATAAAATTGGAGCAAGTGAGCCTAGTCCTGAATCAGACAAACAGACTGCTAAAGAAAAAGAAGAAGAGCCAGTCTTTGAAATAAGCAATGAAATGAGGAAGACTCTTATTGTGAAAGACGGCAGCTCATTTACAATGACGGTACCCTTCAGAGGCAAGCCTATTCCCACTGTTAGTTGGACAAAGCCTGATATTGATCTTAGAGTACGTGCTGTCATTGACACCACAGACACCTTCACCTCAATCACCTTAGAGAAAGCAACACGCAATGACTCTGGAAAATACACTGTCACTTTGTCCAGCATTGCTGGAACCTCCTCACTGACACTCAATGTTAGAGTTCTTGACTCACCTGGACCTCCTGCATATGTGGAAGTCAAGGAAGTGACTAAGGCATCTGCTACTGTAACTTGGGACACTCCAGAGAATGAAGGAGGAGGACCAGTAAAGAATTATCTTGTTGATTTCCGAGAGGCAAGCAAAAAAGGTTGGACTAGGTTGACTGATACATGCCACAGACTGACTTATAAGGTGTCAAACCTAAAGGAAGGAGAAGTTTACTATTTCAGAGTGACAGGCGAGAATGACTATGGTGTTGGTGTTCCAGCTGAGACCAAAGAGGGAACCAAGATCACAGGTATAAACATTCATGTTATGTTATCTGTAGTTTACACAAAATAAATGTACACACAAGAAAATATAAGAGCTTTTTCAGTGAAACAAATTATGTGATCTTTTTTCCAGAAAAACCAAGCCCACCACCAAAGCTTGGAGTAACTGATGTCACCAGGGAGAGTGTGTCATTGGCATGGGCTAAACCTGAACATGATGGAGGCAGCAGAATTACTGGATATCTGGTTGAAGCACTGGAGAAGGGTCAGGAGAAGTGGGTTAAATGTGGTGTCACCAAGTTTATCCACTTTACTGTGTCTGGCCTAAGGGAGAAAGCTGAATACTACTTCAGGGTCAAAGCTGAGAACCTTGCTGGATATAGTGATGTTAAGGAAATGTTCACCCCTGTTATGGTCAAAGACCAGCTGGGTAAGTTACAAAATATATACATATTCAAATTCACTATTGTAATCCAGAAGAAAATATTTCTGGTTTAACTTGTTTTCTATACTTGTACTTGTTCTGATACAATCTAGTCAAAAATCAAAAGACATTGTAAAACCTGTGATCTTCATGTTTCCCCAGAATCTCCCGAAATCAACATGAAGGACTTCCCCCACAACACTGTGTACGTTAGAGCTGGTTCAACTCTGAAGTGTGAGATTCCTCTGACTGGCAGACCCCTGCCCAAAGTCACTCTTTCCAAGGATAATGTAGTACTTAAGTCAACAATGAGGTTCAATTCTGAAGTCACTCCTGACAGCATCAAAATCATCTTGCGTGAAAGCATTGCTGGAGACTCGGGACGCTATGATATAACTGCCTCCAACTCCAGTGGAACCACCAAGTCCTTTGTCAATATTGTGGTTCTGGATCGCCCAAGTGTTCCACTTGGACCTGTAGAGCTGTTTGATGTCACAGAAGAGAGTGCAAGTCTCAGGTGGCTCCCACCAGCATATGATGGTGGCAGCCCCATCACTAACTATATCATCCAGAAGAGAGAAACAACTACAGCAAACTGGATTGACGTCTCATCTGCTGTGGCTCGTTGCACCATAAAGGTTATGAAACTTACCACTGGGCTGGAGTATCAGTTCAGAATCAGGGCTGAGAACAAATATGGAATTAGTGAACATATCGACTCTCCAGCAGTCACAGTCAGCCTTCCATACAGTAAGGGGTTTATTTAGCTTTCATTCCAAATGTAACATTTAATACTCAAGTTTAATAATGAGCATGCACAAACCTTGTAACTTTGATTTTTATCTACCAGCTATTCCAGATGCTCCATCAACTCCAGAGGTTACTGCTGTAACCAGGGAGAGCATCGCATTAGCCTGGAAGGAGCCCAAGTCAGATGGAGGCAGCCATGTGTTTGGCTACCATCTCCAGATGAAAGATAGGAACAGCATCATGTGGCAGCTAGTTAACAAAACGGTGATCCGATCTACACACTATAAGGTCACCACCGTTAATGCTGGACTTATTTATGAATTTAAGGTGGCAGCGGAGAATGCTGCTGGCCTCAGTGTTTTCAGTAAGGCTTCAGATGCTGTGTTGGCTATAGATGCCTGTGGTGAGGACCAAGTGAAACATTTTTAAAGATAAACATGATCAAATTATGGTGAAAAAGTCTGTTAATTAATCTTTTCTGGTCATATCTGCAGAGCCACCCATCAACCTAAGAATCAGTGACATCACCAAAAACTCTATCAGCCTTGCCTGGGAGAAACCCAACTATGATGGTGGATCCCCTATTACTGGTTACATTGTTGAGAAGAGGAAAGGTGTTAGTCCTAAGTGGTCCAAAGCTAACCTCACCAATATCACGGACACACATTTCACTGTGGCTGGACTTACCCAGAATGAAACATATGAATTCAGGGTCATGGCCAAGAATGCAGTTGGTTCAGTAAGCAACCCATCTATGACAGTTGGACCAGCCACTTGTGTGGACACCTATGGTAGGAATTATTTTTGATCCTGAATTTACTTATAGTTGTTTCAGTTAAATACAATATAAGCTATTGGCCATTTTTACTGTATTTTTGTGTTTTTTCCCCTAGAAAGTTTATGATTATCTGTACAAATTGCCACTGTGCTCTTGTTATGCATGATACCTAGCTACATCAGAAATTCAACAAAAACATCTTTGTTTTTATCAGGTGCCCCAGAAATTGAAATTCCCCAGGAGTACCTTAATGAGGTCAAATACAGCGCAGGCTCAGACGTGGAACTTAAATTCAATATCACAGCCAAACCTACCCCCACAATTGAGTGGTTTAAGGATGGACGAGAGCTCAAACCTACTGCTCAGCTCACTTTCAAACACACGTTTGAGTCCACTGGTATATTCCTGAGGGACACTACTCGTCTGAACTCGGGGACGTATGAGGTCAAAGTGAAGAACTCCCTGGGATCTTCATGTGCCATTGTCAGGCTGCTCATTCAAGGTATTCACATGATAATGTTATTGCAACATATTTGCATTGAAAGACATAATGTATACCTCATTTTTTTGTATATATTTGTTCCTTTATCAGACAAGCCAGGACCTCCTGCTGGCGAAATTCAGTTTAAGAAAGTGATGGCTGACAACATTACCATCATGTGGTCTCCACCTGCCGATGAGGGCGGTGCCATGGTAACTCATTACATCGTAGAGAAGAGAGAGACCAGCAGAGTCATGTGGTCTATTGTGTCTGAGAAACTTGTAGACTGCATCGTGAATGTGCCCAGACTCATCCAGGGTAATGAGTACATCTTCAGAGTCCGTGGAGTCAACAAATATGGCATTGGAGACCCCCTGGAGTCTCAGCCCATTATTGCAAAGAACCCGTTTGGTAACAGAACACAGCACATTTTACTCATTTAAAACAATACAATAGTCTAAACAGACTTATGTGAGCTGTGCTTTTTCATTTTATACAGTTCCTCCCAGTGAACCATCTAAGCCTAAGGTTACTATGATCACCAAGTCCACAATGACTGTGATCTGGGAAAGACCTGCACTGGATGGAGGCAGTGATATTGATGGTTATTACCTCGAGAAAAGAGAGAAGAAGAGTCTTCAGTGGTTCAAGGTTGGTACTAATCTAATTAGTAGATTAATATTTACTAATTTCATGCTTTAAGAAGATAAACTATTAATTACAATGGATATTTTTATTATTATACATAACACTATCCACTGTTTTTTCCAGGTGGTGAAAGGAACAATCAGAGACACCAGACAGAAAGTCAGCAACTTAACTGAAAACAATGAGTACCAGTTCAGAGTTTGTGCTGTAAACAAGGCTGGAGCAGGAAACTACTCTGAAGCCTCTGATCTTTACAGGGCCTATGACCCCATTGGTATGTCAGAAGATTTCATGTTGTTTCTGAATGTTGACCTTTATAACCTAAAGTGGGTTTATATGCAGCTACTAAAAATATTCACCTTATTTGGCCTCCCTAGATCTGCCTGGTGAACCCACAAAGCTCCGTGTGGTCGACTCCACAAAGACTTCCATCACTCTTGGCTGGGAGAAGCCTGTCTATGATGGTGGCAGTGAAATCACACACTATTTGCTGGAACAGATGAATGCAGGAGAGAAAGAATGGGTTATCACCAACCCACAGGTTAAGGGTTGCGAGTATGTGGTGTCCCACTTGAAACCTGCCACTTACTACTTTTTCAGAGTATCTGCTGTGAACAGCAAGGGCAAAGGAGAGGACATCAAGATGTACCAGCCTGTGCAAGCCAAAGACATATTAGGTTTGGATTTTATTTATAATTGAGAAAAAAATATTGAAAATGATTTTGGCTTTAAAAACATCATGAAATGTGGACATCTTTTTTTCCTGATGATTTATAATTTCTTTTATTTATTAGTACTATTATTTTTTTTGTCTGTTTAACAGAGGAGGCTGATTTGGACTTAGATGTTCCTATGACAACTCAATACACAGCTAAAGCCGGCCGCGATGTTGAAGTGTTTATCCCATTGAAGGGACGACCAGCTCCCAATGTCACCTGGCGACGTGGTGATCGTAACATGGCTGGTGATAACCGCTTCACCATCAAGAGCACTGAGAGATCCACCACACTCCTTATTCCAAAGGTCACTCGTGATGACTGTGGAAAGTACATGCTGGAAATAGAGAATGGTGTAGGTGAACCCAAGATAATCACCGTTTCCCTCAGGGTTCTAGATAGTCCATCATCCTGCCAGAAGCTAATAATCAAAAACGTGACAAGAGGGAAGCTGACCCTAAGCTGGGAGGCTCCTCTTGTTGATGGTGGCTCACCTGTCACAAATTACATTGTTGAGAAGAAAGCCTCAACCATGAAGGCCTACCAGGTGATCAGTGCAGAATGTCCTAACACATCTTACAAGGTGACCGACCTGGAAGAGGATATTGCTTACTTCTTTCGTGTGTCAGCTGAAAATGAGTTTGGTGTGGGTGACTTCTGTGAGTCCACTGAAGCTGTCAGAGCAACAGAGACTCCTGGAGCTGTTAAAAACCTGGTGATGTTGGACTCTACAAAGACCTCTGTTACACTGCAGTGGACCCGACCGGACCATGATGGAGGCAGCCACATCACAGAGTACATTGTTGAAAAGAGAAGCCAGGATGAAGTCAACTGGAGTTTAGGTGCAACATGCAAACGTTGTACATGTGAGGTGACTGGACTCAGGGAAAATGCCATCATGGATTTCAAAGTGTTTGCCAAGAACGAGAAAGGAAGAAGTGATTTCTCTCTGATTGGTTCAATCCCAGTGATAGATTTTATTATTCCTCCAGAAGCCAGTCTCAGTGATTATCCAAATGGAGAGCTTGCTGTTCGTATTGGGCAAAACATCCACATTGAGCTACCATTTAAGGGAAAACCAAGACCTGCAATCAGCTGGCTAAAGGATAACCTTCCACTAAAGGAGAGCGAGAAGATTCGATTTAGGACCACTGACAACAAGACTGCAGTCACAGTTAGAGGAGCCAAGAAGGAGAATGCTGGCCAGTACACTTTAGTTCTGGACAACAGAGTGGTCAAAAACTACTTTGACATCAATGTAATCACTCTTGGACCACCTACGGCTCCTGTTGGTCCTATTCGCTTTGATGAGATAAAGGCTCAAAGTATCATCATTTCCTGGGATGTGCCAAAGGAGGATGGCGGTGGTGAGATTACATGCTACAGCGTGGAGAAACGTGAAACCTCCCAGGCCAACTGGAAAATGGTCTGCTCAAGTGTTGTAAGGACCAGCTTCAAGATCCCTAACCTAGTCAAGGGAGCTCAATACCAATTCAGAGTCCGTGCCGAGAACAAGTATGGAGTCAGCGAACCACTCTGCTCCTCACATGTTATTGCTCAGCACCAGTATAAACCTCCAGGTCCACCAGGAAAGCCAGTTGCCTTCAACGTCACCAGTGATGGTATGACCATTAAGTGGGATGCTCCAGGCTTTGATGGAGGTTCTCCTATCGTGGGTTATCATGTTGAGAAGAAGGACAGGAACAGCCTCTTATGGCAGAAGGTCAATTCCACAATCATTTCCAACAAAGAGTACAGGATCATTGGTCTCATGGAAGGTCTGGAGTACTCTTTCAGAGTTTATGCTGAAAACAATGCTGGACTAAGCCCTGTCAGCGAGCAGAGCAAACATGCTCTTGCCATATCCCCTGTTGGTAAGTTTAATGTAATTGCATTTAAAAACTGTGAATGTGACAATTTAACTGGAAAAATGTTTTTTAGAAGGATTAACAATATCCATTAAATTAAACCCAAATATTACACATTAACGAGGTTGTTCTCACTTTCCCCAGACCCACCTGGCACTCCTGTCTGCATTGATACAACAAGGGATTCAGTCACCCTGCAATGGGAAGTTCCAAAGAGAGATGGTGGAAGCAAAATTGTGGCTTACAATGTAGAAAGGCGCCAAGGCAGAGGAAAATGGCTACGATGCAACTTTATTGATATAAGTGATACCCAGTTCACTGTGACTGGTCTGTCCCCTGGAGACAGATTTGAGTTCAGAGTGATTGCAAGAAATGCTATCGGTACAGTCAGCCCCCCATCTAACTCTTCTGGATATATCATGACCAAGGATGAGAGCAGTATGTGTTTTTTAAGAAATTGATCATTTAATTACTTGTTTATCACAAATAAGCTGACATTAATTTTGGTTTTAATGTTTTTGTCATCAGTTACTCCTGAAATCGAGTGGTCCCCTGACCAGGTGCTCACTCTGAAGGCTGGAGAAAATGTTAAGCTCAATTGTACCATCACTGGGCGCCCAGTTCCTCAGGTTTTGTGGTACAAGGATGGCAAAGAAATTGATAAGCGAACAATGATTGACATTGAGATTACCACTGGCATTGGCACCAGCAGTCTGTTTATCCGTGATGCAGACAGGAACCACCGTGGAATTTATACTGTGGAAGCAAAAAATAGCTCTGGCTCTAGGAAAGCAGATGTTAATGTCAGAGTGCAAGGTTGGTAAACCAATACATTTTTGTTTCACTACCATATCTCTAAAAGTGGCCAATGAGTTAATTAAAAATAAATTACATAATTTTTCACACTAAGGCCTCTGAACCCCTCTGTCCACACAGATACTCCTGGACCTGTTGAGGGTCCCATCCGCTTTACCGGCATAACTGCTGAAAAGTGCACTGTATGGTGGAACCCACCAGAAAATGATGGCTGTGCTGCGATCACCCACTATGTAGTGGAAAAACGGGAAACATCCAGAATTTCCTGGGCTTTGGTTACATCCAAATGTGAAGCTTGCTCATATAATGTCACCAACCTCATCAAGGGAAATGAGTACCAGTTCAGAATCTCTGCAGTCAACAAATTTGGGGTCGGCAAACCACTGGATTCTGATGCAGTTATTGCACGCATGCAATACAGTAAGTAAACCTTGAAAGATTATTTCTACTTCCAGAACTAAAACCCCAAATTTCCCACCTGATCCAAAGAAGCATTTTTTCAACTTACAGTTTTGCTGTGCTTTCCCCTTAGCTGTGCCAGATGCTCCTGGTACGCCAGATGCAACTCACATAACTGGAGATAGCATCACTATGTGCTGGACCAGGCCGAGATCAGATGGAGGTAATGAAATCAAGCATTACATTCTGGAAAGGAGAGAGAAGAAGAGCCTTCGTTGGGTTAGGGTGTCTTCCAAGAGACCCATAACAGAACTAAGGCACCGTATCACCCACCTGACCGAGGGCAATGAGTACGAGTTCCGCGTCATGGCTGAAAATGGAGCTGGTATTGGACCAGCCAGCAGTACCTCCAGGCTCTTTAAATGCAGAGAGCCAACAAGTGCTCCTAGTGCCCCAAGTGTAATCAAGGTAGGACTGTTTGAGAACTGTATCATCATCCAAACCTTCTACTTGTAATGGTATACAGTTTCAGTTTAATGCTGATCTTTAACAAAAATTACAAAGCTATTCTGTGAAGGATAGCTTTGTAATAAAGCAGTTTGAGTGAATTAATTTTACTTTAAGGAAACTGATTTGTAAAATAAAAGTTACCCAAGCAAAAATGAGCAAAGGAATAAAAAGATTTCTTTCTTTAACAGGTCATTGACTCCACTAAGTCCACTGTCACCCTGGAATGGACAAAACCAGTATTTGATGGTGGCTTGGAAATTATTGGCTATAACATTGACATGTGTAAGGCCAGTCTAGAGGAGTGGCACAGAGTCAATAGTCAGATTTGTATCCACAATAGATACACTGCAAAGGGCCTGGTAGCTGGAGAGCTTTACAAGTTCAGAGTCAGTGCTGTGAATGGGTCAGGAGAGGGTGAAGCTTCAGTTATGCCACACCCTGTTCAGGCTCTAGATAGACTTACATCTCCAGAATTTGACATTGATGCAAACTTCAAACAAACTCACACTGTCAAGAACGGAGGAATAGTCACTCTCAGCGTCGCTTTCAGAGGAAAGCCTACTCCACTGGCCACCTGGTCTAGAGTAGATGGTGAAGTTCCTGTCATGGCGGACATCAACACCACAGACAGCTCATCCACTCTGACTATAGAAGGCTGCACAAGATATGAGGCAGGAAAATACACCCTGTCCCTGGAAAACAACAGTGGACGAAAGTCTATCACATTCACTATCAAAGTTTTAGACACTCCAGGACCTCCAGGAGCAATCTCCTTCAAAGATGTTACACGTGGTGCTTTGACAATGATGTGGGATGCTCCATCCAATGATGGTGGAGCCCGCATCCATCACTACATAGTAGATAAACGTGAGGCAAGCCGCCTTGCTTGGCAGGAGGTCAGCAGCAAGAGCTCACGCCAAATGATAAGGATAACTGGTCTAGACATTGGTGTGCCATACTTATTCAGAGTGACTGCTGTTAACCAGTATGGTCAAGGTGAACCAAAGGAAATGACTGAGCCTGTCGTTGCCACAGAAGAGCCTGCACCACCCAAAAGATTAGATGTTGTCGATACCACTAGTTCCACAGCCTCCCTAGTGTGGCTTAAACCTGACCATGATGGAGGCAGCCGCATCCGAGGGTACATTGTTGAATTCAGAGCCAAGGGTAGTGACCGTTGGATTGTTTATGGAGAGACTAAATTGCCGAAGATGCTGGTAGAAGGTCTGATTGAAAACACTGAGTATGACTTTAGGGTCAAGGCCAAAAATGATGCTGGAATCAGTGAGCCTCAAGGCACTTTCACCTCTGTGATCATAAAGGAGCCTCTCATTGAGCCAACTGCTGATCTCAGCAGTATCACTAACCAGCTCATCACCTGTAAGCTTTCCAATACTATCACAATTGATATCCCAATAAGCGGCAGACCTGCGCCCAAGGTCACATGGAAACTGGAGGAAATGAAGCTGAAGGAGACTGACAGAGTCTTAATCAGGACCACAAATGAGAGAACCACACTAATAGTGAGAGACAGCAAGAGAAGTGACAGCGGCAAGTATTACCTGATCCTGGAGAATGCTGCTGGTGTGATGACTTTCACAGTGACTGTGGTCGTCGTCGGCAGACCTAGCCCACCAACTGGCCCTGTGAAGATTTCTGGAATCTCATCAGAGTCTTGCACACTGTCATGGTCAGAGCCAGCTGATGATGGCGGCACTGAAGTAACCAACTACATTGTTGAGAAACGCGAGTCTGGCCATGCTTCATGGCAGGTAGTAAACTCCAGTGTGCAGAGAACGACAATCAAAGTGACTCATCTTACCAAATACATGGAATACACATTCAGAGTGTGTGCCGAGAACAAGTTTGGAGTCAGCAAGTCCATTGAGTCTGCAGCTGTCGTGATCGAGCATCCATTCAGTAAGTTCTGCTTGAGTAAGACAATATTACACATCCTGGCACTTTTTGGCTCTTAATAATCTCCACCTCTTTACATTTGCAGTTCCTCCAAGTCCTCCAACTCGCCCTGATGTGGTATTTGTGTCAGCAAATGCCATTGGCATTAAGTGGGATGTGCCATATTCTGATGGTGGCAGCCAGGTGACAGGATACTGGATTGAGAAGAAAGAGAGGAACACAATCTTGTGGGTGAGGGAAAACAAGCTGCCCTGCCTTGAGTGCCATTACAAGGTGTCCAACCTGATCGAGGGCCTGGAGTATCAGTTCAGAGTGTACGCCATGAACCTCGCTGGACTGAGCAAGGCCAGTGAAGCCTCCAGACCAGTGGTGGCCCTCAATCCTGTTGGTAAGGAACCACTGGTAATTCCAATGTGTAATTGAATAAAATCCTGCTGCAGTATTTTATAAAGTCTTAACTTGCTTGTTGTAGATCCGCCTGGTAAACCTGAGATTACCGACATCAGCCGCTCCTCTGTTTCGCTGTGCTGGACTGTACCCTTCAACGATGGTGGCAATAAGATCGTCGGCTACATTGTGGAGAGGAAGGTCTACAGCACAGATGAGTGGGACGACAACCGCTGGCTCAAGTGCAACTACACCACGATCACAGAGAACTACTTCACAGTCACAAACTTGGGAGAGGGAGAAACCTTTGAGTATCGTGTCATCGCCAAGAATGCAGCTGGAGTCCACAGCATGCCTTCTGTGACCACTGGTCCAATCACATGCAAGGATGAATACTGTACGTATAGATGTTTCTCCTTATTTTCCTTTATATTTAAATTTCTAGATAGTTCTGTTTACCATAACATTTACTGTACTTTAATAACTTTAAAAATGTTATCACAGCAGTGAAGATCTTGCGATATTTCTCATCAAACTGAAGCTGCTGTTGAGAATCACTATTTATAATGGTTGAAAATTAAATGCAAGTTATTATTATTATTATTATGAGTCAGATGTGGAGCGGAGTGTTTTACATATTTATCTATTTTTGAGACTCATTTTGAAGTATAAAACGAAGCAATTCTTTGGTTGTTGCCCAATAATGTTAACTGAATGATTCAGCTAATAAAAGTGTTGTTAGGTTGGTCAACATTATTTGATTACAGAAACTTTAAAGAAACCCTCAACTCTTTTAAATTGTCTGAATCGCAGCACGTTGAGAACTTTAAAGAAAAAAAAGACACTGATCAGAGAAGATGAGATTTGTAAGAACTGTGAGATTACAGCAACTTGCTAACAGCGGCTAACAATGCTATCAAATTAGCATCTGATTTCTCAGCTTTCTATTACTACTAAATGAAAGGGCAATTTCACAGTTCTTTAATGAATAGAATACATTTCAAATCAAAAACACTCTCATTAACCCCAGATGAATAATAATAAAATTAGTAGAGATTATTTAAAATTTAGAATAAATGAAGTATTTATTCTAGGTGTTTCTGTTGACAAACCCGAAGTATCAAACCTGCAACGTTTTTCCAAAATTCTTTCCAGTTTAGCATTCATCTTGATTACTCCTCTGTTGTTAACCACTTGAAACTATCAGAAGCACACTTCTAAGAGCCCAGGATAAGATTTTTCCATTTATATGGTAATATCAGAACATACATAATTATCAAAAAGTGGAAATTAAGGTAAAATGCATTTTCTTCTGCTGAAAAAAGCTTGTTAGTCATCAAAACAAACCGCTTTCCACTGTCTTACAGGACTATGCCACAGCAATACTGCTTGATAAAATATGAATAACAGTTTATAATTTGTAAAACTCTTACTCTATTTCTGAAAGCAAGACAATTGTGTCATGATTTTCCTGGAAGTATTGCTAAAATGTTGTATTTCTGTGTGGGTGTATTGCTACAACACCCACACAGAACAATTTAACTGAAATCCATTTTGTAGTCAAATATTTATCACAACTTAAAATTTTATGTTTTACTTACTGCAGCTCCTCCTAGAGCTGAACTTGACAGCAAATTAACGCGTGAGGTCATCACCATTATGGCTGGCTCCGACCTTGTCCTGGATGGTGCTGTGGGAGGCAAACCAGAACCCACAGTGTACTGGTCCAAGGGAGACAAGATTTTGGATTTGGGAGAGAAATACTCTCTGACATACACGTCAACAAGAGCCATGGCTGTCATCAAAAACTGCGACAGATACGATACGGGTAGATACATCCTCACCGTCAAAAACGCCAATGGTATTAAGACCGCTTCAGTCAGTGTGAAGGTTCTGGGTGAGTAGCCAAGTTTCAACATTTAGGCTTGGGCCAGAACATGAACGTGTCACAAAAATGTCTAACTCTTGATTTGTTTTCCTCTCAGACACTCCTGGACAACCTGCTGACAAGATTGTGATCAGCAGAGTCACTGAGGAGAAGTGTACGGTTTCCTGGAAGATTCCTCTGGAGGATGGCGGAGACATCGTCACCCATTACATTGTAGAGCGACGTGAAACCAGCCGGCTCAACTGGGTCATCATGGAGACAGAGTGCAAGTCGCTGTCATGTGTCAGCTCCAGGTTGATCAAGAACAATGAATACGTCTTCAGAGTCAGAGGAGTCAACAAGTTTGGACCTGGAGTTCCTCTGGAGTCCGAGCCGGTCATCGCCAGAAACGCCTACAGTACGAAACCGCTTCCCTTTGTCAAATATTTCACATTCAGACTTCAGGTTTAATTTTATTAAATATTTCTCAATCTAGGTTTCAGAGGTTATAATAGTTTTGAGTTTTTCATAATAGTTTAATTTTATTTTTGTGACTTTTAGTCAAATTTTGTTAATTTAATTGATGCGTTTACTTTTATTTATTTATTATTATTATTATTATGCAAATATTATTTTTAGTTTAGTTTTTTTTAGTTATAGTTACAGTTTTAGTTTTTTCATACTTTGGTTAATTTTTAGGTGCAGAATTTAAAAAGGTCAAAGTATTGTATTTATGCATGAATGTTTTGGGGTAATGAATACTCTACAGAAGATACTATTTTCAAAATATGTATTGAATTATTGTTGAACAACCAACTGACTCTGCTGTTTTTTTTCCCAACTTTTGCTGTCACAATTTCACTGACTAACTTAAGAACTGCCAGAAAAAATATGAAGTGCTGTAATTTGCTCATAGCTGAGGAAAAAACCTATTTCACATCAATCCGAAAGGCTAATAAATAGTTTCATAAACATGGAAATGAAGGATATTATATCTATAATTTCAATATGTCTTGTTTTTATATATGTGCAATTTAGTTCCAGTTAGTTACAGTTTTCTCCTGAATGAAAACAATTTCAGTTTCAGTTCATTTTAATAACATTGGCTAAGTTAGTTGGTGCTGCCTGTGGTATGTTTTCCTCCTGGGAAAGAGCAGGACAGAATTATTCTCTAATCTGACACCTCTTTCCCAGCTGTCCCATCCCCGCCGGGCGCCCCAGAGGCCACAGCAGTGGGTAAGGAGCACATCATCATCGAGTGGCTGAAGCCTGAGAGCGACGGAGGCAGTGAGATCAAGAACTACATCGTGGAAAAACGAGAGAAAAGCAGCACAAGGTTAAAACATGTTCTGTAAACAGATATCTGCTTTAACTGTCTCAGAAAAACATCCATCAATTTATTTGCTCTGTTGAATCAGATGGACTCGGGTGAACAGAACTTACACAATTTATGACATCCGTCTGAAAATCACTGGCCTGATAGAGGGAGGCGAGTACCAGTTCAGAGTCACGGCTGTCAACAATGCTGGAGAGAGCCAGCCAAGCGATGCCTCGCCATACATTATCTGTAAAGATCCCACATGTGAGTCTTTTTACTTATTAACTACAGAGTTTCCAGATATTAAAACATGAAAGTACGTTAATAACCTATTTATTTTCATCCCCTTCAGACACACCGGCTGCTCCATCAACACCTCGCATAGTGGACACAACCAAGCACAGCATTAGCTTGACCTGGACCAGGCCCATGTATGACGGCGGCTCCGATGTCACAGGCTACGTCATAGAGATCTTAGAGGAGGACTCGGAGCAGTGGTACCGCGCCACTGCTAAGCCTATAAAGACCAATGAGTACGTGGCCGGTGGCCTGGCAGCCAATAAGAAGTACAGGTTCAGGGTGGCGGCCATTAATGGCAACGGCACCGGGGAGTTCAGTGACCCGAGTGGAGAGATCGAGCCACTGGAGAAAATTGGTGAGTTCATTAGTATTAGCCTCATACCATACTGTCACGACATTGTGACATTTTTAACAAAGTTTTTAAAAAATTTCATACTGCAGCTCTAAAGTAGTCTTAGCAATTCTTTAGCTCTTTTGAGATTTTTAAATTGTTTTTCTTTGGACATCCCCTGAAATATAAACTCATTATTTGTCTGATTGTTATTCTCGAATAAAATATAGATAAGAAGCTGGTCTAAAACAGTACATTAAGCTGCTGGAAAACTATTTAACAAACTGTTTATTTAAAAATATATCTTGGGTCATGATTTGAAACTGAAATTTCAAGGAAATCGTGGAAATTGGTTATTTTCTGAGTAGAGATATTAGTTCATCTCGAGTTAAGATATTTTTTCTAAGAAAAATGTCCTCAGAAAGATAAAAAAAATGTTTTCTTTTAAATAACACCAACATAACCATAAAAAATAATTAAAGAAAATTTAAATTATTTATTACTTTGGCGCACTAATGAAAATGTCAAAACAAACATTTCAAATGTAAAAGTTGCATTTAAAATGTGAAACTATTTGGATGTCAAGTAAATGTCTGTTTTTGTTTAGTAACATGAGGTGAAACATCAGCAAAGACATTCAGGCATAAAGGTTAACAAAAAGTATTAAAATTTGTAAAAAAAAAAAATTAAAAATACATTTAAAATAAAGGCAAAATTGCAACATAAAATACTGTGCAGTCATCAAAAATATATGCATCTGAGCAGGATTTTTTAATGACCTCCTATTGTTTCCATTTTCAGAAATGCCTGACCTGGAACTGGCAGAAGATTTGAAGAAGACGGTTTGTCTGCGTGCTGGCGGTACCCTCCGCCTGTTCGTGTCCATCACCGGCCGACCGGCACCTGTTGTTGCCTGGAGAAAGACCGGTGTGGAGCTGCAGAGCCGAGGCTTCATTGAGACCACCGACAGTCACACCTCTCTCCTGGTGGAGAAAGTTACTCGCTATGATTCTGGAAAATATGTTGTGGAGGCAGAGAATCCATCTGGAAAGAAGACGTGCATTATCCTGGTCAAGGTCTACGGTAAGTTCTGTCAAGTTGGTTTTTACTTAAGTAATTCTCCAGTGTTTACACTTCTTGAAAGAGATTTGCTGAGACATAAATTTTAATTTTCTTGATGCGTCTTTTCTTCAGACACTCCTGGTCCTCCTGGTTCTGTCAGGGTGAAAGACTACACCAAAGAGTCGGTTGTGATCACCTGGGACGTCCCAAGCCTGGACGGTGGAGCTCATGTCAGCAACTACATCGTCGAGAAGAGAGAAGCCAACATGAAGTCATACAAGACTGTGACCACTGAGTGCAGGAAGACTCTGTACAGGATCACAGGCTTGGAGGAAGGGATGCACTACTTCTTCAGAGTCCTACCTGAGAACATTTATGGTGTTGGCGAGCCTTGTGAGACAGCTGAGTCTGTGCTGGTGTGTGAAGTACCATCAGTGCCCATGGACCTCAGCATTGTGGATGTCACCAAGTCCACTGTGACCCTCCATTGGGAAAGACCACATCATGATGGCGGCAGCAGGCTGACAGGTTACATCATAGAGGCTTGCAAGGTGGGGTCAGACAGGTGGAGTGCCGTGGCGACAGTTAAGGCCTCTCAGTCCCAGCACACAATCCAGTCGCTTACAGAGAACGACCAGTACCTGTTCAGGATCCGTGCCACCAACAGCAGGGGGGTCAGTGAACCCATGGACATTGTGACACCAGTCATAATCCAGGATATCAAGGGTGAGTCTTCACAGCGTCAACAACCTGGAACAAATCTGTTTACCCCAGAAGGCACTAGGGGGCTTCAGAGAGCATTAGAAAAAGATGAGAAACATTTTTTGCCATACTCATCTTTCTGATTGGCTGACAGTCACAATTTCCCAGTCACTTTTATCTTTAAACTAGACATGGAAAAGTTTCTCTGGGTTTCCCACAGAAAACATGCTAAGGCCTGTAGTAGGGAGGCTAGGGCAGTCATCCAGTGACCCGCCGTGTTTTTGAGTTATAAAAAGTTAACAGTAAATTGGAAAATATCACTAGGTAACTTAGTGCTATTGTAAGACATTATTAAAAATACCTAAAGTATTAAAAAAGGCAAACTTAAATAGACCTAAAATAAATGAACAGCCTGGTAGGGATGTAATAAATAGTATGATACACTGGGGAAAACCTCAGTTTTTGACTAGAAAAAGACCAAAGGAACTGTCCAGCAGCCAGAGGACACCGATGCAAAAACCTAAACTATGGAGGTTAAATAGCGTTTCATGGAATTAATAAAAATATTACATATTTTCTTATTAATAGATAAAAAAATTCAATGTTCCTTTACATATTTTGTGGCATTGTCTATTGGTTTGCAAAGGGGCTGCCGTGCCAGAAACTAATGCTGTTTTGGAAGCCCTGACCTAGAACATTTAACACACATTATACTTCCTTTCAGAAAGTCAGAATTTAATCAAATAAATATTATTTTGTTATTTTTTTAGTGATGCCAAAGATTGACTTGACCAGCATCCCTCAGAAGATCGTTCATGTGCACCGTGGCAAATCCATTGACCTGAACATCCCAATTAAAGCCAAACCACTGCCGGTTTGCTCCTGGTACTTCGGTGGTGCCAAGCTGAAGGACAGCTTGGACCGCATCAAGATCGACAGCAACGGGAAATACACACACCTCGTCATCCGTGACTCCACCATCGATGACACTGGAGATTACACTTTGGAGGTGAAAAATGCTATTGGCATGGCAACGGAGGTTATCAAGGTCATCATCCTGGGTAAGAACACATCATACAAATAAATGTCTGATTGATGTCAGCATTGAAGTAACACTGTAGTTATAACAGAGATTCTGGAAATAATTCTTGAACATAAATTGACTGTATTTTGTCATTTCTGTGCAGACAAACCTGGTATCCCAGTTGGTCCCATGAAAATCGAGGAGGTTGATGGAGTCTCGGTAACAGTTAGCTGGGAACCTCCAGAGAAAGACGGTGGTGCCAATGTCAGTGGCTACGTGGTGGAGCAGCGTGAAGCCCACCACCCAGGCTGGTCCACCATCTCTGAATCTGTGACCAGACCTTGCTTCAAGTTCACCAGGCTTAACGAAGGAACTGAATATGTGTTCCGTGTTGCTGCCATGAATCGCTTTGGTTTTGGTGGCTTCCTGCAGTCTGAAGTGGTGGAGTGCAAGAGCGCCAAGAGTGAGTTCTCAGAGTCATCTTCATATTTGCTGTTCTTATTATCTTACCAGTTTGATAATTTAAGACATCAAGATCTACAATCATGTTTGGCCAGATGAATTTCTTTGATTATTTGGTCAAAAAGATATTTTTTGCCCCACAGTTCAGTAAAATTTCCACCTTTTCTCCCCGTGTAGCCATCCCCGGACCTCCAAGCAGGCCAGAGGTGATTGATGTCACCCATGAAGGCATGACCGTGACCTGGCAACCACCTGTGGACAACGGTGGCTCCACCATTGCTGGCTACATAATAGAACGTAAAGAGGCCCGATCTGACAGATGGTTGAGAATCAATAAGAATCCGGTCACTATGACCAGATATCGTTCTTCCGGGCTGATTGAGGGCCTGGAATATGAGTTCAGAATCACTGCTATCAACTCCAGAGGAACTGGTAAACCCAGTGAAAGTTCTGCAGTAGCTGTTGCCATGGATCCCATTGGTAAGTGATGCAAAACTTAGTTCATTTAGTATTACAATAAAGGAGATCAGTTTATTTAGTAAATCTTTCTATGCTGCTAAATAGAACCTCCAGGTCCTCCAGTTAAACCCAGAGTCACAGACAGCACACGGACATCAGTCTCTCTGGCCTGGCTGCCGCCTGAAGAAGAGGGTGGTTCTGTTGTTACTGGCTATCTCATTGAGATGCAAAAGGTGGACCAGGTTGAATGGACTCTGTGTAATACTACACCCACCAAGATGTGCGAGTACACCCTAACACACATGCCCCAGGGTGCAGAGTACAGGTTCAGAGTCATTGCCTGCAATGCAGGTGGTGCCGGAGAGCCTGCAGAGATTTCTGGAGTGGTTAAAGTCCAAGAAATGATTGGTAAGAGAAGAATTTTACACAGTACATGCATTTATATGTTGAATGATCAATTTGATAAGCAAAGCTGCTTTTTTGTCTTTCTCAGATTATCCTGACTTTGAGCTTGATCGTGTATACGAGGAAGGATACGTGGTGCGGCAAGGTGGAGTCGTCCATTTGTCTGTACCCATCAAAGGCAAACCTATACCCACAGCTAAGTGGACAAAGGATGGTCGTGACATCTCACATCGTGCCATGATTGCCACCCACGATGACATCACTGAGCTGGTCATCAAAGAGGCACACAGAGACGACACCGGTACCTATGATTTGGTGCTGGAGAACAAATGTGGTAGGAAAGCTGTGTACATCAAGGTGAGATACAACAGTTCAAGGAAACATTAGGAAGAAAAAGAGATTAACTAAAACAATTTAATAATGTTTATGCTTTTCACCATCAGGTGAAGGTGATTGGTCGACCTGATGCCCCAGAAGGTCCTCTAGAATTTGATGACATCCAGGCTAGATCAGTTCGCGTCAGCTGGAGACCACCTTCAGATGACGGTGGATCTGACATCCTGGGCTACATAGTAGAAAGGCGGGAAGTACCAAAGGCTGCCTGGTACACAGTGGATGCCCGGGTAACTGAGACCTCCCTGGTGGTCAAGGGCTTGAAGGAGAATGTAGAGTACCACTTCAGGGTGTTTGCTGAGAACCAGTTTGGTGTTAGCAGATCCCTTAAGTCAGATGGAACTGTTCTGCCAAAGACACCTCTTTGTGAGTACTATTTTTGAAATTGTCCTCAACTTTCATATCTAAGCTGCTGTGTTGTGATTCAAAATATGTTCACGTTTTACTGACAATACCTATACCTGCAGGTCCACCTGAACCTCCCAGTAATCCACCAGAGATCATGGACATCACCAAGACCGCAGTGTCTCTGTCTTGGGCCCGGCCCCGGGACGATGGTGGCTCTCGTGTCACAGGATACTATGTTGAAAGAAGGGAGGTTTCCACAGAGAAGTGGGTCCGTCACAACAAGACCCACATCACTACCACCATGTTCAATGTCACCGGACTTATACCCAACGCAGAGTACATGTTTAGAGTGGTGGCTCAAAATGACATTGGGCAGAGTGAACCTGGTCCTGCTTCAGAATCGGTGGTCTGCAAAGATCCATTTGGTGTGTTGTATTATTTAATGCTTTTATTCCCATGACTGAAGTGATGAAACCTTGTTAGAATTTTTAAACACTGTATTGATATTTTTTTTATATTATTGTTAACTTCTTGTTGTCTCTTCCTGTAGACAAGCCCACCCAACCAGGAGATATTGACATCATCTCTATTACTAAAGACAGTATCACCATTCATTGGCTCAGGCCAGAACATGATGGTGGAAAGGAGATCCTGGGTTATTGGATTGAGTTCAGGGAGGCTGGAGAGAGTGCTTGGAAGAAATGCAACAAGGAGCGTTCCAAGGATCGGCAGTTCACCATGGGTGGCTTGATGGAGGCCACAGAGTATGAATTCAGAATCTTTGCTGAAAATGAGGCCGGACTCAGCCGACCTCGTCGCACACCCATGGGCATCAAGACCAAATTGAGCGGTGAGCTGGTTATACTGGACCTAATGAAATTTTGATGTAACGTTTAAGGTTGGAGTAAATAAGAACCATATTTTTTCTGCAGTTGGTGAAGCTCCAGCTTTGAAGGAAGAGGCCCAAGATGTAACCACCAAGCTTGGCGAGTCTGGCACTCTAACTTGTGGAATCATTGGCAGACCTTTGCCTGAGATCAAGTGGTATCGCTACGGCAAAGAACTGATCCAGAGCCGCAAGTACAAGATGAGCTCAGATGGTCGTAACCACTCCCTCACAATTCTGACAGAGGAGCAAGAAGACGAAGGCGTGTACACCTGCAGGGCTGTCAACGAGGCTGGAGAGATAGAGACCAGTGGCAAACTACGCTTGCAGGCAGCTCCCCAATTCCACCCTGGCTTCCCTCTGAAAGAAAAGTACTATGCTGGGGCTGGTACCAGCCTCCGGCTCCATGTCGTCTACATTGGTCGTCCAATCCCCCAGATAATGTGGTTCTACGGCAAGAAACCTCTAAATTCATCTGAGAACGTGATCATTGAAAACACAGAAAGCTATACCCACCTTGTTGTGAGGAATGCCCAGCGAAAAACCAACGCTGGTCGCTACAAGGTTCAGCTCAGCAATGTGTTTGGAACTGTTGACACCTCTCTGCGTGTTGAAATCCAAGGTATTGGCGTACATCACTGAAAGTTCTTTTTTAAAACAACTTAGAAATATTTTTAAAAGTAAAATTCAAATGAACATGGAATATTTGCATGCTTTGATTATTCCCTGACAGCCTTTTTATCCATTAATATCATACGCTGTTCCTGATGTCACTTTACTATTTTTTCCCCAGACAAACCTTGCATCCCTGAGGGTCCCGTTGTTGTTGAATCCCTGCTCAGGAACTCAGTTGTGATCAGCTGGAAGGTTCCTAAGGATGATGGAGGGTCTGTAATCACCAACTACATTGTAGAGAAACATGAAGCCAAAGAGGGTGAACAGTGGCACCTGGTGTCTTCCTCTGTCCCTGGCACCACCTGCCGTGTCCCCAACCTGACTGAGGGCTCTGGATACTACTTCAGAGTCTCAGCACAGAACCAGTATGGTGTCAGTGAGCCTCTGGAGATTCCATCAGTAGTCATCATCAAGTCTCCATATGGTAACAGCCTTACATTTAATTTTCTGCCTTGAGTTCTAGTTAGCAGAAAGACAGAATAACAGCCCTCTGTTGTTTTTCTCACAGATAAACCTGGAATCCCACAGCAGCCATTCATTATCAGTTCTACCAAAGACTCTTGTGTCGTTTGCTGGAAGCCTCCAACTAGCGATGGAGGAGCGAAAATCACCAGCTACTTCCTTGAGAAACGCGAGAAGAAGCAGAACAAATGGATGTCTGTAACAACAAAGACATTTACAGAGACCAGCTATGAAGTCACGGGCTTGATTGAGAGCTTTGAGTACGAGTTCCGTGTGAAATGCCAGAACATTGGCGGTGAGAGCGACTGGTCTGAGATCTCTCTGCCAGTCATTCCCAAGTCTGAACAGGCTCCTCGTGCTCCTGCATTCAGAGAGGAGATCAGAGACATGACGGTCAAATACCATAGCAATGCCACCTTTGTCACCAAGGTATTTAGAAATTAGAAAAACTTTTTTGTCATTTCTTATCTTTGATTTTTCTTCAGCAGGTTAATTTACTCTGATTATCTTTTCCTATAACAAGGTTGTGGCCCATCCAAAGCCTGTTGTCAAATGGTATCGCAGTGGCAAGGAGATCCTGGCAGATGGAACAAAAATAAAAGTCCTTGAGTTCAAGGGTGGCTACTATCAGCTGGTCATCACTGCCGCTGATGAGAACGATGCCTCAGTGTACCAAGTTAGAGCAACTAACCCGTCAGGATCTATCTCTACAACAGCCAACCTGGAGGTGGAAGGTACTTATGCCAAACATCTGTATTAGGTTAGATTCTACGTTGTCTTATTTTTTTTACATTCTAGTGAAATTAAATTTTCTGATTCTTTAATTTCAGTTCCTGCAAAAATACACCTGCCTAAAGAACTCCAGGGAATGGGAGCTGTACAAGCTGTGCGTGGTGATCACGTCACCATCAAGATCCCCATCACAGGAAAGCCTGAGCCAGCAGTCACTTGGCAGAAGGGTCCGGAGGTCCTCTCAAGCTCTGCTTATCATCAAGTTATCACTACAAGATCCTTCACCTCCCTGGTGTTCCTGAAGGGAGTACAGAGGAAGGATACTGGCTATTATGCCATTACTGCAAAGAACAGATTCGGATCAGACAAGCAAACTATTGAGGTGAATGTGGCTGACATCCCCGATGCTCCAAAGGGACTTGTGGTCAGTGACATTGCACGGGATTCTATCACGCTGACCTGGGAGCCCCCTGCCAGTGATGGTGGCAGTGAGATTATTAATTACATTGTAGAGAAGTGCCCAACCACTGCTGATAGGTGGATTCGTGCTGGCCATACAACAGACTGCAGTATCACCATCATCAACATATTTGGAAAGACCAAATATCAGTTCCGCGTTATTGCAGAGAACCAGTTTGGTCTCAGCCTTCCATCTCCTCCAACTGAGCCCATTACTACCAAGGAAGACAAATCTGTGATCAGGAACTATGACGAGGAAGTGGATGAAGACAGAGAAATCACCAAAGAGGAAGCTGTGTTCTACAAGGTGAAGGAACTGTCTTCCAAATACATCATCTCAGAGGAGCTTGCTCGCTCCCAGTTTGGAGTGGTCCACCGCTGTGTGGAGATTGCCACTAAGAAGACTTTCATGGCCAAGTTCATCAAAGTGAAAGGAACTGATCGTGAGTTAGTCCTCAGGGAAATAGAGGCTCTTAATGTTGCAAGACATAAGAATATCATCTACCTCCATGAATACTTTGAAAGCATGGAGGAGATTATCCTGATCTTTGAATTCATCTCTGGAGTTGATATCTTTGAGCGGCTTGGTACCAGCAACTTTGAGCTCTCGGAACAGGAGATTGTCCGCTACCTGAGACAGGTTTGCTCTGCTGTCAAGTTCTTACACAGCCAAAACTTTGGCCACTTTGATATCCGCCCAGATAACATTGTTTACGCCACAAGGAGAAGTCTCAACATAAAAATGATTGAAATGGGACAGTCTCGACTGTTGGTTCCTGGAGAAAACATCAGAATGCTGTTTTCAGCTCCAGAGTATTATGCCCCAGAGGTTCACCGCCATGATCTGGTCACCACAGCCACTGATATGTGGTCTATTGGTGTTTTGGCATATGTTCTACTCAGCGGCCTTAATCCATTTGCCGCAGAATCTATGACAAAGATGATTGAGAACATCTCAAACTGTGAGTACGTTTTTGACAGGGAAGCATTCAAAGACATCAGCTTAGAGGCAATGGACTTTATAGATAGACTTCTAGTCAAGGACAGGAAGCTCCGTATGACTTCTCATGAAGCTCTAGAACATCCATGGCTCAAGATGAAGATTGAGCATGTCAGCAACAAGGTCATCAGGACACTGAGACACAGAAGATACTATCAGTCACTAGTAAAGAAGACTGATACCATAGTTTCAGCAGCTCGTGTGGCGTTCGGAGGTGCCTTCAGAAACCAGCGAGGTCTGGAAGTTGGTAAAGTTAAGATTGGAACCGAGTACCATGGGTTGCGTGCTGGGCCTGTCATGCATGCCTCAGCTGAGGAAGGTGGCCATGTCAGATTTACCTGTAGTATTGTGAACTTTGACAAGAGTACTCAGGTATCATGGTACTTAGGTAACCGTCAGTTACATCCAAGCCCCAAGTATGAGATTTCCTACAGTAATGGCTTTGCCAGTATTTACGTGAAGGACATTGAAGAATCTGATGATGGTGTCTACAGATGCAAGGTGGTGAGTGATGATGGAGAGGACAGTGCCTATGGAGAACTCTTTGTAGAAACTCTGAGGAGCATCAGAGAGCACTACATGAGCCGCACCATCAGGAAGCTGAGGAGGAGGGTTGACAAAACTAAACTTCTCCAGAGACCACCTGAGTTCACTTTGCCACTCTACAACCGCACAGCATATATTGGTGAGGATGTGCGCTTTGGTGTCACCATCACTGTGCACCCAGAGCCTCATGTAACCTGGCTTAAAAATGGAGAACAAATCAAAGAGGATGACAGCAAGTACACCTTCACAAGTGACAAGGGCCTGTATCAACTCATGATTCACAACCTTGACATTGGTGATGATGCTGAATACACAGTCATGGCCCACAACAGGTTTGGAGAAGACAGCTGCAAGGCTCGTCTCACTGTGATACCTCATCCTGTGCTTGAGGATACAATGAAGCCCATGTTCAAACGTCTACTGGCTAATGTTGAGTGCACAGAGGGAGACAGTGTCCGCTTTGAACTCAGGGTGTCAGGAGTTCCCACTCCTTCTCTTAAATGGGAAAAAGATGGCCTTCCTCTACAGTTTGGTCCCAAAGTTGTTGTCATAGAGCAGGACATTGATTATCATGTCCTTCACATCAGGGAGACTCTGCTTGAGGATGATGGAGTGTACAAAGTCACAGCAACCAACTCTGCTGGCTGTGCAAGCTGCCAGGCCACTCTGAAAGTGGACCGTCTCACTTACACTAGAAGAGAGTACAAGAGCGAAGAGGAGAAACTCAGACATGTACAGAAACAAATAGAGAAGACCAACAAAATGGCTCAGCACATTGCAGCTACAGAGGAACTTGTACCTCTAAACCCAACAGCACAGGAGGCCCTCAAATTTGCTGCAGAGGTCTACAAACCCGCAGTAAGCACCAAGAACATTGAAGGCGAATTTGACATCACAGAGGAGAAGACAGAGACCAAGAAGCTAGAGGAAGAGAGAAGGATTTTCATGCCCTATGAAATTCCTGAGCCTGTGGTTCATGATCCTAAAGCTCTGGATGAAGACAAAGCCATTAAGCAGTTTATACCTCTGTCTGACATGAAGTGGTATCGCAAGATACGAGATCAGTATGAGGTATCAGAGAGAACAGAAAGGATTGTGCAAAAGAGGCAGAGACGTATTCGTCTGTCCAGGTGGGAGCAGTTCTACGTGATGCCTCTCCCCAGAATCACTGACCAATACAGACCAAGATGGCGCATTCCCAAATTGACAATGGATGATTTGGAGACTGTTAGACCTGCCCGACGTTCACCATCTCCTGAGTCTGAAGTCTCTTTTAGATCCAGAAGGAGGTCTCTGGGAGATCTCAGTGATGAAGAGCTGCTGATGCCTGTGGATGACTACCTGACAAGGAAGAGAGCTGAGGAGGAAACAATGATGCTGGAAGATGAACTTGAGCTCGGTTTTTCTGCCTCTCCTCCTGGTAGCCCCATTCGAGTTCAACGACGTGTCGTTGAACATGAGGAAAGGAGGCAGGGAGTCAGACATGAGGCCGCTGAGGTTGTAGAGACAAAGAAGAAACG